>NC_092334.1:175755000-176955000 GCF_046630445.1 Rutidosis leptorrhynchoides | reverse complement strand
AAATATTAGTACACAATAATAATAAAAATGATAAAGATTACATAAGTATATTCAATAACATAAGTTTAAACATGAATAAGTAAAAAGATAAAAACATAAAAATCATATAAATAACCAAATGGAACCAAATCAGTCTGGATAGGGGTTCCAGTTCATCTCATCAGGTGGGTTCCATTGTTGGTTGTAGGTGTTCTGATAGGCTTGGTTATAGTCATACCGGTTAAAGGGTGGTCGGATATCGGGGCTGTGTGGCGGAAAATGAGCAGGTCGAGTAGGTACATAGTTATTTGGTACCTGATATGATAGCTGGCTCATGATTTGGTGCTGATGAACTAACCAGCTATCATGTTGGCGTCGCCTATAATCCTCGTATACTCGCTCGGAGTTCCACTGCTCGTACATACTATGTCTGGCCGCGTTCGTTATTGCTTCCTCATCTATACGAACGTGGATGTCAAGAATAGCATCTCGAAAGACATCCCTAATGTCTTCCGCCTCCTCCATTTCCTCGTCTGAGCCTCTCTCTACCTGAGGATGAGATCCCTCATAGGGTACTGCTTGGTTACGTCTACTTTTCAATACCTTAGCACCCACATAAACTTTCAATCCTAAGGGCTCAACCTGTTCTCTACAAAGCTGTAATGGACCTCCTTGGTTCCTATCAACACCTAAATACTCTCCAATGAGAGTAACAAAAATACCTCCTCCTATTATACTCCCGTCCTGCATTCCCTCTACCATTTTAGATAAATAAAAAGCAACACAGTAAGGGATATTGACAAAGCTTCTAGGATCCCGAATACACTTTAGGTAGAATAAATCATGTAAGGTAATTTTTTCTTTATTATGACCTCTCTGTGTAATCGAGTTAGCCAAAAATCTATGAATAATACGAAGCTCGGCTCTATCAATATGTGTATAGGAGTGTCCTCCTGCTCGTGTAAAAACATCAAAATGTGACATACGCCTCCAAATGGCGTCAGCGTCAAAGTTACTATCTACCCTTTCACCATAATGAATCAAATTTGTACAATCGGGTAATAGCAACTCACCAGGAGTATATATCTGTAAGGCCCTGGCCATGTCCAGCATGGACATTCTGTACATCCTACCGCCAAGGATAAACCTAAGAAATCTTCTATCATCTATTCTAACTATATTTGTATCAAGTGATACAGTACTCATCAACTCAACACACCATTCCTTATATACAGGTCTATGAATGGTGAAAAGATGTTCCCAATCTGTAAAAGAAGAACTGCCATACCTTTGTACCAAAAGCTGTCTAACTCGGTCAGCTAGATGGACCGTTTTCAAAGGGGCCCAATCGATTACCCTTGGCACCTCTACATTTTTTGTTACCAATTTGAATTTGTTCCTTTGATATGTCTCGTAATCTCTCCATCTCCTATCAAATCTCAGATTAGGATGCAGAGTGTGCTCAGGAATCGTTGGGAATTCTACTGGCGGCCTCATTGGAAATACTATGAATTCATCAACAAACTGTACCGGATCATAATAAGGTATGTGCTGATCAGGCTGTTGTTGTGGTTCTTGTTGTGGTTCTTGTTCGTGTTGCATTTCTGGTTCTGGTTCTGGTGCTGGTGCTGGTCGTCTAGATGATGATGCTCCTGAACCTCCAGTATCGGCTTTCTGCAAAACACATTAAACACAAAATTTGTGCATCCAAATATGCATTAGTGTTAGCAAAATAACAACTTAAAACAATCACTATAACATGTTAAATCAAAATTAAACTTATACACATTTTTACAATTTTTCACAATTCTACACTTTTCAAATAAGCACATATGAAAATGTATACAAAGTTCATAAGCATTTAACTCAAATAACATGTCAAAATAGTCATTACTAATAATTAAACAAGTCTCAAATGGCAATTATATCAAATTAATCAAGTTCATGAATTTTGGACTTAAAAAGTCCACTTTAATCTTCAAAAATCATGTTTAGGATCAATGTTTGGATCATTTAACTATCTAAACATGTTACACTACTCAATTTAGCAATAATTCATGACAAAAATTGACCATAACCTGTTTATATCAAAAAGTCCCAAATTGCTCAAGAACACTAACCCTAGATTTCTAAAATTTTTGAAATTTTTTGCTTCAAATCATGTTAAATAGCATCAATCTAGGTTATACATGCATAAAATACTAACAATTTAACACTAATTACACTAGAAATTAACAAAATTGCATTAGGTAAAAAAATTGATAATTATCACAAAAACTAGGAATTTATAGAGTTTAGGGGTGTAATTTTTACCATTTTGCTGAAGAATGAGAATCTAGGCATGATTAGAGCAAGAAAAATGACGAATTACGGTGAATTTTGGTGAATTTTGATGAAGATTTGAGAGTATTTTCGTATGTGTTGTGTGTGTGTTGGTGTGAGGCAGAAGCAGGTCGACTGGGACTTTTGTGTCTGGCCTGATTTCCAGGGCCATGCAATAGCATGGCTGCAAAGGCCAAACTCCATGCGATCGCATGGAGTCCCGGGTACAGTACTTTGCCTTTTTTTTTTTTTTTTTTTTTTTTTTTACAAAACCTTATAACTTCTAAAACATATAATTAATAAAATTCTAAAAATTTTGTTTTCCTTTAGGAGCGAGGGCGTTTTGGATCGTTGTCCTAGTCTGTCCCTTGACAAAATTTTTAAAATTTGTAAAATCAAAGCGCGGTTTTAAAAGTAAAGATTTTTGGGTTTTTTTTTAATGTTTTTGGCATACTTTAATTCAATAAGATTAAAAATAATGATAATAAAAGTTCTCGTCCCTCCCTCGGGTAAAGCAATTTCGGTTCAACGACCTAGTCTTCAACTCACGAAGAATTTTAAAAATCATATTTTTAACTTAGCGAAATAAAGTAAATTTTTGTTTTTAAATTCACACCAAACTTAAATTTAAAATGCATAAAATTAAAAATTCACACCAAACTTAATTAAAAATTCATATTATTAATTCACACCAAACTTATATTATATTTTTATTTTTATACATACAAACTTATATTAAAAAGATTAATTTTTCAAATATTTACAAACTTAAATATATTGATTTTACAAAGTTCAAAATATTAATTTAATATTTATATATTAATTTTAAAAACATGGTAAAAAATAAAATTAAAAATCTTTTTGGCTTTTATCCCACTTTAATCAATTAAATATTATCAAAAATATACGCCCCTCTTTTCGGTAAAGTAATTTCGGTTTCATGACCTAATTTAACTCATGACGAATTTTTGAAATATTTTGGGTTGATTGATTAAAGAATTTTATACCTTAAGAATAAACGTTAAATTTCGCAGTGATGTAATAAATTTTGTATGATATCAATAATTTCGGTCTCCAAACCTAATTTCGTTCAATACCAATTTAATACTTTATAGCGAACAAATTAGCGTTTATTATCAAAAGGTTAAAAATAAAAATAAAAATAATTAAAAACTGTACAGACTTACCTGTGAGATAGTATTCTTAGTTATATGATCTATCCCATTCATAAGATAGTCGGTTTAATTGGTTTTCCATAGCTATATAGGCGTAACCTCGAGCATTCAGTGTTTTTTCTTCTAAACATATGAACGGTCCGTCTCTGCATAAAGTAACAAATTCGGTGTTTGAATAGATTTGATTATTTGAACATTTACCTCCATGTGACCATTTTCCGCATTTGTGACATCTTTCTAGGTGTCGTGCTCTTCTTTACGCTGCGAATTTTTATTTTCCTTTACCAAATTGTAACTTATTATCTTCGCATCTGGATTCTTTTCTTACTCCGTCTAATCTTTTTCTGATTACTGATACTAGATCACTCGGAAGTGTGTCATTATTATGTTTAGTGATCAAAGCGTGTAGCATTAGACCATGGTTTAGTTCACAGGAAGTCTTCATTTCGTAAAAACCTAAAAAGAAATAAAAATTCAGAATGGGGGAAGAAGACTAGTTCTTTAGGGTCTGCTAGGGAAAGACCATTCGGGTTCCATTTTCGAGAACTACACGAAAACAGAAAATCTAACTCTAACAGAAATACATATTATCCTTTAAAGACTTGATTCTCCCCACACTTAGTTAGCTGTGGTATCGAAATTGTGATTAACTTCGTTGTCGACTTCCATCGGACTATCTATGTAATGTTTAACTCTGTGACCATTAACTTTAAATTCAATTCCATTTGAATTTATTAATTCTATCGTTCCGTATGGGAAAACTCTTTTGACTATGAATGGTCCAGACCATCTCGATTTCAATTTTCCAGGAAATAGCTTGAATCGTGAATTGAAAAGTAGAACTCTGTCTCCTTCTTTAAATTCTTTTGAACTTCTGATTCTTTTATCATGCCATTTCTTCGTTCTTTCTTTATAGATTAACGAATTTTCGTATGCTTCATGTCTTAATTCTTCTAATTCGTTTAGTTGACTTAATCGTAGACATCCAACTTCATGTAAATCAAGATTACATGTCTTCAAAGCCCAAAATGCTTTGTGTTCAATTTCTACTGGAAGATGACATGCTTTTCCATAAACGAGTCTAAAAGGTGTGGTTCCAATTGGAGTTTTGTAGGCTGTTCTAAAAGCCCAGAGTGCATCCTCCAATTTAATGGACCATTCCTTCGGATTTGATCCTACGGTTTTCTCTAGAATACATTTTAAAGCTCGGTTGGTATTTTCAACTTGTCCACTTGTTTGTGGATGATATGCGGTGAAGATTTTATGAGTTACTCCATATCTTTTAAGAACTTTCTCAAGTTGATTATTACAGAAAAGAGTTCCCCGATCACTTATTAAAGCTTTCGGTGTTCCAAACCTTGTAAAAAGACGTTTTAAAAAGTTGACTACAACTCGTGCATCGTTAGTTGGGAGAGCTTGTGCTTCCGCCCATTTAGATACATAATCAATGGCTACGAGAATGTAGAGATTATTATGAGATTTTGGAAATGGACCCATAAAGTCAATACCCCAAATGTCAAATACTTCACATACTTGAATGACATTTTGTGGCATTTCATCACGTTGACTTATTTTTCCGGTCCTTTGACAAGCATCACAAGATTTGCAAAGAAGGTGTGCGTCTTTGTAAATTGTAGGCCAATAGAATCCAGCATCATAAACTTTTCTTGCTGTTAGTTGAGGTCCATAGTGCCCTCCTGTTGGTCCTGTGTGACAATGGTTTAAAATTTTACTAGCTTCATCTCCAAATACACATCGGCGTATTATTCCATCGGGACAACTTTTAAACAAATGTGGATCTTCCCAGAAATAGTGTTTTATATCACTGAAGAATTTCTTTCGTTTTTGGTACGATAATCCTTTTTCAAGGAATCCACATACTAAGTAGTTTGCATAGTCTGCAAACCATGGAATTTCATTATAATCTATCTTCAATAGATATTCATCAGGAAAGTTGTCTTGTATGGTCGATTCATTTAATACTTCTAATTCGGGATTTTCAAGACGAGAAAGATGATCAGCGGCGAGATTTTCTGCTCCTCTTTTATCTCGAATTTCAATATCGAACTCTTGTAAGAGTAAGATCCAACGGATTAATCTTGGTTTGGCATCTTGTTTCGAAAATAGGTATCTAAGAGCAGAATGGTCGGTATAGACCACCGTTTTTGCTAGAACGAGATATGAACGAAATTTGTCAAAAGCAAAGACAATAGCAAGGAGTTCTTTTTCAGTAGTTGTGTAATTCGTTTGTACTCCTTGTAACGTCTTACTAGCATAATATATAGGTTGAAATCGTTTTTCAATCCTTTGTCCTAAAACGGCTACCATTGCAAAATCACTTGCATCGCACATTAGTTCAAACGATAGATTCCAATTTGGTGTTATCATGATCGGCACATTAGTGAGTTTCTATTTAAGAATATTAAAAGATTTGATACATTCATCTGAAAAGATGAATGGAGCATCCTTTTCTAGGAGTTTATTCATAGGAGTGGCAATTTTAGAAAAATCTTTTATGAAACGTCGGTAAAAACCGGCATGCCCTAGAAAACTTCTAACTCCTCTAACATTGGTGGGATGTGGAAGTTTAGCAATTACATCTACTTTAGCTCTACCACTTCAATTCCTTCTTTTAAAATTTTATGTCCAAGAACGATGCCTTCTTTAACCATGAAATGGCATTTCTCCCAATTAAGTACTAGATTTGATTGTTCGCATCTAATCAGCATTCATTCAAGATTAGCTAGACATGATTCAAATGTATCACCGAAGACTGAAAAGTCATCCATGAAAACTTCCATGCATTCTTCTATCATGTCGTGAAAAATCGCCATCATACACCTTTGAAAGGTTGCAGGGGCGTTGCAAAGTCCAAATGGCATGCGTTTGTAAGCAAAAGTACCATAAGGGCACGTGAATGTGGTTTTCTCTTGATCTTCGGGTGCTATTGGAATTTGAAAATATCCGGAAAAACCATCAAGAAAATAATAGTAACTATTTCCGGCTAATCTTTCCAACATTTGATCAATAAAAGGTAAGGGAAAGTGATCTTTTCTGGTGGCGTCATTTAATTTTCTATAATCAATACATACACGCCATCATGTTACAGTCCTAGTAGGAATAAGCTCATTTTTTTCATTTGTAATGACAGTCATGCCACCCTTCTTAGGCACGCATTGAACTGGGCTTACCCATGGACTATCAGAAATTGGATAAATTAGACCTGCGTCTAGCAGTTTAATAATTTCTTTTTTAACTACATCTTGCATATTCAGATATAGTCTTCGTTGGCGTTGCACATACGTTTTATGACCTTCTTCCATAAGGATTTTATGTGTGCAATACGAAGGACTTATTCCTTTAATATCATGAATCTTCCATGCAATGGCTGGTTTATGAGCTTTCAACACAGAAATGAGTTGTGATTTCTCATTTTCAGTAAGAGAAAACGATATTATTACAGGTAATTCAGATTCACCATGTAAATAAGCGTATTCCAAATAGTTTGGAAGTGGCTTTAACTCTAATTTTGGAGGTTCTTCTATCGATGATTTGTATCGATATCTGTCTTCTTCTTTTAGCATTTGAATTTCTTCTGTTGTTGGTTCATATTCATTAGCTATAAGTGTAGCTAACATTTCAGCTTCATCAATTGGTTCATTACCTTCTCCTAAAGAACATTCTCCTGTTTCTTGTAATTCTGGAAATTCTTCTAACAATTCTGCATGTGAATCTATAGTTTGAATATAATAACATGTATCATCTGCATATTGCGGTTGTTGCATTGCTCTATCAACTGAAAAGGTAACACTCTCATCCTCTATACTTAGGGTCAGTTTCTTACCAAACACGTCTATCATTGCTTTAGCCGTGTTTAAGAATGGTCTTCCTAATATGAGAGGAACTTGAGAATCTTCTTCCATGTCCAGAACAACAAAATCTACTGGAAATACTAAAGTACCAACTTTAACTAGCATGTTCTCCATTATCCCTCTAGAATATTTTATTGATCGATCGGCTAGTTATATACTTATTCTTGTTGGTTTCAATTCTCCAAGGTCTAGTTTAGTGTATAGTGAATACGACATTAAATTTATACTAGCACCTAAGTCTGCTAATGCTTCTATTGAACTAAGACTACCCAGAAAACATGGAATTGTGAAACTTCCTGGATCAGATAATTTTTCTGGTATCTTATTCAACAGCACTGCTGAACAATTAGCATTCATAGTAACAGCCGAGAGTTCTTCCATTTTCTTTCTATTCGTGATCAGATCTTTCAAGAATTTAGCATATCTAGGCATTCCTAAAATCACATCAATGAAAGGAAGATTTACAGTTATCTGTTTAAACATATCCAAGAATTTGGATTGCTCGGCTTCAAGTTTTTCTTTCTTCATTTTACTCGGGTAAGGAAGTGGTGGTTGGTATGGTTTAACATAAGGTTTAGCCTTAACTGTATTATCTTCATTAACCTTTTCAACTACCGGTTTTTTTTCCTTATCTTGATCAGGTTGTGATTCTTGTGGAGTAGGAATAGCTTCATCAGAAGTTACAGGTATTTTAGGTGGTTTAAGTGTTGTACCACTTCTTGTGGTAATGGCTTTAGCTGTTTCATTCCGGGGGTTTGCATTTGTATCACTAGGTAAACTTCCCGGTTTTCTTTCACCTATTAACCTTGCTAGGTTACTTACTTCTTGTTCCAAGTTTTGAATAGAAGCTTGTTGATTTCTAAATGCTTGAGCATTTTGTTCATTAGTTTGTTTTTGAGATGTGAAAAACTGCGTTTGAGTTTCAACTAGCTTCGTCATCATATCTTCTAAATTCGGCTTTTTATCATCGGGTTGTGGTGGTTTGTTTTGAAAATTAGGTCTTTGCTGGTTGTAAGTATTGTTAGATACTTGTTGATTGCTAGGACCTTATTGGTTGTTGTATGAAATATTTCGGTTATAATTCTGATTTTGATTGTAAATCGGTCTTGGCGATTGATAATTATTCTGATAATTATTTCCAGGCCTTTGGTTTAGATATGAAACATTCTCTCTTTGTTCCATTGTTAATTCAATACTGAGACAATCTTTTGTCAAATGTGGTCCTCCACACTGCTCACAACTAATTCGTATTGAGTGGATATCTTTAGTCATCTTTTCCATTCGTCTCTCCACAGCATCTATCTTTGCGGAAATAGAATCTAAGTCATGGCTAGAATCGGCTCTAGCTGCTTTAGATGATCGAACGATATCTTTTTCTTGGTGCCACTCATGTGAGTGGGAAGCAGTGTTATCAATAATTTTGTAAGCATCAGTTTCGATTTTCTTCATAATGGAACCACCAGCTGCTATATCTATGTCTTTTCTTGTAGTGATGTCGCATCCTTGGTAGAATATTTGTACTATTTGACAGGTGTCTAAACCATGTTGCGGACATCCTCTTAATAACTTTCCAAATCTTGTCCACGCCTCATATAGAGTTTCATTCGGTTTCTGTGTGAACGTAACAATTTCTCCTTGAAGTCTTACGGCTTTAGATGCCGGAAAGAATTGTTTAAGAAATTTTTCAACTAAAACGTCCCATGTATCGATCGCCCCTTCAGGTAACGATTCCAACCAATCTTTGGCTTCTCCCTTTAAAGTCCAGAGAAATAACATGAGATATATCTGTTCATCCTCCACTTCTCGGATTTTAAATAGAGTGCAGATCCTATTAAAGGTACGAAGATGTTCATTTGGATCTTCCTTCGGCGCACCACTAAATTGGCATTGATTAGTCACCATGTGTAGAATTTGTCCTTTGATTTCATAATCTGGCGCATTAATGTCTGGATGAGTAATTGCGTGACCTTGGCCAGTGCGTTTAGCTCTCATTCGGTCTTCCATACTTAAAGGTTCCAGATTCTCCATAATTGAATTTGTTGAATCAGAATCACTAGAGGATTCTGATTTAATGGTTCGTTCCTCAACAATCTCTGTTTGAATGATTGGTGGTTCCAGAGGAAAATTTAATGGTTCAGGATCTATGAATCGTCCCTGAATATTCTCCGGATTCTCAATTGTGAGGTCGGGGTTCAAAAAATGGATTATCGGAAATTTGAATTGGAGTACTTGGTCGACTGGATGACGATTCTAAAGAAAAATCAACGGCGGTAATATTTGCTAGATGTCTTGATCGAGTTCTAGGTGGTGAACGTATAAAAGGTGGTGAACGTCTTGCTCGGTGCATTAACTGAATATCCTATTAGTTTTTAAAAGGAAAGAAAAAATTATATAAGTTATCCAATTAATAGACTTTTCTGATTTTGCCCACGTTTCGAATAGCCAAAAGATGCAGCAGAGGGGCAGGATTCGTTTGGTCTCAATATAATTGAGGACTGTTTGGCTCCAATAACCCGATCCACGTACAAATCCAACTATTACTACGAACCAGAAAATTTTGATGTCTATCAATTTAACCACTTAAAATAAATTTTCGTAATTTTAAGAAATTTAGATAAGAAGTAGAATAAAAATCTATGTCCTAAAACTAGAATGGCGAGAAATAAGAAAGAAAAAGAGCGCGTCGAAAAAAGTCGAAAAAGAAAAGATCGAAAAATAAAAGGCGTCGAAAAATAAGAAAAAAAAATGACTATAAAACTTAAAAAAAAACTCGACTAACCCAACCTTATTACTATCACTAACTTAAAATTATAATCACAAATTAAGATTACTAATTGGAATGATAATTGATACATAGGTAAAAGGTGTCTAAAAATATTAAAGCTTACAGGAAAAACTATATCCCAAATGGCAATATCTTAAAAAGGTACTAAAACTTAAAAAGGCGTCGCGGAATTCTAAAGCACTTAAATCTTAGTCTAAAGAAAAAGCACTTAAGGGATTTTACGGCAGAGCCTAAAAATCTAGAAATAAAAATAACTATGGCAAAAACTATGTCTTAAAACTAAATACGAGCGAAAAATACAAAAGTTACGCTAAAACAATTAAAAAGGGACAAAATATAAAAATATACTAAAAGTTGTAAAAATTACAATTTTTATAAAAAATTATTTTTATATTATTTATTTTATAAAACTATTAATTTTACAACTTAATTAAACTAATTTAATTAAATATAAAATAAATTAAAAACTAAAATTAAACTAAATAATAAAATATTAAAACCTAATTAGGGTTTATTAAATAATAATAATAATACACCGTAATAAATGCAGTTTTAGGGTTGCAGTTGGCGTGTCAGACACTCTCATGCGATCGCATGAGTTTATGCCTTCGGGCTCATGCGATCGCATGAGCTGAGGTTTTGGGCCAGGTTACGGGCTGCTACAGTAGCAGGCCCGAGTGTTTTTATATTTTTTTTTCTATTTTGAATTTTCTGTTTTATATATTTATGTAATATATTTATATAAATTAAATAAAACTTATATTTTTATAAAATAAAGATAAAGAAACTTTTATAGAACTTAAATATTTAACAAACTCTTAAAAATATTTATATTTTTGTTTTCTTTTTATATTTTCGAATATTTAAAACGTATTTTTACAAAAGCGTATTTTTTTTTTATATGTGTGGCATTTCGCTTCGGCGTTCCCCGGCAGCGGCGCCAAAAATACTTGATGTTAAAGCTAAGGGGTATAAAAAATAGCTTATATTTTACAAGGAAATACTATTAAATACGATACAATTTTACACAAGATATTTATTTATTTATTGAATGGATATACTTAAACATTGCTACAACACTTATAGGCAGTGTACCTAATCGTACAGTAGTGTAGTTTTTAGTAAGTCTGGTTCGTTCCACAGGGAATCTTTTAATCAAAGCTTAACGCTATATTAGTTTAATTTATAAAAATATGAATATATATATAAGTAATATTATTATTTTAAAGGGGGGTTTTTACCGTTTAATGACCGGTTTGTCGATTTTAAAACTTTAGTCGCAGTTAAAACCAAATGTAAAATATTAAATAAATAAAAGACTTAATTTAAAGCGTAAAGTAAATAACGATAATGAAATTGCGATAAATAAAAGTGCGATAAAATAAACTTGCGATAATTAAAAAGTACGATAATTAAAAGTGCAATTAAATACAATAACAAAAAATAAAAGTGCGATAATTAGAAGTGCAATTAAATATAAAATAAAGGAAATTAAATATGAAATAAAAGAATTATGCTTATTTAAACTTCCGTAATCATGATGTTTGACGTGTTGATTTTAGTTTTATGCCCATGGGTTAATTGTCCTTTGTCCTGGATTATTTAATATGTCCGTCTGGTTTTTGTCCATAACAGTCCATCAGTCATAAATATAAAGTGCGAGTGTCCTCGTCAAATTATCCTTATACCCGAAGTTAAATATTCCAACTAATTGGGGACTTAAACTGCAACAAAATTTTAATACTTTGTTTAATAATTACACCAGGATGTCGACTGAGTGTAACCCAAGGTTTTAATACTTTGTTATCAATTATGCCAAGTGTCCTTGTACATAATTTCACCCCTGTTTTAATAATTCTAGTGGCTATTAATCCATTCCCGTGTCCGGTTAAATGAACGATTATTCGTACATATAAATACCCCGCTCATCGTGTCCGATCGAGTGTAAATGGTTATTTATAGGGACGTCCAATTGTAAATCTTTATATTAACATTAACAAACTATCATTTAGTTAAACAAATATAAAGCCCATTAATAGCCCATAGTCTAATTTCCACAAGTGTCGTTCTTTTGTCCAAACCCCAATTATGGTACAAAGCCCAATTACCCAATTTTAATATTTTTAGCCCAACATCATAATTACTTCGGATTAAATAAGTATAATAATAACTTAGCTACGAGACATTAAATTAAAAAGGTTGAACATAACTTACAATGATTAAAAATAGCGTAGCGTTACACGGACAGAATTTCGACTTACACCCTTACAACATTCGCTAACACACCCTTATTATTATAAATTAAAATTAAAATTAAAATTATAATATAAATATAAATATTATACGTTGAATGAGGAGAAGAAAAAGATGTGTGTTTTTGCGTCCAAAACTCGCGAACTTTATAGGACATGCCTGGAAAAAGGGCTCATGCGATCGCATGGGCTTTGTCCTTCAAGGCCATGCGATCGCATGGCCAGCTGGGGAGGCTCAAAGTCTTTGTTTTTTTATGCTGACAGTTTTTAAATATAATATAATATATATATATTAATTTTAAGAATTAATTATATATTATATTATATTCATGTGCATAGTTGACTTGAAATTTTTAGTCCGTTGCGTCGAGCGTTGAGAGTTGACTCTGGTCCCGGTTCTGAATTTTCGAACGTCCTTGCGTACAATTTAATATCTTGTACTTTGCGTTTTGAATCTTGTACTCTTGTAATTTTGAGACGTTTCTTATCAATAATTGGAACCTCTTTGATTGTCTTTTGTACTTTTGAGCTTTTTGGTCGTTTGCGTCTTCAATTCGTCGAATCTGCCTTTTGTCTTCACCTTTTATTATTTAAACGAATATCACTTGTAAATAGGACAATTGCAACTAAAAGCTTGTCTTTCTTGAGGAATAATGCTATGAAATATATGTTCGTTTTTAGCATTATCACATTTATTTTGTGATTTCGAAGCTATTTAGTAAACAACGGCAACGCTCAATTGTCATTCGATTGATAGCAAACGAGTTAAAAAGGAACTTATGTAATTTTAAAATAAACGGTGATACGAAAATGAGTTCTATAAATTTTAGGCTTATTAAAAATGTATTTAGGAACTATTTGTTAAGTTTTTACACTTTTTATATTTCACTCATAAATGAGAGGGACAGTTGATGTAATTTTTATTTAATAAATTAATGATCGAATTTTATACCATAATGACCAAAATAAATAAATATAGTTAATTTAAAAATATGATATTTTTATGAACACTTTTATCCGCTACTGGTTTCACACGATACACAATCCGTGAAAACTGTCGGCAGATAAATCTAAAATCTAGGCTGCTGTACTGTGTAATCAGTTTCAATTATTGACACATGATTCAAATGATTAATATAATATTAATATTATTATTATTATATTATTATTAATATATAAATTACATATGTATACATATGCATAAGCCTAGAGATATAGAGATATGGATACATTTGATCAACCCTCACCACCATCCCTCCAACCTCATCTCACGACCATCATCACCCTCGGCTACCACCGCCACCTCCGACCACCCATCATCACCTTTATCTCTCTAAAACTATTTCATCACCACCTCCCAAAAGTCACGGCAACCACCATTCTTCTACCACATTGATCACCAATTTTTGCTAAGTTACTACAAATATTCTATCTGTTTTCTGTTACTTCGAACCATTCAAAAACCATTGTGTCATCTCACTCTTTCTCTCTCACTCAACAACCATGTACAACCATCACTCAACCATCTTGAACCGCCACCACCTCCATCGGTAACCATCATCACCAAGAACCTCACACTATATCACCCTCTCTCTTATTTTGTTGCATCGGTTTTCTGGTTATAATCAGACCGCCATCACCATGAATATTTAGACAACCACCAATCCCTTCGACACCCTCATCATCATCTTCAACCGAATTTAAAACTCTCAAACCCATCGTGAATGTATAAACTGCTGTTGAAGTTGTAAACCACCACCAATGTTATTATTATTTTTTTTTTGCCACCTGCACACCACTAAGACTGCTACTGCATTTTTTTTTTACTTTCACTGTTCGATTTTTCTTTATATTGCCGTCACTGTTTTGCTAAGCTGTTTCGTGTTTCCTTGATGATCGAACAACTATGTTGTCTCTTTTCTGTTTTGACCGGAACTAACACCACTAATGAATAAACCTGCAGCCCATGTTCACCGCTATGCTGCTATATATATATATATATATATATATATATATATATATATATATATATATATATATATATATATATATATATATATATATATATTTGTTCCATTCGATAATCACACACACCCACACCATCGTTGTTCTTCTGTTTACTATTCTACGACTGTGTTTTCTATTCCTACTTCTATTAAAACAACGATGATGACGATGAAAAGTGAAGATCGATGTTGAAGATGATGATAATAGGTAGAAGACGATGAATATTAATGGTTTATAATGAGATAGATGATGATTAGGATGATAATGGGAAGAGAAACGATGCTGTGATGATTATGATTAAGATTTATAATTAGGATTATGATTATAACTAGGATCTTGATTATGATGATGTTAATGAAAAAGAAGAAAGGAACAGATAAAGTATGGGTTATATAATTATTTCCGCGAGTTATAACAGAAAAGACACAGATAGATCCATGGTTCAGGCTGTTTGTGGTTAGCGAGAGGTCACGGGTTCAATCCCTGTTGTGCCTTTCTTTTTAGAAAAAGAATCAGAATTCCTGTTGGGCCATGATTAGTTACTTGGGCCGAGATAATATGTTTTCTGTTGGGCCGTTTAGGATTTAAGTGGAATTGCTATAATTGGGCCGAGTATGATATGATTCCAAGTTAGGCCGTTTTATAACTGATGATGATAATATTATGAAAAAGAAATACGATACGGGATATATATAAATATTTCCTGATTTAAATCAGAAAAATCGGGTAGTTTGGGTGGTTAAGGGAGTTTGTACTTAGCGTGAGGTAGCCGGTTCGAGCCCGAGCTGTGACCTTTTTTTAGCTTATTCCTTTAAAGGTAGCATTCTAATTATTATTATTTTTATTATTATTATTATTATTATTATTATTATTATTATTATTATTATTATTATTATTATTATTATTATTATTATTATTATTATTATTATTATTATTATTATTATTATTATTATTATTATTGTTGCTATTATTTTAGATTACTTATTATTATTATTATTATTATTATTATTATTATTATTATTATTATTATTATTATTATTATTATTATTATTATTATTATTATTATTATTACTACTACTAAGACTAATAACATGATTATTATTATTATTATCATAAATATAAATTTTATTATTATCACCATTATTATTAATAAGTATTATTATTATTATTATTATTATTATTATTATTATTATTATTATTATTAATATTAATATTATCATTATTATTAGGAATATGAATATTATCATGATTGTTAGAATTATTTTTTTAGTAAAATTATTATTAACATTATTATTACTAATTTTTATCATTATTATTATTATTATCATTTCTTTCTTTTATTATTAGCATTATTATTAATGTTATGATTATAGATACAAATATTATTATAAAAACGATTAAGTTACAAATTAAATAAAATTATTAATATTATTATTACTATCATTACTATATTATTATTATAATAACAAACAAATATTTTTATATATAAATAATTACGTTTAATACATGTAACATAACTATATTAATATTTTTACTAATTATTTATCTAAAGTAATGAAATAGATATATTTAATTAAATTATTAATGAAACCTATAAAACAATTATATCACTAATAATAACATCTAAATTTGTTCGATTACCATTACATGTGTTAATATACATAATTGAATATAGGTTCGTGAATCCGAGGCCAACCTTGCATTATTCAGTTCCGTCGTATGCATATTTTCGTTACAAAATATCGTATCGTGAGTTTCATTTGCTCCCTTTTTAAATACTTTTGCAATATATATTTTTGGGACTGAGAATACATGCGCTGCTTTTATAACTGTTTTACGAAATAGACACAAGTACTTGAAACTACATTCTATGGTTGAATCATTATACCGGATATCACCCTTTAAAAAGCTTGGTAGCCTGAGAATTTGGGAACAGACCCCCAAATTGACGCGAATCCTGAAGATAGATCTATTGGGCCTAACAAACCCCATCCAGGTTATGGATGCTTTAGTACTTCGATTTTATATACAGATGAGTGTACCTGTATATTTGGGGATATTCTAGATGCATTTGTTAATGTCGGTTACCAGGTGTTCACCATATGAATGAATTTTATTTCGCAGGTTATGCATACTATTTTATTACACATGTTATGTGTAATATAAAAATGAAATCTTGCGGTCTATTAAATGATGAAAATGAATGATTATGGTAAACTAATGAACTCACCAATCTTTTGGTTGACACTTTAAAGCATGTTTATTCTCAGGTATGAAAGAAAACTTCCGCTGTGCATTTGCTCATTTTAGAGATATTACTTGGAGTCATTCATGACATATTTCAAAAGACGTTGCATTCGAGTCGTTGAGTTCATCAAAATTATTATTAAGTCAATTATAGTTGGATATATTATGAAATGGTATGCATGCCGTCAACTTTCGATGTAAAGAAAGATTGTCTTTTAAAAAACGAATGCAATGTTTGTAAAATGTATGATATAGAGGTCAAGTACCTCACGATGTAACCAAATGTAATGTATTCGTCCAGATGGATTAGGACGGGTCCTTTCAACCATACTGAAAATGTTTACATGTCCGACATTGTTATGATGTTATGCATGTTGAAAGACATTTCAAATTTTAGGTCGAATCAAATACAAATATTTAAAAAAAAATTAACAACGTACGAATTTGTGTAATGCTTTATAAATTACCCTAAAAATCTTGTAGTTGCACCTAATCATACTCATTGTAGTTACGTAAAACATAGTTATTTGCCATTAAATTCAATCAATTTATAAAGGTTTTTATAGCGATTATTTTTGGTAGGTGAAACATAAAGTGAAAATTAAAGATAGAATGAATGGACTATGCTTGAATAAGAAGGTAAACTGAAAGGATTGAATTCAAAAAGACATAATTACCCTCATGTGAAGAGCACGTGAAAGCAAGTAACGGAACAAAATTGACGGACCTGACGAATTTGGACAATCTGTGCATAATAAACATACTTTTAGACTATTCATTTGAAAAAAAAAAGTTTGTACTATCCGTACATTTTTAGCAATCCACAAGAGCATATCAATGAGAATATCAACTCTATTATTGAAACAATTAAGGTATAGAGGAAAATCATTTGCCACAACAACGTATGAACTATAATATAACTCGTTTGTATTATGCTATTTACTATTCTTTTTAGTTCTGACATGGGGAAGCTGATCTCATCGTGATGATCATTAGAAAACTTTTAACAATTTAACTCATATAGAAAAATAGATCAACAAAACTGAAAATCTGCATTTGTTGTACACTGATGCAAGGGTCAAATAGAGTTTACTATTTGTGGTTCAATATTTCTTAAGCTCTTCATCATAACTAGACCTGGTAAAAAAAACCCAAAATTTATAAATGTATCCATTGGGTTTACTTGAAGACCTAAATAGGTCCAAACACATACTCCCTCCTTCTCAATTTAGTAGTCCTCAGAAAATAGACATACAGTTTAAGAAAAAGTGATTAACACATATATGTTTTTATCTACTTTCCAGTTTTACCCCTTACTTTTTACCTACTTTTTTGTCTTACTTAAATAAATTAAGGGTATAAAAGTAATCTAAACAATCAATCTTATATATTTATAGAAATAGACTATTAAATTGGGATTGACAAAAAAGGAAACTAGGACTATCTAATTGGGACAGATGATTAATATAAAAAAATTACTTTAAGACCCAGATGAGTCTAATTACATAATAGAAAATTACTTAAAGACCCAGATGAGTCTAATTACATAATAGAAAATTACTTAAAGACCCAGATGGATTCAAATGGGTTTCCTTCAAAATATTTGATTTAGACACACGATTTCGATGCGCGTTTTTCGAGGTGCGTTTTCGCGTCACATTTTTCGACGCGCACTTTCGTCGCGCGTTTTCGGCGCTAGTTATATGAAGCGCTTTCTCGACTTACGTTTTTGACGCCCGACTTCGATGCCAGATGTCAAGGGGTGTTCTCGACGCGCCTTTTTTCAAGGCGCGTTGTCAATCCGCGTTTTCGGCCCGTGTTTTTTACGCACGTTTTTGGCGCGCATTTTCGAGGCACGTTAGTAGACTCGTGTTTTCGACCCGCGTTTTTGACGCGCGATTTCGACGCCCGGTTTCGACACTCGGTTTCGAGGCGCGTTTTTGAAGCGCCGTTTTCGAGCTAAGTTATTCGACGGCCGTTTTCGACTAGCTTTTATGACGCACATTTTTGTTGTGCCTTTTTCGAGGCGTGTTCTCGACCCGCGTTTTTAACGTTCATTCTTTACGCGTTTTTTTAATAGCATTTTTTGCACCCATTTTTGACCAGCATTATCGACGCGGGATTTTCGTCGCGCGTTTGTGGCGTGTTTTCGACGCTCGTTTTTGAGGCGCTTGTTCGGAAGAGATACATCCAAAAATACAAACAAGAAGAATTTTACTAGCCTGACCCAACTGAGCCGGGTCTTGACCCAACCCGACCTGGGTCTTGACCCAACCCATTCGACCCATTTTAATTCTAACCCATTTTGGCCCATTTCAATTCTGACCCATTTCAATCCATGAACCGTTTCGAACCGAACCCATTTGATCTTTGACCCAACCCGATCCATCTCGACCCGTTTTACCGGTATAATCTATAACGACCCTCATTTTTCCATTCTATATTTTTTCAATATTAAATGCCCAATCAATATAATTAAACTTAACGATTAAACTTTAATCAATAATTGATAAGCGTTAAGAATTATAAAACATAATAATTAACTTTGTGTGATAAACGACAAGTTAATAAAAGGCGGAAATAATAAGCTAATTAATTTTCGTGATCAAAATATAATACTCTAAAGCTTGTAGCCTTTAAACAATTAAATTAGAATCTTTAATGAGTCATTTACGCTAATCTAAAGTACAAGGATTAAAATAAAAAATTTCAAACTCCTCCCATGTAAACCCTAGCCGAATTTTTTAATAAAAAAAGGGAAAATGACCATCCTACCCCTCCCAATTTCGACCCAAATTACCTCATCCCTAAACCCTAACTTATTCCCTAAGAAAACCTAACTAAACCCTAATTCTAGATCCTTCCTAGCTCAAGTATAAAAGGAGGTGCAAGGGTTTAGGTTTTTCTCATCTCATTCATCACACAAAAACCCTAAATCTCTCTCCCTCTCTCTTCTTGATTTCGGCAATCATAGCCACCACCACAACACCATCATCTTCAAGTGATCTTCAAGCAATCTTCAAAGGATCTTCATCGCGTTCTTCGTGTTCATCAAGATCTTCAAGCGTGTTCTTCATTATTCAAGTGTTTGATCTTCATCTTCAAGTTATCTTCATCTTTTTCTTGTTAATCTTCATCCCACATTATCAAGTTAAAACCCTTGATCTAAACTTTTAAATTCTATCTTTCAATTCATGTTATATTCATAATTATTCATGCATGATCTTAACATCTATATTGTACATGTAAAAAAAATAAATATACATATACATACATACCTACGGCTATATATAAAAAAAAAAGGTTTTGATCTTCAAAACCCTAAACCTAATCATGTTTAATGATATCACATATGTTTAATTGTAAAAAAAATGTATATACATATATACATATACATACGGCATATACATACATATATATGAAAAAAAAAAATTTCTTTTACATACATACATATACACGGTTTATAAAAAAAAATTTGTTTAATCTTTAAACCCTAGAAGTTTTGCTAAAAGATATGTTAATGTTTAAAAAGGAAACAAATATATACATACTATATATATATATATATATATATATATATATATATATATATATATATATATATATATATATATATATATATATATATATATATATATATATATATATATATATATATATATATATATATATATATATATATATATATGTACAAAAAAAATATTTTCCATATATACATATATATATACGGTATATATATAAAAAATAAATAAATTAAAAACTATATATATATATATATGTATATATATATATATACACACACACACACACATATACAATATACATATATATATATATACATAAACATTAAATAAATAAAACCCTAATTTACTAAACCCTAAATATTTATTATATATAACCCTAATCATTACCTAATCATTACTTTACTAAACCCTAAACCTAATACTACTTTAATACTAATAAACTTAAACCCTAATCATTAATTAATTAATAAACCCTAACTATTAATACTACTTAACTAATAAACCCTAATACTACTTATACTATATTACTAATACTACTTAACACTTATACTACTACTTAACACTTACACTATTATTAATACTTATAATATACTACTTATAGTATAATACACGATTACAATAGTCATTCATGATAACGTGTGATTACTCGAACGTCAACGCTACTTAAGGCCTAGGGTGATCCTTGATACCACTATGGAACACTTGTGGATTACGAATGCCAAACTTAGATTTTGGTCAAGAAATCCTGGGCCAACCGGTAACAATTGGTCATCCTAATGACTCGGCGGTGGGCATAGATGTTTGGGTATGGTGCACAATATCAACCCGACTATAGTAATCAAACACTTAGTTACTTTCACACTTAATAAGTGGTAGACTTATTAAGGACAACTCACTAGTGTTCAACACTAACTTACTATAAATGAAAACTTTCTAAACGTGAAAACTATCTAAACATGAAAACTTACTAAAAGAGGAAACTTACTAAAAGTGGAAAACTTTCTAGACATGGCAACTTTCTAAATGTGGAAACTTTCTAAAAATGAAAACTTACTAAGGATAGAAACATAGCAAAACGAACTATACTTAAGTACATACATACTTAAACTCATCTTTAACTCGGGCAAAACATCTAAACTATTCTTAATGTCATTAGGTTGACATTCGGCTCACGATCATCCAACTCACGTATCTTTCTCTCCCAAGGAATAACAACTCTTTCCTACTTACTAAGGTGAACTCATAGCCCCACTCTTTATTTCTAGCAACTTATTTAACTTTTTGGGGTGAGATACATGCTACTTTTACTATTTACAATTTAGACACAAGTACCAACTGTTAAACTATGCTATACCCGGCTATGTTCGACTAAGTCCCTACAGTGATATTTTTAGTTGCTCGTTAAATGCATTCTTAATTATTGGGGGTAGGCCTATCGGGAGTAACGTCCCCGATACATTTGACTAAGTCATTGTAGTACTTAATAATGAAATTAAATCGACAAGTATAGACACAACTTGTCATTGGGGCAAACTTTGAACGTTTAGTCTAAATATCACGAATTGGCATAACTTTTTGGTCCCTGCGAGATCAACTTTTAAGATCTTTGTGATCTTCTTTGACAACTAAAGATTTGTGTGATCTACTTATGAAAACTAATCTTGTGGTCTAAAAAAAATGATAACTACTTTTGTTAAACCTATGATTTCACTCAACCTTTTTGGTTGACACTTTAGCATGTATTGTCTCAGGTGCCGATTGATCAAGCTTATTTACTTACTGCTTATGTGATGCTACTTGGATTTAGGATCAAGAGATATCGCATTTATTATTCTTGCATTTGAAACAATTACTTTATTATAATTTCCATTATTGTAACGACATTCATTTTCCGCTGCGTACTCAATAAAGTTTGTTTTTATCATTTAGTATTGTTCTCGTAATTATAATATGTTGGTTTATTTGATATTAGTGACGTTTTCTTCCAGACTCTATCTGGAGGACGTCACATAATCAGAACTTACAATATTTATGATATTTGCAAGCATCATTACTTATTGTGAAGGAATGTAGTCAATAGAGCCTTTGTGAGATTATACTGTCATCGAGCATAACAAAACCATATAATTCATCAATAAAAACTTTGGCTGAACAAAATTTCATATTTAAACGTGTTAAAGTTATGTTATCTAGACGTGTTAAATTCATGTTATCCAGACGTGTTCCATATATTTTTTTGGTAGAACCTAGACGTGTTAAACAAATGTTATGTAGACATGTTCCATATAAGTTTTTTGGCTAACAAAAATTTGCAATTTAGATGTGTTAAAATCATGTTATATAGACGTGTTTCATACATTCTTTTACCGCACAAAAAAATTGTTATATAGACGTGTTACAAACTGCTATGTTAACGTTTCCTTTATAAGCACGTCTGAATATAAAAGTCTAATTAACAAAAAAAATGTTGTAGTGTTACATCCTCCTCCAATCATGCACTTAGAAATCAAAAAAGAAATCAAAAAAGACAACACCGGCATATTCATATTCATGTCCTCCCAACCACGGTAGCCAGTGGTTGAGCCACTGACATTTTTGCAAGAGGTCTCAGGTTCGAATATTGGGGTGGCCACGGCAGGGTTGGAAACAGCCAGAGAGTATTCATGATGGTCTGCGTACACTAGAGTATGGGATTGGATTAATTGTTCTTTTCGAAAAACCCGAACAGGGAAAACCTTACAACTTTTCTAAGAATGATGAGTTGACCCATTGGGTGTGATGTAAATTAGGATGCGTTTGATTACCTCTTAATGAATGGCTCAACATTGAATATTAAACTATTCAACATTCAGTATTTTTGTTATTGGCATCTGAATGAAAAATGATGTTGAACTATTCAGCAATCTTTGATATTTCATTTAGATTTCGATATATTATATTAACCATTCATCACCTTCATTTTCTTTAATATATTTCTTAAATTATATGCAATACACTTATCAAACAACTATACTATTGTCGTTCACAACTATGCTCAATCATAATTTAAATCATTTAAATTTTGAACTATTCAAGGTTTAATCATTTTTTGTTATCAAATGCACCCTTGGTACTTCAAATCTTCTAAAGATGTTCATAATGGACCGCATTATTCAGAGAGCCTACAGATTGGCCCATCTCAGCAATTGCTTTCCTCGCAGCCAATTGTCTTTTAGTTGACTTGTAAAAGGTTGCATAGAGTATTAACTGGGTTACTGCCAGTAGTGATCCAAGTCCATTAGATATCTGTTAACAAACATAACCACATGATCTCATATCCATGATGTTATGATATTCATTCACAAATTGTTAAGTTTAAAAGTGTGGTAAAAAATGTTAACATGGATCAGGCCAAATTTGAATAAATTTCAAGTCAAATAAACGAGGAAAGAGTGACTTACAACAATGTAGGGATCAAATCGAATCAGTGCGTAGATAGTCCAGCTTATACCATTGAGAAGTGAAAATAGAGAAAGATAAAACGGCATATACTCCACACTTTTGGTTGTAATCACAAGTTTCTGCATCACAAATACATACCAAAAACTCTTCAGTGATCAATTTATATCATACAAAATTACATATCAGTATCATTTATTGTCCTTACAGTTTATAGAAAACTTACCATCAAGGCATCTACTATTCTTATTTCGTAACTCTAAATTTGAACATACTAGTAGCTTATTGCATTTTTGGCATAATTTTATCAAACTTTACTGGTCATATTTATATTCACATAACGAATAGCTAAACCTTTACGAAGAAAAATATTTTAGTTCTTCTACAATAAATAGTACGGAGAACACTACATAAATGCCATACAGTTGATGACTAACTCTTGTCTAGTAAGGTAAAGTTATTATTACTACATCTCAAGTAAAATAATAGAGATTGACTGTAAAAGAATTGCAGTTTTAGTGCATATATAGAACCTAGTTTAATGCATCAATAAGTCATTATATAGGTGTCTTTCTTTTTTTCTCCTCCGACTTAATTTAGTTCTCCGGTCAACTTTCGATTTTCCTACACCGTTCTGGTACCGGTGATCTTAGGTTGAGCCGACAACTTATTTTATGGTGGTTTTTGATGTTTGATGGCCGCCTCATTTTGTCTCTTCCACGATGGTGGTTCTCACTCTCTAGATGTAGTTTTCTTTTTTTGCAGGCGTGGGATTTGGTGGTCATCAGTTCATTTTTCCGGTCGACTCTTTTATCGTCGGTGGTAGCTATTGGGTTTTATTCGCATTTTAGGTCTTATTACGTATGTGACATTCTCTCGCTCATGGTGGTTGTTGTGGTGTGTCCCTATAGAGTGGACAGTTCTTTTTCGGCTGTCTTTTCCAGCAGACCTCTCACGTGCGCAGCTGGTGGTTTGGTTGTTGTTTCTAATGTTGTTTGTTTTGTTGTATTGTTAAGTTTACGTTTGTTTTAGCTTTCGCTTATCTTTGTTTACTAGATTAAACGTGCTTCTCGCCCTGGTGGTGAGATATTTTGGTTTTGTTAATTTAGTTTAGCTAGGACTCATTTGTCGAATTCTCGTGTATCGACTGTATTTGATAATCTTCATTTATGTTATAGAGAAATATTCATTTACGTACTTAAAAACGAGGGGATAAATCTCAGCACTTGGAACAAAAAATCAATGGTTAAAATTAAAAAAGCGGGACAATCACATGTGATTGTAAGATCTCAAGCAAAATTATTGAATCAAATGAATAATTCACATATGTTATAATGTTATTACCTTTTTTCTAAAAAGAAAAAAAATTCTAACTGCAACGGGTGTGTGTTTGTTTAAATGGTGAATTTATTATTATCATGGTTAAAAAAACATGATAGTTTATTATGTTTATTATTATTATTATTATTATTATTATTATTATTATTATTATTATTATTATTATTATTATTATTATTATTATTATTATTATTATTATTATTATTATTATTATTATGAATAAAATGTAAATGTATTAACATTAAATGGAATCGAAGATCTACAAATACACTCTTACAAGAAGAAATTCAAACCTAGTCAAACAAAGGAAAAATCTACAAACATACACAAAATGAATAGGAAAGTACAAACAAGCCTAACACGTTAACAATGGATATTTGATGCCTCCGAAACAGCCGAATTTTATGTGTAGTTAGCGTAAAAGACAAATGTGAAGGAACACCAGAGGGCATTTTAAAGTTAAGGTCGTGGGCCAAAATCACTTTGTATATTAATCCTAAGATTAATAGTGGAAATATGATCTATGGTCGTTTTAATTTTATTTTCAATTTGTGAGATAAGAAGATTCACATTCATGCACGGGTTTCTGAATAAGTAACACCATGAAATGACATTGGAAGCCACTAGAGTAAGTTGGCATAACCAAAAATGCTAATCAACTTTTACATCATACAATAGGGATAACTATCATGCCTATTATATGTCATTAGGTCGAAAAAATTGAAAGGGAAATATGAAACTTCATGATTAAGATATGCTAGGCATACTAATCCTAAGGCAACAACCAAAAAACAACATGCAGTATGACTGGTTATTTTAGCATTCCAACAGTGGGCAGTTAGGATTACTGAACGAGTGGTAATTATCTCAAGAATTCTGTCAAAGATAACCATTTCACAACCACGGTCCTCTAATCCTATGATCCTTATATCCAGTGAACAGAAGGGGTGTCAGTAGAATAATGGTCATGCCTAGTTCAGAGAATCTATCAAGTACAAACGAAAGGGCGTAAGTCAGATGAAATAGCTACGTTCATTTGGGTAGACTAGGTTTAAGTCACATCATAGGTTGGGTGGATAATGGACACTAAATCTACAAGTGTACATTTCGCATTCTACTAATGGTTGGCCATTATATTAGTACTAATTATTACATAACTACTACAACATGTATACCAATCATAAAAATAAATTACATATTTACGCTAGCATGACAATTGTATAACAAGTATAAAAAAGGTGACAAATAATAAAAGAAAAACATTCTTGAAAGGAATAAATAAAACAAACGCTTGAATAGAATAAAACCTAAGATAGTGCCATACAAATATGTAAACGAAGTCACAATTCCTAATGTACCTCCTTAACTACTAATTAAAGTGACTAGTAAGTGTTGTGTGTGTGTGTGGATTTTTGTGAAAAGAGGAGGTGAGCCTCTTATTTATAGAGTTGTAACCTTTTAAGAGTTTGCAATTATGGTCCCTCCGTATTTTCATGTTGGTCCCCGATTTGGTTTAATTGAATTCATGGACGGACTCAACCTTGATATCGGACCAAGCATAAAAAGTACATCTTGGAATATTTTAGTCGGACACAAGGATTTGGGTTCCGCATTTGGTAACATCGGTGCCCCACCCAAGGATCGGGTACCGAAACAGCGCGAGCCAGACTCAAAATCTGGGTGCCGAATCCGGGTCTGGTTCCATCGGACCGGGCTGACCACGGACTGGGCTGACCACGGACCGGGCAGACCACCTGGTACCGGTCTCAAGATTTGGGTTTCATATCCGGGAGCATAGTACCGGATCCGGGTTCGTGTACTGGACTAGGTCTCGTTTCTCTATCGTTCTTAGTTCTGGTTTCTTCGTTATAAGTCCATATTCGTCGATTCTTGCACCATTGTCTTCATTTTTCCAAGTTCTTCAAAATGAACTAATAAAAGTTTATATTCGAACAAATGTATTTTGGTTGATTGAGAGAGATGACGAGGGAAAAACATGACTCTTTACACTCAATATCCTAAATTACAATTTCACTAAAGCAGTAAAACAAAAGATAAACCGCTGCAAAGATCGGGAGAACAGTGATCAATAGCGCAATAGAAGCACACCAACATCAATGATGTAGCACGAAACCGTAACAGACATATATGAAACGGAAAACAAATGATACTACCCCGAGATCTGAAACCATATTACCAACTAGGAGATCTTCGCCTGAACCAAACCCGAAGACGCCACTGGAAAGAGAAGAACCCTATACACACCCGCAAGATCGGGCACAAACATCACCCGAGAAAAAGCATAACAGCCGCAATCTTTTCCAGCCCCCAACAACAGTTGAAGAACACCACTAATAGGGTGGTGGACCATCCAACCGGCCTACGAAGACAAAATTGTCATCACAACAACCAGATACCACCATAGGTCACCATCAACTGGGTGAACAACCACAGCAAAAATCACGAGGACAAAGGAGGAGGAATGGCAAGGAAGTCACCTCATAAATATTTTAATCGGTGGCCATTACTAATGTACAGTGGTGGTAAAACCACTGACCACAACTGTTGAAGACAAGTCCAATAGCCATCTTGTCGGAAGTTAGCACAGAAAAAGAGATATTTGTCGTTGCCGGAAGAAAAACAAACGAACAAGAAAAGGAGACACTACATCGGAGGAAGGTTTCAGGTTACTAGAAAACACCTCACACCGGCAGTACCACCTCATAACTAGGAAACACAAAAGAAGAAAAGGATAAAATTATGAGAAAGAAAGGAAAGAGATCACAGGAGAAAAAAGAAGAAAAGGATAAAAATATGAGAAAGAAAGGAAAGAGATTACGGGAGAAAAATGAACAAACAGACGAGTAGGTAACCTTCTGACTACCGGCGAGATACCGGGGGCCAGATGTGGATGACAAGAAACACCGTCAATTCGAGAGAGGTGAAAGACTTTCGAGGGAGAGCAGCGAGATGGAACCAAGAGACAACGAGGATACCCTAAGGAAGCAGAGGTATAATGGCGGCGTAAGAAGGTGAAAAATTAGTGTTCTCCGTACTACTTTTTCTATGAGAATGGGATAACGAAAGAGTCCTACTATTTGGACTCCTCGGTCCAATAAATAGTCTAAAGTAGTAAAAACAGAAAAAAGAATTACCGAGTAATAAGGTAAAAGTTAAAAAAAAAAAAAAAAAAAAAATTAAAAAGCAGCTTTTCTGGTCAGTTTTTCAGTCCTGCAGTCCTTCTAATCACTCTCTCTCTCCAAATATCTATACATACATAAGCCATTTTCTGTAAGTAACTCGTGCTGAAAATGTTGTACATGTTTTAGTGGTGGCTGTATTAAATGAGATCCAAACAATTCTTGTTTTTACTATTGCAAACAGCCATTTTTGATTAATTTACAAGTACCCAAGTAGCTTACGGTGGCCCCGTACCCCTTTACTCGCCGGAAACAGACCGGAAAAGCAACAAACCCGCCGGAAAATGAGAAGTGGTAGGTAGACCCATCTGCGGCGCGTGGCTGCTAAGATGACGACCGGATTTTCATGATGTGCTCGGGATGATGAGCTGAGTATTTTGAGAGGGGTGTTGTATTTGAATCTTGTAGAATATGTGTGAAAAAAGAGATGTGTTGATTTTATTTATTATTTTTTTTTTTAGAGGATGGAGAGAAAAAGTAAGAAAAGATAAAGGTTTGTGTACAAGAGAGAGAAAGAGTAGATAAAGAAAGACGTTTTGGTCATTTGTTTCCTGCTATCATTTGTTCCCAATGTACACAATGTCCAATGAGCAAACACCCCGGTCCAAATAAATAAACCCTAACGAAATGGTGAGGGATTCAAGGGTGAGAGGAAAAGAAAAACAGTCAAGGGTAAGATAATACTACTTTAAATATATTATTAAACATGATGGTTTGACTAGGAAAGATCAAATTAATATTTCTTTTAGTTGACTAGATGTCAAGACTCATAATAGGGTATAAAATACATTAAATACATTGTAGGCTAACATTAATACAAATAGTGAAGAAAGGGGCACTAGAGAAATTATCAATAGTACCATACCTAGTCTCATTTGTAAACCGTAGGATATGAGCGTTATACGGACTACCAATGATGCTTCCACACTACCAATTGTGCACCCACGTGATGGTTGTTGTAACTTTTTGGCCACGAACTGTTTGACCACTTTACTTGTGGTTTTCAGTGAAGGTTGGAGAATGAGCATATATGAGGCTGCTTTTTGGCGATTTCAATGGAATACGTTCTAGCGCCTTTTGGATGTTGCGGTTAAAGGTTTTTGCTCGCTTTATCTTGATTATGGGATTTGCAGTTGGATGCAGTGTTGGTTTTAAACTTGATTAAACAACAATATTTGATGGATTCTTGCAGTCCATAATCAAACATAATAAGATAATATAATATGAACACAAGTGAAACAAATTACCATGTGTTTGAATGATTATGATTGTGATGTATTTTCCGTACATATGACACTCATATATAGGACATGAATAGGTTCATGAGTGGCAGTTACATCCTATTAACCAATGCCACAAACCGTTACTTTTTTTTGGTAAAATACACCACACTAACTACCATATCAACTAACTAAATAACTGACCCATATTACATAATCTATTAAGACCCAAATACACCTACACAACCCTTATTTTGACCCAGAACTTGTTTCCCCACAACCTAAGTTGTTGACCCACGAACACACATAGTATTAACTTATTAATTTGTCATTATTTCCAACATATTTCCTCCTAATGAAAAACCAATTAGTACCAGGTTTTTCAATCTTCCTTCATGTTATGATGACAAAAGTTATCATCAGATCCTTTCTTGTTGCTGTTGGTGCTACTCTCCTCACATGAAACATGATACGCTTTAATTGTTGGTTCTTAACTTTCATCATCACTCACTTATTTTTTAGAATTCTCATATTCTTCATATAACCGACCCATATTTGCAGCCTTTTAGAGTTCTTGTTGGATCAATCTTTTTGTTAGCCACCTTGTTAACACCCTGTAAATCTCCTATGGTGTCTTCCTTTGCTCATTTAGGGTAAACCTTTATATTTTTTTTTACTTCCTTTATGGTTGAAACAAGTAGTCTCCCTTCATTTTCTTGAACCTTGCATTGAATTCTTCTTGTATTTCTAAACACATTTTGTCCCATATCATTTTATTAGCAAGCCATGAAATATGTTTAACTTCATCCTTTTGATTCTATTCTATTTCATTGTTGAAATCCTGTTGGAATAAGATCTGATGAGTCAAAATGTTTTGCAGGAAGTTAGAGTCTGGAAGTTAGAGTCTGGAGATGCAAGTTGCAGAATCTGTTTGTGTGAACGGTTTAATTACTTGGTAAAGAAGCTATGGGAATTCTGGAGATCTGGATAAATATTTAGAAGATCACGTTTTGATTTGATATTATCTCTAGAAGATAAACACTGATTTGTTTAGAATATTAATAAGTTTTAGTTTATCTTTTCCTATCTTTTAGTCAAGTAGTTTTGGAAACCAAATCTTGGAGATTTGGTTTAACCTTGTATAAATAGGGGTACGATGTTCATTGTATTTTGTATCTCTCAAGCACGATTACTTTGTCTTTCATATTATATATCATTCGTGTTCTCTCAATTTTGTTCATATAATTTGTATCTATTGTTTATTGAGAGTTTAGTGTTCATAATCAAGTTATTGTGAACTAATAACTGGTATCAGAGCGGGTTTGGTGTAAATCCAATTCGGTAATCTTAAAACGATCCATATATTGTTCAAAGATGTCCTCCAGTACCATCCCAACTCCAGTTATGGCTGGTAAAGGAGTGCCAATTTTCGATGGCACAGACTTTGCAACCTGGAAACTAAAAGTTCTATGGTTTCTTGGTTCGATTCATGAAGATGCTGAACAAGTCCTTACAGTAGGACCTATTATACCTGGTACAATGGTTGAAGCTGTTCCTGCTACAAGTACTGCTTCTGCTCAACCTGCTTATCTTCGTGAAAAACCAAGAGATAAGTGGACAGAAGCAGAAGCCATAAAGTTCAAGCTTGATAGCAAGATAAGAAGTATTATAGGTAATGGTGTTACTGTTCCAATTCTCAGGAAGATCAGTCATGCTAAAACTGCAAAAGCTATGTGGGATCTCTTGCTTAATGACTATGAAGGTGTCACAGTTGTTAAGACTCAGAAGAAAAAGAATCTGATAAGGTGTTATGAAAATTTTGCTGCTCAGCCTAAAGAATCATTGAGTGATCTTCATTCAAGATTCCAGGTTCTGATTAATGATCTTGAAAGTGTTGGTGTAGAGAAAACACAACAAGTGTTGTGTCAAAAGTTCATTGAACTGTTACCTTCAAACTTTGAATCTGTGATTACATCAATGGTAATCAGTGAAAAGATAGACACTTATGAACTAAGTGAGTTGTTTGGCATATTGTCAAACTTTGAAGAATCACAGTTGAAGAACAAGATCAATGCTAAGAGAGTTGTTAAAGATCCAGAAGCTGCATTGATAGCTACTACTAAGAAGAACAAGCAATTGTTCTCTAGTTACTCTAGTAGGGTTGATTCTGAATGTGATGAGACCTCTGATGATAGTGATTCTGATGTAGATGAGGATATTCAGGATCTGGAAAGTCAAGTGGCTCTTTTGACTCAAAGGATTGAGCAGAAGAAGTTTGGTTTTAAGAAGGGTAAAGGCAAGAGTTCTTTTGATCCAAAGAAAGCTAAATGTTTCAAGTGTGGCAAGGTAGGTCATATAGCTGCTGATTGCTGGTCCAAGAGTGAAGGAGGTTCAAGTTTCAACAAACCTGTTGACAAAGCAAGAAAGTATAAACTCAAGTACAAGAAGATGAAAGGTGAAGCAGAAAAGTTGAAGAATAAAGAACAGGAGAAAGCATTGTACACAGAAGCATGGGAAGATGAAGATTCATCATCTGATGATGAAGAGGATAAGTGTCTGATGGCTATAATTGAAAAGGATAGTGAGTCTAGCAAGTTTGAGGAAGATTTGAAAGCTATTGAGAAGATGGATAAAGACTCTACTTGTAACAAAGGTTCTGCCTATAAGGTACAAAACTTTGTAAACTATCTTAATAATGAAAAAGTGAGAATGTTTCAGTATTTGTTGCTTGATTTCAATTGGTGCTTAGAAGATAGTGACAGGTTAAGAACACAGATCATTGAGCTTAAGAACACCATCAAAGATAAAGATGCTGAAATTAAAGTATTAAAAGAATGTGAGGTAGAACTTGACACATACAAAATGGCATATTCAGAAGAAACTAAACGGTTAAATACTGAATTAGGAAGATCAATTAAAAAGGCAAACCATTATGAAAATATTTGCAAATCTTGGTGTGTTTCTTCCAAAAAGAATTCTGATGCTATTGCTAAGCAAGTACCAAATGATGTCAAAGCTATACTTGGTGAAAACTACACATTAGATAATAATGTGGAAGTTGATCCTATTATATTTAAGCCTGACATTTTACCAAATACTTTTATAAAATTTGATGGTGAGAGAAAAATTTTAACTAATGCTTTTGTAAGATCAACTGAGTTTGTAAAATCATTAGAACCTGTTAAACCTTCAGAGACTATAATTTTAGACTGTAGAAATCCATCAGAGTCTGAACTATTGAAACCTTCAGACTCTAACAGTTTAGTCTCTAAAAGTGAAAGTGTATGTTCTGACCTAGAATCTGACACCCAAGAATCAAGTAGCATAAGTGATACTGAATCATCTTCTGATAGTGTCACTTGTCCAGATCCTAAATGGTCAACTAAAAGAAAGTCAAAGTCAAAACAGGCTAAGACTATTAAAAAATTGAAAAGGAGAATTTCAAAGCTTAGTGAAAGATTAAAGGGTCAAGAAAAATTCTCAAAATCATCTTGTTTTCCTGAAAATTTCAAAAAGGTATGGAAACCTAAAGTTTGTGAAAATAAAGGTGTTTTGAAAACAGTGATGGACAAGTTGATCTGGATTGGTAACAAAGCTTTTGTATGGAGAGTTAAATACACTCCATCTGAACCCACTGCAAAGTGGGTTCCCCCTAAGATTTAATCATTTTTCTTTTGCTTGTGTCTTGTGTAGCAGGGTAATAAGTGGTATTTAGACAGTGGTTGCTCAAGACACATGACTGGATGCAAAGAGCATCTTGTAGGGTTTGTAGAAGAAAAGGGTCCTTCTGTGAGATATGGTGATAATTCTGTTGCAAAAACTATTGGTTATGGTACTGTTATTGCTGGAAGTGTGTCATTCAAGAAAGTTGCTTTAGTTGAAGGGTTAAAGCATAATCTGCTAAGTGTGAGTCAAATTGCTGATGAAGATTGTGAGATCAGAATAAGAAAGAAAGCTGGAATTATTTATGATCCTAAAGGAAGACCAACTCTTGTTGCCTGGAGATTTCAAAATGTGTATATGCTGGATTTGGATTCTGTTGATTCTGAAATTGAAACATGCTTGTATTCTCAGTCTGTTCCAGAACTTAATTGGCTTTGGCATAAAAGGCTATCTCATCTGAATTTTAAAAATATTAATGAGCTTTCCAAAAAGAAGCTTGTTAGAGGTTTGCCTCAGCAACCTTTCAAGAAAGATAAACCTTGTTCTGCTTGCATTATGGGTAAACAAACCAAAACAAAGTTTCCCTCAAAATCCCTAGCTACTATTAGTGATCCACTTCATATGCTTCATATGGATCTTTTTGGTCCAATGAACACTAGTAGTCTAGGTGGGAAAAGATACACTTTGGTTGTTGTTGATGAGTATTCAAGGTTTACCTGGGTTATCTTTTTAGCTGCAAAGAGTGATGCTCCTGAAGAAATCATTAATTTAATCAAGAAAGAGCAGGTTCAAAAAGGTGTTCTTGTTAAACAATTGAGAAGTGACCATGGCACTGAGTTCAAGAATGTTACTTTAATTGAATTTTGTGAAGAATCTGGAATTGGTCAAAATTTCTCAGCTGTTAGAACTCCACAACAGAATGGAGTTGCTGAGAGAAGAAATAGAACACTTATTGAGGCAGCCAGAACCATGTTATGTCAATCAAATGTTGCACTCAGATTCTGGGCAGAAGCTGTCAATACAGCTTGTTATACTCAAAACAGGTCATTAATTGTGAAGAGACATGGCAAAACTCCCTATGAATTGTATCATAAAAAGGTGCCTACTATTCATTACTTTCATGTATTTGGATGTAAGTGCTATATTTTGAATCAAAGGGATCAGCTTGAAAAGATGAGGCCAAAATCTGATGAAGGTGTGTTTATTGGTTATTCTTCTGTGTCTAAAGCATATAGAGTGTATAATAAGAGGAGGATGAAGATTGAAGAATCCATTAATGTTTCCTTTGATGAAAGTCCCATTGAAATGGATCAATCCTCTAGTTCTGAGCATTCTGCACTTGGTGAATTGTCAAATTTAATTTCTGGTAACAGTACCTAGACTCTAGATTCAGAGTCTGAGACAGATGAATTTAATTTGTCTGGACTGAAACATTCTGCAGATAATGCTCTCACTGAAGAAGTTCAACAAGAAGATGAGCCAATTGTTATTCATGAAGATGATCAACCTTCCAATACTACTGTGAATCCTGTTGTTCCTATTAGAAAATCTTCTAGAAATATTGTTATTCCAAAGCATCTTGAAGATTATGTTGTAGATCCTACTGGTTTACCTAAAACTGGTTCTTCATCTCAGACACCTGTGTCTGATTTTGCAATTGCTAATTATTGTTTCTTCTCAAATTTTCTTTCACTCATTGAACCCAAAGAAGTAGATGAAGCATTGTCAGATAATGATTGGGCTGAAGCTATGACTGAAGAATTGACAGAGTTTGAAAGAAATGATGTGTGGGAATTGGTTCCAAAACCTGAAGGTAAAACTGCAATTGGCACTAAGTGGGTTTATAGAAACAAGGTTGATAAAGATGGTATTGTGGTTAGAAACAAAGCAAGGTTGGTGGCTCAAGGGTATAGACAAGAAGAAGGTATAGATTATGATGAGACATTTGCTCCTGTTGCTAGAATTGAAGCAATCAGATTGTTTCTAGCTTATGCCTCAGATAAAGACTTTGTGGTGTTTCAAATGGATGTGAAGAGTGCTTTTCTGAATGGTATTTTGCAAGAAGAGGTGTATGTGAAACAACCTCCTGGTTTCAAAAATAAGAAGTTTCCAAAGCATGTTTACAGGTTGAAGAAAGCTTTGTATGGTCTGAAACAAGCTCCCAGAGCCTGGTATGATACTCTGTCAACATTTCTTCTAGAAAAGAAATTTTCTAGAGGAGCTATTGACAAGACTCTATTCATCAAAAAGGAGAAAGGTGATGTGTTACTGGTTCAAATTTATGTTGATGACATTATTTTTGGGTCTACTAATCCAACTTTGAGAAAATGGTTTTCAGATATAATGTCAAAAGAATATAGGATGAGTAATTTGTGTACTCTAAACTATTTTCTTGGGCTTCAAATTAAGCAAAGTCAAGAGGGTATTTTTATTAACCAAAGTAATTATGTTTCTGATATGCTTACTAAGTTTGGTTTTAAAAATTGTTCCACTTTAAGAACCCCAATGAGTATTTCTGAAAAGCTTGATAAAGATGAATCTGGAAAACCAACTTGTCAATCAACCTATAGAGGTATGATTGGATCTTTGTTATACTTAACTGCTAGTAGACCTGATATAATGTTTGCTACATGTATGTGTGCACGTTATCAGTCAGATCCTAAAGAGTCTCATTATAAGGCTGTGAAAAGAATTTTTAGATACCTGAAAGGTACTCCTAACCTGGGTCTTTGGTATGCTAAAGACTCAGGGTTTGATCTAATTGGTTATACAGATGCAGACTATGCAGGTTGTAAGTTAGACAGAAAAAGCACATCTGGTGGTTGTCAATTGTTAGGTGGCAAATTGGTGAGCTGGTCAAGTAAAAAGCAGAATTCAGTTGCTACTTCAACAGCAGAAGCTGAATATGTAGCTGCAGGGAGTTGTTGTGCTCAATTGCTTTGGATGCAACATCAGTTATTGGATTTTGGATTAACTTTAACCAAAACTCCAATCATGTGTGATAATGAAAGTGCTATTGCTATTACTGAAAATCCAGTGTTTCATTCCAGGACTAAGCATATAGAGATCAGGCATCATTTTATAAGAGATTGTGTTGAGAAAGGCAAAGTGGTGTTAAAACATATTGGCACAAAAGATCAATTGGCAGATATTTTCACTAAAGCACTTCCTGAAGAAAGGCATTTTTATCTTCTTGGACAACTTGGAATGTTAAATCCATCAGCTGAAATGTTGTCCAGTAATGATATTTCTTGAGTCTGAATTATTTTCTTAGAGTCTGGGTGACGTAATATTGTTCAGAGTCTGGGAAAGTTTACTCAAGTGTATTTTTTTTGTATAAATTTGTTTCCTTCTTCAGTCAAATAAAGTTTTTTTTTAAATTTCATTTTTAGGTTAAATTTTTTTTTTCTTTATTCTATTTCCTAAAATAAAAGGGTCAAATTTGGTATTAATGAAGGGAGTTAATGGTAACTTTTTGAAAATTTTTGTCAGGAGTATTAATTTGATAATGATAATGATAATGATTGTGTCAATCTTTTTGATAACTTTCTGTTATGATGCATTGGGTCAATCATGGCCGTGCATACCAACCTGCAGATTCTGAGCAATCAGAGTCAAATTTGTTACCCAAGAATTGAATTGAATTGAATTGTACAAATTGCCATTCTCGAGTATCTTTTCCGCCCTACACCGACACCGGGTTTAGTTGGCTCGGTAATTTTACTCGACGTGTGGTTGTTTCGAAACAGGGAACAACTTTGAATACACAAGCTTGTAACCCGCGGATGAACCGCACACTAGAGCCTTATTGGGGCTAAAACCAATAACGAGAGCCTTTTTGGTATCATTGGAATTAACGGTATACTCCACCCCATGAAGTTACACAAACAGAGCAGGCAGAAGGGATGGATGAGGAAATCCCACTCAATTCAAACCCACCTTCTCCCACTGCTCAAGAACAAAATTCTTCATTAAACAACCTTGTGAGCTCACCAGCTCATACTGAGAATATTCACATGTCTGCAAACCTAGTTGTTCCAGCACCCATAGATGCACATCAAACATCTATTAGGCAAGGTGCTGCAAGTACAACTCCACCACCTCTGCTAGAGGTTGGTGAGGGGAGTACTTTAACCCAGCCTAAACCATCTAGGATAGTGAGCTTGGATAACCTCATTACAGTTACTGAATTAACCCCCTCAGATAACTTAAATCAAGTCCCAATCCTGGACTTATCAAACCAAACTCAAGACCAATCTATGGCTAAACCTACCTCAGACATCAGTCTGCCACTCCACTCTCCAAATGTCCAATCCTTACACATTCTTGCACAGGCTGCCAATGCTTCATTCAGATCACAGGATGAAGTACAAGTCTCAATAACTTCTTTGTCCAAGGATCACTCTACTTCACAACAGGTAAGTGTTGAGGACATACAACCTTTATTAATCCCAACTGGTTCTACATTGCAGGCTGAGGCACCAGTCACAGAGGTTGGCTTTTCTCAAGCTTTGACTTCTATGGCTCAGGAGTTTGATGACAAGCTTCAGGGTGTGCAGTCACAAATTAATAAACTTCATTCTAACTTTAATAATAATAATTTGGTTTCAAATAATGAGGTGTTGGAGGTTAGGAGGTTGGTTGGGATTGTACAGGGTTCTGGTGATATTGCAGGTTTTGGTGATCGATTGAGCAGTTTGGAGGCTAAGATGCAGGGTGTTGAAGAAATTAAAGAGTGTTTTGCTGGTTTTGCCTCAGATATCAAGTCTATTAAGGATGATCAAGCTGAAATTTGGAGATTCTTATCTGCTCTCTCTCAAGATGATGTCAAAAAGGGGGAGAAACGAAAGAGGTTAGCTGCAGGTGGTGATGGTGAGTCTTCCAAAAGGGCTCATATTGAGGGGGAGTTACAGGTAGAGGGGGAGAATAATGATAATGAAAGAACTGAAACTGAAGCTGAGGTTATCGAAACTGAAGTTGTTGATGCTGAAGTTGTTCCAATGGTTGAAGATGAGATTGTTGTTAGAGATGATGGTGATCAAGTTAGAGATGATGGTGATCACGCAGTTTCTCAAGAAAATGTTGAAAATGTTCAAGTTGTGGTTGCTAATGTAAGTCAAATGGGTACAGGTGATGGTGTTGACACAGGTGAGGATGTACAAATGAATGTTGAAGAGTGTGGTGCTAGTGTTGATCAATCTGGTGTTCAAACCGATGTTGGTGAAAGTGGTACTCAAATCATAGTTGGTGGTCAAGAAAGTGTTCTTGATATTGCTGCTGCTCAAGAGAGGCTGAGGTCTTTGATGAATAAAAGGTTTAGGTTTAAAAGGTATGAAGGAGATGTTGTCAGTGTTGAGATTGTGAAGATTGAAACTGAGGTGAATTTGTTATTAACCATGACCCATTTGTCTGATAGAAGAATAAAGGTGAAAGTGAGTCATATTTTGAGACTTGGTTTTTGTGAATGGAGAGGGTTGGCTATTTGTATTCAAAGATGTGAGGGAGATAAGGAAATTGTTGATGAAGTGTTTAAGAAAGTTTGTAATTTAGTTCATCTTGTGTTTGAAGAAGGTTTTATTAGCTCGAAGGACTATGAAGTTTTCTGTAGTATGTTCAATTTGGAGATGAAAGAGAGAAGATTTAGAGGACATGTTGGTAGATACTCTGTTCCAGAACATTTGCAGTTCATTGATGAATGTTATGTTGAATATCTAGATGCTCTGATGATTAAAACGACTAGAAACCAAAGGATGCTGATTAGAGTAGAACAGTTTGAAGGTGCTGACATTAACTTGTTGCTTGGACTGTTAACTAGGTGTACAAATGAACAGAATCATCCTTTTCGGGTTAAATTGTTGAAACACTTGCAGGGTAAGTTGCCCATGTTGAAGAAAATGAGATATATGAAGAGCAAGTGTAAGTTGATCGAAAAAGAGCTTGCAAAACTGAAGAAGTAGAAAGGGTAGTTTTTGACATCATCAGATAGGGGGAGATTGTTGGAATAAGATCTGATGAGTCAAAATGTTTTGCAGGAAGTTAGAGTCTGGAAGTTAGAGTCTGGAGATGCAAGTTGCAGAATCTGTTTGTGTGAACGGTTTAATTACTTGGTAAAGAAGCTATGGGAATTCTGGAGATCTGGATAAATATTTAGAAGATCACGTTTTGATTTGATATTATCTCTAGAAGATAAACACTGATTTGTTTAGAATATTAATAAGTTTTAGTTTATCTTTTCCTATCTTTTAGTCAAGTAGTTTTGGAAACCAAATCTTGGAGATTTGGTTTAACCTTGTATAAATAGGGGTACGATGTTCATTGTATTTTGTATCTCTCAAGCACGATTACTTTGTCTTTCATATTATATATCATTCGTGTTCTCTCAATTTTGTTCATATAATTTGTATCTATTGTTTATTGAGAGTTTAGTGTTCATAATCAAGTTATTGTGAACTAATAAATCCTCTACCTTTTCATTATCAAACATATACCGTATAGAGCACCTTGTCCCATTAAATTCTAATTCAAAACCTTGTTATAACAGTTGGTTCAAACTAAGTACATTTGTACTTATTTCTTGTACAAACGTGACGCATGGAATAATCAGATCCCTTTCTGATGTATTTACCATTACTTTTCCAACACCTTTATATATCAAATAACTTTCACGGGGTCCTAATGTTTCTAACCCAAATCACGATTTAAATTTTAAAAATAAATCACAGGTTGGTGATATGTGTTTTGGGTAAGAACCACTTACATACCAGATTCTACTCCATTGACCCACATCATATTATAGTAACCACAAACGTGTATGCTTTCTTTATACTTCTACGAACATGCTTCCACGTTTTGAATATCAACCACAATCATCATTCCTTTTGAATCATGAATGCACTCTTCTTTCATCATTGGACAATTCCAGTATGTGTGTCCTCTCACTACGCAAACATAACACATTGATCTCTTCATTCTTCTTGCACGTTCTTTACTCATTTCAGGTTATCTTCATTTCAAGTTCAGCCTTATGAATTTGTTGATCAAGACCTTCTTCTTTATTGATGTAACCTGCCTTTTTCTCCCTTTATTATTTTATTTTGCAGTACTGACTTTTGTTTCCTGATCGACCTTACCGCTCTATTACCAATTTGTTGGTTTTTTACTTGACTATTCAACAATATTTGGTGGATTCTTGCACTCCATAATTGAACATAGTCAAATATTATAATATGAACACAAGTTAAACAAATAAACCTTACTTTCATTGACTATGATTGTGATGGATTTTCTGTACAAATGATAGTCATATATATCGGACATGAACTTGTACATGTGTGGCAGTTACAACCCACGAACCATTGCCACAAACTGTTGCCTTCTTTCGATAAATAACAGCCACACTAACTACCATATCAACTAACTAAATAACTTACCTAAATTACCGAATCTATTAAGACCAAATACACCCAAACAACCTTCATTTCAACCCAGAACTTGTTGGCCTACAACCTAAGTTGTTCACTCACAAACACATATAATATTTACATGATATTAACTTACTTATTTTTTGGATTATTTCCAACATGCAGGTGGAGGCAAGGTTTGTATTTAATGTAGAGCTTCGTCTGTGGAGTGGTTAGTTTGATTCAATTATGCGCGTTTGAGTTGATGTAGTTATGTCAATGTATTTGATTAGTCCGTGGTATTTATTCAATAGTTTTGTTGGCTGCTTTCTTTTTGATTCAATGCGTAGGTGGTAACAAAGGGATTTTGTGATGTGTATTTCAATCGTGTTTATATATATATATATATATATATATATATATATATATATATATATATATATATATATATATATATTGCAAGAAAGATTTTAATAATCAATTAAATATAATTCATCTAGTAAGGGAGACATACCATAATGGAAAACGGTGATGCATACATCATGATATTGCTAACAATAGCAATATTACTAACAATCTTTGATCGGACCTTCGTGGTGTGAGCAACAGTCATAGTCAACACGGTCAGAACGCCAAGGAACACAAGTCCAACAAGCATTATAACCATCACCTTGACCCTCTGTTTGCGGTAAGAGTATATTAGGAAAAGCATCAAATATACACTCTCTATAACGAAGCCTGCACCATTAACTGTAATCACCAACAAGCTGTGTGGGTTCACCATTGGTAGTCCGTACAAGACCCATATCCCACAGTTAACAAAAGTGGCTAGGTATGGTACTGGTGAGAATTGCTCCACCGCCCCTTTCTTCACTATTTGTACAAATGTTGGCCTGCAATATATTTTGTTTTACTCTATTATGACTTTATGGGTCATAAATCATGGTCAACTAAAATAAACTTTAATTTGATTCTTCCTAGTCTGGTCATCTTTTTTTGTTGAAATAATAACATAATAACATATAACGGATTCAAAGATCATCAACTACAACCGATACAAAAAAGATATCCAAGCAAAGCCGAAACAAACGACACAAATAAACTAACCAAAATTAAAATTCCGGTAAATAGTGTGGAACGCAAAAGACAAGGTAAGTAATTCATGCCGGAGAAGCAAACATCGAATAACCAAGTACCAGCTATACTGAAAAGCATAAAAAACTAATAAAATAAATAGCGACTGCGATCAAGAGAGCGCTGACCGCCACCACAAAAATAAACAGAAACAACACTAGCACCCAGAAAACAACTCGTACCGTCTCATGATCCAAGCCGAAAAAACGAATCTACCCCCAAACCTAGATCTCCTACAGGAAGATCGTCACCTAGTTAAAACCTAAAAGCACCCCCGAAAAGGGAAGCACCTTTGAACCAACCAAGAGCAACAATTAACCTTAACCCGCTACAAACTTACACCCACCACCAACTCCCAAGACCTCCACCTCCCACCCGCCATACTTTATTCGCCATTACTCGCCTTTACCAACATGGTGAAGAAACCACCATAGCCACTGGAGAAAAAGATAGTCGGAAACGAAAGTCCCCGATGGCCACCAGCAACAGGGTGGAAGGACACCATTCGTCGTCATTGCAATCATATCACACATCCACAACCGTCTGGCTGGGGTCAGTAGCTACCACTAAAAGGGAGGTAGACCACCACAGCCACCAGCTGACGACAGAATAGAACAGCAGCTTCTGGTGGCCACCACCAAAAGTGTGGTGGGCCACCAAACACCACCGAACAAACTGTTGGAAATAGGAGGTTATGTATATTATTTGTGGAAGAGAGGATTGATGCTTTAGAAGTTTGATTGATATTGAAAGCTTTTCTTTTATTGCTTATTGAATTGCTTGATTACAAATGAGGGGTGAAACCCTCTATTTATACTACTAAATGGAGTAGTCTAGAACTATTCATCATCTACTAATATCTAGATATTTCATAAGCATTATCTAGATATTTTCTAAGTATTATCTTTAGATATTTTACAAGATTTTTCTGCACACTTTCACTACTACATATTTCAAGAAGTTTCTACACAATGAAGCATGATAGTGCTCCAAATGAACATATATTTAGGCGCAATATCCTTCCAATATGTAAAGTTTTCAGTTGCAATTGTTCTATTTTCAAGTAATATTCGTTTAAATAAATAAGTGCGAAGACAAAAGACAGAATCGAAGATTTGAAGACGCAAATGACCAAAAAGCTTAAATGTACAAGATACAATCCAAGTGGTTCCATTTATTGATAAGAAACGTCTAAAAATTACAAGAGTACAAGTCGCGGAACGCAAAGTACAAGATATCTACGCGTACGAAAGGACGTTCGAGAAACCGGAACCGAGACATAAACCGGGAGTAAACGTACGAGTCAACAGAGCTAAAATTACAAGTCAACTATGCACAATAATATAATATAATATAATATATATATATATATATATATATATATATATATATATATATATATATATATATATATATATATATATATATATTATAAAAATAACAGCAACCCACTTTTTAATCAATTGGTGAGCTGGAATCCAATACACCGCGATCGCGGAGAATCAAGGCACAAGTATACAACGATCGCGGAGCCGCCTCTGTCAGAAATCCCCTATAAATAGCCATGCATTCTGCCGAACGAATTACACCATAATTCAATCTCTCTCTCTCTCTGATATATAATATATATATATATATATATATATATATATATATATATATATATATATATATATATATATATATATATATATATATATATATATATATTTATATATGTAATATAAATTAGTTTAGTTTTATATTAATTTAGATTAGGTAATGTAATGGTTATTTACGGGTTTTAAAGTCGGAGTTTTGTCCGTGTAACACTGCGCAATTAATAATCACTGTAAGCTATGTTCTTCCTCTTTAAATTAATGTCTCGTATTTAAGTTATTATTATGCTTATTTGAGCCGAAGTAATCGTGATGTTGGACTAATTATTAAGACGGGGTTATTGAACTTTGGACCATAATTGGGGTTTGGACAAAAGACCGACACTTGTGGAAATTGGACTATGGCTATTAATGGGCTTTATATTAACTAAATGATATCTCGTTAATTTAATATAAAGATTTATAATTTGACGTATTTATATATAACCACATACGCTTGACTGGGTACGGTGTGAGCGGGATATTTATAAATACTAATAATTGTTCATTTGACCGGACACGGGGATGGATTAATAGTCAATGGACTTATTAAAACATGGGTGGATTACATTCAAGGGTAATTGGTGTAATTGTTAACAAAGTATTAAAACATTGGATTACACGCAGTCGATAACCTGGTGTAATTATTAACAAAGTATTAAAACCTTGTTACAGTTCGAATCCCTAATTAGTTGGAATATTTGACTTCGGGATTAAAGTTAATTTGACGAGCATTTTATAATTATGACCGATGAACTATTATGGGCACAAACTAGATAGGTTTCAAATAAATCCAGGACAAAGAACAATCAACACAGGGTAATAAATTAAAATCAAAACGTCAAACATCATGAGTGCGGAAGTTTAAATAGGCATAATATATTTTATTTCATATTTCCTCGTGCTTTTATTTATTGTTATTTTAATTATTGTTATTTATTTTATCGTTAGTTAAATATCGTTATTTACTTTACGCTTCGCTTAAAATATAAAATCGACAAACCAGTCATTAAACGGTAAAACCCCCCTTTTATAATAATAATAATTGTAATATATATATATATATATATATATATATATATATATATATATATATATATATATATATATATATATATATATATATATATATATATATATATATATATATATATATATATATATATATATATATATATATATATATATATATATATATGTTTTTCACAAATATAGTAATTTAAAATATAGTGTAAAATAAGCCGTCTCCCTGTGAAACGAACCGGACTTACTAAAAACTATACTACTCTACGATTAGGTACACTGCCTATAGTGTTGTAGCAAGGTTTAGATATATCCCATCTGTAAATAAATAATTAAAACTTGTGTAACTTGTATTATATTTCGTCGTATTTCGTAGTAAAACAATAATAGTATTTCGTACCCCACCGCTCGCACATCAAGTTTTTGGCACCGCTGCTGGGGAGCGACAAAACGTTATATTTTTAATTTATATTTGTAAAAATATAATTAAAAAAAGAAAAAAACGTATTTTTAATATTTTGTAAAATTATAAAGTATTTTTAATTTTATTTTTAGTTTTTAAAATATAAGTTTATTTTTATAAATTTCCTATATATAATTTTGGAAGAAAAAAAAAACGAACCTGTTTTGGCCTGCACCGGATTCTGAGCCTGCATTACTCAGCGATTCCGGAGTAAAATAGGCAAAACCCCATCGCGATCGCGGAGGCTGATCTGACAGGTCTGAACCCACGCATTAAATACGAATTAGGGTTTTAATTTTAATTTTAATTTTATTATTATTATTAGGGTTTAATTATTATATAGTTTTAATATAATTTGTATTTTAAGTTTTAGTTATTATTATTTACATATTTATATTAATACTTTTATATAAATAATATAAAAATAATATTTTTATAAAAAATTATATTTTTATAACTTTAGTTTTATTTTTATATTGTGTATCTTTTTATTCGTTTAAATTCGTAATTTGTATATTTATCGTTCGTTATATTAGTTTTAAGTTAGTTTTTGCCATAGTTGTTTTATATTTCTAGATTTTTAGGCTTTGAAGTGTTTTTTCTTTAGATTAAGATTTAGGCGCTTTAGAATTTTGCGGCATCGTTTTAAGTTTATAGATTTTAGTACTTTTTGAGTAATTGCCGTTTTTCGTTTGGAATTGCATTTAAGCTTTAATACCTTTAGACGCAATTTTTAGTTTTTAGTTTTTAGACTTTTAAGTTTCGACGCTTTTCTTTCGACGCTTATTTTTCGACCTTTTGTTTTTCGAAGCGCTTTTTCTTTTTCATTTCTACGCTCTAGTTTTTAGGACATAGAACTTTCTTTAAATTTCTTTAAATTTCGACAAAAAATTATTGTAAGCGATTGAATTAATAGACACCAATTTTCTGGTTCGTAGTAATAATTGGATTTGTTAGTAGCGAGTTGTGGACTTTCGATTTAAAGGGTCCTGGCTACCTGCTGCATCTATTGGCTATTCGAAACGTGGGCAAAAGCAAAAAAGTCTATTAATTTGATAACTTATATAATTTTTAGTTTTATAACTAATAGGATAATTAGTAAATGCACCACATTGTAACTAAAATTTAGTAATAAGCGTATTATGGAAAATCTCGAAAATATTTTGGAAACTCTTTCTGACATGCAAAATCAATTAAATCAATACTCTCAAACGAGTGTTGATGAAAATTCGTTCGGTCAATCTTGGATCACGAATGATGAAACAATAACTGGTTGTGAAATCTGTGGAAATTATCATTCAACATGGGAATGTTATTATTACGTTCATATGGAAAATTATGTACCCATTGAACCTGATTGGAATAATTATGAGGAATACAATTCAAATTGGGATTATTCCCAAGAATATATCCAAACTCAACAACCAGAGGACGAGGAAAATTTTGTGTCTGAAATTTTTTTAGATTATATGAAAATCAAACTCGTAGAACTTGATGCTCAAAATGAACAAATGAGAGTGTTTGCAAATAGGCAATCTGAAACTCTATCAGACTACACACCTGTTGATCTGAGGAGTATTGTGCAAGAAAATGTCATATCATCGAATTTTGATGATTTCGAGAGCTCCGAAATCACCAATTATTCCGATGATACTTTTTATTCAGTCTTACCAATTTCACAACATATCGACACATTAGCCTCTACCGACAAAATCATCGATCCATCCATGGATGAAGAAGAAGTAAGGGTGACAAATTGGTACTCTTGGAAAAACGATAACGTTGAAAATTTTACCCCCGAGACCAAAGTGGTGGGACTGATAAGGACCATTAAAGAAGAAGATTTTGCTTCGATCCCGAAATTCACCATTCCACAACCTTCCAACCCAATATTCTCAATAGACGAGTCATCTACCAAAGATGAACTGCGAGCTGTAATAGATATTGACACCTCGGATTTCACCCAATTGGGTAATAGAGGTGAAAACTTTGATCCCGAGAATGAACGGAAGGAAATGTTAGGAATTGTCCACCCTATAGAAATATGTATGTCGGTGTATATCGATCCATTTGACCAAGAACCAGAAAAGAGACATATCTATTTACTAAAAGCTACAATTAAAAAAGAATTAAGTAGTGACGATCGGGTGGGTCTAAACTTTAAACCCATTGATATATTATACACCACCCGAGATATAAATAACTGGCTCACAATTTTAATTCTTGGAACTTATTCTACCGACTTCACATGTCGTCAGCTAAGTGTGTGGCAGTCTAACCCCACTTAATGTTAAATTCAGGGTTCGGGTTTGTGCAAAACTCGTTAATAAAAATGCATGTTAAATTAGGGTAAAATGAGCATTTTCAAAGATTAGCAAACAGTTCAGAAAAGCAACCATTTTTGAAGAAAAACATGTGTGATAAAACAACAAAAGGAATGAACGATGAGGTGCACCATCTATCATTTGACGAGCTTTATAATTACAAATTGGGTATTTTTAATCACTTTTCTACACTAATCACCCTCAATAATTTATAATTATAGTCTGATTTCATGCAAATGAGGGCATTGCATGATCTCAAGTGTGGGGAAGGGTTATAAATTCTCTCGGGATTGCACTTGGTTTATTTGCCAAATTTTGTGAAAATTTGAAAAATTTTCAACTAAATGAATTCAAAATCATGTTTATACATATTTATGAACGATAAAAACTAGGTGTTAATACCAAAATTATCGTTACCTCGAAAAGGACATAAATTGAGAAACAACCTAAAATGTTTGAATTCATTTAAAATGGAAAAGAGGAGAATAAAAAGGAAAAGAAAGAAATAAATAAAAGCCAAGTGTGAGGAGAATGTACCAAGTTATTCAATTAAAAACTATCTATCACATATTTCTGTAAAGTTATTGCAGGTGCTTTTGTTTTGTACTAAATTAACTGTTTTACCCGGTTTATTGTAATACATTTGAAAGAAAAGATGGACCTACACGATGAATCAATTCTATCATTAAAAGGAAGTAAAGTCTTCCGAAAAAGACACGCGCTTCTTGATTTAGGTCAGGAAGTTATCGTCCAGACCAGCTGTAGGTTGACGAAAAATCTAGAAAAGTCATCTCTAAAATCAGCAGGAAATCCACGGACCTCAGCATCAAACAGGGTCGCCAAGTGGTCAGACTTATCCTAACCATGAGAGGATCTGTCTCTTAAAATGGGGAGGGCGCCGTGAAAATTAGCTTGATAAGACTAATGAATCAGACCCCCAGAAAGGATAATCTCCTTAAAGATTAAAAATCAGCATTTAAGCATGATATTACTCAATCCTTGAGATTGACTTTAAAGATTGAAAATTACGAACTCATGGAATTCGATGATATCTAAACTCGAGCTTGAACGAGAAAATATTTTGATCAAAGTTACAAACCGATTTGTTTTCTGAAAACCCATTTTCAATGCGTTCATTACCATTGAACGTAAAATCCTGGGAATTCACCTGGAATTCATTAGGCCACCTGAACCAAATCGGGTGTCAACTGTAAGAACGGTGGTTGCATAGCATGGTCGAAGACAGGACCTTGTGCCAGACCGAAAAATTATAGGGTCATCTTTGCTATTTCTCCTATAAAGGATATAATTGCATCCGACACGTTGTGGACCATGAACATCTGCATGTCATTAGACATTGCCTTAACAGTTGCTTGTTCATCGCTTTCCTTTACAACTGGACGGTAGTTTATCGAAAGGTAATATACGGAGCAAGTATACTGGACTTGTTGCTTTCCTAATACAAGGTTAGCAAGTGAGTGACACAAAACCATAAGTTTTAAGCTAAAATTTTAAAATTTGAAACCCACACAACCCACAAAAACATTTTGCAAACACCGGTGAAAGATTATTCCAGAACACTTATCTAGGGTAAAAGCTAGAATGAATTTTCAAAAGATCAAATGTTTTCATAAAGATCCAATTTCCTTAAAAGATCTAAATTTTCATAGTCATGTGGGACTGTAAACCACATTGTTACTATCATTGTTCATACCGCCGTACCAAAATCACTGATGTATAAAGTGTGAGAATAAAAAAAGTGACTCGAATGAAGTTTGTTTTAATTTCAAGTTCTGTATTGCTTGAGGACAAGCAACGCTCAAGTGTGGGGATATTTGATAGTGCTCCAAATGAACATATATTTAGGCGCAATATCCTTCCAATATGCAAAGTTTTCAGTTGCAATTGTTCTATTTTCAAGTAATATTCGTTTAAATAAATAAGTGCGAAGACAAAAGACAGAATCGACAATTTGAAGACGCAAATGACCAAAAAGCTTAAATGTACAAGATACAATTCAAGTGGTTCCATTTATTGATAAGAAACGTCTAAAAATTACAAGAGTACAAGTCAAGGAACGCAAAGTACAAGATATCTACGCGTACGAAAGGACGTTCGAGAAACCGGAACCGAGACATAAACCGGGCGTAAACGTACAAGTCAACGGAGCTAAAATTACAAGTCAACTATGCACAAAAATATAATATATATATATATATATATATATATATATATATATATATATATATATATATATATATATATATATATATATATATATATAATATATTATAAAAATAACAGCAACCCACGTTTTAATCAATTGGTGAGCTGGAATCCAATACAAGGTGATCGCGAAGAATCAAGGCACAAGTATACAGCAATCGTGGAGCCACCTCTGTCAGAAATCCCCTATAAATAGCCATGCATTCGGCCGAACGAATTACACCATAATTCAATCTCTCTCTCTGATATATATATGCATATATATATATATATATATATATATATATATATATATATATATATATATATATATATATATATATATATATATATATAAATTAGTTTAGTTTTATATTAATTTAGATTAGGTAATGTAATGGTTATTTACGGGTTTTAAAGTCAGAGTTCTGTCCGCGTAACACTGCGCGATTAATAATCACTGTAAGCTATGTTCTTCCTTTTTAAATTAATGTCTCGTATTTAAGTTATTATTATGCTTATTTGATCCGAAGTAATCGTGATGTTGGACTAATTATTAAGACGGGGTTATTGAACTTTGGACCATAATTGGGGTTTGGACAAAAGACCGACACTTGTGGAAATTGACTATGAACTATTAATGGGCTTTATATTAACTAAATGATATCTCGTTAATTTAATATAAAGATTTATAATTTGACGTATTTATATATGACCACATACGCTTGACTGGGTACGGTAAGCGGGATATTTATAAATACTAATAATTGTTCATTTGATCGACATGGGGATGGATTAATAGCCAATGGACTTATTAAAACAGGGGTGGATTACATTTAAGGGTAATTGGTGTAATTGTTAACAAAGTATTAAAACCTTGGATTACACGCAGTCAATAACCTGGTGTAATTATTAACAAAGTATTAAAACCTTGTTACAGTTCGAATCCCTAATTAGTTGAAATATTTGACTTCGGGATTAAGGTTAATTTGACGAGCATTTTATAATTATGACCGATGAACTATTATGGGCACAAACCATATAGGTTTCAATTAAATCCAGGACAAAGAACAATTAACCCAGGGTAATAAATTAAAATCAAAACGTCAAACATCATGAGTACGGAAGTTTAAATAAGCATAATATATTTTATTTCATATTTCCTCGTACTTTTATTTATTGTTATTTTAATTACTGTTATTTATTTTATCATTAGTTAAATATCGTCATTTACTTTACGCTTCGCTTAAAATATAAAATCGACAAACCAGTCATTAAACGGTAAAACCCCCCCTTTTATAATAATAATAATTGTAATATATATATATATATATATATATATATATATATATATATATATATATATATATATTTATATTTTGTACAAATATAGTTGTTTAAAATATAGTGTAAAATAAGCCGTCTCCCTATGGAACGAACCGGACTTACTAAAAACTATACTACTCTACGATTAGGTACACTGCCTATAGTGTTGTAGCAAGGTTTAGGTATATCCCATCTGTAAATAAATAATTAAAACTTGTGTAACTTGTATTATATTTCGTCATATTTCGTAGTAAAACAATAATAGTATTTCGTACCCCACCGCTCGCACATCAAAGCCCAAATCCAAAACACATAGCCCAAATCAAGTTTAGTTTCCAACAACCCCCCTTAAACATGATTTAGTTACTCCGAGCATATTTCGTAGTCTCTGAAACGTCTCGTGTTTTAGAGGCTTTGTGAAAATATCAGCAACTTGGTCAAATGACTTAGTGTACTTTATCTGCACCACTTTATTTGTAACACACTCCCTGATGAAATGGTATTTTGTATCGATGTGCTTGCTTCGATCATGGAAGACTGGATTCTTTGCTAGAGCAATCGCGGACTTGTTATCCACATATATCTCTGTAGATTCCTTTTGGAAAAACTTAAGCTCATTTAGTAACTTCCTCAGCCATACTGCATGACAAATGCACGATGTTGTTGCTACAAACTCGGCTTCACACGTTGACAAAGTTACTATAGGATGCTTCTTTGAACTCCATGTGAACGCCGTATCTCCCATATAGAACACGAAACCACTCGTACTCTTACGATCATCTTTGTCTCCAGCCCAATCACTATCACTGTATCCAACTAGCTTGAAATGATCAGAAGGTGAATAAAATAGACCATATTCAACGGTACCTTTGATGTAGCGAAGTATCCTCTTAGCTGCCTTCAAGTGATTTATTGTAGGTGCTTCCATATATCGACTTACTAGTCCAACTCCGTAGAGAATATCTGGCCTTGTGCAGGTTAGGTACCTCAGACTTCCAACCAAACTCTTGTATTGTGTTGGGTCAACCAAGTACCCTTTATCATCTTTTGATAATTTGAGATTGCAATCCACCGGTGTGTTCATTGACTTGCAGTCATTCATCTTAAACTTCTTCAGCACCTCCTTCGCATAACCTTCTTGAGATATGAATATTCCTTCTTTTTTTTTTGTTTCACCTCGATCCCAAGATAGTAAGCCATAAGTCCAATGTCGGTCATCTTGAACTCCCGAACCATTGCTTTCTTGAACTCTTCGAACATTTTGGGATTACTACCGGTGAATATCAAGTCATCCACGTATAGGCACACAATCATAACATCTCCATCATTGCTTACTTTAGTGTAGAGAGCATGCTCATGTGGGCATTCTGTAAAGTCATTTTGCTGGAAATACTTTTCTATCCTGCTATTCCATGCACGAGGCGCTTGCTTTAACCCGTATAAGGCCTTTTTCAATTTCAGCACCTTATTCTCTTAACCTTTCACGATGTATCCCAAAGGTTGTTCTATATAGACTTCTTCTTCTAAGTGGACATTAAGGAACGCGGATTTTACATCCATTTGATAAATCTTCCAATTATGCTGAGCCGCAAGTGATATTATCAATCTTATAGTTTCTAGACGAGTGACGGGGGCGAATACCTCGTCATAGTCTATGCCGGCTCATTAACTATATCCCTTCGCCACCAACCTTGCTTTGTATCTTTCAACTTCACCTTTGGAATTCTTCTTGGCCTTGTACACCCACTTTACACCAATAGCCTTATGCCCTTTTGGTAGTGTAGCAAGATCCCACGTATCATTCTTCTCGATTGATTGAATCTCCTCGTCCATGGCACGTTTCCACTTTTGGCTTTTTGCTGCATCTTCGTAATTTATTGGCTCGCAATCGGAAAGAAGGCTAAACAATGTTAGATCCTCCATAGGTTGAGTTACCTCGTACAACTCCTCAATGCTCCTTGTGTGATGTTGTAGCCAACTTGATTCTCCTCCTGATGTTGGTGTCTCTTCATATGGTGTGGTGGGAGTATGTGGCGAGTGTGGAGATGGTGTACTAGAAGATTCTTGAACCTCTAGATATTCTTCATTCCTTATAGTACTCTCGAACGGATATGGGAGAAAATCGTAGTTCTCCTCTTCGGGAATATTTCAATCCCATGTTGCTTCTTCATCTAACACCACGTCTCGACTTGAGATTACTTTACCATTTTTGGGATTGTATAGCTTGTAACCCTTCAAACTTGAGTCATAGCCCACGAATATGAGCTTCTCGCTTTTATCATCAAGCTTCGTCCTCTTCTGATTTGGCACATAAGCATATGCCACACTTCTGAACACTCGTAGGTGTGAGATGCCAGGCTTTCTTCCACTCCAAGCTTCAATGGGCGTTTTGTTCTTGACGCTTCTAGTGGACAAGCGATTTGCAAGATAGATCGCACAGTCTACTACCTCAGCCCAAAACTCCTTAGGAATCCTTTTGCTTTTTAACATACTTCGGGCCATATCAAGAATGGTCCTATTCTTTCTTTCCGCAACACCATTTTGCTGAGGTGAATACGGAAGAGTTAGAGGACGTTGTAAGCCATTGTTTTCGCAAAATTCCTTGAATTCTTTGGATGTGAACTCTCCTCCACGATCGGATCTCATCGCCTTTATGGTGAGACCACTTTGATTCTCCATAAACGCTTTAAACTTCTTGAACATTCCAAAAGCTTCCGACTTTTCTTTTAGAAAATAGACCCATGTCTTTCGACTAAAATCATCAATAAATAGAAGAAAATATCTATTTTTACCAAAAGACAGTGGACTGATGGGTCCACACACATCCGTGTGAATAAGTTCTAGAGGTTTCTTCGCTCTACTAGAAGCCTCTATTGGAAAACTGTTTCAGAAGTGCTTTCCCAGAAGGCATCCCTCACATATTTGATCCGGATGATTAATTGGAGGCAAACCCTTCACCATTCCTTTACTTGATAATAACTTTAAGCCTCCAAAATTTAAGTGCCCGTATCTCATGTGCCAAAGCCAAGAATTATCTTTGAAACATGCTTTTAAACATCTTGAAATGTCATGTTAAATATTTAGAACATCCTATTCGTTGACATTGGCACCTTAGCAATCAAACCTTCTTTTTGGTCTCTCATATAAAGACTACGATTTATCATGTGAATATCATAGCCTTTCTCTAAGAGTTGTCCAATACTCACTATATTTGTCTTCATATTGGGCACATAATACACGTTAGAGATAAATTGATGCCTTCCATTTTTCAAGCGGATGAGGATCTTACCTTTGCCTTTAACAGGGACTTTTGAGGATTCTTCAAAGGTGATATTCCCATTTATTACCTCATCTAACTCCACAAACATGCTTTTATCACCACACATATGGTTGCTTGCACCCGTGTCAAGATACCACAAATTCGATTCTCCGTTGTCATCACCTTTGCATGCTAGTAACAAAGTGTTTTCCACGGCTTCGTTATCTTCTTGTGAAAAATTTACTCTTGCTTGCATGTAATTGTTTGACTTCTCGCATTCCGAAGCATAGTGGCCAAATTTATGACAATTATAGCATTTAGTTTGAGAGTTGTCATACCTTGGCCTTCTACTTGTGTAGCCTCTCCCGCGACCTCTTGTCGAGTGAAAATCTTGGCTTCTTTCTTCATTTTTGTAAGAACTATAGCCTCCACGTTTGAAATATCCTTGCCCTCGTCCTCGGCCACGTACTTGACCACGACCTCGTTGACTCGGTTGATGAGTCTTTTCACTGCTCTCTTCCTTGAAAGATAGTTTTGCTTGTAAAGCATGCTCCAAAGGCTCCTTATTATTCTTACTGAACCTCTCTTCATGGGCTTGTAGTGAACCCATGAGTTCATCGATAGTCATTGATTCTAGATCTGTAGATTCTTCGATGGCTACGACTATATAGTCGAATTTTGAATCTAATGATCTAAGAATCCTCTCAATGACTCTTACATCACTTAGAGTTTCACCATTCCTCTTTAATTGATTGACAATCGCCAAGACTCTTGTAAAATAATCGGAAATTGATTCAGAGTCTTTCTTCTTTAAGGATTCGAACTCACCTCGTAGGGTTTGTAGTCGAACCTTTTTCACCTTTTCAACTCCCTTGTGAGAATTCTCCAAGATCTCCCATGCTTTCTTGGCGGTGGTTGCACTTGCAATTCTCTCAAAAGCTCCATCATCTACAATTTGTTGGATGATGGAAAGAGCCTTTTGATCGCTGGTCTTCAATAACTTTTTCTCCTTGCTGAGAGAACCTTTTTCTGTAGGATCCTCATAGCCTTCCTCCACAATCTCCCATAGGTCTTGTCCACCTAGGAAGGTCTTCATTTGGATGCTCCATCGATCATAATTATCCTTTGTGAGGCGAGGAAATGTGATGACATTGTTGACCATCATCTTGTCGAACCAAGCTCTTGATACCAATTTGTTGGAAATAGGAGGTTATGTATATTATTTTTGGAAGAGAGGATTGATGATTTAGAAGTTTGATTGATATTGAAAGCTTTTCTTTTATTGCTTATTGAATTGCTTGATTACAAATGAGGGGTGAAGCCCTCTATTTATACTACTCAATGGAATAGTCTAGAACTCTTCATCATCTACTAATATCTAGATATTTCCTAAGCATTATCTAGATATTTTCTAAGTATTATCTTTAGATATTTTACAAGATTTTTCTACACACTTTCACTACTACATATTTCAAGAAGTTTCTACATAATGAAGCCCAAATCCAAACACATAGCCCAAATCAAGTTTAGTTTCCAACACAAACAAGACACCGAGAAGGGTAAAGAGAAGAAAGCAGGAGCAAGAGACTCCACATCATCGCAAACGGCTGGTGGTGGTTACCAACAAGGTGGTGGACCACTAAACCCCCGCGGATCAGGATGAAAACAATGAGATCCGGTGTCGGTGAGAGTTAATAATGGTGGTCGAAGAAAGCCCTAACAATCGTAGCCAAATCCATCATGAGAACTGTGGTGGATGGTACCTATGGTCGTTGGAACCAAACTCCGTCCAACAAGAAAAGGGAGCGACCGCCACCGGATAACCTATTGGAAGAAAAAAATAAGCCAAACCATTGACGAGATGTTGGTGGCCGGGAAGGACAGAAAATACTAGAAACTACAAAACCGATGAGGAAGAAACGAATACGAAGTGATGGTAGTAGTGACCAAGGTAACATGGGAGAATAGATAGAAGCTTTTGAGGTTTTTAGCGTTGAGGATGAAATGGAAAAGAAGCTATGGTAGCGGCGCCCAAGGTAACCGGGGAGAAAAGAGAGGTTTTAGGTACATAAAAAAAAAAAAAAAAAAAAAAAAAAAAAAAAAAGATTAGGATTATGGCTAAACGATGGAGTCAGTAAGGTTATCGTGTGTTTTATTTTTCTAATGGCATAAAAAAATGTCAACTATAATTAACATTAGTTATTTGATGTTTCCTAGTCAGGCCATCATGTTTTTGAATATTCGATTCGAATGCTTATTAAAAACCTATCAAAAAGTCTCAGGTTGCAATCCACCCATTAAAATAGGATATGATGAAACCAAAATAGTACACCTAAAGTGGCTCAAACTAAATTCACACTCTTGATATGGACACACTGACAATTTTCAAAATAATACCATCGATCTAAAGAAAACTGTATTAATGTCACAAAACGGCTTAAACGAATGTTAAAATAATCCTGTCAAATATAGATATATACTTCAAATAACACTCCTCGTCTTTTTATCTTTTTTAGTTGCATCCCTTGTCCTCGCAGATACAATTATTTGCACTCCTTGTTCCTCGTCCTAATGCAGCCGTTTAGTGCACTCATGTGCTAGGCATGTGAGGATGCTTTCATCACTTTACACATTTCTTCTCCATTTGATGTATATATTGTATAAACTTTTTTTACCCTAGTGGGGTCATAGGACCCCTACTCCTAATACATTAAACTCGCCACTGTATGTGGGTGACAATTGAGAGCATTCGATGTTAAAATCGTCGTTATTAAAAAAAAGTTTTGATTAATTGTTGATGGTATAATTTTAGATTGAATTTAATATTATATTAGGGTTGTTGATTTAACTGGAAAATTAATGAGAGAAATATGAGATGGAGTAGGTAGAAAATGGAGAAAAAAGAGAATGATTGTAAATGGATAAAAATATGTAAAATGATGAAAGTACCCTCACATGTCTAGTACATGACTTCACTTAACGGTTAAACTTGACGGCAATCGGATGGAAGGACGAGGAGTGCAAATAATCGTAACCACAAAGACAAGGGATGCAACAATAAAAGATAAAGGATGAAAAGTGTGATTTTAGGTATACCAAAAGGACGAGAAGTGTAATTTTATGGTATTGTATTACTACCACGTTGGCAAAGTGATTATAATAAAAAAAATTGTACCGAGAATATCTTAATTGAAGGTAGAGCGATAAAGATCCAAAACAACGTGACTAAAAGGAGGAATTCACCTCTCACACTTTTATTAATTAATGTGAGGTACGATCTACCCTTTTTACTACATTTAAAGTTAGCATTATTTTACATTAACGCGAAATATATTCACAATTGAGAAGCTGGGGGTAAAATTTTCATTTAACAATAACACACATAATGAACTCACAAAGACTGCATTCGTATATATAGCACGACGGTGGAGAGATGCGAAGAATATCTGTGTACTAAAATCAATTGCAACATATTTGCATACACATATAGATACAGATACACGTATATATGTGTGTATATAGATATATATAGGCACTGGCGGATCCAGTGTATTAAGAGGGGGGGCGCCCGCCCCCGGTGGATTTCGAAATTTTAGTGCAAATTTTTTCGGTTTTTCGATTTTGTCCCCGGTGGAAAAAAAAATTTGCCCCAAACCCTTCATATTTTACCCCAAAACCTTCGTATTTTGCCCCAAAACCTTTGTATTTTGCCCTAAAACCTTCAAATTTTACTCAAAAAACTCTATATTTTGCCCCAAAACATCTATATTTTGCAAAAAAAAAAATTCCCTACGTTTTAAAAAAAATTCGCCCCCGGTGAAAAAATTTTCTGGATCCGCCACTGTATATAGGTATATATGAGTTGTACGGATGAAACTAACTTACACAGGAGATAAGTATAAGATGATAGCGATCACATTTCCTGAAAAACGAACAGGAATTTAGGTCAAATACATGTAGAAATAGACAAACAGAATGTTATAAGTATTTTTTTATTATTATTATTATTGTTATTTATATATATATTTTTTTTGAAAAGCAAGAGACAAAATGTTACAAGTGAATCATGACATTCATAGTATCGTACTCCGTATATATAATTATTATATGAAAAAAAAAATATGAAATAGAAATTTGAGTACTTAACAACACTACTTGAAGGTAGCGCATGCGCATGAAGATTGAATTGAATGAGATATATATTTGTTTATACTTACCGATAATACCGACTGCTGTGCGAACAAGCTCTGAAGAGACCATGGTGATTTGAAGAAGGAAAGATGATATTTGTACATGGTGACTTGAAGAAGGAAAGATGATATTTGTATATATAGAAAGAGAGAAAATGTGACGATGTAGAATTTAATTACGTTGACCATAATAAATTCCTCGGTTCCATATCTATTGTTCACCATTCCTTTTTTTGATTTCTTAAATTAATTGTTCACTTCTTTAAATAAAAAAAATAATGTGGTAAAGTTTATTTGAGTCATGTAAGACAAAATAATAGATAAAAAGTAATTGATAAAATTGAAAAGTTAATAAAAAAGTACATGTATATTTTTTTTTTAAACTGTTTATTTCTTTGTAACAACCCAAACCGTAACCAACCAAACACGACGAAATTGCAAACAAAAAAAAAAATTTCTGGTGCAGGCAATCTGCGCGGCGCGCCAGGTGGCCGCGCGGCGCGCCAAATCACCTGGACAGCCCGCTGTCCCCGGAAGTCTATTTAACGAAAATGTTTGACTAGTTCCCGACATTTTTAGCCAAAACGCTTTTAACCATACATTCATATATGTAAAACTAGCACATAACTAAGGTTTGAGCGAGTTTTACAAAGTGGGACCCACACGTGCCCAAAACGCCACTAAGTTGAAAATACAATGTTTAATACAAATTAGAGTTTCGACCACAAAAGGTTTAATTGCCAAACGACACAACGAGCATGGTGTTTGGGGTTAAACTACCCAAGTCTCGGTCAAACTCCAAGCCATAACCCAAAAGTGCTTCCTAATCATCGAAGCGGGAAACTCAATCCAAGGTAATGCCCTTACCCTTGTCCACACACGAACCTATAAAAAGGTAAACAACGAGAGGGTAAGCAAAGCTTAGTGAGCAAAATAATTATACATATACATATATAATCTACCTACTTGCATCACTTACACAACATCATACGCGGGATCAACAATTCGACAATCATGCAACAATAATATGCATATTCCAATAACCGCATTTCCACAAGTAGCTAATAATACAATAGCATACGATTCATAATTAAATACTTTCAATACATAATTCACGCAACCTTGGTTAACCAATTCGAACAAGGGAAACGGTGCTTAAGAGCCCGTTGGAGTTCATAACATCCGTTAGTGCTACTTAATCAACGCGTAGTCACTAATCCCCCGGGTGATGTCTTAAACAACGCGACTCACTCACCCTTTCCAATGTGGCGTCTTAAACAACGCGACGATTCCACATGCCATTCAATACGATGGATGGTGTCTTAAACAACGCGACATCCCCTCCATTACATTGTGGTGTCTTAAACAACGCGACATCCACTTCTTTACCATGTGGTGTCTTAAGCAACGCGACAATGCCACATTCATACGACACAAATAAGTACATTATATACACATACGCATAATTATTCCACTCACCTTAAACCTTCGGTGATTATTAAACCAAGCTTGAATTCCAAGGTAACGTACCTATTTCACAAGCATATAATTAATCAATCAACTTGGCCTAATCTCATAACACACACCATCCTAGGTCATCTTGACCCATTTTGACACTTAACCCTAATTTGGGTCACTCTTACCAAAAACCCTAACTCTTGGCACTCAAGGCCTTCATACACTTTAAATCACTAGTTTTTAACACAAAACACTAACGTTAACCAAATCTTGGTCCATTTTGACCCGTTTGACTCAATAAAAGTCAATACACCCACTTTGGGTCATTTATACCCAAATCACACCCATTTTCACTTCCTTAAGGTATTCTAGCAAATTATTAGCCAATTAGGGTTTCATAACAACAATTAATACTTTTAAAACCCTAGCTAACCCATTATTGAGCCTACATAACCCAATTTACCCAAGAACACCCAATTTACCCAAAAATGGGTCTTAATGTTCATCTTCACACAAACCCTAACCCATACACGAAATCAAAACAAGAATTGAAAGTTAAGGCATACCACAACTATCAAAATGTAGCAAATGACGAGATGAACAACCTTAGAACTTGGACTTTAGCAAGAAACCCTCTTCTTCCTCTTCAAAGTGAGCTTTCCCTCTCTAAAACTCACTCTCTCACTAAAATAAATTGGGAGGTGATAAGGTTGGTGAACAAGGGAGTAAATGAGCTCCCAAACTACTGAACCAAGCATTAAACTCGGCCTTGATGTGAATTTACCAAAATACCCCCAAAATATCTAATTTAAAAAAAAGAAAGGGATCTGTCACAGACATTTGGCGCGGCGCGCCACAAGGCCGCGCGGCGCGCAACCCTGCCAGTTCAGCTCCTTTTGTATTTTAAATACACGCAACAGAACCCCGTTTCCAGTACCGTACATTACACTTATATACACTTATGTACACTATAAATAATCGGGTCTTACAACTCTTCCCCACTTATTCGGATTGCGACCTCGCAATCCATGCCGCATGACAAGCGGGAAGATAAACCAACACAAACTCTTCAGGTTCCCAAGTGAACTCGGAACCCTTATTCCGCCGCCATTGAACTTTGTAGGTCCTAACCTCCTTATGTCTCAATCGTTTGACCTTCTCATCAAGTATGGCAATCGGCTCTTCAATATACTCCAACTTATTGTTTAGCTCAATTTCATCTAAAGGCATCCATGAAGAATCATCCGCAAGGCACTTACGGAGGTGAGAAACATGAAACGTGTTATGGATCCCCGCAAGCTCTTCGGGCAATTCCAATCGATATGCAACTTCACCAACACGAGCTAAAACTTTAAACGGTCCAATAAACCGAGGACCTAACTTTCCCCGTTTTCGAAATCGAATAATACCCTTCCATGGCGAAACCTTAAGCATAACCATGTCGCCCTCTTGGAATTCGATCGTTCGTCTACGTTTATCGGCATACGACTTTTGCCTATCTTGAGCCTTTTTCAAATGCTCCCGAATAATATCAATCTTGTTATTCGTCTCTAAAACCAAATCGGTACTTCCGATTTCTCTTTGACCCACTTCTCCCCAACAAATGGGAGTTCGACACCTTCGGCCATAAAGCATCTCGTAAGGTGGCATCCCGATACTAGTGTGAAAACTATTATTGTATGAGAATTCCACCAAGGGTAAATGCTCATCCCAACTACCACCAAAATCAATGATGCACGCCCGTAGCATATCTTCCAAAGTTTGATTCGTACGCTCGGTTTGACCGTCCGTTTGAGGATGATACGCTGTGCTCAACTTTAATTGTGTACCCATATCTTCATGAAACTTTTCCCAAAATCGAGATGTAAAATGGGTATCTCGATCCGAAATAATAGATATAGGAACGCCATGTCGCGAGACCACTTCCTTGATAAACAACTTAGCCAAGGCCTCCGACGATATTGCTTCTTTAACGGGAAGAAACAAGGCACTTTTCGTCAACCGATCCACGATCACCCAAATCGAATCATATTGAGTTCTCGCCGTCTTAGGTAACTTAGTGATGAAATCCATGGTAATGTGCTCCCATTTCCACTTCGGGATTTCTAACGGTTGCAACTTACCATACGGCTTTTGATGCTCGGCTTTAACTTGCAAACAAGTAACACATCGCTCGACGTATTTTACAACATCGCGTTTCATGCCCGGCCACCAATAATCTTTCTTCAAGTCATGATACATTTTCGTCGCGCCCGGATGAATGGAATATTTCGACTTATGTGCTTCATCGAGTAGCACCCGTCGGTAATCATGTAACATCCCGCCTTTTTCCGTTTACTTTTCCGTCTAACTATTTTAAACTCCGTTATATGTTTTTAACATCTCCCGTTAATACGCGTTTTAAATTATCATGTCTAGGTAATTTAACGCACCCGCAACCGAACTCGAGGGACTAGTTCCGCCACAAAGCCAAAGAGGTGACTAGCTTTTGACTAGTCAACCCCCTTATCCTCCCCATTTTCATTTTCTTTCTTCTTTTCTTTTCATACTTCTCCATTTTTCTCAAATTCTCCAAAAAGCAAATCATCATCTAAAATCATTCAAGAAGGATTCATTCCAAACCGTTTACATATTTGAACTCCTCGTGATCTCCTCTTCGATCCCATACCAACCTCATCAAATTTGGGTAACTTTCTAAAATCACTAATCTTTGTGTTCTTGAGATTTTTAAGTTATAAGTTTGTTAATTAGTGTCTATGGCTCGAGTCTAGTTTGTTTATGTGATTTGTATGCTCGTTTTTGATATTTTGATGTAACTAGTTCATATTGAAAGAATGCTTGCTTAATCTTGAGTTTTAGGTGTTCATATGTTGTTGAATGATGAAAGTTCATGTTTTAATTGTGTTCCTAACATCACTAGCTTCAAATTGGTATGTAGGTTGACATGGATTAGTTTCATATGCAAGATTGTTGAATTTGTGATTTTGGATTAGGGTTTGATGAGCTTTACATGAACTTTTGATGCGTCAAATGCTATGTGATATTGTTGTTAAGTGTTTTGTTGCAATGTGTGTTTGATTACCTTCGAAACGACATAACATACATGTAAATTGGTTGCCCGAATCATAAAATGCGTTTTTGGAACTTAAACTTTGATTATGAATGTTTAATTACGGTTTTTGGTTGTTGTAAGTGGAAGTTTGATTGATGAAATGTACTTAGTTGTATTCCTCGTCAAAATACCTTTCCAACGATATATAATAGGCATTATAAGTGTTTGCGGGTCAAGAGTTGGGTTGGAAAAGGTTTTGGCTCGTGCATACTTTGGAAAAACAGAATCAGACCTGCACAGAGGGTGGCGCGGCGCGCCCCTACCCCGCGCGGCGCGCCGAATGGCCTGGACAGATTCTGTCCAACTTGGTCAATTTTCGAAAAATGTTTGGCATGCTACGCACCTCCGATTAACATGTAACTTGGCCAACATGCTCATATATGATTTCTAAGATTAGAAAAATAGTTCGGAACCCGACCCGAACGTGTTGACTTTCGTTGACTTTGACCGACCAAAGTTTGACTTTTTGTCAAACTTAACCAAATGATTATGCAACCTTCCTAATTTATTTATATACTTGTATCTTGCATGAAACTTGGCAATTTGATTTCACATGCTAAATAATCGAGTCGTAACGAGCCATAGGACTAATTGAACATCCTTGACCTATCGTGTTTACCGTTATTGATACGGCCTATTGTTTAGGTCAAGACTAGCATTGTTCTTTGCGCACGTTTACTTGTTGAAGTACTTTACTACTCGTGCACTCAAGGTGAGATCATAGTCCCACTTTTACTCTTTTTGAACTTACATTTGGGATGAGAAAACATAAACATTTCTTTTACTAAGTGAACACAAGTACAGGAAAAACAAACATTCTACATACGAGTTTAGAACAAAATCCTCAATTCGATTATCATTAGTTACACTTGCCGGGTGTAAGCGAGAACTTATGTTGTATGGATCCATATGGGTTTGACAAACCCTCATTCAAACGGTTCGCTACCGTTTACGAATGAAATATATTTTCGAGAAACAGTGTATGTTCTAGCACTAAGTGATGGGGTTCAATGGAAGGAAATGTTAAGCATTGATAATTGGGTGCTCGTGAAACAAACTTTTGGAATGTATTACTATTATTTCATCGATGCAAATCTTGTGGTTCACTTGTACTTACTTACTTAAACCTATGATTTCACCAACGTTTTCGTTGACAGATTTCTATGTTTTTCTCAGGTCCTTGAACGATACATGATACATGCTTCCGCTCATTATTTTGATACTTGCATTGGATGTCGAGTATATATGCATACATGGAGCGTCTTTTGGATACTTTTAAATTATGTCGCATAAGTTTCATTTGTACTTAAAACTATGTATCGTAACTTGTGGTGGAACTATTCATGTAAACTTGAACAACCTTTACATTTGAAATGAATGCGACATATCTTTTGGTCAAACGTTGTTTTAAAGACTTATGACCACGTAACGGGACCTAAGTAGACGGCGCCGTCAATGACGATTTGGTCGGGTCGCTACAGATGGTATCAGAGCGTTGGTTGTAGGGATTTAGAGTTCATTAGTGTCAACCCCGAGTCATAGGGTACATTGGTGAGTCTAGACTACAACCGGCATATAGACTTGAAGTAGGAATTACTTGACTACTTGTGCATTTATACTCGAACGCTTCTACTCACATCTACTCTTAGTTCATCTTAATCTCACGTTGTTTAATTTGATTGACACGCCACCTTGACTATATGAAATGGTGTCGAATGCACATATGAATCAGGGTAATATAATTTCCGGGATTATATTACGGTGACTCATATGTCGGGTCGCTACAGGGTAATATAAGGCGAGTCGAGAAAAAAAAAAAAAAAAAAAAAAAAAAAAAAAAAAAAAACTTCTCTTTATCGTTATTCTATATCACGGTTAGTATTATTGAGAATACTAATCAATGATATTCTTGTGTCTTGAAGGAACAATGGCTCCTCGTCGTGTACGCCGCAATGAAACTCCCGAACAAGCTCTCGAACGGATGATAGCTACCGCCGTAGATGCGGCCATGGCCGGTCACTCATCCAACAACAATAATAATAACAACCACAACAATAACAACAACAACAACAACAATGGAGCCGGAAACTCAAACGAGGGATGCTCCTATAAAGCTTTCATGGGGTGCAAACCTCACACTTTTGATGGAACCGGGGGACCGGTCGTGCTCACCCGATGGTTTGAGCAAACGGAAGCCGTCTTTAGCATAAGCGGTTGTCGGGACCAAGACAAGGTCAAATACTCCACTCACACTTTCTCCGGAATTGCTCTTACATGGTGGAATACTTATGTACAATCGGTGGGTACCGATGAAGCTCATGCCCTCTCTTGGGCCGATCTAAAGGAAAAGATGATTGTTGAATATTTTCCGCGCGAAGAAACCCGAAAGCTTGAGGAAGAACTAAGAGCTTTGAAAGCGGTCGGAAACGATCTTAAAGCTTATAATCAACGCTTCGCCGAACTATCCTTGATGTGTCCTAATCTTGTTAACCCCGAATCTCAAAGGATTGAGCTCTACATGCTCGGTCTTCCAAAAAGCATCAAACAAGGGGTGATGTCATCCAAACCCACTACTCATCAAGCCGCTATGAACATGGCTCGCCAACTAATTGAAACGGTTGACGAAATCGTAGTTTCGGCACCTAAGACCGAGGATAAATCGGGCGGCAACAAAAGAAAGTGGGAACCCTCCCAATCAAGCAACAACAACTTTGCTAAGAAGCCTTACACCTCCGACGGCAAGAAAGGTTATGCCGGGAACCTGCCTCTTTGCAACAAATGCAACAAACATCACTTTGGCGAATGTAGTAAGATAATTTGCCACCGGTGCCAAGGAGTTGGTCATAAGGCCAACGATTGTAAAAGTGCCACTCCCGTCGCTCGAAAGTGGCCCAATGCACCAAAGACGGGCACTTGTTATGAATGTGGCCAAACGGGCCATTATAGAAATGCATGCCCGAAGAGGAAAGATAACCCCAATACGCGCGGCCGAGCTTTCAACATAAACACCGAGGAAGCCCGGGATGACACTGAACTAGTCACGGGTACGTTTCTTCTCAACAATTCTTATGTCTCTTGCTTATTCGATTCGGGTGCCGATAAATGCTTTGTATCCAAGACTTTGACTCATTCTTTTAGCACTCCGCCTCTTCCATTAGATACCACTTACACCATTGAAGTGGCTAACGGAAAACTATTAAGTGCCAACACATATTACCGGGGGTGTACGTTAAACATTTTGGGTAAGGAATTTGAAATTGACTTGATACCCATGGAACTAGGAAGCTTTGATGTAATAATCGGTATGAATTGGTTAGTCAAAACGAAATCTCACATTCTTTGTGATCTTAACGCAATCCGAATTCCTATCGAGAATGGTGAACCTTTGATTGTTTATGGCGATAAGAGTTGCACCAGACTCAACCTCGTTTCGTGCCTTAAAGTTAGAAAACTCCTCCGTAAGGGTTGTTTTGCGATCCTTGCCCACGTTAAGAAAGTCGAGTCCGATGAGAAGCACATCGATGATGTGCCAATTGTTAGTGACTATTCCGATGTATTTCCCGATGAATTGCCGGGTCTTCCGCCTCATCGACCGGTTGAATTCCAAATCGATCTTATTCCGGGAGCCGCACCCGTAGCACGTGCACCATATAGACTCGCTCCATCTGAAATGCAAGAATTGCAAAGTCAAATCCAAGAACTACTTGATCGTGGTTTTATCCAACCTAGCCATTCACCTTGGGGCGCTCCGATTTTGTTTGTTAAAAAGAAAGACGGATCCCTACGAATGTGCATTGATTATCGCGAACTAAATAAATTGACGGTTAAGAACCGATATCCTCTTCCTCGCATCGATGACCTCTTTGATCAACTACAAGGGTCTTGTGTATATTCGAAAATCGATCTCCGCTCGGGTTATCATCAATTAAGGGTTAAGGGGGAAGATGTCTCCAAAACCGCTTTCCGGACTCGTTACGGTAGTTATGAATTCCTTGTCATGCCATTTGGTCTCACTAACGCACCGGCGGTGTTCATGGATCTTATGAACCGCGTGTGCAAACCGTATCTCGATAAATTCGTTATTGTGTTCATCGATGACATATTGATCTATTCTAAAAATGAAGAAGAGCACGAACAACATCTCCGACTTGTGCTTGAACTTTTAAGACAAGAACAACTCTATGCCAAATTCTCCAAGTGTGAATTTTGGTTAAAGGAAGTTCAATTTCTTGGTCATGTTGTAAGTGACCAAGGTATTAAAGTCGATCCAACGAAAATCGAAGCCATTAGCAAATGGGAGACTCCTACTACTCCTACTCACATTCGTCAATTTTTGGGTCTCGCCGGGTACTATCGTAGATTCATCGAAAATTTCTCTTTGGTTGCACGTCCTCTAACCGCATTGACTCACAAGGGAAAGAAATTCATTTGGGCGACCGAACATGAATCCGCATTCCAAATCTTGAAAACGAAGCTAACCACCGCTCCTATCTTGTCACTTCCCGAAGGCAATGATGACTTTGTTGTATATTGTGATGCCTCGAAACATGGTTTTGGGTGTGTATTGATGCAACGAACGAAAGTCATTGCTTATGCTTCTCGACAACTCAAAATCCATGAACGAAACTACACGACGCATGATCTCGAACTCGGAGCCGTCGTCTTTGCACTTAAAATGTGGAGACACTATCTTTATGGAACCAAGAGTACTATCTTCACCGATCACAAAAGCCTTCAACACATTTTCGATCAAAAGCAACTAAACATGAGACAACGAAGGTGGATTGAAACCTTAAACGATTACGATTGCGAGCTTCGTTACCATCCCGGGAAGGCAAATGTAGTAGCCGATGCCTTAAGTCGAAAAGAAAGAGTGGTGCCTCTTCGTGTCCGAGCCTTAAACATCACCATCCACACAAACCTTAATAGCCAAATTCGGGTAGCCCAAGATGAGGCTCTCAAGGATGAAAACATCTCTCTCGAACACTTGAACGTCCTCACCTCTCGATTCGAAGTTAAAGAAACCGGACTCCGATATTTCGCCGGAAGGATTTGGGTGCCTAGTTATGGGGACCTACGAAGCCTTATTTTAGATGAAGCCCATAAGTCACGATACTCGATTCACCCCGGTGCCAATAAGATGTACCACGACCTTAAACAGCTATATTGGTGGCCGAATATCAAAAGGGAAGTAGCTACTTATGTTTCCAAGTGTTTGACATGTTCCAAAGTCAAAGCCGAACACCAAAGACCGTCCGGACTACTTCGACAACCCGAGATCCCGCAATGGAAGTGGGAAGGGATAACGATGGATTTTATCACCAAACTACCAAAAACGACGGGCGGTTATGATACCATTTGGGTTATTGTTGACCGTCTCACCAAATCCGCACACTTCCTTGCCATGAAAGAAACGGACAAAATGGAGAAACTTGCACAACTTTACATTAAGGAGATCGTAGCCCGACACGGTGTACCTTTATCGATTATCTCCGACCGAGATGGCCGTTTCGTTTCTAGATTTTGGCGTACATTGCAAGAAGCGTTGGGAACGCGTTTAGACATGAGCACCGCATATCATCCTCAAACCGATGGACAAAGCGAACGTACAATTCAAACCTTAGAAGACATGTTACGAGCTTGCGTGGTTGATTTCGGAAAAGCTTGGGACAGGCACTTACCTCTCGCCGAGTTCTCTTACAACAATAGTTATCACGCGAGTATTAAAGCCGCACCTTTTGAAGCGCTATATGGCCGCAAATGTCGTTCACCTCTTTGTTGGGCCGAGGTAGGCGACGTGCAAATCACCGGACCCGAACTCATTCACGAAACCACCGAGAAAATCGTTCAAATCCGAGATAGGCTTAGGACGGCCCGAAGTCGTCAAAAGAGCTATACCGATAAACGACGCAACGATCTTGAATTTCAAGTCGGTGACCGAGTAATGTTAAAAGTCGCACCTTGGAAGGGTGTAATCCGTTTTGGGAAACGCGGGAAGCTAAATCCGCGGTATATTGGTCCTTTCGAAATCTTGGAGCGTATTGGAACCGTTGCTTATCGTTTAGATCTTCCGCCTCAATTGAACTCCGTTCATCCTACCTTCCATGTGTCTAACTTGAAAAAGTGTCTTGCCGAACCCGATATCGTCATCCCTCTCGAAGAACTTACTATTGATGACAAACTTCATTTTGTGGAGGAACCGGTTGAAATTGTGGACACCTCCGTCAAGACATTGAAACAAAGCCGAATCCCGATTGTCAAGGTTCGTTGGAATGCCAAAAGAGGACCCGAGTTTACTTGGGAAAGACAAGATCAAATGCAAAGGAAGTATCCTCATCTATTCGTGAATTCGGAAACGCAAGATCTCGAGGAAGAAACAACGACTACTACGCCTACTTAAATTTCGGGACGAAATTTCTTTTAAGGAGTAGGTAATGTAACATCCCGCCTTTTTCCGTTTACTTTTCCGTCTAACTATTTTAAACTCCGTTATATGTTTTTAACATCTCCCGTTAATACGCGTTTTAAATTATCATGTCTAGGTAATTTAACGCACCCGCAACCGAACTCGAGGGACTAGTTCCGCCACAAAGCCAAAGAGGTGACTAGCTTTTGACTAGTCAACCCCCTTATCCTCCCCATTTTCATTTTCTTTCTTCTTTTCTTTTCATACTTCTCCATTTTTCTCAAATTCTCCAAAAAGCAAATCATCATCTAAAATCATTCAAGAAGGATTCATTCCAAACCGTTTACATATTTGAACTCCTCGTGATCTCCTCTTCGATCCCATACCAACCTCATCAAATTTGGGTAACTTTCTAAAATCACTAATCTTTGTGTTCTTGAGATTTTTAAGTTATAAGTTTGTTAATTAGTGTCTATGGCTCGAGTCTAGTTTGTTTATGTGATTTGTATGCTCGTTTTTGATATTTTGATGTAACTAGTTCATATTGAAAGAATGCTTGCTTAATCTTGAGTTTTAGGTGTTCATATGTTGTTGAATGATGAAAGTTCATGTTTTAATTGTGTTCCTAACATCACTAGCTTCAAATTGGTATGTAGGTTGACATGGATTAGTTTCATATGCAAGATTGTTGAATTTGTGATTTTGGATTAGGGTTTGATGAGCTTTACATGAACTTTTGATGCGTCAAATGCTATGTGATATTGTTGTTAAGTGTTTTGTTGCAATGTGTGTTTGATTACCTTCGAAACGACATAACATACATGTAAATTGGTTGCCCGAATCATAAAATGCGTTTTTGGAACTTAAACTTTGATTATGAATGTTTAATTACGGTTTTTGGTTGTTGTAAGTGGAAGTTTGATTGATGAAATGTACTTAGTTGTATTCCTCGTCAAAATACCTTTCCAACGATATATAATAGGCATTATAAGTGTTTGCGGGTCAAGAGTTGGGTTGGAAAAGGTTTTGGCTCGTGCATACTTTGGAAAAACAGAATCAGACCTGCACAGAGGGTGGCGCGGCGCGCCCCTACCCCGCGCGGCGCGCCGAATGGCCTGGACAGATTCTGTCCAACTTGGTCAATTTTCGAAAAATGTTTGGCATGCTACGCACCTCCGATTAACATGTAACTTGGCCAACATGCTCATATATGATTTCTAAGATTAGAAAAATAGTTCGGAACCCGACCCGAACGTGTTGACTTTCGTTGACTTTGACCGACCAAAGTTTGACTTTTTGTCAAACTTAACCAAATGATTATGCAACCTTCCTAATTTATTTATATACTTGTATCTTGCATGAAACTTGGCAATTTGATTTCACATGCTAAATAATCGAGTCGTAACGAGCCATAGGACTAATTGAACATCCTTGACCTATCGTGTTTACCGTTATTGATACGGCCTATTGTTTAGGTCAAGACTAGCATTGTTCTTTGCGCACGTTTACTTGTTGAAGTACTTTACTACTCGTGCACTCAAGGTGAGATCATAGTCCCACTTTTACTCTTTTTGAACTTACATTTGGGATGAGAAAACATAAACATTTCTTTTACTAAGTGAACACAAGTACAGGAAAAACAAACATTCTACATACGAGTTTAGAACAAAATCCTCAATTCGATTATCATTAGTTACACTTGCCGGGTGTAAGCGAGAACTTATGTTGTATGGATCCATATGGGTTTGACAAACCCTCATTCAAACGGTTCGCTACCGTTTACGAATGAAATATATTTTCGAGAAACAGTGTATGTTCTAGCACTAAGTGATGGGGTTCAATGGAAGGAAATGTTAAGCATTGATAATTGGGTGCTCGTGAAACAAACTTTTGGAATGTATTACTATTATTTCATCGATGCAAATCTTGTGGTTCACTTGTACTTACTTACTTAAACCTATGATTTCACCAACGTTTTCGTTGACAGATTTCTATGTTTTTCTCAGGTCCTTGAACGATACATGATACATGCTTCCGCTCATTATTTTGATACTTGCATTGGATGTCGAGTATATATGCATACATGGAGCGTCTTTTGGATACTTTTAAATTATGTCGCATAAGTTTCATTTGTACTTAAAACTATGTATCGTAACTTGTGGTGGAACTATTCATGTAAACTTGAACAACCTTTACATTTGAAATGAATGCGACATATCTTTTGGTCAAACGTTGTTTTAAAGACTTATGACCACGTAACGGGACCTAAGTAGACGGCGCCGTCAATGACGATTTGGTCGGGTCGCTACAAATCACCCGTCTTAGGCACCCACACCCTTCCTTGAAAGGACAACAAACCCCGCGGACCCATAGTAATAAACTCCGATTGGCCCACAATCCGTTCCGTGTGCTTATCGTGAACATAAGCCTCTATTTGGTCTTCACCCATCTTTTCAAGAAAGTCGTTAGTGATAATCAAACGTAACGATGTTATACGTATCGCCGGATGTTGAGTCTTTCGACTTAACGCATCCGCGACCACATTCGCCTTACCCGGATGGTAAAGTATCTCACAATCATAATCTTTCACCACGTCCATCCATCTACGTTGACGATAATTCAAATCCCTTTGAGTAAAAAGGTGTTTCAAATTCTTATGATCCGAATATATCGTACACTTGACACCATACAAGTAGTGGCGCCAAATTTTCAACGCATGCACAACCGCCGCCATTTCAAGATCATGAGTCGGGTACCTCGTTTCGTGTTCCTTTAATTGTCGAGAGGCATAAGCAATGACTTTACCCCTTTGCATAAGAACGCACCCGAGCCCATTTAAGGAAGCATCACAATAAACCACCATGTCTTCGACGCCTTCCGGTAACACTAACACCGGAGCTTGACACAACTTCTCTTTCAATAATTGAAAAGCAATTTCTTGCTCGTTTTCCCAATTGAACTTAGCACTCTTCCTCGTCAACTTTGTTAATGGAGAAGCAATCTTAGAAAAGTCTTGGATAAACCGACGATAATAACCGGCCAATCCGAGAAAACTTCGGATCTCCGTGGGCGTAGTCGGTCGTCCCCAACTCTTCACCGTCTCAATCTTCCCCGGATCCACTTGGATACCGCTTTCGTTCACAATGTGACCAAGGAATTGAACCTCCCTTAGCCAAAATTCACATTTAGAGAACTTTGCATACAACTTCTCTTTTCTTAGCGTCTTCAAAACTTCACGTAAGTGACGTTCATGTTCGTGCACACTTTTCGAGTAGACTAGTATGTCGTCAATGAATACAATAACCGACTTGTCCAACATAGGTTGGCACACCCGGTTCATAAGATCCATGAATGCCGCCGGTGCATTCGTAAGACCGAAGGGCATAACTACAAATTCATAATGCCCGTAACGCGTTCGGAAAGCCGTTTTCTCAATATCTTCCTCACGGACCCGCATTTGGTGATAGCCGGACCGTAGGTCGATCTTAGAGAAATACGTTGCGCCTTGAAGTTGATCAAACAAATCGTCGATCCTAGGTAGTGGATAACGATTCTTGATCGTCACTTTATTCAACTCACGGTAATCAATGCACATACGCATACTACCGTCTTTCTTCTTCACAAATAAGACCGGAGCGCCCCATGGCGAAGCACTCGGTCGGATAAAACCCTTCTCGAGCAATTCTTGAATTTGATTCAATAACTCTTGCATCTCCGTTGGTGCTAAACGATAAGGAGTTTTAGCAATGGGGGTAGCCCCCGGAACCAACTCGATGCGAAATTCGACTTGTCTTTCCGCCGGGACACCCGGTAACTCATCCGGAAAGACATCTTCAAACTCATTAACTACCGGAATTTCACGAATTGGTGGTGGCTCATTACGAGTGTCGACAACATGAGCAAGGAAAGCCATACCACCGGTAACAACGTGACGTCGTGCCCGAGCAAAAGTGCATATCGGCACCGATCTCCTTCGTTTGTCACCATGAATAATCATCTCTCCCCCACTTGGGGTCTTTACACGAATAAACTTGTCGTGGCATGCAATATCGGCTCTATAACGATCGAGCCAATCCATACCAACGACAACATCAAAATCACCCAAAGTCATCGGAATAAGATCAATTTCGAAACTTTCGGTGTCAAACACAACATTGCAATTTTTACACACATCAACCACTAGTGCCGTCTTGCCATCCGCTATTTCAACTTCTACCGGACGACTCAACTTTACTAGCGGTTTATTTAACTTAGGCACAAATCTTGGAGATACGAAAGACAAATTAGCACCACTATCAAAAAGTATTCGAGCCGGATTAGAATTAACCATGAAAGTACCTGAAACGACTTCATTGGATTGTTTAGCTTCTTCATTAGACATCAAGTAGTTACGACCCCTAGCCGTACCCGCTGCCTTCTCTATCCGCTTAGCATTGTCATTACGCAACTCGGGACACTCGGGCCGTTTGTGCCCTTCTTTACCGCAATTGAAACAAGTAAACTTGGGTGTAGTAGAGGGATTGGTGCAATCACGGGCCATATGTCCCTTTCGCCCACAATTATGGCAAGTATAACGAAACTCTCCCGGCGCACTCTTCTTGACACTCCCGACACTCTCGGTTGCACCCTTCTTTGAAAAGTTTGACTTCTTGCTTGAAAAATTTGAATGACTAGAACCTTCAAACTTTCTCTTCCTCAACACAATCGCTTCAAACCCTTTCGCCATATTAAACAACTCATCGAAGCTCTTTACCACATTTACGCTAATCTTTTCTTGATAACTGTCATTCAAGGTTCGATAGAAGTCTTCTTTCAACATTTTATCATTCCCGACATACTCCGGGCAAAATTGCGTCTTGGACAAGAACACGGATTTGAGAGTGTTCAAGTCCATCGACCCTTGCCTCAAGGTACGTAGCTCGTCCTTAAGTCTTGTAAGATCGGCCGAAGTTCGGTACTCATCGAAGAACTCCGCTTTAAATTCCTCCCAAGTGAAGTCCATACATTGTTCTTCACCATAAAGTTGGATCTTAGCATCCCACCACAGTTTCGCGTCACCCCTTAACATGCTACAACCGTACCTAGTCTTCTTATCGGGTGGACACTCACAAGTACGGAAGGCCCCCTCCATATCGGAGATGAATCGGGCACTCTTGAGTGGGTCCCGATCGCCCTCAAAAGTAGGAGGTTGAGCATCCCTAAAGTTCTTGAAGAAAAAGTCACGCCTTCCCCCATTTTCTTCTTGAAGAGCAATCTTAATTTGCTCCTTAACCAAAGTGACGACTTGTTCGTCAATCGTCTCGAGAAACATCTTCTTAACATCTTCGCGAAACTCCGCCTTTTGGCGTTCAAAGATGGCCTCAACCTTGGCCGTGAACTCGGGGTCCTCGCTCGTGCCCCCGTTATCAAGTTCGGTGTCGTGTCCGTTTCGCGTCCTCATTCTATAAAACGGAATAGATTAAATAACGAAACGAAAGACATGACAATACTCATCTCGCTCGACGATCATCGTACATCGCTTGTTTGACACGATTTGCACCCGTAGTAAGGGTAGCTAATCATTACTACGCGAGCACGTCGCGCTAACGCGCTAGTACAATGTCCATTTCGCTCGATGATTACTATACAACACAACCAATAATGCATGATTAGTTCACATAAACCTATGTACTAACCAAGACCCGGTCCGACCCAAAGTCCTACAAGTCCCGCACAATACGCACACAAAAGTCTAAGTCTAGGCGCCTATCTCAAGTCACCTAAATCCCTTAGACCATGCTCTGATACCACTTGTAACAACCCAAACCGTAACCGACCAAACACGACGAAATTGCAAACAAAAAAAAAAATTTCTGGTGCAGGCAATCTGCGCGGCGCGCCAGGTGGCCGCGCGGCGCGCCAAATCACCTGGACAGCCCGCTGTCCCCGGAAGTCTATTTAACGAAAATGTTTGACTAGTTCCCGACATTTTTAGCCAAAACGCTTTTAACCATACATTCATATATGTAAAACTAGCACATAACTAAGGTTTGAGCGAGTTTTACAAAGTGGGACCCACACGTGCCCAAAACGCCACTAAGTTGAAAATACAATGTTTAATACAAATTAGAGTTTCGACCACAAAAGGTTTAATTGCCAAACGACACAACGAGCATGGTGTTTGGGGTTAAACTACCCAAGTCTCGGTCAAACTCCAAGCCATAACCCAAAAGTGCTTCCTAATCATCGAAGCGGGAAACTCAATCCAAGGTAATGCCCTTACCCTTGTCCACACACGAACCTATAAAAAGGTAAACAACGAGAGGGTAAGCAAAGCTTAGTGAGCAAAATAATTATACATATACATATATAATCTACCTACTTGCATCACTTACACAACATCATACGCGGGATCAACAATTCGACAATCATGCAACAATAATATGCATATTCCAATAACCGCATTTCCACAAGTAGCTAATAATACAATAGCATACGATTCATAATTAAATACTTTCAATACATAATTCACGCAACCTTGGTTAACCAATTCGAACAAGGGAAACGGTGCTTAAGAGCCCGTTGGAGTTCATAACATCCGTTAGTGCTACTTAATCAACGCGTAGTCACTAATCCCCCGGGTGATGTCTTAAACAACGCGACTCACTCACCCTTTCCAATGTGGCGTCTTAAACAACGCGACGATTCCACATGCCATTCAATACGATGGATGGTGTCTTAAACAACGCGACATCCCCTCCATTACATTGTGGTGTCTTAAACAACGCGACATCCACTTCTTTACCATGTGGTGTCTTAAGCAACGCGACAATGCCACATTCATACGACACAAATAAGTACATTATATACACATACGCATAATTATTCCACTCACCTTAAACCTTCGGTGATTATTAAACCAAGCTTGAATTCCAAGGTAACGTACCTATTTCACAAGCATATAATTAATCAATCAACTTGGCCTAATCTCATAACACACACCATCCTAGGTCATCTTGACCCATTTTGACACTTAACCCTAATTTGGGTCACTCTTACCAAAAACCCTAACTCTTGGCACTCAAGGCCTTCATACACTTTAAATCACTAGTTTTTAACACAAAACACTAACGTTAACCAAATCTTGGTCCATTTTGACCCGTTTGACTCAATAAAAGTCAATACACCCACTTTGGGTCATTTATACCCAAATCACACCCATTTTCACTTCCTTAAGGTATTCTAGCAAATTATTAGCCAATTAGGGTTTCATAACAACAATTAATACTTTTAAAACCCTAGCTAACCCATTATTGAGCCTACATAACCCAATTTACCCAAGAACACCCAATTTACCCAAAAATGGGTCTTAATGTTCATCTTCACACAAACCCTAACCCATACACGAAATCAAAACAAGAATTGAAAGTTAAGGCATACCACAACTATCAAAATGTAGCAAATGACGAGATGAACAACCTTAGAACTTGGACTTTAGCAAGAAACCCTCTTCTTCCTCTTCAAAGTGAGCTTTCCCTCTCTAAAACTCACTCTCTCACTAAAATAAATTGGGAGGTGATAAGGTTGGTGAACAAGGGAGTAAATGAGCTCCCAAACTACTGAACCAAGCATTAAACTCGGCCTTGATGTGAATTTACCAAAATACCCCCAAAATATCTAATTTAAAAAAAAGAAAGGGATCTGTCACAGACATTTGGCGCGGCGCGCCACAAGGCCGCGCGGCGCGCAACCCTGCCAGTTCAGCTCCTTTTGTATTTTAAATACACGCAACAGAACCCCGTTTCCAGTACCGTACATTACACTTATATACACTTATGTACACTATAAATAATCGGGTCTTACATTCTTACATGTGGATAATAGATTTGGAACGGAAGGAGTATACTTAAAAAAATTATTGATGTATTATTGTATACTTGTCATTTACCGGAATTAATTATCGCATAATTAATATAATTTTAGTTAACAATTATACGAAGTACTAATAAAAATAATAGACTAATCATAATAAAACTTCTTTATATATATATTGGAGAAAATATCTTTTTATATATAAAAGAGATAATTGAGTTTCTTACAAATTAATGATTAAAATTCGAATCGAATATTGTTGAAATTTCAAATTAATTATTCATTTATAGAAAAAAAACATTATAAAATCACCATCTAAATTAATGATCTAAAATAATTGTTATGAACTCATCTATTCAATACCAACAATTTGACTTTCAAAAATAAAAAAAAAATCGATAGTTAATATTTTAATAATTATGAGTTTGCTTTTATATATAAGATTACATGATACATATTACAGTTTTTACACTTTTCTTCTTGATATTTAACCAATGGCGGAGCCAGTATCGTTTTGTTGTGTCAATTGACATCACTGTATATGTTTGCTAGCATATAGTTTTATAACATATACAGTTGAAATTTTGGATTATTTTAAACTTGATCCCATCCCATACGAGTAATATTTACTGTAAGGCTTGAAATGAGATTGTAAATAGTCATTAGAAGACAGCCCAGATTGTATGATAATATCCGGTCATTTATTTATTGAAGTTTAACAATTTTTGGTAAGCCTCCTTGCACTCGACATATTAGAGTTATTATATTATAATTTATAATCAAATTAATAATTAATAAATAAATTTTGGAACTTGATACATTTTGATGTTATTTTATGATACCATTTTCGAAATCTGGCTTCACCACTGTACTTAACAATTTAGTGGCACCACTTGGTTAGAGCGTGAAGATAAAATAGAAACTAAGATACACATGTGTGAACTTTATAAAACAAAAGGGGAAAAAGTAAAATTACTAGTTTAACTTTGAAGAATTAAACACGTTTTATTGACATAACAAAAGAAATGTCTCTCATAGGTCCACTTGTCCTCTCTCTCTCATATGCGATCCATGTTCAGGTTTTTGGGGTTTTTTTTGTTTTAATAATTCGGGAAATCGACATCTTCTGCACATTTCTATTGTTCAGTCGTGCCTTTTCCCTTACCTTCAACCTCACATCCTTTCTTCAATCAAACGATACTGACCCTAATATCTTCTTTTCCTACCTTCTTCTTTTCATTATCGTACCTAATTTCATCAGATTTCATCCCTACTTTTAACGGTAACGATTGCTCTGTTAGAAATAGGAGGTTATGTGTATATTATTTGTGGAAGAGAGGATTGGTTGTAACGACCCTGGAATTTCCAACATTTATTTATTAATAATTATTATTATTAATACGTGTGATTAAACGAATGTACGTTATTACATTTACATGTTGCCATGATTGCCCGAACTTGACTTTAATGGCCCGAAACGTCTTTGTGACACCCGGAACTTTCACGAATAATATTTTTAGATATTATTTACATTCATGATTAAATTTATTAATCATTTTAATTAACTAAGGCTATTAGTTAGTTACTTGGGCTTTAATTGGTTTAACTTGTGATTTATTTGAACTTGGGCTTTGTTAGTGTAATGGACTCATGTTATTGGACTTCCAAGCCCACCCTACACTACTAGTGGACTTAAGTTAGCCCATACTACATGTAAGTATTACTTTCAAACTTAACTAAATGGATTAAACACTTAAGGAATCTAGTTACCATTTACTTACTCATCCTTCCCATGCAAATACATCTAATAACCAACTTTTGAACCTTTAACATGCAATGGACTTGTGGACTAATCCCTCCCCCCTTGGAACCCCAAAAACCGTCGGCTAGAGCATCATGGGGGAGTGGTTTTTGCTTTCAAACTTTGTTAACTTATTACTTGTATTCTCTCATTCACTTCCTCACTTTTACACACTCTTACTTGCCTTCATTTTTCTCTCATCTTTTCTCTCTAAGATTGTAAGTAACTTGAATAAATCTTCTTCCTTTTCTTGACCAAAACCGAAACCAAACACCTCTTCATCATCAATCTTTGTTTGTTGTTTGTTTACTTGTTAATTGTTGTAGTTACTTACTTGTTACTAAGAACCAAACTCTTTAGTTTGTTCTTCATATTATCTTGTATTTACAAGAACACACAAGAACATAAACTCACTAGTTTATGATTCTACTTCAATTGTTTCAAAAGTTGCAAGTTTCATGTGTTGATTAAAGACATACTTGAAGCTCATGAAGTAAACTTTAAAGTTTACTTTCTAAAGATCAAACTTTGGTTTGAATCTTTAAAGTATGAACAACTATGAACCTTTTCTTGTTTATTTAAGTTTACTTCTTCAATTTATGCACTTTAATTTCATGTAGTTAGTTTATATGGTCAAGTACTACAAGTTAGTCTTGATCTCATATCTCTTGAACAAATTAAGTTAACCTTGGAAGTTCAAGAACACACAAATAAATTTTCTTTAAATATAACTTTGGATCTAGACTTTTGAGTCTTGGATCTTCAAGATCAAACTAAGAACTATGTTCTACTACTTATGATCTTGATTAGTTAGTTAACTTTCAAGTTTATAGTTCAATATTTCTTTTAAAGTTCATGTATGTGTTAGATCTAAGACTTTGATGTAACTTTGGTTCATCAAACTACATGCAACTCTTAAGTGAGTTGTGCTTCATGTCTTAGACATACACTAGGGTTATGATGGTCAAGACTTGGCTAAGATGATGTAGTTACATCAATGAGTTTTACACTTGAAGCTATATGCATCAAGGATGAGAACCATGATGAACATCAAGCACCAAGACCACCGGAACCCTTTTAAACTCACTGCTTCTGTCCAAAACCTACTGACCTGATGCTTCTGGAACAGACCAGTAGACCTGGGCTGTTATAACCTTGATTTTTAGATAGAACTTTTCGATTATATAACTTTTCATATAGGACTCGTCTTAATCCGAGTTACGGTTTAGGATTTATGGCCCTCCGATCGTTACTATGTCCTTTAACGTTGTGCAGAAATTTCTGACCTACTCGCACTTAGACCGTCGCCACGGTCAAACCAAGACGAGTTTGCTTCTATAAATTTTACCACACTTAAGGGACTCATAGATGGAGCCATGGCCACTGGTCTCACCTTAATTCAGTAAGGGTAGGGGCCGTGGTGACTGACTGAAGTTAGACTTTGTTGAAAACTACTTTCATAAACGAAACTTACCTTACGCCTTTTGTTTAATGATGAATGATGATGACCCTTAAGACCTTAAATACATACTTTTAAACCTATTAAGATGATTTACTGACTTAGTACTATTTGACTTAGGTTGAGGACTTCGGACCATTTACTTGCACACCTTTCCCGACTACTACTTTACCGCTACATATCATTGTGAGTTATAGCATTCCCTTTTTACTTTAACTTATTTTGGGAACTGAGAATACATGCGGATTTTATGTTTTACATACTAGGCACGAGTACTTAAACTTATATATGTGTGGGTTATACAACGGCATAAACATTCCCTTTAGCTCGGTAACGTTTAATCATTGGTTTTTGAACCGTGAACGCGAATCTTAGATATGGATTCATAGGGTTTGACATCCCCACTCGGGCTAGTCGCGCTAGCATTTAATGAGTGTTTAATACTTCGTAGACATACGCACTTGCCAAGTGTACTTTCAGGGGGTATAAACGTTAAGTTAGTTACCAAGTGCCCACGGTTAACATATACTTTATCATACTGTTTTGAAACGCTCTTTGTAGCACTGAAATCTCGTGGCCTACCTTACATACTGTTATACTTAAACTATAGCTCACCAACCTTTGTGTTGACATTTTTAAGCATGTATTTCTCAGGTGCTTGAGGTTGCTTCCGCTGTGTACTAGTCGTGCTGTAGAACCCGCTGCTTTTACTTTTGAAACTATGTTATGTAACGACCTTTGGGGTCACGTACACTTATTTATTTGCTTCTACTTAGTGAAGCATGCTTTTGAAATGTAAAATATTTGATGTCGGTTATGACATCACCTTTTTATCGTGAATGCAACTTCTTTAATTACAGCATATAGTACTTAACCTTGTAATGATCCTGTTGTTGATGATTCGTACACGATGGTTTTGTACGGGGCATCACATTTGGTATCAGAGCATTGGTTGTAGAGAATTAGGTTGCATTAGTGAGTCTAAGACCGACCCGAGTAGGATTCACTAACAGGACTAATCTACAACTTGCTAGTTTACTTGTTTCCGCTGAATTTACTGCATGCTACTGCTTACTTTTTCCGCTATATGCCGTATGCTACTACATGATTTCACTACTGCATGATACTACTTGTTTTCGATTGCATGCTACCTTCATACGAATTACTGTTATTGCCATGCTAGTTACCGTTATACATGATTTAAACTGTTGGCCTATTATTTGCTTGCTTTATGACATACTGACATGGAAAATTTATTTTTCCTTGTTCAGATGTCGGATATTCCACCTGCTGGCATTTCGGGCAGTACAGACTTAGACCCCGTCGCCCTACCTACTGCTACACCTGCTGCTGCTACTGCCGATACACCGGCCCCGACACCCACTAGTGATCCCGGCGCTTCTACTTCCGGAGCTGGTACTAGTGCATCTGCCCCAGTTTCTGCTCCCGGATCCTCGAGGTCACAGCCCCGCATTGGTGGTATTGAGATCCCCGCAGAGTTCGGGGAAGGGCCGTTTCGTAACCACATGCGCACGCCTTGCCGACGCACTCCCGACGGACGTTTAGTTGTGATTCCGCCAGGCAGACACAGACAGATGCTGGCCGCCTTCGGACGCTTCGGATTACCAGCTCAGCCACCAGTGTCACCGCCACACGATTCGGATGACTCATCATCCGCCGATTCTTCATCATCAGAAGACTCCAGCGATGATGAGAATCCTGCTGATAGACCTATTCAGGCACCCTCCACCCCGCCGAGGAAGCGGTACCGTTTCGACGGCACCGTCATTCCAGGGGTAAATGGAGGTCGTGCTTTTACTGACGCTTTTGGCCATCGTCGTAGGGTTACTGCTCGTAAACGAGTTGTGCCATACCCTGCCGACCCACGGATACGTAAGGTTCCCTGTTACGTATTGACTATTCCTGGAACCGTACCACCTAGATTTAGATACGGACCACTTACATCTAGGGACGTACCGTCTACATCCGGAGCCGGACCATCTACATCAGCACCACCGGCACCACCCGCACCATCCGCCCCACCTGCACCGCCTGCCCCACCAGCTCCCTCTAACGAGGAACTGATGAGGGAGATTGAGATCCTCCGAGCTCGAGTCACTGAGCTCGAGGAGCGGTTGGCTCGAGGAGTAGTTCAACCGCCTTCACCATAGGACCTTGTATTTAGATTTCATGATGTAATCTAGATATAGTTTCATGTATTTCATATGTATTGTACGAACTTATTCAGATGTATGAAACTTATTATTATTAATGAATGGAACTTTGCGTTATTTAATTCTTGCACGATGTTCTATTTACTTTGCTGTACGATGATTCTGTGGTATTTGTACCTAGATGCATTATTTAATAACATGTGATGTTTTGATTCCATGTTGGTCACTATATACAGTATTATTACTACTTGCATACTGGATTTTGACTTGAGTCAAAATTTTTGTTTAGAATACCATGGCTAACGGAAGATCCACACCTACCGCCGCCCAGATTGAGGACATGATCAACGAACGGGTCGCTGCAGCCCTAGCAGAAAGAAATCTTGAAGCTCCACCGCCACCGGTTATTCCACCCGTTCGAAATGGGTGTACATACAAGGAATTCCAGAGCTGCAAACCGCATAACTTCAGAGGCACCGAGGGACCAGTTGGTCTCACCAGATGGTTCGAAAAACTTGAATCAGTATTCCGAGTTAGCAACTGTTCGGAGGACAATAAGACCAAGTTTGCATCTTGCACGCTATCTGACGGCGCGCTAACGTGGTGGAACACGTTAGCTCAAGCGAAAGGTATCGATGAGGCGTATGCTACGCCATGGGAGGAATTCAAGGCGGCTATGATTGATGAGTATTGTCCGAGAACCGAAATTCAGAAGATGGAAATTGAATTCATGCAGTTAAAGGCCGTAGGGAACGACCTTAACAGTTACAATCGTAGGTTTTTGGAGTTAGCACTGATGTGTCCGACCATGGTCACCCCCGAATTTAAGCGCTTGGAGAAATACTTCTCGGGACTTCCTAAGTCCATCAAGGGTAATGTCACCTCATCCAAACCACCGAATGTTCCCGAAGCAATGCGCATGGCGCATACTCTCCTGAATCAAATCATCCTTGACGAGCCGGAGAAGGCTAAGTTTGAAGCCGGTAGTAGTGAAAAGAGGAAATGGGACAACAACCATAACAACCACAACAACAACAACAACAACAACAACAACAACAACAACAACAACAACAACAATAATAACAACAGGGGGAGAAACTACGATCAAACCCCCGCCAAGAGGCACAACAACGGTGGAAACCCTAATCCCAATAACAACACCAACTCCAACCCGAACTACAAGGGAACCCTACCTCAATGCAAGAGGTGTTACAAACACCACACTGGGTATTGCAATGTTGTTTGTGAGAAATGCCAACGGGCTGGGCATATCGGAAAAGACTGCAAGGTCACCACTTTGAATGGAAAGCCGAACACCAATGGACCGAAGAAGTGCTATGAATGCGGGCAGACGGGCCATTTCAGAAATGCGTGCCCAAACAAGCGAAAAGATGGCGGGCCACCCCGTGGTAGAGCTTTTAATGTTAATGCAAGGGATGCACGCGATAACCCCGACTTGGTGACAGGTATATTCACAATCAACAATCTTTTAGCTTCTGTCTTGTTTGATACTGGTGCGGATAGAAGTTATGTATGTAGACATTTTTGCGATAAGATTAATTGGTCATTAGTCCCGTTAAAAGAAAGTATGCTTGTCGAGGTCGCAAATGAAAAACTTGAAAAGGTTGACCATATTAGTCGTGGAGCTATTATCAACATAGATGGTGCAGATTTCGAAATTGATTTGATACCTATCAAACTGGGAAGCTTTGATGTGATCATTGGTATGGATTGGTTGAGCAAGATAAAGGCCGATATTATCTGTGGAGATAAAGCACTTCGCATACCACAAGGAGATGGCGAACCACTGGTTATCTATGGAGAGAGATGTACCTCGAAGTTGAACCTCATTAGTTGCGTGCAAGCGCAAAAGATTATGAAGAAGGGACGTTTTGCTGTCCTAGCACATGTGAAAGCGGTAGAAACTGAGGTGAAGTGCGTGAACGATGTTCGAATTGTGAATGAATTTTCCGATGTCTTCCCAGAGGAATTTCCTGGATTACCGCCGCAGAGAGCCGTAGAGTTTCAGATTGATTTAGTGCCAGGAGCTGCACCTGTAGCTCGCGCACCTTATAGACTCGCACCTTCCGAGATGCAAGAATTACAGAGTCAACTACAAGAGCTACTTGACCGAGGATTTATCCAACCAAGTTTCTCGCCTTGGGGCGCACCTGTTCTGTTTGTGAAGAAGAAGGATGGATCCTTTCGTATGTGTATCAACTACCGTGAGCTCAACAAATTGACAATCAAGAATCGGTATCCTCTTCCACGAATTGACGATCTTTTTGATCAACTACAAGGATCGAGCATTTATTCAAAGATCGATTTGCGATCCGGCTATCACCAGTTGAGGGTGAAGGAAAGTGACGTGATGAAGACTGCATTCAGAACCCGTTATGGTCATTATGAGTTCCTCGTGATGCCATTCGGTTTGACAAATGCACCTGCCGTGTTCATGGATCTCATGAATCATGTCTGCAAGCCTTACTTGGACAAGTTTGTTATCGTGTTCATAGATGATATCCTCATCTACTCTAAGAGCGAAGAAGAACATGAGCAGCACCTCCGATGAGCAACTTTACGCCAAATTCTCCAAGTGTGAATTTTGGTTGAAGGAAGTACAATTTTTGGGTCATGTTGTAAGCGACCAGGGTATCAAAGTTGATCCCGCCAATATTGAAGCTATCAGAAAGTGGGAGACCCCCACTACTCCAACGCATATTCGCCAATTCCTAGGTCTCGCCGGTTATTACCGAAGATTCATCGAAGGATTTTCTCTGATTGCGCGTTCTTTGACCGCACTGACTCACAAGGGCAAGAAGTTCATTTGGGAACCCGCACACGAATCGGCATTTCAAACTTTAAAGAAGAAGTTAACCACCGCACCTATCCTATCACTTCCTGAAGGCAGTGACGACTTTGTTGTTTATTGCGATGCTTCGAAGAGTGGTTTTGGTTGTGTACTGATGCAACGATCAAAGGTTATTGCCTATGCCTCCTGCCAATTGAAGATTCACGAGCGGAACTACACTACACATGATCTTGAACTTGGAGCCGTTGTCTTTGCACTCAAATTGTGGAGACATTATCTGTATGGAACTAAGAGCACTATCTTCACCAACCACAAGAGTCTCCAGCACATCTTTGATCAGAAGCAACTAAATATGAGACAGCGTCGATGGATCGAGACGCTCAACGACTACGATTGTGAACTCCGTTATCACCCTGGCAAGGCCAATGTTGTAGCTGACGCTTTAAGCCGAAAGGAGAGGACGGCACCTCTTCGTGTTAGGGCTCTGAACATCACCATCCATTTGAACCTCAATAGCCAGATCAGAGTAGCCCAAGTTAAGGCTCTCAAGGAGGAGAACATATCTCACGAACATTTGAACATACTTGTCTCTCGATTCGAGGTTAGGGAGTCTGGACTCCGATGTTATGCCGGAAGAATTTGGGTACCTCTTTATGGAGATCTACGGAACCTGATACTTGATGAAGCACACAAGTCGAGATATTCGATTCATCCTGGAGCGGGTAAAATGTACCACGACCTTAAAGAACAGTATTGGTGGCCGAATCTTAAGAAGGACGTTTCAACTTATGTTGGGAAGTGTTTGACTTGTTCGAAAGTTAAGGCCAAACATTAGAGACCTTCTGGGTTACTTCAACAGCCGGAAATCCCACAATGGAAGTGGGAAAGGATAACAATGGATTTCATTACTAAGCTACCAAAGACGGTGGGCGGATACGATACTATTTGGGTTATTGTTGACCGCCTTACCAAATCTGCACACTTTCTAGCGATGAAGGAAACTGATACAATGGAGAGACTTACTCAGTTATACATCAAAGAGGTTGTATCTCGTCATGGTGTACCTTTATTGATCATCTCCGATCGCGATCCCCGTTTTGCTTCTAGATTTTGGCGTTCTTTGCAAGAAGCCATGGGAACTCGTCTTGACATGAGTACTGCTTATCATCCTCAGACTGACGGGCAAAGTGAACGAACGATTCAGACCTTGGAGGACATGCTGCGTGCATGTGTCATTGATTTTGGAAAGGCCTGGGAAAGGCATTTGCCACTCGCCGAATTCTCGTACAACAACAGTTATCACTCTAGCATTAATGCTGCACCTTTTGAAGCATTGTATGGCCGTAAGTGCCGATCTCCTATTTGTTGGGCCGAAGTAGGCGAAAAGCAAATCACCGGACCCGAGGTAGTCCACGAAACGACGGAGAAGATTGCTCAGATTCAAGCTAGACTTAAGACTGCCCGTGACCGCCAAAAGAGTTATGCCGATCTTAAACGTAAGGACTTTGAATTTAGTGTTGGTGATTGTGTAATGTTGAAGGTTGCACCTTGGAAAGGTGTGATCCGTTTTGGAAAACGTGGAAAGTTGAACCCATGATACATTGGTCCTTTTGAGATCTTGGAACGTGTTGGACCAGTTGCATACCGTTTGGATCTACCAGCACAATTGAGCTCAGTTCATCCTACCTTCCATGTATCGAACTTGAAGAAGTGTCTTGCTGCACCCGAACTTATCATACCATTGGAAGAACTTACTATTGACGACAAACTCCACTTTGTGGAGGAACCTGTTGAAATTATGGATCGTGAGATCAAAACTTTGAAACGCAACAAGATTCCGATTGTACGGGTACGATGGAATGCCAAACGAGGACCTGAGTTTACTTGGGAACGAGAGGATCAAATGATGCGAAAGTATCCTCACCTTTTCCCAACTCCTCCATCTACCTCAGCTTAAATTTTGGGACGAAATTTTCTTTAACAGGTGGGTAATGTAACGACCCTGGAATTTCCAACATTTATTTATTAATAATTATTATTATTAATACGTGTGATTAAACGAATGTACGTTATTACATTTACATGTTGCCATGATTGCCCGAACTTGACTTTAATGGCCCGAAACGTCTTTGTGACACCCGGAACTTTCACGAATAATATTTTTAGATATTATTTACATTCATGATTAAATTTATTAATCATTTTAATTAACTAAGGCTATTAGCTAGTTACTTGGGCTTTAATTGGTTTAACTTGTGATTTATTTGAACTTGGGCTTTGTTAGTGTAATGGACTCATGTTATTGGACTTCCAAGCCCACCCTACACTACTAGTGGACTTAAGTTAGCCCATACTACATGTAAGTATTACTTTCAAACTTAACTAAATGGATTAAACACTTAAGGAATCTAGTTACCATTTACTTACTCATCCTTCCCATGCAAATACATCTAATAACCAACTTTCGAACCTTTAACATGCAATGGACTTGAGGACTAATCCCTCCCCCCTTGGAACCCCAAAAACCGTCGGCTAGAGCATCATGGGGGAGTGGTTTTTGCTTTCAAACTTTGTTAACTTATTACTTGTATTCTCTCATTCACTTCCTCACTTTTACACACTCTTACTTGCCTTCATTTTTCTCTCATCTTTTCTCTCTAAGATTGTAAGTAACTTGAATAAATCTTCTTCCTTTTCTTGACCAAAACCGAAACCAAACACCTCTTCATCATCAATCTTTGTTTGTTGTTTGTTTACTTGTTAGTTGTTGTAGTTACTTACTTGTTACTAAGAACCAAACTCTTTAGTTTGTTCTTCTTATTATCTTGTATTTACAAGAATACACAAGAACATAAACTCACTAGTTTATGATTCTACTTCAATTGTTTCAAAAGTTGCAAGTTCCATGTGTTGATTAAAGACATACTTGAAGCTCATGAAGTAAACTTTAAAGTTTACTTTCTAAAGATCAAACTTTGGTTTGAATCTTTAAAGTATGAACAACCATGAACCTTTTCTTGTTTATTTAAGTTTACTTCTTCAATTTATGCACTTTAATTTCATGTAGTTAGTTTATATGGTCAAGTACTACAAGTTAGTCTTGATCTCATATCTCTTGAACAAATTAAGTTAACCTTGGAAGTTCAAGAACACACAAATAAGTTTTCTTTAAATATAACTTTGGATCTAGACTTTTGAGTCTTGGATCTTCAAGATCAAACTAAGAACTATGTTCTACTACTTATGATCTTGATTAGTTAGTTAACTTTCAAGTTTATAGTTCAATATTTCTTTTAAAGTTCATGTATGTGTTAGATCTAAGACTTTGATGTAACTTTGGTTCATCAAACTACATGCAACTCTTAAGTGAGTTGTGCTTCATGTCTTAGACTTACACTAGGGTTATGATGGTCAAGACTTGGCTAAGATGATGTAGATACATCAATGAGTTGTACACTTGAAGCTATATGCATCAATGATGAGAACCATGATGAACATCAAGCACCAAGACCACCGGAACCCTTTTAAACTCACTGCTTCTGTCCAAAACCTACTGACCTGATGCTTCTGGAACATACCAGTATACCTGGGCTGTTCTAACCTTGATTTTTAGATAGAACTTTTCGATTAGATAACTTTTCATATAGGACTCGTCTTAATCCGAGTTACGGTTTAGGATTTATGGCCCTCCGATCGTTACTATGTCCTTTAACGTTGTGCAGAAATTTCTGACCTACTCGCACTTAGACCGTCGCCACGGTCAAACCAAGACGAGTTTGCTTCTGTAAATTTTACCACACTTAAGGGACTCATAGACGGAGCCATGGCCACTGGTCTCACCTTAATTCAGTAAGGGTAGGGGAAGTAGTGACTGACTGAATTTAGACTTTGTTGAAAACTACTTTCATAAACGAAACTTACCTTACGCCTTTTGTTTAATGATGAATGATGATGACCCTTAAGACCTTAAATACATACTTTTAAACCTATTAAGACGATTTACTAACTTAGTACTATTTGACTTTGGTTGAGGACTTCGGACCATTTACTTGCACACCTTTCCCGACTACTACTTTACCGCTACATATCATTGTGAGTTATAGCATTCCCTTTTTACTTTAACTTATTTTGGGAACTGAGAATACATGCGGATTTTATGTTTTACATACTAGGCACGAGTACTTAAACTTATATATGTGTGGGTTATACAACGGCATAAACATTCCCTTTAGCTCGGTAACGTTTAATCATTGGTTTTTGAACCGTGAACGCGAATCTTAGATATGGATCCATAGGGTTTGACATCCCCACTCGGGCTAGTCGCGCTAGCATTTAACGAGTGTTTAATACTTCGTAGACATACGCACTTGCCAAGTGTACTTTCAGGGGGTATAAACGTTAAGTTAGTTACCAAGTGCCCACGGTTAACATATACTTTATCATACTGTTTTGAAACGCTCTTTGTAGCACTGAAATCTCGTGGCCTACCTTACATATTGTTATACTTAAACTATAGCTCACCAACCTTTGTGTTGACGTTTTTAAGCATGTATTTCTCAGGTGCTTGAGGTTGCTTCCGCTGTGTACTAGTCGTGCTGTAGAACCCGCTGCTTAGAGTTGTTATCGCATGACTACTTATCTTGCATTCAAACTTATTTACTTTTGAAACTATGTTATGTAACGACCTTTGGGGTCACGTACACTTATTTATTTGCTTCTACTTAGTGAAGCATGCTTTTGAAATGTAAAACATTTGATGTCAGTTATGACATCACCTTTTTATCGTGAATGCAACTTCTTTAATTACAGCATATAGTACTTAACCTTGTAATGATCCTGTTGTTGATGATTCGTACACGATGGTTTTGTACGGGGCATCACATTGGTGATTTAGAAGTTTGATTGATATTGAAAGCTTTTCTTTTATTGCTTATTGAATTGCTTTGTTGCTTGATTACAAATGAGGGGTGAAGCCCTCTATTTATACTACTCAATGGAGTAGTCTAGAATACTTCACAATCTACTAGCATCTAGATATTTCTTAGTATTATGATACTTCTAGACCTAGATATTTTATAAGATCATTCTACACACTTTCTACACACTTTGTCTACTACATTTTACAAGAAGTTTCTACATAATGGATTATGATCTTGATCCAAAAGACTTGATACTTGCAAGCCCAAATCTAAAACACATAGCCCAAAATCAAGTTTATTTTCCAACAGCCCCCCTTAAACTTGATTTCATTACTCCGAGCATATTCCGTAATCTCTGAAACGTCTCGTGTTTTAGAGTCTTTGTGAAAATATCAGCAACTTGGTCAAGTGACTTCGCGTACTTTATCTGCACCTCTTTATTTGTAACACACTCCCTTATGTAATGGTATTTTGTATCGATGTGTTTGCTTCGATCATGGAAGACTGGATTCTTTGCTAGAGCAATCGCAGACTTGTTATCCACATATATCTCTGTAGGTTCCTTTTGAAAAAACTTAAGCTTATTTAGTAACTTCCTGAGCCATATTGCATGACAAGTGCACGATGTTGCTGCTACAAACTCGGCTTCACAGGTTGACAGAGTCACAATGGGTTGCTTCTTCGAGCTCCATATGAACGCCGTATCTCCCATATAGAACACGAAACCACTCGTACTCTTACGATCATCTATGTCTCCAGCCCAATCACTATCACTGTATCCAACTAGTTTGAAGTGATCAGAAGGTGAATAAAACAGGCCATAGTCAATCGTACCTTTGATGTAGCGAAGTATCCTCTTGGCCGCCTTCAAGTGATTTATTGTAGGTACTTCCATATATCGACTTACTAGTCCAACTCCGTAGAGAATATCTGGCCTCGTGCAGGTTAGGTACCTCAGACTTCCAACCAAACTCTTGTATTGTGTTGGGTCCACCAAGTATCCTTCATCATCTTTTGACAATTTGAGATTGCAATCCACCGGTGTGTTCATTGACTTGCAGTCATTCATCTTAAACTTCTTGAGCACCTCATTCGCATAACCTTCTTGGGATATGAATATTCCTTCTTTCTTTTGTTTTACCTCGATCTTAAGATAGTAAGCCATAAGTCCCATGTCGGTCATCTCGAACTCCCGAACCATTTCTTTCTTGAACTCCTCAAACATTTTGGGATTACTGCCAGTGAATATCAAGTCATCCACATATAGGCACACAATCATAACATCTCCTTCCTTGCTTACTTTGTAATAGAGAGCATGCTCATGTGGGCATTTTGTAAAGTCATTTTGCTGGAAATACTTGTCTATCCTGCTATTCCATGCTCAAGGCGCTTGCTTCAACCCATATAAGGCCCTTTTCAATTTCAGCACCTTATTCTCTTGGCCTTTCACGATGTATCCCAAAGGTTGTTCTATATAGACTTCTTCTTCTAAGTGGCCATTAAGGAACGCAAATTTGACATCCATTTGATAAATCTTCCAATTATGCTGAGCCGCAAGTGAGATTATTAATCTTATAGTTTCTAGATAAGTGACGGGAGCAAATACTTCTTCATAGTCTATGCCAGCTCGTTGACTATATCCCTTCGCCACCAACCTTGCCTTGTATCTTTCAACTTCACCTTTGGAATTCTTCTTGGCCTTGTACACCCACTTTACACCAATAGCCTTATGCCCTTTTGGTAGAGTAGCAAGATCCCACGTATCATTCCTTTGGATTGCTTGAATCTCCTCGTCCATGGCATGTTTCCACTTTTGACTTTTTGTTGCGTCTTCAATAGTTTTTTCTCCTTGCTGAGAGAACCTTTTTCAGTAGGTTCCTCATAGCCTTCCTCCACAATCTCCCATAGGTCTTGTCCACCTAGGAAGGTCTTCATTTGGATGCTCCATCGATCATAATTATCCTTTGTGAGGCGAGGAAATGTGATGACATTGTTGGCCATCATCTTGTCGAACCAAGCTCTTTATACCAATTTGTTAGAAATAGGAGGTTATGTGTATATTATTTGTGGAAGAGAGGATTGGTGATTTAGAAGTTTGATTGATATTGAAAGCTTTTCTTTTATTGCTTATTGAATTGCTTTGTTGCTTGATTACAAATGAGGGGTGAAGCCCTCTATTTATACTACTCAATGGAGTAGTCTAGAATACTTCACAATCTACTAGCATCTAGATATTTCTTAGTATTATGATACTTCTAGACCTAGATATTTTATAAGATCATTCTACACACTTTCTACACACTTTGTCTACTACATTTTACAAGAAGTTTCTACATAATGGATTATGATCTTGATCCAAAAGACTTGATACTTGCAAGCCCAAATCCAAAACACATAGCCCAAAATCAAGTTTATTTTCCAACATGCTCAGTTTTGAGGTTTGAGCTTCGTGTTGATTTCGATTGTTGTGTTCTTTGTCTAACATTTCAGCCTTTGGTGCAGGTGTATTCTATTACAGGTTATCCTTCTCCAGGTACGTAATTTCGTGTTCTTTGGTTTAGTTTCTGTTGGCTGTGATCTTTTCGTCGGTGGTATGTGATGCCGTTTTTTAACATGTTCCAACCTATCTATAGAGCTGTTATTATTATTTTTTTGGCTTTAATTGTTTTGGTGATTGTGGTTATGAGAAGTTCTAGAAAAAGAAAACAAAGGTAGTGACAATAAGAATGTACTCGAAAATGGTGTTTCGACCTATATCGGGGCTTCAGAGCTGTCTGTTGTTTCCTCAAAACAACTCGAAAGAAGGACTTATTTACGTCGGGTGATGCGTCGTCTTCAACAACTTATGGTATGATGTTCTTTCTTATTTTGTTCCATTATTACTTCTTTGTGGAGGGTGTTTATTTTTAATTATATTTGTTCAGTTTCTGTTAGGTCCTCGACAACTTTTCATTTAACACCCATATATACTTTGTTTGCGGCTTTTGATTCTTCAGGATAGTAGATGTCTCAATTTATGTATGTTGTTTTGTCTGTACCTTACATTGCCTTTAACTTATGTTGCAGTTTTTAGCTACTTTTCCAATCTGCTCTTCTATGTTGTGTTATTTTTTTGTAGCTTACATTAGCTTTTTATTTAGTTTTCATTTTCTAACAGACACTTTTAGACCCTGCTTGATGTCTCAATATATGTGTGTTATATATGTGTGTTGTTTGTTTGTGGCTTTCATTAGCTTTAACTTTTTTGTCTAAACAATTTGTTTATTAATCTGTGTTATTATGGTTATAAAATGCAACAGTTATTTAACTTTTGGTGACACAAAGGCTGTAAATATAATGTTAAACTTATATGTTAACTGACTTTTTGGGAATAATATTGGTATTCATAGACACTAAAGAATAATAGTATTTTGCTAACAGTGTTGATCAAATGAATATTAAAGGATACTTTGTCATCTAAAGTGTTATCCATCTTTTAACCTTTATAGTCCTTTTGTAACAGACAGAAAACCAGGCTAGTTGTAAGTGGATTACTTTTCCCTTAGGTTATATTTGTGGTTATAAGTGCTTTTATTTTTATATTAAAATTAGTGTTATTTGATTATTGGTTAAGACCAGTTTGTGACAAGGGTCACAGAACATGTTTATTTATTTAATTTGAACTTCATTAGGGTCGCCTAATGAGGTACGAAAGATAACAGTAACTGGTAAATACCTGTGTGTTGAGGAGTATGGTTTTAATCCAAATCAGTGTTATATATACATCTGCTCCTTTCCTCTCACTTCTTCTTTCTCTATAAACTTCACCAAACTACACCCGCACCTATCTTTCATCACTTCTCAAACCCTAAATCTCTAGATCTCGATTTGGTACTTGAATTGTTTTAGAAATCTGCTCCATGTGTCGTTGTGAATCTAACAAGGTAAGATTTTTATGTTTTCATGTTCAAACTGTGTCAAAGTTAGGTTTTGTTGAAAGTAGTTTTGGGTGTCCATTTGGTAGAATTTGATGTTGTTTTTGTTTAAACGTTGTGGGTTTGTGTCCCAAAAGGTTTTATAAATAAGATGTAGTTGGTTTTAAGGTCAAAATCGAGTCCAAAGTCAAGATTTGGTGATTTTTGGGCGAAACCCGTAAGTTTGCTGCTGCTGCAACTCAAGAACACACTCGACCGAGTGTCTTTACTCAGTCGACCGTGTGTCTTTTCTGGTGGGTCGTATGTCTACTCAGTTGGCCTTGTGTATTTTGAAAGATAGTCGGTAGTTTGTCTCTACTCAGTCGGTCGTGTGTCTAGACAATCGACCGATTGCCTAATGTCCAACAAACGGGTTTGGGCAATGTGTCTATTTTGGGATATTTTGTGAAAAAGCCCATTTTTAGCCGTTATGATGCCCGTGTGTCTAATTTTTGATTAGAGCACTATACTAACTTGGTATATATTGTTCTCAAGCAATAAGAACAAGGAAGAAGCTCAGAGTTAGATAATTGAGTTGTAGCTGGTAATCGGTGAGTGGGTCTATCTTCGGATAGAGTTTAAGTAGCATGTCATGCTACTGTGGTTAACTCTTTTACCAATATTTGATTTAGTGATATTGAAAAGTTTAGATAATTGTTTCCATGCTAGTTAGATGATTGCATGTTTGTCATGATTATGTACGCACTGTGTTTGGCACCGGTAGAGCTGGAGGAGACTGGAGAACTCGTAACCGTGCCTGTGGAGGTTAGAGTTCGTATGAGGTCAACCAAGGCTGAGAAGGTTGGGTCCAAGGGCTACTGATTGTGGAGTATAATTTTGGATGACGCATCCCCTGCGTCCGGATAACTATATTGTGAATCGAGTAGCATGGATTGTCGGCAGACTTTAGCCTGACCAGCTACGAGTCGTGTGACGCACAAGTCGCTGATCCTCATATTGTCTTTAGTTGTATGCTAGTTGGTATTTAGCAAGTTCGTGATGTTGTTTGCATGTGTGGTGCTTATGCGATATCTATTAGATAGATTTCATTCACTTAGCGTTATGCTAAACCCCCACATTTCCATCCTTGCAGGTTTAGGTACTGCTAGTTAGGAAGGGTGCAGGTGTTGAGGACATGTTTGACGTGCTAACTTTGATGTGGACTTTTGTAAACTGTATTTTGTAATAACGTAACACCCTTGTGTAAACTTAAACTTAATTACGTGGATTTATGTAATGATGTAATTAATGTTGTGGTTTTAATATTAAAGTCTTCTGTTGTGCTTAAAAAAAATAAACTAATCCGTATACTCTAGCCCGATCAGCTAGGATTCGTGTGCTTGTACAAGCCGCCGATCCTTGTATTGTATTTAGTTGTATGCTAGATGGTATTTAGCATGTTAGTGATGTTGTTTGCATGTGTGGTGCTTATGCGATATCTGTTAGATAGATTCCATTCACTTAGCATTATGCTAATCCCCCATATTTCCTCCCTTGCAGGTTTAGGTACTTCTAGTTAGGACGAGTGCAGGTGTTGAAGACATGTTTGATGTGCTAACTCTGATGTGGACTTTTGTAAACTATATTTTGTAATAACATAACACCATTGTGTAAACTTAAACTTAATTATGTGGATTTATGTAATGATGTAATTAATGTTGTTGTTTTAATATTAAAGTCCTCCGCCGTGTTTTATAAAAAAAAATGTCCGGTGTTACAATTTGGTATCAGAGCATAGGTTTAGCAGCAAGTATGTGCGTGTATTTTGTTCCTAAACCTTTTGTGTGAGCTGTTTTGTAGCACATGGATGGCTGATAGAAACACGACTGACCTGTCCAACCTCGGAACATACAGAGCACCTGATGAGGGTGTTGAATCAAATGATGATCAGCATGATTACTTTCTTGAATTAGAAAGCAAGTAGAAAGAAGCTCAAGATAGAGTAGCTGAGCTTGAGTTGGCTCAACTAGTGGGAAATGATGATACACTACCACGATTTCCAACTGCACAATCCCAAGCATTTCCTAATGTGAACCAGACACAATTTCAGTACCCGATGCAGAACCAGTTTCCTCAACAATACTTTATGCCACCTTAAAATTCTTATCCTTACCAAAATCCAGCGATGATGAATCAGTATCAAATGCTGATGTTTACACAACAATTTATTCAACCTCCAAAAAAGTGTTCTTACAAGAATTTTTGCGATTTTAAACCCCTAGAATTTTCAGGAACGACAGAAACCCTTAACTGGTTGCGAGAAATTGAGGGGGTATTCGAAGCCTTTTAGTGTGAACCTGAGTTACGAGTTACTTATGCTAGTCAGTTGTTGAAAGGGTAGGGCAATCGTTTGGTGGGGATCCTTGATCTCTAGCATATCAAGGGAACAAGTAAGTATGATCACGTAGGAACAATTTCATGGGAAAGTTTGTGTACAGTACTGCAATTCGTTTGACATGAGCCGAATTAAGACTGAGTTCCTAGCAATGAAGATGACGCCTCAAATGACGATTGATGAGGTGGTGGATAAATACATAGATAAGCTAGGGTTTGTGCAACAGTGGGTGCCAGATGATTCATCTCGAATTCATCATTTTGTGAATGTGATTTTACTAGAATAAAGAACATTTGTGAGAACATATACATCGTTATCTCATGCTATTGTGATGGCCATAATGGTAGAGAGTGATGTTCAGGCTGCAAGAAACAGAATGTCTGGTAATGTGATACACAAGTTGGCAAGTCTCAAGTCTGTCAGGTTCTAAATCTAAGAAGCCTTGTGGATTCAGACAGAAGGGTAAAAGTAGACAGAGTAGTTCTGGCTCTGGATCAAGTAGAGAGGATTGGTATCTCAATTGTAAATCTTCGCATAGTGCTCAGTGTACAAATGCAACAAGGCGGTGTTTAAGATGTGGTGTTATTGGGCATGAGTCCTAAGTGTTCATATTCGAGTAGTGTGTGCTGAAGTTGTCATCAGCCAGTGCATCATGAAGCAAGTTGTCCGTCAAATAGTGTTAGTTCCAGGGTAGGGTCGGGTGCGCGTTCGACATCAGCTGGAGGGTCTACTGCCACGTTACTGAACAAACATACAAAAATATGAACCTAAGTTATACTTACCACTTACTCGTTAAAAGGAAGACAAGTAGGTGAATTATAGCTAGGGAACCCAACTAAATATAAATGATAAAACCATTATTCCCTTCTGGTAACTAATTCTGACGTTTTGCGACCTAACGACACCGCACAAAGAAAACCGTCCATTTCATCCATATCAATGCGTTAAGTCGTAAAAAGTCTAGTGAGAATGTGAAATTTCTGCTTTTGAGTATAACTTAAGATTTAATTGACCAATTGAAAACTGTTCAAGTCTTTGCTTTGGAGAATGAATATGCTAAATCTGAACTTATGACTTAAGACCTATCATAATCGTGTTTGGGTGCGTATGCTTGGAGACTTGAGGGATCTGATCTTGACATAACCGCATAAATCCAGACTAACAGTACATCAAGGCAGCAATAAAATGTATCACGACTTGAAATCTATGTATTAGTGGCCGACTATATCGCTCGTTTTGTTGAAAAATGTCATATTTGAGCACAAGTGAAATCAAGACATCAGAAACCGTATGGTTCGTTACGCCCATTAGAAATTCCTGAATGGAAATTGGAACATATCACGATGGATTTTCTGATCAAGTTACCTAGAACTCGGAAAAAATATGATATGATATGGGTGATAGTGGACCGGTTGACCAAGAGTGCTGACTTTTTGACTACCCGTGAGACAGCGTCGTTAAGTGAATTTGCCGAGTTATATGTGAAAGAGATTGTTATTCGACATGGTGTACCTTTATTGATTGTATCAGATGGAGATTCTAGATTTGTGTCAAATTTCTGGAACAGTCTACAACAGAATCTGGGTACACGTGTGAATTTGAGTACGCCTTATCATCCTTGATAGACGGTCAGAGTAAAATAACCATACAGACTTTAGAGGATATATTAAGAGCTTCTGTGCTAGAATACGGTGGGTCGTGGGATTTTCATTTTCGGTTGGTTGAAATGTAGGGATGCCGCCTTATGAAATGTTGTATGGTCGTCGTTGCCGAACTCTTACTTGTTGGTTAGAAGCCGGAGAGAAACAATTTGCAAGTTCAAAAATTGTTCAAATGACAACCAAAAAAGTTTCTATTGCACGAGAAAAGTTGAAAGCCGCTAGAGACAGGTAGAAAATGTATGCTGATCCACATAGGCATCAGGTAACCTTTAGTGTGGGTGATCGTGTGTATTTGAAAGTTTCACCGTGGAAAGGGGTTATCAAATTCGGTAAATGTGATAAGCTTGCGCCGAGGTTTATTGGGCCGTTTTCGATCAATGAGATCTTGAATGATCAGACTATGGTTTTGGATCTTTCACCATAATTAGCCGGTATTCATAATACTTTTAATGTGTGTTATCTACGTAAGTGTAATGTAGAGGATGAGACGCAACTTTTACCGTTGAAAGATTTAAAGGTTTATTTGAGTAAGAAGTTGGTGGAAGATTAGATACATATAGTTGATCGTAAGATAACCAAGCTGAGAAAGAAACGGATTTCGATGGTGTTGATTGAGTGAAAGCATATTTTGGGATCGAACCTGACATGGGAAACTGAATATTTGATGAAGACTCGTTACCCTCATTTGTTTTACCGAGACCAGATTCCGAGGAAGGAATCTCTTTAGGGGGGTGGATTTGTAATAGACAGAAACTCGGGCTAGTTGTAAGTGGACTATTTTTCCCTTTTGTTATATGTGTGGTTATAAGTGCTTTTATTTTTATATTAAAAATAGCGTTATTTGATTATTTGGTTAAGACCAGTTTGTGACAAGGGTCACAGAACAAGTTTGTTTATTTAATTTGGACTCTGTTAGGGTGAAACGACCCAACCCGTCGTATTTCCGGCCCATAATTTTTTTTTCTTTTTAATATAATAATATATACAACATTAGCCCATTTATGTTTCCGAAAACATCATCATTACAATATTAAGTTTAAACATCTTTAAAACATACAATACATGAATTAAGTTTACAAAATGGGAATACAACCCGGGACCCATTTGACGTATCTAAAAGATAGATCATGACCCGACTTGTTAACTTTACAACCGAAACCGAGCATGGTGATTGGGAACGCTACCCAGTTCTAATCAAAGTCCAAAGCAATCCGTAAAGCACTAGTCCCCAAGCAAACCCAAGCCGCCACTTGCAACCAATAAAAATATAAACAACGAGAGGGTAAGCTAATTGCTTAGTGAATGCAATAATTATACATATACATATATAGTTTACCTACACGCTTTCACTTACAATTACCATGCAAACAACGCATAAACGAGCTAGCATCTCCAAACATACAACTAGCAACAACATTAATATATACATCACCGAATATAACTAAACATAACAAGGCATAAACATGCTTAACCATTCCCCCGCTATGGTACTACCAACTTGTAGTCGACCAATAACGTCGAGTCCAACTCGTAATGATGTCACCGTATTGTGAATCATCATAAGGTGTCACCGACTTGTGAATCACCATAGGGTGTCACCGACTTGCGAATCACCCGCCAATACATAAGGGGTCACCAACTTGTGAACCACCATGAGGTGTCACCGACTTGTGATTCACCTACCACAACATAAGGGGTCACCGACTTGTGAGCCACCATGAGATGTCACCGACTTGTGAATCACCTACCAAGACATAAGGGGTCACCGACTTGTGAGCCACCATGAGGTGTCACCGACTAGTGAATCACCTACCATGACGTAAGGGGTCACCGACTTGTGAGCCACCATGAGGTGTCACCGACTTGTGAATCACCTACCAAGACATAAGGGGTCACCGACTTGTGAGCCACCATGAGGTGTTACTGACTTGTGAACCACTTCCTAAAACACTACCGCCTTGTAGTTCCCGTCACACAAACTAACAATGAGTCACCTACTTGTGACTCGCAACATATACAATACTCACAATGTGGCACTAAAGAACCACACCGCACACGAGTAAATAATGAAATATCCCGTTCTTATTGATTAAAAACGTTCCATATTAATTGATTTCGTTGCGAGGTTTTGACCTCTATATGAGACGTTTTTCAAAGACTGCATTCATTTTTAAAACAAACCATAACCTTTATTTCATAAATAAAGGTTTAAAAAGCTTTACGTAGATTATGAAATAATGATAATCTAAAATATCCTGTTTACACACGACCATTACATAATGGTTTACAATACAAATATGTTACATCGAAATCAGTTTCTTGAATGCAGTTTTTACACAATATCATACAAACATGGACTCCAAATCTTGTCCTTATTTTAGTATGCAACAGCGGAAGCTCTTAATATTCACCTGAGAATAAACATGCTTTAAACGTCAACAAAAATGTTGGTGAGTTATAGGTTTAACCTATATATATCAAATCGTAACAATAGACCACAAGATTTCATATTTCAATACACATCCCATACATAGAGATAAAAATCATTCATATGGTGAACACCTGGTAACCGACATTAACAAGATGCATATATAAGAATATCCCCATCATTCCGGGACACCCTTCGGATATGATATAAATTTCGAAGTACTAAAGCATCCGGTACTTTGGATGGGGTTTGTTAGGCCCAATAGATCTATCTTTAGGATTCGCGTCAATTAGGGTGTCTGTTCCCTAATTCTTAGATTACCAGACTTAATAAAAAGGGGCATATTCGATTTCAATAATTCAACCATAGAATGTAGTTTCACGTACTTGTGTCTATTTTGTAAATCATTTATAAAACCTGCATGTATTCTCATCCCAAAAATATTAGATTTTAAAAGTGGGACTATAACTCACTTTCACAGATTTTTACTTCGTCGGGAAGTAAGACTTGGCCACTGGTTGATTCACGAACCTATAACAATATATACATATATATCAAAGTATGTTCAAAAATATATTTACAACACTTTTAATATATTTTGATGTTTTAAGTTTATTAAGTCAGCTGTCCTCGTTAGTAACCTACAACTAGTTGTCCACAGTTAGATGTACAGAAATAAATCGATAAATATTATCTTGAATCAATCCACGACCCAGTGTATATGTATCTCAGTATTGATCACAACTCAAACTATATATATTTTGGAATCAACCTCAACCCTGTATAGCTAACTCCAACATTCACATATAGAGTGTCTATGGTTGTTCCGAAATATATATAGATGTGTCGACATGATAGGTCGAAACATTGTATACGTGTCTATGGTATCTCAAGATTACATAATATACAATACAAGTTGATTAAGTTATGGTTGGAATAGATTTGTTACCAATTTTCACGTAGCTAAAATGAGAAAAATTATCCAATCTTGTTTTACCCATAACTTCTTCATTTTAAATCCGTTTTGAGTGAATCAAATTGCTATGGTTTCATATTGAACTCTATTTTATGAATCTAAACAGAGAAGTATAGGTTTATAGTCGGAAAAATAAGTTACAAGTCGTTTTTGTAAAGGTAGTCATTTCAGTCGAAAGAACGACGTCTAGATGACCATTTTAGAAAACATACTTCCACTTTGAGTTTAATCATAATTTTTGGATATAGTTTCATGTTCATAATAAAAATCATTTTCTCAGAATAACAACTTTAAAATCAAAGTTTATCATAGTTTTTAATTAACTAACCCAAAACAGCCCGCGGTGTTACTACGACGGCGTAAATCCGGTTTTACGGTGTTTTTCGTGTTTCCAGGTTTTAAATCATTAAGTTAGCATATCATATAGATATAGAACATGTGTTTAGTTGATTTTAAAAGTCAAGTTAGAAGGATTAACTTTTGTTTGCGAACAAGTTTAGAATTAACTAAACTATGTTCTAGTGATTACAAGTTTAAACCTTCGAATAAGATAGCTTTATATGTATGAATCGAATGATGTTATGAACATCATTACTACCTTAAGTTCCTTGGATAAACCTACTGGAAAAGAGATAAATGGATCTAGCTTCAATGGATCCTTGGATGGCTCGAAGTTCTTGAAGCAGAATCATGACACGAAAACAAGTTCAAGTAAGATCATCACTTGAAATAAGATTGTTATAGTTATAGAAATTGAACCAAAGTTTGAATATGATTATTACCTTGTATTAGAATGATAACCTACTGTAAGAAACAAAGATTTCTTGAGGTTGGATGATCACCTTACAAGATTGGAAGTGAGCTAGCAAACTTGAAAGTATTCTTGATTTTATGAAACTAGAACTTTTGGAATTTATGAAGAACACTTAGAACTTGAAGATAGAACTTGAGAGAGATCAATTAGATGAAGAAAATTGAAGAATGAAAGTGTTTGTAGGTGTTTTTGGTCGTTGGTGTATGGATTAGATATAAAGGATATGTAATTTTGTTTTCATGTAAATAAGTCATGAATGATTACTCATATTTTTGTAATTTTATGAGATATTTCATGCTAGTTGCCAAATGATGGTTCCCACATGTGTTAGGTGACTCACATGGGCTGCTAAGAGCTGATCATTGGAGTGTATATACCAATAGTACATACATCTAAAAGCTGTGTATTGTATGAGTACGAATACGGGTGCATACGAGTAGAATTGTTGATGAAACTGAACGAGGATGTAATTGTAAGCATTTTTGTTAAGTAGAAGTATTTTGATAAGTGTATTGAAGTCTTTCAAAAGTGTATAAATACATATTAAAACACTACATGTATATACATTTTAACTGAGTCGTTAAGTCATCGTTAGTCGTTACATGTAAGTGTTGTTTTGAAACCTTTAGGTTAACGATCTTGTTAAATGTTGTTAACCCAATGTTTATAATATCAAATGAGATTTTAAATTATTATATTATCATGATATTATCATGTATGAATATCTCTTAATATGATATATATACATTAAATGTCTTTACAACGATAATCGTTACATATATGTCTCGTTTAAAAATCATTAAGTTAGTAGTCTTGTTTTTACATATGTAGTTCATTGTTAATATACTTAATGATATGTTTACTTATCATAGTATCATTTTAACTATATATATATCCATATATATGTCATCATATAGTTTTTACAAGTTTTAACGTTCGTGAATCACCGGTCAACTTGGGTGGTCAATTGTCTATATGAAACATATTTCAATTAATCAAGTCTTAACAAGTTTGATTGCTTAACATGTTGGAAACATTTAATCATGTAAATATCAATCTTAATTAATATATATAATGTCACACCCCCAGTTAGGGTCTGGGTGAAATGTGACTTAATATCAAATCAACCAACATATTATAATATACGAGAACAATACTAAATGATAAAACAAACTTTATTGAGCACGCAGCGGAAAATGAAACGTAGTTACAATGATAGGAATAACAATAATGGAAATGTTCACATGCAGAAGTAATAAATGCGATATCTCTTGATCCTATGTCCAAGTAGCATCACATAAGCAGTAAGTATAAGAGCTTGAATCAAACAGCACCTGAGACAAAACATGCTAAAGTGTCAACCAAAAGGTTGAGTGAAGTTCATAGGTTTAACAAATAAGTTTGACCGTTTGTTTTAGACCACAAGATTTAATTTGTAAGGTTGATCTCCCGCAGGATCAAAAAGTAGATCTCGCAGATCCAAAAGTTATGCCAGTGCATGATATTTAGACTAAACGTTCAAGTTTGCCCCATGACAAGTTGTGTCTGTCCTTGTCGGTTTAAATTTCATTATCAAGTAATACAAAGACTGAGTCAAATGTATCGGGGACGTTACTCCCGATAGGCCTACCCCCAATAAATAAGCATGCCGCAGCACTTAAAAATATCACTGTAGGGACTTAGTCGGACATAGCCGGGTATAGCATAGTTTTAGCAGTTGGTACTTGTGTCTAAATTGTAAATAGTAAAAGCAGCATGTGTCTCACCCCAAATAAATTAAATAAGTTTGCTAGCAATAAAGAGTGGGGCTATGAATTCACCTTAGTAAGTAGAGAGAGTTATTCCTCAGAATAGAGAGTTGAACGAGTGAGCAAGAAAGTCAACCTATTGACATTTAAGAGTAGTTAAGTGTTTTGCCCATGTTTAAGTTTAAGTATGTGTTTAAGTATAGTTTGTTTTACTAAGTTTCTATTCCTAGTAAGTTACTATTTTTATAAAGTTCCTATTTTTAGAAAGTTTCTTATTTTACTAAGTTTCTATGACTAGAGAGTTTCTACTTTTATGAGTGTTTCCATTTTAGGATACTTGCCGTATTAGATAAGCTTCCAATCACCCCTTTCCCTTCGAATGGCTAATTTAGATCTAGGGGCTTGAGCCATAGGACCCTTTAAATCGGAAGTCCAAACCCTCTGCCTAGAATCTCGTAGAAACCATTCGTCAAGAAAGTTCGAAGATCTATACATCTCTAATACATATCCCAAAATGTTTGTGTGCTACAATATAAGTAGTAGGTTATAGGTGCTAGTAATAGTAATAGTATATACATGTTAAGTACTAGTATAAGTAGTATTAGGGTTTAAGGTTTTAATATGTATATGTATATATAAAAATATATATATATTTTTTTTACATGTATATATGTATATATAAATCTAGGTGTGTTTATGGATAACAAGTTTATAATATGAATATGAATTAACAAAGATTAAAGTTTATGTAAATAGTTTAGGGTTTATGTTATACCTTTGAAGATTCAAGATAATTAACAAAGAAAAGATGAACACGATGAAGATGGAAGATCAAAGCCTTAAAAATCTTGAAGAACTCCTTGAAGATTCTTGAAGAACACGAAGAACAAGCTTGAAGATCCGAATACCACAAGAGAGGGAGAGGGAGAGATTGTTTTTGAGAGGATTTTGGTGTGATTTGTGAATGAGAAACTAGGAGTTTATATAGTGCAAGTATTAGAGTGTTAGTCAACATAAGGATGTTCTAATTAATGATTTTATTTTGTTTTATAATTTTTAGTCAACAATAGGTGGTACTAGTTTATATATATATTTTATTTTAATTTTTAGTCAACATAAGGATGTAATTGTTTAAGATTCTTTAGTCTCATTATTATTACTATTATTACTATTATTATTTTTACATTTACTACATGATAAGTATTATTTCTTTTTACTAATTCATGACTTGTATATATTTAGTTCCCAATTGTTTTATTATTTATATAAATGTCAATTTTTATTTATTACTTATAGGTTATTAGTTATAATATTACATAAATGCATAAATTTTAATTAGCAGTGAGTGTCGACTAACAGTTTATTATTTTCATCTTTTATTAACTTGTCAATTATTGCACAAAGTTAATTAATATGTTTTCTAACTCTTAACACTTAACAATTGTTGATTAAAGTTTGATCATTAAGTTTTAATTATATTGTTTGGGCATTTAATATTGAAAAAATATAGAATGGAAAAATGAGGGTCGTTATAGTACCTCCCCGTTATTGAAAACTTCGTCCCGAAGTTTTTAGGTAGTTTTCTCGTTTGCATCAGCAGTTGAGAAGAGATGGGGATATTTCCGTTTCATATGGTCTTTGCGTTCCCAGGTATATTCGGGGCCTCTACGCGAATTCCACCGGACTTTAACGATAGGTATATTGCTTTTACGCGTTTGTTTGACCTCTCCTTCCATGATTTCTATAGGTTCTTCAACGAAGTGCATTTGCTCATCAATGCGGACATCATCCAGAGGAATAACGAGTGTGTCATCGGCAAGACACCGTTTAAGATTTGAGACATGAAACACATCATGTACTTGACTAAGTTCGGTTGGCAGTTCTAATCGGTATGCCACGGGACCGACTCTTTCAGTGATTGTGAATGGTCCAACATATCGTGGACTGAGTTTACTTCGCTTACCGAAGCGGACAACACCTTTCCAAGGGGATACTTTCAACATGACTTTATCTCCAACTTGGTATTCGATGTCTTTTCGTTTCTTATTGGCATAGCTTTTCTGTCGGCTACGGGCAGTTTCTAAACGTTGCTTGATTTGAACGATCTTTTCGGTAGTTTCGTGAATAATTTCAGGACCAGTTAAATGTCTGTCCTCAAGTTCATCCCAACACAAAGGGGATCTACACTTCCGTCCATATAAAGCTTCAAAAGGTGCAGCCTTAATGCTGGAGTGATAACTGTTATTATAAGAAAATTCAACCAAAGGTAGATGTCTATCCCATCCTTTGCCGAAATCGATTGCACAAGCACGTAGCATATCCTCCATAGTTTGAATGGTTCGTTCACTTTGACCATCGGTTTGCGGATGATAAGCTGTACTCATGTCGAGTTGAGTTCCAAGAGCAGATTGTAAAGTTTTCCAAAATCTAGAAACAAATCGACTATCGCGATCAGAAATGATCGAGATAGGAACACCATGACGTGAGACGATTTCTTTAATATAAAGCTGTGCTAATCTCTCCATCTTGTTAGTTTCCTTGATCGGTATGAAATGTGCAGATTTAGTAAGACGATCAACTACGACCCAAATAGTATCGTTACCGTTCGAAGTCTTAGGTAACTTAGTAACGAAGTCCATAGTGATACCTTCCCACTTCCACTGCGGAATGTCGGGTTGTGTCAACAGACCAGAAGGCTTTTGATGTTCGGCCTTGACTTTCAAACAAGTGAGACACTTACTAACATAAGTAGCAATATCGGCTTTCATGTTAGGCCACCAGTAGAATTCCTTCACATCGTGATACATCTTACTGGAACCGGGATGGATAGAATATCTAGTCTTATGTGCTTCATCCAAGACTAGTTCGCGAAGATTACCAAAACGAGGAAACCCAGATTCTATTGCCAAAGTACCGTGTACCATTAGCTTTCACTTGAAGTTGGTTCTCAAAACCAATAGGTCCTTCACCTTCGATAAGTTTCGGTCTAATAGCTTCCAATTGAGCTTCACAGATTCGTGAAATAAGATTCGATTTGATTTTTAGGTTTAAAGCACGAACACGTTTAATATCATCTTTTCGACTAAGGGCATCGGCAACTACATTCGCCTTGCCAGGATGATATTTCAGCTCACAATAATAATCGTTCAATGTCTCGAGCCATCGACTTTGCCTCATATTCAGCTGTTTTTGATCAAAGATGTGTCGAAGACTTTTATGGTCAGTGTACACCGTAAAGTGATTACCATAGAGATAATGTCTCCATATCTTTAATGCAAATACCACGGCACCTAACTCTAGGTCATGTGTGGTATAGTTTACTTCATGTTTCTTCAACTGTCTAGATGCATAGGCGATAACCTTCTCTCGTTGCATTAAAACACAACCAAAGCCATGCTTTGAGGCATCGCAGTAAACAACAAAGTCGTCGGTACCTTCAGGTAAAGAAAGAATCGGGGCTGTGGTCAACTTCTCCTTCAGAATCTTGAAAGCAGATTCCTGTTCTTCGGACCACTCAAATTTCTTCCCTTTTTGAGTCAGCTTTGTAAGAGGTTTGGCAATGAGAGAAAAATCTTTTATAAACCTTCGATAGTAACCGGCAAGTCCCAAAAATTGACGAATATGCTTTGCAGTCTTTGGTATCTCCCAGTTCTGAATAGCAGTAATCTTAGCTGGATCGACATGTATTCCGTTTCTATCAACAACATGTCCGAGAAATTGTACGGTTTTGAGCCAAAACTCGCACTTAGAAAATTTAGCATAAAGTTGTTCCTTTCGTAAGAGTTCAAGAATCATGCGCAAATGTTGCTCATGCTCTTTCTCATTCTTCGAATAGATCAAGATGTCGTCAATGAATACGATGACAAATTTGTCAAGATACGGTTTACAAACACGATTCATGAGGTCCATGAACACGGCAGGAGCATTAGTTAAACCAAAAGGCATGACACAGAATTCATAGTGCCCATAACGAGTGCGAAAAGCAGTCTTAGGAATATCGGATTCCTTGACCTTGAGTTGGTGATAACCTGATCTTAAATCAATCTTTGAATAAACACTTGACCCTTGAAGTTGGTCAAATAGATCATCAATACGTGGCAACGGATAACGGTTCTTGATAGTAAGCTTGTTAAGTTCGCGGTAATCAATGCACATCCTTAATGTACCATCCTTCTTTTTAACAAACAGAATAGGAGCTCCCCAAGGGGACGAGCTTGGACGAATGAAACCTTTATCCAATAGTTCTTGGAGTTGGTTGGATAATTCCTTCATTTCGGAAGGTGCTAAACGGTATGGTGCTTTAGCAACAGGAGCAGCACCAGGAGTTAAATCAATTTGGAATTCAACTTGTCGAGGAGGTGGAATACCCGGAAGATCTTCGGGAAACACATCGGGAAAGTCTTTAACTACTGGTACATCTTCAATTCGCTTCTCTTTCGATTCAATCAGATTAACGTGGGCTAGAATAGCTGGATAACCTTTCATAAGGTATTTGCGGGTTTTAATACAGGAGATAATATTGAGATTGGAACCACTCTTTTCACCTTGGATAATAAGAGTCTCTCCATTTCCTAATGGAACATGAACGGTTTTATCGTAACACATGATCGCAGCTCTTAATGGACGTAACCAATCCATTCCAACTACGACATCGAAACTTCCTAGCTCGACCGGCAAAAGGTCTATCTTAAATTCTTTGCTGGCTAAGATTAGGTTGCAGTTTTTATAAATTTTATCAACTTTCATGATCTTTCCATTGGCTACTTCTACTAATCGTTTAGTTTCTAAGGGTTGAGGCTTTTCAGTAAATAGGGTACAAAATTCATTAGATACGTAACTTCGGTCGGCACCAGTATCGAATAAAATAGTTGCGTAGCAATTATTGACGAGATACGTACCCGTGATGACCTCATCTTCATCTCGGGCTTCAGCAGCAGTAATAACAAATGCACGACCCTTTGCAGCAGTAGTATTGGCTCCAGTAGCAGGATTATCTCTCTTCTTAGGGCAATTTGGACTAATGTGTCCCTTTTCCCCACAAGTATAACAAGTAGGAGGAGCTTTGGCAGGAACAATAGATTTATTCTTTGGAGGAGTCCTACACGTCTTAGCTACGTGTCCCACTTTCTTACACAACGAACAAGTGGCAGTGCACTGCCCCGGGTGATGCCTTTCACAACGAACACAAAAAGGATAAGTGCCCCTATAATTCGTCCTTGTACTATCCATAAGCTTTTTACTAACATTCTGAGTTGAACCTTGAGACGGCTCAAACTTCCTCTTACCATCATTACCCTTGGTTTCAACTTGCTTATTGGCCGACGCCCTTCTTCTCTTGGCCAACATGAGATTTTGTGCCATGAGAATCACAGCATCCAAAGTAACCTTCTCAGCAGCAATAATATTCCCTTGAACATCCTCGGGAAGACCTTCAATATACCGCTCAATTCTTCTAGCTTCAGTAGGAAACATTTCAGGACATAGAGTAGAAAGCTCCAGATAACGATTGGTATAATTCTCAATGTCAGTACCCTTGACCCTGAGTTCCCAGAACTCAGCTTCAAGCTTCTGAACTTGACTCCTTGGGCAGAATTTGTTGACCATCATACTTTTGAGTTCGTCCCATGGAATTGCATTAGCATTATCAATTCCTACGGACTTGGCATAAGCAGTCCACCAAGTTAAAGCATTACCACCCAACGAGCTAGTGGCATACTTTACTCGATCATCATCACCACAGTTGCAAATACGGAAAATAGATTCCATCTTTTCGAACCAACGAACTAGTTCGACAGCTTCTTCGTTTCCCTTAAAAGCGGGAGGGTGACAGTTTGTAAAGTCCTTGTAGGAACAAGGTTTTGGTTGAGTATTAGCATGATTAGCTTGGGCGTTGCCTTGGGCAGCAGCGAGTAACTGTTGGAATTGCTCAGTAGTTAACACAACGTTGTTAACGGTAGGTGCAGCTGGACGAACCATGATGTCACTACATAAAAGTGAACATATGTTTGATAAGTTTAACAAGTTATAAGTTTGAGTAATCACAAGTATGAATAAACTAAAGTATTGATATCGCATGATATTAATAAAACACTTTATATTATTAGAACGAGGCATTAAATAAGCCTTTATTACACGATTCGGAAATAGAAATTGTTTAAGGCACAGCCTTTACATAGATGGAAAATAGGAAAAATAACTAGGAAATATTAAGATTGAAGTAGTCTTCATATTTCGTCTCCAACCTTCTTCATAAACTCCTCAACTTTCTCATTTTTCGTCTTTTGTTTCTCATAGAGATACTCGAAGTTGTCATAAAGGTTGGTAACACGACTGTTTACGGCATTAGTGTTGTACTCTCTTATGGCAAGTTGTTCGTCGACTCGACCTTTCTCCATTTTCATTCGGACATCAACATCCTCCTTGAGGTAAGCAAGTGATTGCTTTCCCCAGCGAGTGTTGCGTTCTTCCTCGCACTTTAGCATCAGCAACTCCTTTCTTAGCTCGACGTTTTCTTTCATAAGTTTCTTCATTCGACGATCCACTCTTTCCATGTGGCGAAGTAGACCTCCAATGTTTCTCTCGGTATCATTTCGTAATCTCATGATTTCATACTTAGGACCATCATAAAAAGGAGATCGGGCTCTCTTCCTTGATGGACCAACTTCTTCATGCCGTTTTCCCTTATCTTGGGTTCTCGGAGTTGGGTAGTATTGAGGAGACCCATGTGAATCTAAAATAGTATTCGGGCTATAATTCAGCGGTGGTGAAGCAGGACTATAAAGAGGACTTCGAACTGGTCTCGAAGTTGAAGAGTGTCCAACACCTACTTCGGTGGTAGGGTTGTGAGTTGCTTTGTTGGGCTTGTTAACGTTTGAGCTTGACATCCTATCATTAGGAAAGAGACCTTGATTAGAATCTTTGAGTCAAGTTTATTAAAGCATAATTGTTAAGATTATACGACAATCCTAAGTGCTTTAAGTCAAAGGCAGGAAAGGTTATAGTTTCCTAGATTGCTAAGGCACCCTAGCTAACAAGTAAGGCACACATAAAAATGCAATCCTGGTTCTCTATAACAGCCTGGTTTGCTCTGATACCAATCTGTCACACCCCCAGTTAGGGTCTGGGTGAAATGTGACTTAATATCAAATCAACCAACATATTATAATATACGAGAACAATACTAAATGATAAAACAAACTTTATTGAGCACGCAGCGGAAAATGAAACGTAGTTACAATGATAGGAATAACAATAATGGAAATGTTCACATGCAGAAGTAATAAATGCGATATCTCTTGATCCTATGTCCAAGTAGCATCACATAAGCAGTAAGTATAAGAGCTTGAATCAAACAGCACCTGAGACAAAACATGCTAAAGTGTCAACCAAAAGGTTGAGTGAAGTTCATAGGTTTAACAAATAAGTTTGACCGTTTGTTTTAGACCACAAGATTTAATTTGTAAGGTTGATCTCCCGCAGGATCAAAAAGTAGATCTCGCAGATCCAAAAGTTATGCCAGTGCATGATATTTAGACTAAACGTTCAAGTTTGCCCCATGACAAGTTGTGTCTGTCCTTGTCGGTTTAAATTTCATTATCAAGTAATACAAAGACTGAGTCAAATGTATCGGGGACGTTACTCCCGATAGGCCTACCCCCAATAAATAAGCATGCCGCAGCACTTAAAAATATCACTGTAGGGACTTAGTCGGACATAGCCGGGTATAGCATAGTTTTAGCAGTTGGTACTTGTGTCTAAATTGTAAATAGTAAAAGCAGCATGTGTCTCACCCCAAATAAATTAAATAAGTTTGCTAGCAATAAAGAGTGGGGCTATGAATTCACCTTAGTAAGTAGAGAGAGTTATTCCTCAGAATAGAGAGTTGAACGAGTGAGCAAGAAAGTCAACCTATTGACATTTAAGAGTAGTTAAGTGTTTTGCCCATGTTTAAGTTTAAGTATGTGTTTAAGTATAGTTTGTTTTACTAAGTTTCTATTCCTAGTAAGTTACTATTTTTATAAAGTTCCTATTTTTAGAAAGTTTCTTATTTTACTAAGTTTCTATGACTAGAGAGTTTCTACTTTTATGAGTGTTTCCATTTTAGGATACTTGCCGTATTAGATAAGCTTCCAATCACCCCTTTCCCTTCGAATGGCTAATTTAGATCTAGGGGCTTGAGCCATAGGACCCTTTAAATCGGAAGTCCAAACCCTCTGCCTAGAATCTCGTAGAAACCATTCGTCAAGAAAGTTCGAAGATCTATACATCTCTAATACATATCCCAAAATGTTTGTGTGCTACAATATAAGTAGTAGGTTATAGGTGCTAGTAATAGTAATAGTATATACATGTTAAGTACTAGTATAAGTAGTATTAGGGTTTAAGGTTTTAATATGTATATGTATATATAAAAATATATATATATTTTTTTTACATGTATATATGTATATATAAATCTAGGTGTGTTTATGGATAACAAGTTTATAATATGAATATGAATTAACAAAGATTAAAGTTTATGTAAATAGTTTAGGGTTTATGTTATACCTTTGAAGATTCAAGATAATTAACAAAGAAAAGATGAACACGATGAAGATGGAAGATCAAAGCCTTAAAAATCTTGAAGAACTCCTTGAAGATTCTTGAAGAACACGAAGAACAAGCTTGAAGATCCGAATACCACAAGAGAGGGAGAGGGAGAGATTGTTTTTGAGAGGATTTTGGTGTGATTTGTGAATGAGAAACTAGGAGTTTATATAGTGCAAGTATTAGAGTGTTAGTCAACATAAGGATGTTCTAATTAATGATTTTATTTTGTTTTATAATTTTTAGTCAACAATAGGTGGTACTAGTTTATATATATATTTTATTTTAATTTTTAGTCAACATAAGGATGTAATTGTTTAAGATTCTTTAGTCTCATTATTATTACTATTATTACTATTATTATTTTTACATTTACTACATGATAAGTATTATTTCTTTTTACTAATTCATGACTTGTATATATTTAGTTCCCAATTGTTTTATTATTTATATAAATGTCAATTTTTATTTATTACTTATAGGTTATTAGTTATAATATTACATAAATGCATAAATTTTAATTAGCAGTGAGTGTCGACTAACAGTTTATTATTTTCATCTTTTATTAACTTGTCAATTATTGCACAAAGTTAATTAATATGTTTTCTAACTCTTAACACTTAACAATTGTTGATTAAAGTTTGATCATTAAGTTTTAATTATATTGTTTGGGCATTTAATATTGAAAAAATATAGAATGGAAAAATGAGGGTCGTTATATATAAACATGGAAAAGTTCGGGTCACTACAGTACCTACCCGTTAAATAAATTTCGTCCCGAAATTTTAAGTTGTTGAAGGTGTTGACGAATCTTCTGGAAATAGATGCGGGTATTTCTTCTTCATCTGATCTTCACGCTCCCAGGTGAACTCGGGTCCTCTACGAGCATTCCATCGAACCTTAACAATTGGTATCTTGTTTTGCTTAAGTCTTTTAACCTCACGATCCATTATTTCGACGGGTTCTTCGATGAATTGAAGTTTTTCGTTGATTTGGATTTCATCTAACGGAATAGTGAGATCTTCTTTAGCAAAACATTTCTTTAAATTCGAGACGTGGAAAGTGTTATGTACAGGCGCGAGTTGTTGAGGTAACTCTAGTCGGTAAGCTACTGGTCCGATACGATCAATAATCTTGAATGGTCCAATATACCTTGGATTTAATTTCCCTCGTTTACCAAATCGAACAATGCCTTTCCAAGGTGCAACTTTAAGCATGACCATCTCTCCAATTTCAAATTCTATATCTTTTCTTTTAATGTCAGCGTAGCTCTTTTGTCGACTTTGGGCGGTTTTCAACCGTTGTTGAATTTGGATGATCTTCTCGGTAGTTTCTTGTATAATCTCCGGACCCGTAATCTGTCTATCCCCCACTTCACTCCAACAAATCGGAGACCTGCACTTTCTACCATAAAGTGCTTCAAACGGCGCCATCTCAATGCTTGAATGGTAGCTGTTGTTGTAGGAAAATTCTGCTAACGGTAGATGTCGATCCCAACTGTTTCCGAAATCAATAACACATGCTCGTAGCATGTCTTCAAGCGTTTGTATCGTCCTTTCGCTCTGCCCATCAGTTTGTGGATGATAGGCAGTACTCATGTCTAGACGAGTTCCTAATGCTTGCTGTAATGTCTGCCAGAATCTTGAAATAAATCTGCCATCCCTATCAGAGATAATAGAGATTGGTATTCCATGTCTGGAGATGACTTCCTTCAAATACAGTCGTGCTAACTTCTCCATCTTGTCATCTTCTCTTATTGCCAGGAAGTGTGCTGATTTGGTGAGACGATCAACTATTACCCAAATAGTATCAAAACCACTTGCAGTCCTTGGCAATTTAGTGATGAAATCCATGGTAATGTTTTCCCATTTCCATTCTGGGATTTCGGGTTGTTGAAGTAGACCTGATGGTTTCTGATGCTCAGCTTTGACCTTAGAACACGTCAAACATTCTCCTACGTATTTAGCAACATCGGATTTCATACCCGGCCACCAAAAATGTTTCTTGAGATCCTTGTACATCTTTCCCGTTCCAGGATGTATTGAGTATCTGGTTTTATGAGCTTCTCTAAGTACCATTTCTCTCATATCTCCAAATTTTGGTACCCAAATCCTTTCAGCCCTATACCGGGTTCCGTCTTCCCGAATATTAAGATGCTTCTCCGATCCTTTGGGTATTTCATCCTTTAAATTTCCCTCTTTTAAAACTCCTTGTTGCGCCTCCTTTATTTGAGTAGTAATGTTATTATGAATCATTATATTCATAGATTTTACTCGAATGGGTTCTCTGTCCTTCCTGTTCAAGGCATCGGCTACCACATTTGCCTTCCCCGGGTGGTAACGAATCTCAAAGTCGTAATCATTCAATAATTCAATCCACCTACGCTGCCTCATATTCAGTTGTTTCTGATTAAATATGTGTTGAAGACTTTTGTGGTCGGTATATATAATACTTTTGACCCCATATAAGTAGTGCCTCCAAGTCTTTAATGCAAAAACAACCGCGCCTAATTCCAAATCATGCGTCGTATAATTTTGTTCGTGACTCTTCAATTGTCTAGACGCATAAGCAATCACCTTCGTTCGTTGCATTAATACACAACCGAGACCTTGCTTTGATGCATCACAATAAATCACAAAATCATCATTCCCTTCAGGCAATGACAATATAGGTGCCGTAGTTAGCTTTTTCTTCAATAACTGAAACGCTTTCTCTTGTTCATCATTCCATTCAAATTTCTTCCCTTTATGCGTTAATGCAGTCAAGGGTTTTGCTATTCTGGAAAAGTCTTGGATGAACCTTCTGTAGTAACCAGCTAGTCCTAAAAACTGGCGTATGTGTTTCGGAGTTTTCGGGGTTTCCCACTTTTCAACAGTTTCTATCTTTGCCGGATCCACCTTAATACCTTCTTTGTTCACTATGTGACCGAGGAATTGAACTTCTTCCAACCAAAATGCACACTTTGAAAACTTAGCGTACAATTCTTCCTTCCTCAATACTTCTAACACCTTTCTCAAATGTTCACCGTGTTCTTGGTCATTCTTTGAGTAAATAAGTATATCATCAATGAAAACAATGACAAACTTGTCAAGGTATGGTCCACACACTCGGTTCATAAGGTCCATGAACACAGCTGGTGCATTAGTTAAACCAAACGGCATGACCATAAACTCGTAATGACCGTAACGTGTTCTGAAAGCAGTCTTTGGAATATCATCTTCTTTCACCCGCATTTGATGATACCCGGAACGTAAGTCAATCTTTGAATAAACAGATGAGCCTTGTAGTTGATCAAATAAGTCATCGATTCTCGGTAGTGGGTAGCGGTTCTTGATGGTAAGTTTGTTCAACTCTCGGTAGTCGATACACAACCTGAATGTACCATCTTTCTTCTTGACAAACAAAACAGGAGCTCCCCACGGTGATGTGCTTGTTCGAATGAAACCACGCTCTAAAAGTTCTTGTAATTGGCTTTGTAGTTCTTTCATCTCGCTGGGTGCGAGTCTGTAAGGAGCACGAGCTATTGGTGCAGCTCCTGGTACAAGATCTATTTGAAATTCAACGGATCGATGTGGGGGTAATCCCGGTAATTCTTTCGGAAATACATCAGGAAATTCTTTTGCGACGGGAACATCATTGATGCTCTTTTCTTCAGTTTGTACTTTCTCGACGTGTGCTAGAACAGCATAGCAACCTTTTCTTATTAGTTTGTGTGCCTTCAAATTACTAATAAGATGTAGCTTCGTGTTGCCCTTTTCTCCGTACACCATTAAGGGTTTTCCTTTTTCTCGTATAATGCGAATTGCATTTTTGTAACAAACGATCTCCGCTTTCACTTCTTTCAACCAGTCCATACCGATTATCACATCAAAACTCCCTAACTCTACTGGTGTCAAATCAATCTTAAATGTTTCGCTAACCAGTTTAATTTCTCGATTCCGACATATATTATCTGCTGAAATTAATTTACCATTTGCTAATTCGAGTAAAAATTTACTATCCAAAGGCGTCAATGGACAACTTAATTTAGCACAAAAATCTCTACTCATATAGCTTCTATCCGCACCCGAATCAAATAAAACGTAAGCAGATTTATTGTCAATAAGAAACGTACCCGTAACAAGCTCCGGGTCTTCCTGTGCCTCTGCCGCATTAATATTGAAAACTCTTCCACGGCCTTGTCCATTCGTGTTCTCCTGGTTCGGGCAATTTCTAATAATGTGGCCCGGTTTTCCACATTTATAACAAACTACATTGGCATAACTTGCTCCGACACTACTTGCTCCGCCATTACTCGTTCCGACACCATTTGTTCCTTTCGTTCTATTAACCCCTGGTCCGTAGACCTCACACTTCGCCGCGCTATGACCATTTCTTTTACACTTGTTGCAAAATTTGGTGCAGAACCCCGAGTGATTCTTTTCACACCTTTGGCATAGCTGCTTCTGATTGTTGTTGTTGTTGCGGTTATTATTGTTGTTGGGATGATTGTTGTAGTTGCTGTTGTTGTTGTTGTTGTTGTTGGGCCGTTTGTTGTAGTTGCGATTGATGTTGCGATTGTTGGGATAATTGTTGCGATTATTGTTGTAATTGCTGTTGTTGTTGTATTGGTGATTCTTATCACCGTTTTCCTCCCACTTTCTTTTGACTTGCTTCACATTGGCCTCTTCAGCAGTCTGTTCTTTAATTCTTACTTCAATTTGGTTCACGAGTTTGTGAGCCATTCTACATGCCTGTTGTATGGAGGCGGGCTCGTGTGAACTTATATCTTCTTGGATTCTTTCCGGTAATCCTTTCACAAACGCGTCGATCTTCTCTTCCTCATCTTCGAATGCTCCCGGACACAATAGGCACAATTCTGTGAATCGTCTTTCGTACGTGGTAATATCAAATCCTTGGGTTCGTAACCCTCTAAGTTCTGTCTTGAGCTTATTGACCTCGGTTCTGGGACGGTACTTCTCGTTCATCAAGTGCTTGAATGCTGACCACGGTAGTGCGTACGCATCGTCTTGTCCCACTTGCTCTAGATAGGTATTCCACCATGTTAACGCAGAACCTGTGAAGGTATGCGTAGCGTACTTTACTTTGTCCTCTTCAGTACACTTACTTATGACAAACACCGATTCGACCTTCTCGGTCCACCGTTTCAATCCGATCGGTCCTTCGGTTCCATCAAATTCCAAAGGTTTGCAGGCAGTGAATTCTTTGTAGGTGCATCCTACACGATTTCCTGTACTGCTAGATCCAAGGTTATTGTTGGTATGTAGCGCAGCCTGTACTGCGGCTATGTTTGAAGCTAGAAAAGTACGGAATTCCTCTTCATTCATATTCACGGTGTGTCGAGTAGTCGGTGCCATTTCCTTCAAAATAGTTAAATGGAACAAGTTAATCATACAGAATATTAAGAGTAGTTAATAGTATTTCGTAGCATAATATGAACTCATTTATAAAAGGTTTTTCTTCATATTAGCGTTTTATAAGTTTAAATTCGGGTAGTACCTACCCGTTAAGTTCATACTTAGTAGCTAATATACAATTCAACTACTACAATTCTATATGAAAAACTGATTATAATAATATTTCGCGTTCAAACTTTTATACAATATTTTACAAACTTACAATACCGCTTATTTTACATAAAGCATGAAATATAGCACACAATAACTTTGATACAAGATAGTTGTGAAGATAATTCTAGCTAGTACACAAGTCGTTCAGCAAAGGCAATAAAGACACGTAATTCATACGTCCAGAAACAAGTCATGCATTCTGGTTTTACTAGGACTACTTCCCATCCTTGGTCTTGTGCAACATAACCGTTATGGCCGTTGATAAGACAGCGTGTTGTAACGTCGTCAAAGGGACGAGGGTTACGTAATGTCCAACAGTCCCGTAATAATCTAAAAACCTCATTTCTTACCCCAATTACCGACTCCGTCACTTGTGGAAACGTTTTGTTTAATAGTTGTAGCCCGATGTTCTTGTTCTCACTTTGGTGAGAAGCGAACATTACTAATCCGTAAGCATAACATGCTTCTTTATGTTGCATGTTAGCCGCTTTTTCTAAATCACGAAGTCCAATATTCGGATATATTGAGTCAAAATAATTTCTTAACCCGTTGCGTAAAATAGCATTTGGGTTCCCCGCAATATATGCGTCAAAGTAAACACATCGTAACTTATGGGTTTCCCAATGTGATATCCCCCATCTTTCAAACGAAAGTCTCTTATAAACCAAGACATTCTTGGAACGTTCTTCGAATGTCTTACAAACTGATCTCGCCTTAAATAGTTGTGCCGAGGAATTCTGGCCGACTCTAGACAAGATTTCATCAATCATGTCTCCGGGTAGGTCTCTTAAAATATTGGGTTGTCTATCCATTTTGTGTTTTTAAACTGTAAAATAGACAAGAGTTAGATTCATAAAAAAATACTTATTAATACAAGCAATTTTTACATATATCATAAAGCATAAGAACACTATATTACATATATTACACCACACGAATACAACTATCTTATTCCGACTCGCTCGTTTCTTCTTCTTCGGTTTTGGTTCGTTTTGCCAAGTTTCTAGGGATATATGATGTTCCCCTAATACGAGCCGTCGTTGTCCACATTGGTTTAGAAAAACCTGGTGGTTTAGAGGTTCCCGGGTCATTGTTACAACTTAAGGACTTCGGGCGTTGACGATACATATAAAGTTCATCGGGGTTGGAATTAGATTTCTCTATTTTTATGCCCTTTCCCTTATTATTTTCTTTTGCCTTTTTAAATTCAGTTGGGGTAATTTCTATAACATCATCGGAATTCTCGTCGGAATCCGATTCATCGGAGAATTGGTAATCCTCCCAATATTTTGCTTCCTTGGCGGAAACACCATTGACCATAATTAACCTTGGTCGGTTGGTTGAGGATTTTCTTTTACTTAACCGTTTTATTATTTCCCCCACCGGTTCTATTTCTTCATCCGGTTCCGATTCTTCTTCCGGTTCCGACTCTTCTTCCGGTTCCTCTTCGGGAACTTGTGAATCAGTCCACGAATCATTCCAATTTACATTTGACTCTTCATTATTATTAGGTGAGTCAATGGGACTTGTTCTAGAGGTAGACATCTATCACATAATATCAAACGCGTTAAGAGATTAATATATCACATAATATTCACATGTTAAAAATATATAGTTTCCAACAAAATTTGTTAAGCAATCATTTTTCAAGTAAACACGGTCGAAGTCCAGACTCACTAATGCATCCTAACAAACTCGATAAGACACACTAATGAAAAATTCTGGTTCTCTAAGACCAACGCTCGGATACCAACTGAAATGTCCCGTTCTTATTGATTAAAAACGTTCCATATTAATTGATTTCGTTGCGAGGTTTTGACCTCTATATGAGACGTTTTTCAAAGACTGCATTCATTTTTAAAACAAACCATAACCTTTATTTCATAAATAAAGGTTTAAAAAGCTTTACGTAGATTATGAAATAATGATAATCTAAAATATCCTGTTTACACACGACCATTACATAATGGTTTACAATACAAATATGTTACATCGAAATCAGTTTCTTGAATGCAGTTTTTACACAATATCATACAAACATGGACTCCAAATCTTGTCCTTATTTTAGTATGCAACAGCGGAAGCTCTTAATATTCACCTGAGAATAAACATGCTTTAAACGTCAACAAAAATGTTGGTGAGTTATAGGTTTAACCTATATATATCAAATCGTAACAATAGACCACAAGATTTCATATTTCAATACACATCCCATACATAGAGATAAAAATCATTCATATGGTGAACACCTGGTAACCGACATTAACAAGATGCATATATAAGAATATCCCCATCATTCCGGGACACCCTTCGGATATGATATAAATTTCGAAGTACTAAAGCATCCGGTACTTTGGATGGGGTTTGTTAGGCCCAATAGATCTATCTTTAGGATTCGCGTCAATTAGGGTGTCTGTTCCCTAATTCTTAGATTACCAGACTTAATAAAAAGGGGCATATTCGATTTCGATAATTCAACCATAGAATGTAGTTTCACGTACTTGTGTCTATTTTGTAAATCATTTATAAAACCTGCATGTATTCTCATCCCAAAAATATTAGATTTTAAAAGTGGGACTATAACTCACTTTCACAGATTTTTACTTCGTCGGGAAGTAAGACTTGGCCACTGGTTGATTCACGAACCTATAACAATATATACATATATATCAAAGTATGTTCAAAAATATATTTACAACACTTTTAATATATTTTGATGTTTTAAGTTTATTAAGTCAGCTGTCCTCGTTAGTAACCTACAACTAGTTGTCCACAGTTAGATGTACAGAAATAAATCGATAAATATTATCTTGAATCAATCCACGACCCAGTGTATACGTATCTCAGTATTGATCACAACTCAAACTATATATATTTTGGAATCAACCTCAACCCTGTATAGCTAACTCCAACATTCACATATAGAGTGTCTATGGTTGTTCCGAAATATATATAGATGTGTCGACATGATAGGTCGAAACATTGTATACGTGTCTATGGTATCTCAAGATTACATAATATACAATACAAGTTGATTAAGTTATGGTTGGAGTAGATTTGTTACCAATTTTCACGTAGCTAAAATGAGAAAAATTATCCAATCTTGTTTTACCCATAACTTCTTCATTTTAAATCCGTTTTGAGTGAATCAAATTGCTATGGTTTCATATTGAACTCTATTTTATGAATCTAAACAGAGAAGTATAGGTTTATAGTCGGAAAAATAAGTTACAAGTCGTTTTTGTAAAGGTAGTCATTTCAGTCGAAAGAACGACGTCTAGATGACCATTTTAGAAAACATACTTCCACTTTGAGTTTAATCATAATTTTTGGATATAGTTTCATGTTCATAATAAAAATCATTTTCTCAGAATAACAACTTTAAAATCAAAGTTTATCATAGTTTTTAATTAACTAACCCAAAACAGCCCGCGGTGTTACTACGACGGCGTAAATCCGATTTTACGGTGTTTTTCGTGTTTCCAGGTTTTAAATCATTAAGTTAGCATATCATATAGATATAGAACATGTGTTTAGTTGATTTTAAAAGTCAAGTTAGAAGGATTAACTTTTGTTTGCGAACAAGTTTAGAATTAACTAAACTATGTTCTAGTGATTACAAGTTTAAACCTTCGAATAAGATAGCTTTATATGTATGAATCGAATGATGTTATGAACATAATTACTACCTTAAGTTCCTTGGATAAACCTACTGGAAAAGAGAAAAATGGATCTAGCTTCAATGGATCCTTGGATGGCTCGAAGTTCTTGAAGCAGAATCATGACACGAAAACAAGTTCAAGTAAGATCATCACTTGAAATAAGATTGTTATAGTTATAGAAATTGAACCAAAGTTTGAATATGATTATTACCTTGTATTAGAATGATAACCTACTGTAAGAAACAAAGATTTCTTGAGGTTGGATGATCACCTTACAAGATTGGAAGTGAGCTAGCAAACTTGAAAGTATTCTTGATTTTATGAAACTAGAACTTTTGGAATTTATGAAGAACACTTAGAACTTGAAGATAGAACTTGAGAGAGATCAATTAGATGAAGAAAATTGAAGAATGAAAGTGTTTGTAGGTGTTTTTGGTCGTTGGTGTATGGATTAGATATAAAGGATATGTAATTTTGTTTTCATGTAAATAAGTCATGAATGATTACTCATATTTTTGTAATTTTATGAGATATTTCATGCTAGTTGCCAAATGATGGTTCCCACATGTGTTAGGTGACTCACATGGGCTGCTAAGAGCTGATCATTGGAGTGTATATACCAATAGTACATACATCTAAAAGCTGTGTATTGTACGAGTACGAATACGGGTGCATACGAGTAGAATTGTTGATGAAACTGAACGAGGATGTAATTGTAAGCATTTTTGTTAAGTAGAAGTATTTTGATAAGTGTATTGAAGTCTTTCAAAAGTGTATAAATACATATTAAAACACTACATGTATATACATTTTAACTGAGTCGTTAAGTCATCGTTAGTCGTTACATGTAAGTGTTGTTTTGAAACCTTTAGGTTAACGATCTTGTTAAATGTTGTTAACCCAATGTTTATAATATCAAATGAGATTTTAAATTATTATATTATCATGATATTATCATGTATGAATATCTCTTAATATGATATATATACATTAAATGTCTTTACAACGATAATCGTTACATATATGTCTCGTTTAAAAATCATTAAGTTAGTAGTCTTGTTTTTACATATGTAGTTCATTGTTAATATACTTAATGATATGTTTACTTATCATAGTATCATGTTAACTATATATATATCCATATATATGTCATCATATAGTTTTTACAAGTTTTAACGTTCGTGAATCACCGGTCAACTTGGGTGGTCAATTGTCTATATGAAACATATTTCAATTAATCAAGCCTTAACAAGTTTGATTGCTTAACATGTTGGAAACATTTAATCATGTAAATATCAATCTCAATTAATATATATAAACATGGAAAAGTTCGGGTCACTACAAATAAACTACATACATACATGTACATATATTCCACTCACCTTAGCGCCTCAATGAATGCAACCGAATAGTCCGCAACTCGCCAATGGAATGTACCTATTCCATTTATCACAATACACAAAACACAATTAGGGTGGATTACAAACCAACCCAAATTGACACTTAGTGCAATTTCGACCCAAATGCACCTCCAAGCACGAACCGCGCCCAAACTAACCAATAATCACTAACACAAGTGAAAATGGTCCTAATACACCAATTAAACCAAATCATAAGTGTTAAACACTTATCTTACCCACTTTGACACATAAACCCGAATTTTAACCCATTTCAAAATTAGTCAACCAAATACACCAAAATGGGTTTCAATACTTTCATAATCACTAAACCTAGTGATTTAACCCATTTTGCAAGCCTTAAACTTGCCCAAGACATCAACCAACCCAAAATCCACCAACGACACTATAAAACCCAATTACAAGCATCACTAAGCTCACTTTATGAGTTTAAATGGGTTTCTCAACAAATCAAGTTCAAACCCTAACTTGAATATCAAATCAAACAATGAAATTCGGAGTTAGAACTTACCACAACAACCAAAACGTAGCTAGGAGCGAGATGAACAACTTTAACACTCGGACCTTGGAGTGATTTCACCACCTTCTTCCTCAAATCGAGCTTCCTCTCTCTACAAATGGGTCTCTCTCTCTCTCTCTCTCTAAAAATGGTTGGGAGGGTTTGTGTGTGTGTAAAATGAGTTAGAGATAAGATTTGAATCAGATCTCTAGTCTATATCCCGTCCACAAGTGAAAAGACACAAATACCCCCAATTTAACCCATTTTATAAAGCTAAAATTAAGTCTGGCCCAGCACGAGGCGCGGTGCAGCCATATGGGCCCGCGGCGCGGCTCCAAGGCAAATTTGAAGTCAGCCGTTTTTAAACTTTAAATACCTGATCAAACGCTTAGCCGTGGCGCGGCTAAAATGACCCGCAGCGCGGCTCTACTAGCAACCACATTGTATCTCTAAGTTCAAGGACTGAGGTTGACAGGTTCTGATTCTGATGCAAAATCTGAAAATGCATAAATATAGGTAGACTTTTCCTGACACTTTCTGAGAACACTTCCTGGTGACACTTTCTGGTGACACTTTCTGGTGTAATAAAATTCAGGGTGTTACATAGGGCCTCCTAACGAGGTACGAAAGATATCAAATAACTAGTAAATAACCGTGTGTTGAGGGGTATGGGTTTTAACCCATATAAGTGTTATACATCTACTCCTTTCCTCTCATTTCTTCTTTTTCTAGAAACTTCACCAACCTACACTCGTACCTAACTTTCATCACTTCTCAAACCCTAAATCTCTAGATCTCAATTTGATACTTGAATTGTGTTAGAAATATGTTCCTTGTGTCGCTGTGCATCTAACTAGGTAAGATTTGTATGTTTTTATGTTCAAACTGTGTCAAAGTTGGGTTTTAAGTTAGGTTTTGTTGAAAGTGGGTTATGGTGTCCAATTGGTACAATTTGATGTTGTTTGTGATTAAAATTTATGGGTTTATGTCTCAAAAGGTTTTATAAACAATATTTGGGCGGTTTTGATGTCAAAATCGAGTCCAAAGTCGAGGTTTGATGATTTTTGGGCGAAACCCGTATATTTGCTGCTGCTGCAGCTCAAGAACACACTCGACCGAGTGTCTTTACTCAGTCAATCGTGTGTCTTTTCTGGTGAGCTGTGTGTCTACTCAGTCGGCTGTGTGTCTTTTGATAGACAGTCGGTAATGTGTTTCTACTCAATCAGCCGTGTGTCTAGACACTCGATCGACTGTCTAAAGACCCACTACCAAGTTTGGGCAGTGTGTCTATTTTGGGGAAATTTTGTGAAAAGAGCCCGTTTTTAGCCGTTATGCTGCCCGTGTTTCTAATTTTTGATTAGAGCACTATACTAACTTGGCTTATATTGTTCTAAAGCGATAAGAATAAGGAAGAAGCTCAGAGTTAGATAACTGAGCTGCTGTTGATAATCGGTGAGTGGTTCTATCTTCGGATAGAGTTTAAGTAGCATGTCATGTTACTGTGGTTAACTCTTTTACCATGCTTTAACTTAGTGATATTTCCAAGTTTAGATAATGGTTTCCATGCTAGTTAGAAGATTGCATATTTGTTGTGATTATGTATGCACCGTGTTTGGCACCATCCAGGCCGGAGGAGGCTGGGGAACTCGTAACTGTGCCTGTGGAGGTTAGAGTTCATATGAGGTCAACCGAGCCTGAGGAGGTTGGGTCCAAGGGCTACTGATTATGGAGTATAGTTTTGAATGACGCATCCCCTGCGTCCGGATAACTATATCGCGAATCGAGTAGCAAAGACTATCAGTAAACTCTAGCCTGATCCGCTAGGATTCGTGTGCTCGTACAAGTCGCTGATCCTCATCTTGTCTTTAGCTGTATGCTTATACGATATCTGTTAGATAGATTCTATTCAAGTAGCATTATGCTAATCCCCTACATTTTCGCCCTTGCAGATTTAGGTACTCCTAGTTAGGACGGGTGAAAGTGTTGAAGACATGTTTGACGTGCTAACTCCGTTGTGGATTTTTGTAAACTGTATTTTGTAATAACCTAACACCTTTGTGTAAACTTAAAATTAATTACGTAGATTTATGTAATGATGTAATTAATGTTGTGATTTTAATATTAAAGTCTTTCGCTATGTTTTTAAAAAAATGGTCGGTGTTACACCTTTGTCCTGTTTCGGTATATACTTGCCATTTCATGTGCTATGTTTATAGTTGTTCTTTTATTATTATTATTATTATTATTATTATTATTATTATTATTATTATTATTATTATTATTATTATTATTATTATTATTATTATTATTATTATTATTATATTATTATTATTATTATTATTATTATTATTATTTATTTGCTTTGTATTTTCTTTTGCCAGTAGTACATTAGGTTATACATATGTTAATATATGGGTGTTTTTTTATGGTCATTCTCTTTATATGTTCAACTAACAAATATGGATTTGTCAACATATGTATGTGTTTTCTTATACTATTTTCTGACAATTACCTGCTTTTTTCCCATCCGTTTCTCCTTTGTATCATGATTCAGGTGAATGCACGTCTGTATGTATGCAATGTGAGGCTTTATTCTGGCGTGACGAGCATGTTAAATCCTATTTCAAAGACCGGAAACTCCATTATCATCGTTGATGTGAGAACGGCCGTGTGTGGTTACCACGATATGAAGAACCTCTTGCACCATTAAAGCGTTTATTAGAAACTCCTTCTTTCGTGATAATACCCGTGCCTACAACTAGATATTTAGCATGACCTCCTTTGGTGTTTGAATTGATGATACCGTTAACGATGGTTGTTCTCCATATGTTTTTAAAGTATCCTGTCAAATTTACCATTGGCTCGGTGCTCTATTACCTGAAGAGGGAAACCCTCCAAGGTTTTTACACCTTTACATTTTGGTATGGATAACGAAGTAGAAAATAGGATGGCACATTTTGGAGGTCGAGATCCAAATTTAATATCTCAAATGGTGGTCACTCAACTGGTCCAGTTACTTGATTCACATAATGAAGTGGTGAAGCTGTTTTGTACCTCCAGACATAAGTGTATTGGCAGTGAGGTACCTACTTTCAAGGTTCATTTGTATAAATTTAGCACCTCAAAACAACATACACTAACTAATTCTGATGAAATAGGAGCTATTGTATTTAAAGTTGGCCCGCAGGCTATTTATGACTACGATGTGATAATCGAGCCCCGGTCTCGGAACCCTAGGAGAACTAATAAGCTCCATCTGTCCTATATGTCATTGCAATTCCCGTTAATGTTCTTCTACAGTGAACCGAGTTTTCATCCCGGGTTGATGTTACGTGACTCCTCAGATTCACAAGGTGTTCGCGCTCGAAAAACATCAATGAATATGTGCTATAGCTATCAGATTCATGATAGGCTTCATACTCACAGCCTAATGTTGAGGCTCGACCGCCTGTTTCAGTAGTATGTTGTGACATTTTATTATAGTATTGAACTTGACCGTATGGATTACATTAGAAAAAAAAACAAGAAGATATATGCGATGAATACCTTTCGGGTTTGTATGATGCTATTAACAAAGGTGATAAGGCTGATGCAGATGTGGGCAGTAGGATAATTCTTCCTGCTTCTTTACAGGTGGTCCCCGTTATATGTACATCCATTATCTCGATGCTCTAGCCATTTGTCGTGTTTTGGGAACCCGCGGTACTTTGTCACTTTCACCCGTAACGTAACTTGGCCCGAGATTGCTCGATATTTGAAGACTTTTCCTCGCCTGACACCTTCAGATCGTGCTGACATCTTCGCTCGTGTATTCCACTTAAAAGTCAATGAGTTCATCAGCTTTTTAAAGGAGGAAAAACCTCTCGGACATTTCAGAGGAGGTACTATTGCACTTTCAACTTTGCATTTTCTTTCGCATTCCGTAAAGATTATAGTATGAAATTTTGTCACTTTACTTACTATGGTTTCTTGCATCTTGCAGTTTTATATACATTTAAATTTCAAAAAAGAGGCCTGCCACATTGACACACTTTGTTATGGGTTCACTCCTCGACCGCGATCAGTGAAAATCTAGATGATTACATATGCGCTGAACTACCCAATCCCATAATTGACTTGGCTGGTTACGCAGTGATCGTCGCAACTATGATGCACGGTCCATGCGGTCTTGCGATAACCGGGCACCGTCTATGGAAGGTTATGTATGCTCAAAAAATTCCAATAAAAATGCAATGATAAAACCTTCTTTGATGCCGACGGGCGTGCTCATTACCGAAGGCGTAACACCGGTGTATATACCACGCGCTCTAGTGTCGATCTTAATAAAAGCTACGTTGTTCCTTACAATAGGCTATTGTGCATGACTATTCAAGCTTATATAAACGTAGAATGTTTCGGTTCAACAAGTCTCATCAAATACCTCTTCAAGTATATTTTAGAAGGTACCGATCGTATTGCTATTCGCATATCAAAACCAATTGGTAGTGACAGTCCACAACCACTGCAACTCTCTCTACCAGATGATGAAATCCAAAATTCTATAGATGATTGTTTCATTTGCCCTCACGAGGCTTGCCGATGTATTTTTAACTTCCCGATTCATCATTGAGGACCAGCAGTCCAGATTCTGGCTATTCATTTAGAGAACATGCAGTTGGTCAGGTTTTATGAGTAACAACCTCTCCATTCAATTTTTGAAAACACCCAAACAAAAAAAACCACCCTAACTGAGTGGCTGCACTATAATGCATCTTCTTCTTCCGGAAACCATCTTACATATTTGGATTTCCCACCCGAATTTGTTTGGTACGATGCCAAAAAATGTTGGAAACAAAGAGAAAACATTAAAAAGCCATCTATTGGAAGAATACCGTATATACATCCTGCATATGGAGAGGCATTTTTCTCGAGAATGCTTTTGTTCCATCAAAAGGGTTGCAGAATCTTTGAAGATCATAGAACAGTCAATCAAACTCTGTATCGTACATATCGGTCCGCTTGTGAGGCTACCGTCTTACTTGGTGATGATAAGGAATGGACAACAACACTAGAAGAAGCATCAGTATTGGCCACATCCTCTCAGTTGCATTCTCTTTCACACACATTTTAGCTTACTGTGCTATCACAAATCCACTAGCTCTTTGGGAGAAACACTGAAAGTGAATGGCTTATGACATTCCATTCCGCGCAGCCGCCAATTGAAGTATGCCAAAGTTGCACATAAAAGATGAGGACCTACATAATTTTGTTGTATACGAGGTAGAAATTATTTTGAACCAATGTTCCAAGTCAATTTTTGAGTACACGTTACCATCTCTACCAATTGACATACTCCTAGATCTTGCAAACTGTCTTATCATGGAGGAAAAAAAACTACGATCGCTAGTCTCTTAATGGTGAACGGATTGAGCTGGAACGTAAAATGAACTCGAAGCAGAAAAAAATCTATGAGCTCATCACACAAGCTCCATTCGCTCAATAGACTGAGCTGATATTTGTGTACGGTCACGGTGGGATTGGCAAGACATTCTTATGGAGAGCTATTATCACACCACTAAGAGCTAGAGGGAAGATGGTTCTTGATGTCGCATCATCCAGTATCGCGTCTATGCTTCTACCTTCAGGAAGAACCGCTCATTCTCGCTTCAAACTACCACTAGCACTGACTGATGAGTCATTGTGCAATGTAAAGAAAAACACCCAAATGGAAACATTTCTCCAAAACACAGACTTCATTGTCTGGGACGAGGCGCTGATGAACGATAAACGCTGCTTTGAAACTCTTGATAGGAGCCTCAGAGACATCTTAGAGAATAGAAAAGAAACCTTTGGAAGTAAGTCTTTAATACTCGAGGGTGACTTTAAACAAACCTTGACCGTTAAAAAAGGGCAGACAATCAACTATATTAGGTGCTTACATTACAAATACGTATCTGTGGCAGGAATTCAAGGTGTTTATACTTACAGAAAACATGCACGTGCTCCAACCAGGTGTGACAACATCTGTAAGGGAAAAAATCATAGAATGCTCAAAGTGGTTATTAAGTGTAGGAAATGGTGACATCGGTGCACCTGATATAGACGACCCACTGAATAGTCGCTGGGTATGAATACCCGAGGTGTATTGTATTCCCGATGAGGAAAATGGCTTGGAACATCTCATTTCTTTTATATACCCCCGTGAATCGTTGCAAAATCCAACCTCATTCGAGCTGCAGCAGAAGCCAATAGTTTGCCCAAAAAACGAAGTGATTGATCCATAAATAACTTGATCGTCAATATGGTTGATGGTCCGGTTACAACCTACAGTAGCTACAATTCTGCAACGCTTCATGAAAATGATGGTGGTGAGGCCGAGCTACTCTATCCAACGGAATATCTAAACACACTCAACTATCCTGGCTTACCACCACATACACTACATCTAAAAAATGATGTACCAACCATTCTGCTACGTAACATTATTTTTGCAGGAGGCCTAATGCCCAAGAATGATAGTCACTCAAATGCTATCTAATTCAGTCGAGGCTGAAATAATCACAGGTACAAGGGTCGGTGAGATAGTTTTTTCCCAAGAATGAGCCTCATCCACAAAGAACCAACGTGTTACAACTCGTTTTAAAATGACATCAATTCCCAATAAAAAATTTCCTACGCCATGATTATAAATAAAAGTCAAGGTCAATCAACAAAATAGGAGTTTATTTGCCTAAACCCATTTTCGGTCGTGGGCAACTATATGTCGTGCTGTCAAGAGCTGCATCATCAGACGATTTGAAGCTGTTGATTAAACAGCAAAAGGACCACGTGCCTATTATAACAAAGAACATTGTCTACACATATTTTCTGTCCACAATTACTGACTTCAAGGCAGCACGGCTGCCCATGGTAGCTGTTAAAAAAAAACACAACCACGAAAGCATTATGTACATAGTTAATATATAGTTATATTTTTAATACTAATTATTTACTTCCTTTAACAATATGGCATAAATCACAGTTCTAGCACAGCTGGCATCGGGCGATAGAAATAGGACAATCGCAGCGAGAATCTACCGAAAGTGGGTGACTTAGAAATATGACAACCAAGCTCCAACTGGATACTGTTGCATGCTAATTTATGTGATAGTATTCTAATGTTAAAACTTTTGTTGGCTATTCTTCTCTCTTATTTATAATGCATGTTAGAATTTTTTTTCATTATGCAGTGGTACCCTATGTTCGTTAACATGACATTCACTGACAAAGATTTTCTTGAAAACCTTATGCACTTGAATAAAGTATACGTGATAGGAAACTTCTCATGTCATGCTACGGGTAGGTAGGAGAAAGTATACTTTTGAAGAGCTTTCACTCGCAGACTTTCCCCAACATTACTTCCAGTTTGTAGCATATAATCAGCAGCACACTCGTGTCCCAAACACTACTGTTCTCGCGGGTACGTTTTGCATAATAACAAATACATATACTTAAACATCCATTGATATGTAATTTACACAAACAGACTACATTGGCTGCATTGACCCCCTTGTTGACCCGATAGTTATGGGAGACGTTAATCGCAAATAGCTTATAAGAAGAGCCATTGACCTCACAAACCTCGAGTAAGCTATTGTTTACAAAAAAATGTTTTTGTTTGTTTTTTTATTTTACATACTTCCATATAGCAACTACTTATTCTATACATCTTTATTTAAGTTGCACAGTTTGAAACCATATAGCATTTACTGATTAAAAATTGTTATTAGGTATTTTCATACTTGCCATTTACAACAATAATTGAGGCATTTGTATTGCCAAAAAAGAAATTGTAACAACCCAACCAGTTAACCAACCAATAACGCGGAATAAAAAAAAAAATTTCTTTGTGCAGCAAATGGCGCGGCGGGCCATGACCCCGTGCGGCGCGCAAAAGGGTCTGGACAGGCTGCTGTCCCAAAAAGTCCCAAATGCGAAAATGTTTGACCACTTCCCGACACATTTAGACTAAACGGTTTTCACAACATATTATAATAGTTAAGACTAACACGTTTCATCAATAAAAAGGGTTTTATGACACCGGGCCCACGTATGCTCAAATTACCCTTTAAGTACCAATTTCAAGTTTTCGACCACACGACTTTTAACACAAAATAAAGCCAAGCATGGCGATTGGCGATACGCTACCCAATCCTAATCAATCCAAAAGCAAGCCTTCTAAAGCAACTACGCGAGTCCACCAGTCTCACGCTTACCCGAGCCACCGCATCCATGCAAATCTATAAAAAGGTAAACAACGAGAGGGTAAGCTAACACTTAGTGAGTGAGAATATACTACATACATATATATGCATAAAATGGACACGCCACACAAAACCAAATACCGCATACCGGAGCATCCAAGCATAAAGGCAAGCTAGTCTAAGCATACCGTAAGATCACTAAGCAACGAGCTAAAGATACATCAACAAAATATAAGTTCACCAACAACGATGTGAACAATGCCAATAAGCTACACCCGGAGGGTTAGCTACATCATGACAATACAACATTATATGTATACAATATATATATATATATATATATATATATATATATATATATATATATATATATATATATATATATATATATATATATATATATATATATATATATCGAATAACATAATTTGCTTACGCTTACAACACAATAACCATGGTTAACCAATCGTACAAGGGAATGGCGCTCGCGAAAACGCCATCGGTGTTCATAACATCCGTTAGGGTACTTAACACCTCGTATCACTAACCCCTAGGGTGGCACCTTAACACCTCGGCACTTCACCCCGAGTGGCATCTTAACACCTCGATGCTTCACTCATTATTTTACGGAGTGGTGTCTTAACACCTCGACACTACACCCCTAGGTGGCATCTTAACACCTCGATGCTTCACCCCGAGTGGCATCTTAACACCTCGATGCTTCACTCATCACGTGAAACGTGGTGTCTTAGCACCTCGACACTACACATTTCACGCTACAACAAATAGATACATTATATACCTACACATATAATTATTCCACTCACTATATTAACCCTTCGTCATTGGGGTTATATAAGTCCACATCACACGCCCATGTGATAACGTACACACAAAGTGTGCATCTCGCCAAAGTGGTCAACCAAAACGCACAACCGTGCTAATTGGACCTATACACAAGTCCAACAATTCCACCTATACGAGAAGCGAGCTCTATAAGCGAGAACCCCTTCACCCGACCCGCACCCATCCTACACATACATATGCATATAGGATATTAACACTCACCTTGTCGCCTTGAAGAATGCTACCGAATAATCTGCAATCGTCGACGGAATGTACCTAATCCATTTATCACATAACAAGTAACACAATTAGGATGGATATACAAATCAACCCAAATTGACAACTAGTGCAATTTCGACCCAAATGCACTTCCAAGCACAAATCGCGCCCAAACTAACCAATAATCACTAACACAAGTGAGAATGGTCCTAATATGCCAATCAAACCCAATCATAGGTGTTAAACACCTATCTTGCTCAAAATGACACTTAAACCCTAATTTGACCCATAAGAAGTCAATATCACGCTATTAGCAAGTTTTGACACCAAAACATATTTAACTCGGTTCTATGCTTCAACTTAATCCATTTTAAGTTTATAAACCTTATTAAATCGACAATTGAGTCATAATCATCAACAAACCCTAATTTTGACTCTAGTCAAAATTAGTCAACCATAAGAACCCTAATGGTTTCCAAAACACTAATAATCACTAACACTAGTGATTATACACCATTTACAAGTCTTAAACATGGTTAAATCATTAACCAACCCAAAACTCGCCAAATATCAAAATAGCAAGTTTCTATAAACCCTCTTCATCAACCAAATGGGTTTAACAACTAACAATCTCAAACCCTAACTTGAATATCAAATCTAACAAATGAAATTCGGAGTTAGAACTTACCAATACCACCAAAACATAGCTAGGAGCGAGATGAACAACTTTAAAACCCGGGCTTTGGCTAGAATTCGACTCCTTCTTCTCCAAATCAAGCTCTCTCACTCTAGAACTCTTCCTCTCTCTCTAAATATGGATAAGAGTGTTTGTGTGGGTGAGAAATGAGCTCCAATGGAGTTCTAGATCAGTTTTGGTGACCCTAAACCGACCACAATTGAAAAGACCAAATTACCCCTCATTTAAACCTTTAAAAAAGCTGAAAATTGCTTCTGACGCGATCGGAGCGCCGCGCCATAAGGTGGAGCGCCGCTCCAACCTTCAGGTCAGTTTTCAGAAACTTGTTTTGGCCATAACTTTTTGACCGTAGCTCCATTTTCGATGAATCAAATATCGTTGGAAACGTAACAAGATTTTCTTTCCAATGGTAAGGCTTTGAAACATCAACTCAAACTTTATTTGAGGTTGAAAAGATACGTACACACCTTGTCACTTCAGACCACGTCCAGTTTCCTTCGACGTTCGAGCAAACAACACGTACATGCTTCGTACACTTCATACACGTATCGTACACCATAAATACATTATGTATAATAAATATTTGGGTCTTAGAACTCTCCCCCACTTAAACTCGATCACGTCCTCGTGATCTTCTCCACTTAACCAATCCGGACCTACTCAACGGTCCTCAATCATAAGTGCCAATCCGAACTTTCCTGGACAATTCTTCCTAATGAATCACCTTTAACAATTAAATCGTCACCCGCGATTTATCAAATCCACCAACCGAGCACTAAAACCTTGCTCAATCCCTCACATCAGGAAAAACTCAACCAATCTCGAACCGAGATATCAATTCCTTAGCGTACCTTTACCAAGGACCACGCTAAAAGTGACCAAGTCTGAACCTAAAGTCAACAATCCGAACGTTGAAGATCGAACCACATGAATCCTTACGGATTACACTTACCACTAAACATCCTTTGTAGTGCGCAATACAACCAATACGCCACTATCCTAACATCATATGAGCGAAACACGGCTATCGCAATCACTAATCACACAACATGGTCCTCACGATCCCACCATCGGTGTATAAAACGACTGATAGATCACACCACACGGTCCTTACGAACCCACCATTGGTGTATAAAACAACCGATAGATCACTCAACACCGGATGAAGTCAGCGGACCCCGTCAACGGTCATGCTTCACCGATATAACACTACACCCATGATGAAGTCAGCGGACCCCGAAGGTCATGCTTCACCAATCAACAATCTCATGATGAAGTCAGCGGACCCCGAAGGTCATGCTCCACCAATCAACGATCCCATGATGAAGTCAGCGGACCCTGAAGGTCATGCTTCATCAATCACCAATACCATGATGAAGTCAGCGGACCCCGAAGGTCATGCTTCATCAATCAACGCCCTTTTGGTCTCGAACGACGAGTAGCGTAACATCGCGCTCTGCTACGCCATAGTGAATCCTAACGGATACCACTAACCATTCACACAATCGAGCAAGAACCACCTATATCAAACATAGGCACAAAACATTAATTCTCTAAAAGAGGATCCGATACGCACATCCCTTAACCGAGGGATTTCACCTTGCTCGCCATACCCGTCCATTATCTCTCAACGAGATTTACCACATTACCACCTTGGTGATAATTCAAATCCAAAATCATAGGTACAATTTAACCGAAATTGTACTCTACCACAAATCGACCAAATCTAGGTCCCGACACAAATTTCGGATCTACCAAAAGCATTGTCCGAAATCTCACACTAAAACCTCCGCGTGCGGGAGTGTAACTCCCCCACTTGGAACTACGTTCCATAACCGCATCTCGTACACCCGCACAATGCTACCAAAGGTAGACTTTACTAATAATCAGGTTCACACGGCCCATCACCATGTCTTGCTTCAACTTTGAGCATACCAAGGATCCTAACCTATCCTTAAACACTTCGAACGAAAAGTGTACCACAAATTACACGAACTATACACTCCAATCATCCAATTGCTTTAGTTTGTCGAATTCCACCTAGTCACTCATGTACCTAAGGGTTTCTCCTCGGTACCCTAAGTACAATGTAACCGCAACACAATCGGAGTCGAACACTACGCTAGTAGGTATAAAAGAGGCACCTAATGTCGCGTCACGTAGACTCATTTACCAACTGATAGTGCTCCAAATGAACATATATTTAGTAGCAATATCCTCTCAATATGTAAATTATTTAGTTGTAATTTTCCTATTGTAAGTTGTAATCATTTATATTAAATAAGTGCGAAGACAAAACGCGAAAACGAAGATTTGAAGACACAAACGTCCAAAAAGCTCAAATGTACAAGATACAATTCAAAAGGTTCAATTTATTGATGAGAAACGTCTAAAAATGACAAGAGTACAAGTTACAAAACGCAAAGTACACGATATAAAATAGTACGCAAGGACGGTCGAAAATCCGGAATCGGGACATGAGTCAACTATCAACGCCCGACGCAACGGACTAAAAATTACAAGTCTACTATGCACAAAAATATAATATAATATATAAATAATTATATTAATTATTTATATTTTATATTTATATATAAATTATGTTGACAAGCAAGGTTCCAAAATTATGTGAGCTGGATTTTCAAACTCCACGACTCGCGGAGTTTGCAGGCTTAAAACTCCACGACTCGCGGAGCTGTCAGAAATCAAAACGCCTATAAAAGGCCATGCATTCTGCCGAGTAAAAAAATAAAAAAATAATAATAATAATACTCTGTAATAAATAATAAATAAATATAATATATATATATATATATATATATATATATATATATATATATATATATATATATATATATATATATATATATGTATAGTATAGGGTAGTTTTATATTAGATTAGTTCGGGTTATGTAAAGGTTATTTTACGGGTTTTTGAAGTCGAAATTCTGTCCGTGTAACACTACGCGATAAATACTCAATGTAAGTTATGTTCTCCTTTTTAAATTAATGTCTCGTACTTAAGTTATTATTATGCTTATTTAATACCGAAGTAATCATGATGTTGGGCTAAAAATATTAAAATTGGGTAATTGGGCTTTGTACCATAATTGGGGTTTGGATAAAAGAACGACACTTGTGGAAATTAGACTATGGGCTATTAATGGGTTTTATATTAACTAAACAATACCTTGTTAATTTAATATACAAACTTATAATTTGACGTATTTATATATAACCACATACGCTTGACTGGGTACGGTGGGCGGGATATCTATAAATACCAATAATTATTCATTTTACCGGACACGGAACTGGATTAATAGTTAATAGACTTGTTGAAACAGGGGTGAATTACATTCAAGGGTAATTGGTGTAATTGTTAACAAAGTAGTAAAACCTTGGTTTAGACGCAGTCGATAACCTGGTGTATTCATTAAACAAAGTATTAAAACCTTGTTACAATTCGAATTCCCAATTAGTTGGAATATTTGACTTCGGGAATAAGAATAATTTGATGAAGGCTTTCGCTCTTTATATTTATGACTGATGGACTATTATGGACAAATCCGTATGGACATATTAAATAATCCAGGACAAAGGACAATTAACCCATGGGCATAAAACTAAAATCAACACATCAAACATCATGATTATGGAAGTTTAAATAAGCATAATTCCTTTATTTTCATATTTAATTGCACTTCTAATTATTGCACTTTTATTTATTGTTATTGTATTTAATTGCACTTTTAATTATCGTACTTTTTAATTATCGCACTTTTATTTATCGAAATTTCATTATCGTTATTTATTTTACGTTTTAAATTAAGTTATATTTATTTTACATTCGGTTTTAACTGCGACTAAAGTTTTAAAATCGACAAACCGGTCATTAAATAGTAAAAACCCCTTTTATATATTATTAATATAATATATTTTGTACAAATATAATTGTTTAAAAATATAGTGTGCAATAAGCCCGCTCCCTGTGGAACGAACCGGACTTACTAAAAACTACACTACTGTACGATTAGGTACACTGCCTATAGTGTTGTAGCAAGGTTTAGGTATATCCCATTTGTAAATAAATAATTAAAACTTGTGTAATTTGTAACGTATTTCGTAGTAAAATATAGTATTTCAAGTACACCTCGCACGACATCAAGTTTTTGGCGCCGCTGCCGGGGACTCGGCGAAACGCTATATTTTTAATTTATTTTTGTATAAATATATTTATATATATTTTAAGAAAAACAATATAAAATTTAAAAAAAATACGTTTTTCAAACTCCACGACTCGCGGAGTTTGCAGGCTTAAAACTCCACGACTCGCGGAGCCACCCTGACAGGCGCACCCAGGAACCCTACTTCGCATTTATTACGGAATAATATTAATTATTATTATTTTAAAACCCTAATTAGGTTTAATTAATTTAATATTTAATTTTTAGTTTTAATTAAATTTGTAATAATTACTTTTAATTAGTTTTATTATATATAAAAATTAATACTTTTATAAAATAAAAATATAAAAATAATATTTTTATAAAAATTGTACTTTTTACAACTTTAAGTTTATTTTTATATTTTGTATTTTTTTAGTGTAATATTTGTATCTTTATTGTTCGTAGCTAGTTTTAAGTTCTAGTATTTTGCCGTAGCTTATTTTTAGTTTTAGATTTTTAGGCTGTGCCGTTAAATCCCTTAAGTGCTATTTCTTTAGACTAAGATTTAGGTGCTTTAGAATTTTGCGATGATTTTAAAATTTTAGTGCCTTTTAAGTCACGACTCGCTACTTTCTTATTTTTATTTTTCGACGTTTTTCGACGCGCATTCTTTTTCTTTCTTATTTCTCGACGCTTTAGTTTTTAAGACTTAGAAATTTTCTCTATTTCTTATCTAATATCTCAAACGGAAAGAAAAATTATTTAAGTGGTTAAATTAATGGATGTTGACAATTTTCTGCTTCGTAGTAATAGTTGGATTTGTTAGTGGCTGAGTTGTGAGCTTCCGATTTAAAGGGATCTGGCTCCCTGCTACATCTTTTGGCTATTCGAAACGTGGACAAAAGCAGAAAAGTCTATTAATTTGATAACTTTAAATAATTTTTATCTTTTTATAACTAATAGGATAATTAGTGAATGCACCACATTGTAGCTAAAATTTGGCCATCGCAATAAAATGGAAAATTTTGAAAACAAGGCCTTGGAAACTCTTTATGACATCCGAAATCAATTTAATCAATACTCTCAACCGGGTGTTGATGATAATTCGTTCGGTCAATCTTGGATCACGAATGACGAAACAATAACTGGTTGTGAAATCTGTGGAGATTATCACTCAACATGGGAATGTTATTATTACGTTCCTATGGAAAATTACGCACCCACGGAACCTGAATGGAATGATTATGAAGAATACAATTCAAATTGGGATTATTCCCAAGAATATTTCCAAACTCAACAACCAGTAGACGAGGAAAATTACGTGTCTGAAAATTTATTAGACAATATGAAAATCAAACTCGAAGAACTCAATGCTCAAAATGAACAAATGAGAGAGTTTGTAAACCGGCAAGCTGAAACTCTATCAGGCTACACACCTGTTGATCTGAGGAGTCGTGTGAAAGAAAATCTCATATCATCGAATTTTGATGAATTCGAGAGCTCCGAAATCACCAACTATCCCGATGATACTTTTTATTCAGTTTTACCAATTTCACAACATATCGACACATTAGCCTCTACCGACAAAATCATCGATCCATCAATGAATGAAGAAGAAGTAAGGGTGACAAATTGGTACTCATGGGAAAACGATAACGTTGAAAATTTTACCCCCGAGACCAAAATGGTGAGACCAATAAGTATCATTAATGAAGAAGAATTTGCTTCGATCCCGAAATTCACTATTCCACAACTTTCCAACCCAATATTCTCAATAGACGAGTCATCTACCAAAGATGAACTACGAGCTGTAATAGATAATGACACCTCGAATTTCACCCAATTGGGTAATAGAGGTGAAAACTTTGATCCTGAGAATAAAAGGAAGGAAATATTAGGAATTGTCCACCCTATAGAAATAAGTATGTCGGTGTATATCGATCCATTTGACCAAAAACTAGAAAAGAGACATATCCATTTACTAAAAGCTACACTTAAAAAAGAATTAAGTAGTGACAATCGGGCGAGTCTAAACTTTAAACCCATTGATATATTATACACCACCCGAAATGTAAATAACTGGCTCACTACTCTAATTCGTGGAACTCATTCTACCGACTTCACATGTCGTCAGCTAAGTGTGGGGAAGTCTAACCCCACTTAACGTTAAATTCGGGGTTCGGGTTAGTGCATAACTCGTTAATAAAAATGCATGATAATTTAGGGTAAAATACGTATATTCAAAGATTAGCAAACAGTTCAGAAAAGCAACCGTTTTTGAAGAAAAATATGTGTGATAAAACAAAAAGGAATGAACGATGAGGCGCGCCATCTATCATTTGACGAGCTTTGTAATTACCAACTGGGTATTTTCAATCACTTTTCTACACTAATCACCCTCATGAATTTATAATTATAGTCTGATTTCATGCAACTGAGGGCATTGCATGATCTCAAGTGTGGGGAAGGGTTATAAATTCTCTCGGGTTTATACGCCAAATTTTATGAAAATTTGAAAAATTTTCAACTAAATGAATTTAAAATCATGTTTATATATATTTATGAACGGTGAAAATTAGATGTTAATACCGAAATTATCGTTACCTCGAAAAGGACATAAATTGAGAAACACCCTAAAACGCTTGAATTTATTTATTTAAGAATAAAAAGGCAAAGAAAGAAACTAAGTGTGGGGAGAATGTACCTAGTTATTCAATTAAAAACTATCTAGCACATGTTTCTGTAAAGTTTATTGCAGGTGCTTTTGTTTTGGACTAAATTAACTATTTTACCCGATGAAAGAAAAGAAAAGATGGATCTACACGATGAATCAATTCCATCATTAAAAGGAAGTAAAGTCTTCCGAAAAAGACACGCGCTTCTTGATTTAGGTCAAGAAGTTGTCGTCCAGACCAGCTGTAGGTTGACGAAAAATCTAGAAAAGTCATCACTAAAATCAGCAGAAAATCCACGGACCTCAGCATCAAACAGGGTCGCCAAGTGGTCAGATTTATCCTAACCATGAGAAGGATTTATCTCGTACAATGGGGGGACACCGTGCAAATTAGCTTGATAAGACTAATGAATCAGATCCCCAGAAAGGATAATCTCCTTAAAGATTAAAAATCAGCTTTAAAGCCTGATATTACTCAATCCTTGAGATTGACCTTAAAGATTGAGAATTACAAACTCATGGAATTCAATGATATCTAAACTCGAGCTTGAACGAGAAAATATTTTGATCAAAATTACAAACCGATTTGTTTTCTAAAAACCTATTTTCGGTGCGTTTATTACCATTGAACGTAAAATCCTAGGAATTCACCTGGAATTCATTAGGTCACCTGAACCAAATCGGGTGTCAACCGTAAGAACGGTGGTTGCATAGCATGGTCAAAGACAGGACCTTGTGCCAGACCGGAAAATTATAAGGGTGAGCTTTAATATTGCTCCTACAAAGGATAGTAATTGCGTCCGACACGTTATAGACCATAATCAAAAGCAAGTCACGGGACATTGCCTTAACAGTTGCTTGTTCATCGCTTTCCTTTACAACCGGACGGTAGTTTACCGAAAGGTAATATACGGGACAAGTAAACTGGACGTGTTGCTTTCCTAATACAAGGTTAGCAAGTGGGTGACACAAAACCATAAGTTTTGAGCTAAAATTTTCAAATCTGAAACCCACAAAACCCACAAAAATATTTTACAACACCGGTGACGGGTTATTCCGGAAAACTTATCTAGGGTAAAAGCTAGATTAAATTTTCAAAAAGATCAAATGTTTCCTTAAGGATCTACATTTTCATAGTCATGTGGGACTGTAAACCACATCGTTACTATCATTGTTTATACCGCCGTATCAAAATCACTGATGTATAAAGTGTGAAGAATAAAGAAGTGATTCGTGTGATTTAATTTCAAGTTCTGTATTGCTTGAGGACAAGCAACGTTCAAGTGTGGGGATATTTGATAGTGCTCCAAATGAACATATATTTAGTAGCAATATCCTCCCAATATGTAAATTATTAAGTTGTAATTTTCCTATTGTAAGTTGTAATCGTTTATATTAAATAAGTGCGAAGACAAAACGCAAAAACGAAGATTTGAAGACACAAACGTCCAAAAAGCTCAAATGTACAAGATACAATTCAAAAGGTTCAATTTATTGATGAGAAACGTCTAAAAATGACAAGAGTACAAGTTACAAAACGCAAAGTACACAATATAAAATAGTACGCAAGGACGTTCGAAAATCCGGAATCGGGACATGAGTCAACTATCAACGCCCGACGCAACGGACTAAAAATTACAAGTCTACTATGCACAAGAATATAATATAATATATAAATAATTATATTAATTATTTATATTTTATATTTATATATAAATTATGTCGACAAGCAAGGTTCCAAAATTATGTGAGCTGGATTTTCAAACTCCACGACTCGCGGAGTTTGCAGGCTTAAAACTCCACGACTCACGGAGCTGTCAGAAATCAAAACGCCTATAAAAGGCCATATAATAATACTCTGTAATAAATAATAAATAAATATATATATAATAGATATATATATATAGTATAGGGTAGTTTTATATTAGATTAGTTCGGGTTATGTAAAGGTTATTTTACGGGTTTTTGAAGTCGAAATTCTGTCCGTGTAACACTACGCGATAAATACTCAATGTAAGTTATGTTCTCCTTTTTAAATTAATGTCTCGTACTTAAGTTATTATTATGCTTATTTAATACCGAAGTAATCATGATGTTGGGCTAAAAATATTAAAATTGGGTAATTGGGCTTTGTACCATAATTGGGGTTTGGATAAAAGAACGACACTTGTGGAAATTAGACTATGGGCTATTAATGGATTTTATATTAACTAAACAATACCTTGTTAATTTAATATACAAACTTATAATTTGACGTATTTATATATAACCACATACGCTTGACTGGGTACGGTGGGCGGGATATCTATAAATACCAATAATTATTCATTTTACCGGACACGGAACTGGATTAATAGTTAATAGACTTGTTGAAACAGGGGTGAATTACATTCAAGGGTAATTGGTGTAATTGTTAACAAAGTAGTAAAACCTTAGTTTACACGCAGTCGATAACCTGGTGTATTCATTAAACAAAGTATTAAAACCTTGTTACAATTCGAATCCCCAATTAGTTGGAATATTTGACTTCGGGAATAAGAATAATTTGACGAAGGCTTTCGCTCTTTATATTTATGACTGATGGACTATTATGGACAAATCCGTATGGACATATTAAATAATCCAGGACAAAGGACAATTAACCCATGGGCATAAAACTAAAATCAACACGTCAAACATCATGATTATGGAAGTTTAAATAAGCATAATTCCTTTATTTTCATATTTAATTGCACTTCTAATTATTGCACTTTTATTTATTGTTATTGTATTTAATTGCACTTTTAATTATCGTACTTTTTAATTATCGCACTTTTATTTATCGAAATTTCATTATCGTTATTTATTTTACGTTTTAAATTAAGTTATATTTATTTTACATTCGGTTTTAACTGCGACTAAAGTTTTAAAATCGACAAACCGGTCATTAAACAGTAAAAACCCCCTTTTATATATTATTAATATAACATATTTTGTACAAATATAATTGTTTAAAAATATAGTGTGCAATAAGCCCGCTCCCTGTGGAACGAACCGGACTTACTAAAAACTACACTACTGTACGATTAGGTACACTGCCGATAGTGTTGTGGCAAGGTTTAGGTATATCCCATTTGTAAATAAATAATTAAAACTTGTGTAATTTGTAACGTATTTCGTAGTAAAATATAGTACTATCACGTACCCCCACGCTACCACATCACCAACATACATCGAGATCAACACTCGATTTCTCGGGTTTCATCCCACCCGTCGAACCTCATGGTTCATCAACTTCAACACAAAAGCGAACACGCGCTTAACAATCGAACACCAAAACTCATTTCCATGGCTTGGTAGAAACATTTCCCAAATACTAATGAATGCTTGGTTGCACCAAGTCTTACGCCCTTCGCTCAACAATCAAACGCCACCATAGGGTACTTCCATTAGGAACATCACCCTTAACACCAACATGCACAACACAATGCATTTAACAACCAAACTCAACGACACTTAATAAATAATCAAAGGACATATTTATTAAAATGAAACGTACCTTAACGTCTCCTTGTCGCACCCGTCCCCGCTAACTTGGGACATTCCGACTTACGATGTCCTTCTTTTTGGCAAATGAAGCACCCTATGCCATCACCCTTTGGTACCGAACATTCCCAAGACTTGTGACCCCTCATGCCAAAATTGTAACACTTAGACGCACTAGAATCCGATATACCCGTCCGTGTACCACCCGTGCTCACGCTCGGACCCTTAGTTCTCTTACTTGGAGCACCATAAGAAACAACCCTTCTCTCACTGGAAGGTTGACCAACCTTCGATCGCGAATACGACTCGAAACCTCTAGCCGCGGCGAATAACTCCGCAAACGATTTCGCCTGAACTCTGCTAATCTTACTCTTCTAGTCATCATTCAAGGTTCGATAGAAATCCTGCATCAATAAATGATCATTCCCCAAATACTCCGGGCAAAAACGAGCCTTCGCCATAAAGGTCGTCTTGAGAGTATTTAAATCCATAGAACCTTGTTGCAAATTTCGCAACTCATTATGCATTTCCGAAAAATCGGCTGAAGTTCGGAACTCCTCGAAGAATTCCTTCTTAAACTCGTCCCACGATAAAGCCATAAACGTTTCACTACCGACAAGATCAATCTTACCATCCAACCAATCCCTCGCCCTACCCCGCAACAAACTATTAGCGAGTCTTATCCTCTTCTCGGGAGGGCAATCAATAGTACGAAAACACCCTACTACATCCGAGATCCAAGTTGTGCTTATCAAAGGATCCGGTTTCCCGTCATACATCGGGGGTTTAGTCCTCTTGAAGCTCTTAAGACAACGCTCCATTTCACCACTACTTTGAAGTTCGGAATACTTCCTATCCATTTCTTCTCAAAACGCACTCATTTGCTCCGAAACGGCGGCCGCAACTCTAGCGTTAAACTCAACGTCGTTCGTCTCGATCCCATTTCCCATCGCCATTCTAAGGAATGCAAAGCGATTAGACCACGAACGTATAAAATCACACGCACAACACCGCCCCATCTTGCTAAACATTCGTCGTACATCACTTGTTAGACACGATTTGCACCCGTAATAAGGTTTGCAAGTCCTTATTACGCATACACGCCGTATCGACTCGTTAGTACAACGACCGCCTCGCTTGATGATATATGCAACCGCAAACACAAACCAAATATAACACAAGAATCATTATCACAGCACAATAGCATATTAATAATATCCGCATTACTAATATAAACGTTAGTCCACTTACAAACAAGGCACTAACTATAACCCATTCCGACCCGTAATCCTACAAGTCCCGCAACAATTTAAGCACATACAGAATTCTAAGTCTAGGCACCTATTTCAAGTCACCTAAATCCCTTAGACCATGCTCTGATACCACTTGTAACAACCCAACCCGTTAACCTACCAATAACACGGAATAAAAAAAAATTTCTTTGTGCAGCAAATGGCGCGGCGCGCCATGACCCTGCGCGGCGCGCAAAAGGGCCTGGACAGGCTGCTGTCCCAAAAAGTCCCAAATGCGAAAATGTTTGACCACTTCCCGACACATTTAGACTAAACGGTTTTCACAACATATTATAATAGTTAAGACTAACACGTTCCATCAATAAAAAGGGTTTTACGACACCAGGCCCACATATGCCCAAATTACCCTTTAAGTACCAATTTCAAGTTTTCGACCACACGACTTTTAACACAAAATAAAGCCGAGCATGGCGATTGGGGATACGCTACCCAATCCAAATCAATCCAAAAGCAAGCCTTCTAAAGCAACTACGCGAGTCCACTAGTCCCACGCTTACCCGAGCCACCGCATCCATGCAAATCTATAAAAAGGTAAACAACGAGAGGGTAAGCTAACGCTTAGTGAGTGAGAATATACTAGATACATATATATGCATAAAATGGACACGCCACATAAAAACAAATACCGCATACCGGAGCATCCAAGCATAAAGGCAAGCTAGTCTAAGCATACCGTAAGATCACTAAGCAACGAGCTAAAGATACATCAACAAAATATAAGTTCACCAACAACGATGTGAACAATGCCAATAAGCTACACCCGGAGGGTTAGCTACATCACAACAATACAACATTATATGTATATATATATATATATATATATATATATATATATATATATATATATATATATATCGAATAACATAATTTGCTTACGCTTACAACACAATAACCATGGTTAACCAATCGTACAAGGGAATGACGCTCGCGAAAACGTCATCGGTGTTCATAACATCCGTTAGGGTACTTAACACCTCGTATCACTAACCCCTAGGGTGACACCTTAACACCTCGGCACTTCACCCCGAGTGGCATTTTAACACCTCGATGCTTCACTCATTATTTTACGGAGTGGTGTCTTAACACCTCGACACTACACCCCTAGGTGGCATCTTAACACCTCGATGCTTCACCCCGAGTGGCATCTTAACACCTCGATGCTTCAATCATCACGTGAAACGTGGTGTCTTAGCACCTCGACACTACACATTTCACGCTACAACAAATAGATATATTATATACCTACACATATAATTATTCCACTCACTATATTAACCCTTCGTGTGATGCCCCGTACAAAACCATCGTGTACGAATCATCAACAACAGGATCATTACAAGGTTAAGTACTATATGCTGTAATTAAAGAAGTTGCATTCTCGATAAAAAGGTGATGTCATAACCGACATCAAATGTTTTACATTTCAAAAGCATGCTTCACTAAGTAGAAGCAAATAAATAAGTGTACGTGACCCCAAAGGTCGTTACATAATATAGTTTCAAAAGTAAATAAGTTTGAATGCAAGATAAGTAGTCATGCGATAACAACTCTAAGCAGCGGGTTCTACAGCACGACTAGTACACAGCGGAAGCAACCTCAAGCACCTGAGAAATACATGCTTAAAAACGTCAATACAAAGATTGGTGAGCTATAGTTTAAGTATAACAGTATGTAAGGTAGGCCACGAGATTTCAGTGCTACAAAGAGCGTTTCAAAACGGTATGATAAAGTATATGTTAACCGTGGGCACTTGGTAACTAACTTAACGTTTATACCCCCTGAAAGTACACTTGGCAAGTGCGTATGTTTACGAAGTATTAAACACTCATTAAATGCTAGCGCGACTAGCCCGAGTGGGGATGTCAAACCCTATGGATCCATATCTAATATTCGCGTTCATGGTTCAAAAACCAATGATTAAACGTTACCGAGCTAAAGGGAATGTTTATGCCGTTGTATAACCCACACATATATAAGTTTAAGTACTCGTGCCTAGTATGTAAAACATAAAATCCGCATGTATTCTCAGTTCCCAAAATAAGTTAAAGTAAAAAAGGGAATGCTATAACTCACAATGATATGTAGCGGTAAAGTAGTAGTCGGGAAAGGTGTGCAAGTAAATGGTCCGAAGTCCTCAACCTAAGTCAAATAGTACTAAGTTAGTAAATCATCTTAATAGGTTTAAAAGTATGTATTTAAGGTCTTAAGGGTCATCATCATTCATCATCAAACAAAAGGCGTAAAGTAAGTTTCGTTTATGAAAGTAGTTTTCAACAAAGTCTGACTTCAGTCAGTCACCACGGCCTCTACCCTTACTGAATTAAGGTGAGACCAGTGGCCATGGCTCCGTCTATGAGTCCCTTAAGTGTGGTAAAATTTATAGAAGCAAACTCGTCTTGGTTTGACCGTGGCGACGGTCTAAGTGCGAGAAGGTCAGAAATTTCTGCACAACTTTAAAGGACATAGTAACGATCGGAGGGCCATAAATCCTAAACCGTAACTCGGATTAAGACGAGTCCTATATGAAAAGTTATCTACTCGAAAAGTTCTATCTAAAATTCAAGGTTATAACAGCCCAGATCTACTGGTCTGTTCCAGAAGCATCAGGTCAGTAGGTTTTGGACAGAACAGTGAGTTTAAAAGGGTTCCGGTGGTCTTGGTGCTTGATGTTCATCATGGTTCTCATCCTTGATGCATATAGCTTCAAGTGTACAACTCATTGATGTATCTACATCATCTTAGCCAAGTCTTGAACATCATAACCCTAGTGCAAGTCTAAGACATGAAGCACAACTCACTTAAGAGTTGCATGTAGTTTGATGAACCAAAGTTACATCAAAGTCTTAGGTTTGACACTTACATGAACTATAAGACTAATAATAAGTTACAAACTTGAAAATGAACTTATGAAATCAAGATCTTAAAATGTAGAACATAGTTCTTAGTTAGATCTTGAAGATCCAAGACTCAAAAGTCTAGATCAAGCATAAGTATACAAAGTTATAATTAAAAAGTTTCCTTTATATGTTCTTGAACTTTAAAGTTAACTTTAAGTTCAAGATTAATGAGATCAAGACTAACTTGTAGTACTTGACCATTTAAACTAATTACATGAAATTAAAGTGCAAGTAAATGTAGTAAATAAGCTAAGTAAACAAGTAATTAGTTCATTGTTGTTCATACTTTAAAGATTCAAACCAAGGTTTGATCTTTAGAAAGTAAACTTTAAAGTTTACTTCATGAACTTCAAGTATGTCTTTCAACCATGAACTTTATAATCTTTTGAAACAAATAAGGTAGAACATAACTAGATAGATTATGTTCTTGTTGTTCTTATTATAACAAGATAAAAATGAAGAATCAAACTAGTAAGTTTATTCTTGTAACATGAAAGTAAGTAGCAACAATTATCAAAGACAAGTAGTTAAACAATAATCAAGAACAAGTAACAATTAACAAATGATGATGATGGATGACTTTAGGATTCGGTTTTATCAAGAAAAAAAGAAGAAGAAGAACTCAAGTTACTTACAAGGTTTAGAGAGAAAAGAGAGGAAAAAGAGTTGCAAGTATGTGTGTGTGTTTGAATGAGGTTTACAAGTAATGAAGTAATACAAGGAAATGAACCAAAAATTCCCTCCAAGACCCCTTAGGCCTACGGCCTGCAGCTGCAACAAGAGGGGGAAGGGAGTTATTTGATGGTTACTTTCAAGTAAAGCTCATAAAGGTTGGATACTAGATGGTTGTTCATGGGGATTATGGCAACTAGATTCCAAATGAACCAAAACTAGCTAGTTAATGTTCAAGTATCACTTACACTTTCAAGACATGGGCTAAAAGGTCCATTAATAATGTAGGGTGGGCTTGGAAGTCCAATAACATGAGTCCATTACACTAACAAAGCCCAAGTTCAAATAAATCACAAGTTAAACCAATTAAAGCCCAAGTAACTAACTAATAGCCTTAGTTAATTAAAATGATTAATAAATTTAATCATGAATGTAAATAATATCTAAAAATATTATTCGTGAAAGTTCCGGGTGTCACAATGACTTTTCGGGCACTTAAAAGTCAAGTACGGGCAATCATGGCAACATGTAAATGTAATAACATACATTCGTTTAATCACACGTATTAATAATAATAATTTTTAATAAATAAACGTTGGAAATTCCACGGTCATTACATTACCCACCTGTTAAAGAAAATTTCGTCCCCAAATTTAAGCTGAGGTAGATGGAGGAGTCGGGAAAAGGTGAGGATACTTTCGCATCATTTGATCCTCTCGTTCCCAAGTAAACTCAGGTCCTCGTTTGGCATTCCATCGCACTCGGACGATCGGAATCTTGTTGCGTTTCAAAGTTTTGATCTCACGATCCATAATTTCAACTGGTTCTTCCACAAAGTGGAGTTTGTCGTCAATCGTAAGTTCCTCAAGTGGTATGATAAGTTCGGGTGCGGCAAGACACTTCTTCAAGTTTGACACATGGAAGGTAGGATGAACTAAGCTCAATTGTGCTGGTAGATCTAATCGGTAAGCAACGGGTCCAACACGTTCCAAGATCTCAAAAGGACCAATGTATCGTGGGTTTAACTTTCCACATTTTCCAAAACGAATCACACCTTTCCAAGGTGCAACCTTTAACATTACACGATCACCAACGTTGAATTCAAAGTCTTTACGTTTAAGATCGGCATAACTCTTCTGACGATCGCGGGCAGTCTTAAGTCTAGCTTGAATCTGAGCAATCTTCTCCGTGGTTTCGTGGACTACCTCTGGTCCGGTGATTTGCTTTTCTCCTACCTCGGCCCAACAAATAGGAGATCGGCACTTACAACCATACAATACTTCAAAAGGTGCAGCATTAATGCTAGTGTGATAACTGTTGTTGTACGAGAATTCGGCGAGTGGCAAATGCCTTTCCCAGGCCTTTCAAAAATCAATGACACATGCACGCAGCATGTCCTCCAAGGTCTGAATCGTTCGTTCACTTTACCCGTCAGTCTGAGGATGATAAGCAGTACTCATGTCAAGACGAGTTCCCATGGCTTCTTGCAAAGAACGCCAAAATCTAGAATCAAAACGGGGATCGCGATCGGAGATGATCGATAAAGGTACACCATGACGAGATACAACCTCTTTGATGTATAACTGAGCAAGTCTCTCCATTGTATCAGTTTCCTTCATCGCTAGAAAGTGTGCAGATTTGGTAAGGCGGTCAACAATAACCCAAATAGTATCGTATCCGCCCACCGTCTTTGGTAGCTTAGTAATAAAATCCATTGTTATCCTTTCCCACTTCCATTGTGGGATCTCCGGTTGCTGAAGTAAACCAGAAGGTCTCTGATGCTCGGCTTTAACCTTCGAGCAAGTCAAACACTTACCAACATAAGTCGCAACGTCCTTCTTAAGATTCGGCCACCAATACTGTTCTTTAAGGTCATGGTACATCTTGCCCGCACCGGGGTGAATTGAATATCTCAATTTGTGTGCTTCATCAAGTATCAGGTTTCGTAGATCTCCATAATAAGGTACCCAAATTCTTCCGGCATAACATCGGAGTCCAGACTCCCTAACCTCGAATCGAGAGACAAGTATGTTCAAATGTTCATGAGATATATTCTCCTCCTTGAGAGCCTCATCTTGGGCTACTCTGATCTGGCTGTTGAGGTTCGAATGGATGGTGATGTTCAGAGCCCTAACACGAAGAGGTGCCGTCCTCTCCTTTCGGCTTAAAGCGTCAGCTACAACATTGGCCTTGCCAGGGTGATAACGGAGTTCACAATCGTAGTCGTTGAGCGTCTCGATCCATCGACGCTGTCTCATATTCAGTTGCTTCTGATCAAAGATGTGCTGGAGACTCTTGTGATCGGTGAAAATAGTGCTCTTAGTTCCATACAAATAATGTCTCCACAATTTAAGCGCAAAGACAACGGCTCCAAGTTCAAGATCATGTGTAGTGTAGTTCCGCTCGTGAATCTTCAATTGGCGGGAGGCATAGGCAATAACCTTTGATCATTGCATCAGTACACAACCAAAACCGCTCTTCGATGCATCACAATAAACAACAAAGTCGTCACTGCCTTCAGGAAGTGATAGGATAGGTGTGGTGGTTAACTTCTTCTTCAAAGTTTGAAATGCTGATTCGTGTGCGGGTTTCCAAGTGAACTTCTTGCCCTTGTGAGTCAGCGCGGTCAAAGGACGCGCAATCAGAGAAAATCCTTCGATGAATCTTCGGTAATAACCGGCGAGACCTAGGAATTGGCGAATATGCGTTGGAGTAGTGGGGGTCTCCCACTTGCTGATAGCTTCAATCTTGGCGGGATCAACTTTGATACCCTGGTCGCTTACAACATGACCCAAAAATTGTACTTCCTTCAACCAAAATTCACACTTGGAGAATTTGGCGTAAAGTTGCTCTTGTCTTAAGAGTTCAAGCACTAATCGAAGGTGTTGCTCATGTTCTTCTTCGCTCTTAGAGTAGATGAGGATATCATCTATGAAGACGATAACAAACTTGTCCAAGTAAGGCTTGCAGACACGATTCATGAGATCCATGAACACGGCAGGTGCATTTGTCAAACCGAATGGCATCACGAGGAACTCATAATGACCATAACGGGTTCTGAATGCAGTGTTCATCACGTCACTTTCCTTCACCCTCAACTGGTGATAGCCGGATCGCAAATCGATCTTTGAATAAACGCTCGATCCTTGTAGTTGATCAAAAAGATCATCAATTCGTGGAAGAGGATACCGATTCTTGATTGTTAATTTGTTGAGTTCACGGTAGTCGATACACATACGGAAAGATCCATCCTTCTTCTTTACAAACAACACAGGTGCGCCCCAAGGCGAGAAGCTTGGTTGAATAAATCCTCGATCAAGTAGTTCTTGTAGTTGACTCTGTAATTCTTGCATCTCGGAAGATGCGAGTCTATAAGGTGCACGAGCTACAGGTGCAGCTCCTGGCACTAAGTCAATCTGAAACTCTACTGCTCTCTGCGGCGGTAATCCAGGCAATTCTTCTGGGAAGACATCGGAGAATTCGTTCACAATTCGAACGTCGTTCACGCTCTTCACCTCAGTTTCTACCGCTTTCACATGTGCTAGGACAGCAAAACGTCCCTTCTTCATAATCTTTTGCGCTTTCACGCAACTAATGAGGTTCAACTTTGAGGTACATCTCTCTCCATAGATAACCAGTGGTTCGCCATCTCCTTGTGGTATGCGAAGTGCTTTATCTCCACAGATAATATCGGCCTTTATCTTACTCAACCAATCCATACCAACGATCACGTCAAAGCTTCCCAGTTTGATAGGTATCAAATCAATTTCGAAATCTGCACCAGCTATGTTGATAATAGCTCCTCGACTAATGTGGTCAACTTTTTCAAGTTTTCCATTTGCGACCTCGACAAGCATACTTTCTTTTAACGGGCCTAATGACCAATTAATCTTATCGCAAAAATGTATACATACATAACTTCTATCCGCACCAGTATCAAACAAGACAGAAGCTAAAAGATTGTTGATTTTGAATATACCTGTCACCAAGTCGGGGTTATCGCGTGCATCCCTTGCATTAACATTGAAGGCTCTACCTCGGGGTGGTCCTCCGTTTTTTTGCTTGTTTGGGCACGCGTTTCTGAAATGGCCCGTCTGTCCACATTCGTAGCACTTCTTCGGTCCATTGGTGTTCGGTTTCCCATTCAAAGTGGTGACCTTGCAGTCCTTTCCGATATGCCCAGCCCATTGGCACTTCTCACAGACAACATTGCAATATCTAGTATGGTGCTTGTAGCACCGCTTGCATTGTGGTAAGGTTCCTTTGTAGTTCGGGTTGGTGTTGGTGTTGTTGTTGGGATTAGGGTTTCCACCATTGTTGTGCCTCTTGGCGGGGGTTTGATCGTAGTTTCTCCCCCTGTTGTTGTTGTTGTTGTTGTGGTTGTTGTGGTTGTTATGGTTGTTATGGTTGTTATGGTTGTTGTCCCATTTCCTCTTTTCGCTACTACCAGCTTCAAACTTAGCCTTCTCCGGCTCGTCAAGGATGATTTGATTCAGGAGAGTATGCGCCATGCGCATTGCTTCGGGATCATTCGGTGGTTTGGATGAGGTAACATTACCCTTGATGGACTTAGGAAGTCCTGAGATGTATTTCTCTAAGCGCTTAAATTCGGGGGTGACCATGGTCGGACACATAAGAGCCAACTCCAAAAACCTACGGTTGTAACTGTTAAGGTCGTTCCCTACGGCCTTTAACTGCATAAATTCGATTTCCATCTTCTGAATTTCGGTTCTCGGACAATACTCATCAATCATAGCCGCCTTGAATTCCTCCTATGGCGTAGCATAAGCCTCATCGATACCTTTCGCCTGAGCTAACGTGTTCCACCACGTTAGTGCGCCGTCAGATAGCGTGCAAGATGCAAACTTGGTCTTATTATCCTCCGAACAGTTGCTAACTCGGAATACTGATTCAAGTTTCTCGAACCATCTGGTGAGACCAACTGGTCCCTCGGTGCCGATGAAGTAATGCGGTTTGCAGCTCTGGAATTCCTTGTATGTACACCCATTTCGAACGGGTGGAATAACCGGTGGTGGTGGCGGTGGAGCTTCGAGATTTCTTTCTGCTAGGGCTGCAGCGACCCGTTCGTTGATCATGTCCTCAATATGGGCGGCGGTAGGTGTGGATCTTCCGTTAGCCATGATATTCTAAACAAAAATTTTGACCCAAGTCAAAATCCAGCATTCGATATGTAGTAATATAGTACATAGTAACCAACATGGAATCAAAACATCACATGTCATTAAATAATGCATCTAGGTACAAATACCACAGAATCATCGTACAGCAATGTAAATAGAACATCGTGCAAGAATTAAATAATGCAAAGTTCCATTCATTAATAATAATAAGTTTCATACATCTGAATAAGTTCGTACAATACATATGAAATACTTGAAACTATAGCTAGATTACATCATGAAATATAAATACAAAGTCCTACGGTGAAGGCGGGTGAACTGCTCCTCGAGCCAACTGCTCCTCGAGCTCAGTGACTCGAGCTCGGAGAGTCTCAACCTCCCTCATCAGTTCCTCGTTAGAGGGAGCTGGTGGGGCAGGCGGTGCAGGTGGGGCGGGTGGTGCCGGTGGTGCTGATGTAGATGGTCCGGCTCCGGATGTAGACGGTACGTCCCTAGATGTAAGTGGTCCGTATCTAAATCTAGGTGGTACGGTTCCAGGAATAGTCAATACGTAACGAGGAACCTTACGTATCTGTGGGTCGGCAGGGTATGGCACAACTAGTTTACGAGCAGTAACCCTACGACGATGGCCAAATGTGTCAGTAAAAGCACGACCTCCATTCACCCCTGGAATGACGGTGCCGTCGAAACGGTACCGCTTCCTCGGCGGGGTGGAGGGTGCCTGAATAGGTCTATCAGCAGGATCCTCATCATCGCTGGAGTCATCTGATGATGAAGAATCGGCGGATGATGAGTCATCCGAATCGTGTGGTGGTGACACTGGTGGCTGAGCTGGTAATCCGAAGCGTCCGAAGGCGGCCAACATCTGTCTGTGTCTGCCTGGCGGAATCACGACTAAATGTCCGTCGGGAGTGCGTCGGCAAGGCGTGCGCATGTGGTTACGAAACGGTCCTTCCCCAAACTCCGCGGGGATCTCAATACCACCAATGCGGGGCTGTGACCTCGAGGATCCGGGAGCAGACACTGGGGCAGGTGCACTAGTACCAGCTCCGGAAGTAGAAGCGCCGGGATCACTAGTGGGTGTTGGGGCCGGTGTATCGGCAGTAGCAGCAGCAGGTGTAGCAGTAGGTAGGGCGACGGGGTCTGAGTCTGTACTGCCCGAAATGCCAGCAGGTGGAACATCCGACATCTGAACAAGGAAAAATAAATTTTCCATGTCAGTATGTCATAAAGCAAGCAAATAATAGGCCAACAGTTTAAATCATGTATAACGGTAACTAGCATGGCAATAACAGCAATTCGTATGAAAGTAGCATGCAGTCAAAAGCAAGTAGCATCATGCAGTAGTGAAATCATGTAGTAGCATACGGCATATAGCGGAAAAAGTAAGCAGCAGCATGCAGTAAGTTCAGCGGAAACACGTAAACTAGCAAGTTGTAGATTAGTCCTATTAGTGAATCCTACTCGGGTCGGTCTTAGACTCACTAATGCAACCTAATTCCCTACAACCAATGCTCTGATACCAAATGTGATGCCCCGTACAAAACCATCGTGTACGAATCATCAACAACAGGATCATTACAAGGTTAAGTACTATATGCTGTAATTAAAGAAGTTGCATTCTCGATAAAAAGGTGATGTCATAACCGACATCAAATGTTTTACATTTCAAAAGCATGCTTCACTAAGTAGAAGCAAATAAATAAGTGTACGTGACCCCAAAGGTCGTTACATAATATAGTTTCAAAAGTAAATAAGTTTGAATGCAAGATAAGTAGTCATGCGATAACAACTCTAAGCAGCGGGTTCTACAGCACGACTAGTACACAGCGGAAGCAACCTCAAGCACCTGAGAAATACATGCTTAAAAACGTCAACACAAAGGTTGGTGAGCTATAGTTTAAGTATAACAGTATGTAAGGTAGGCCACGAGATTTCAGTGCTACAAAGAGCGTTTCAAAACGGTATGATAAAGTATATGTTAACCGTGGGCACTTGGTAACTAACTTAACGTTTATACCCCCTGAAAGTACACTTGGCAAGTGTGTATGTTTACGAAGTATTAAATACTCGTTAAATGCTAGCGCGACTAGCCCGAGTGGGGATGTCAAACCCTATGGATCCATATCTAAGATTCGCGTTCATGGTTCAAAAACCAATGATTAAACGTTACCGAGCTAAAGGGAATGTTTATGCCGTTGTATAACCCACACATATATAAGTTTAAGTACTCGTGCCTAGTATGTAAAACATAAAATCCGCATGTATTCTCAGTTCTCAAAATAAGTTAAAGTAAAAAAAGGAATGCTATAACTCACAATGATATGTAGCGGTAAAGTAGTAGTCGGGAAAGGTGTGCAAGTAAATGGTCCGAAGTCCTCAACCTAAGTCAAATAGTACTAAGTCAGTAAATCGTCTTAATAGGTTTAAAAGTATGTATTTAAGGTCTTAAGGGTCATCATCATTCATCATCAAACAAAAGGCGTAAAGTAAGTTTCGTTTATGAAAGTAGTTTTCAACAAAGTCTGACTTCAGTCAGTCACCACGGCCTCTACCCTTACTGAATTAAGGTGAGACCAGTGGCCATGGCTCCGTCTATGAGTCCCTTAAGTGTGGTAAAATTTATAGAAGCAAACTCGTCTTGGTTTGACCGTGGCGACGGTCTAAGTGCGAGAAGGTCAGAAATTTCTGCACAACGTTAAAGGACATAGTAACGATCGGAGGGCCATAAATCCTAAACCGTAACTCGGATTAAGACGAGTCCTATATGAAAAGTTATCTACTCGAAAAGTTCTATCTAAAAATCAAGGTTATAACAGCCCAGGTCTACTGGTCTGTTCCAGAAGCATCAGGTCAGTAGGTTTTGGACAGAACAGTGAGTTTAAAAGGGTTCCGGTGGTCTTGGTGCTTGATGTTCATCATGGTTCTCATCCTTGATGCATATAGCTTCAAGTGTACAACTCATTGATGTATCTACATCATCTTAGCCAAGTCTTGAACATCATAACCCTAGTGCAAGTCTAAGACATGAAGCACAACTCACTTAAGAGTTGCATGTAGTTTGATGAACCAAAGTTACATCAAAGTCTTAGGTTTGACACTTACATGAACTAGAAGACTAATAATAAGTTACAAACTTAAAAATGAACTTATGAAATCAAGATCTTAAAATGTAGAACATAGTTCTTAGTTAGATCTTGAAGATCCAAGACTCAAAAGTCTAGATCAAGCATAAGTATACAAAGTTATAATTAAAAAGTTTCCTTTATATATTCTTGAACTTTAAAGTTAACTTTAAGTTTAAGATTAATGAGATCAAGACTAACTTGTAGTACTTGACCATTTAAACTAATTACATGAAATTAAAGTGCAAGTAAATGTAGTAAATAAGCTAGGTAAACAAGTAATTAGTTCATTGTTGTTCATACTTTAAAGATTCAAACCAAGGTTTGATCTTTAGAAAGTAAACTTTAAAGTTTACTTCATGAACTTCAAGTATGTCTTTCAACCATGAACTTTATAATCTTTTGAAACAAATAAGGTAGAACATAACTAGATAGATTATGTTCTTGTTGTTCTTGTTATAACAAGATAAAAATGAAGAATCAAACTAGTAAGTTTATTCTTGTAACATGAAAGTAAGTAGCAACAATTATCAAAGACAAGTAGTTAAACAATAATCAAGAACAAGTAACAATTAACAAATGACGATGATGGATGACTTTAGGATTCGGTTTTATCAAGAAAAAAAGAAGAAGAAGAACTCAAGTTACTTACAAGGTTTAGAGAGAAAAGAGAGGAAAAAGAGTTGCAAGTATGTGTGTGTGTTTGAATGAGGTTTACAAGTAATGAAGTAATACAAGGAAATGAACCAAAAATTCCCTCCAAGACCCCTTAGGCCTACGGCCTGAAGCTGCAACAAGAGGGGGAAGGGAGTTATTTGATGGTTACTTGCAAGTAAAGCTCATAAAGGTTGGATACTAGATGGTTGTTCATGGGGATTATGGCAACTAGATTCCAAATGAACCAAAACTAGCTAGTTAATGTTCAAGTATCACTTACACTTTCAAGACATGGGCTAAAAGGTCCATTAATAATGTAGGGTGGGCTTGGAAGTCCAATAACATGAGTCCATTACACTAACAAAGCCCAAGTTCAAATAAATCACAAGTTAAACCAATTAAAGCCCAAGTAACTAACTAATAGCCTTAGTTAATTAAAATGATTAATAAATTTAATCATGAATGTAAATAATATCTAAAAATATTATTCGTGAAAGTTCCGGGTGTCACAATGACGTTTCGGGCACTTAAAAGTCAAGTACGGGCAATCATGGCAACATGTAAATGTAATAACATACATTCGTTTAATCACACGTATTAATAATAATAATTATTAATAAATAAACGTTGGAAATTCCAGGGTCGTTACACTTCGTCATTGGGGTTATATAAGTCCACATCACACGCCCATGTGATAACGTACACACAAAGTGTATACCTCGCCAAAGTGGTCAACCAAAATGCACAACCGTGCTAATTGGACCTATACACAAGTCCAACAATTCCACCTATACGAGAAGCGAGCTCTATAAGCGAGAACCCCTTCACCCGACCCGCACCCATCCTACACATACATATGCATATAGGATATTAACACTCACCTTGTCGCCTTGAAGAATGCTACCGAATAATCTGCAATCGCCGATGGAATGTACCTAATCCATTTATCACATAACAAGTAACACAATTAGGGTGGATATACAAATCAACTCAAATTGATAACTAGTGCAATTTCGACCCAAATGCACTTTCAAGCACAAACCGCGCCCAAACTAACCAATAATCACTAACACAAGTGAGAATGGTCCTAATATGCCAATCAAACCCAATCATAGTTGTTAAACACCTATCTTGCCCAAAATGACACTTAAACCCTAATTTGACCCATAAGAAGTCAATATCACGCCATTAGCAAGTTTTGACACCAAAACATATTTAACTCGGTTCTATGCTTCAACTTAATCCATTTTAAGTTTATAAACCTTATTAAATTGGCAATTGAGTCATAATCATCAACAAACCCTAATTTTGACTCTAGTCAAAATTAGTCAACCATAAGAACCCTAATGGTTTCCAAAACACTAATAATCACTAACACTAGTGATTATACACCATTTACAAGTCTTAAACATAGTTAAATCATTAACCAACCCAAAACCAGCCAAATATCAAAATAGAAAGTTTCCATAAACCCTCTTCATCAACCAAATGGGTTTTACAACTAACAATCTCAAACCCTAACTTGAATATCAAATCTAACAAATGAAATTCGGAGTTAGAACTTACCAATACTACCAAAACATAGCTAGGAGCGAGATGAACAACTTTAAAACCCGAGCTTTGGCTAGAATTCGATTCCTTCTTCTCCAAATCAAGCTCTCTCACTCTAGAACTCTTCCTCTCTCTCTAAATATGGATGAGAGTGTTTGTGTGGGTGAGAAATGAGCTCCAATGGAGTTCTAGATCAGTTTTGGTGACCCTAAACCGACCCCAATTGAAAAGACCAAAGTACCCCTCATTTAAACCTTTAAAAAAAAGCTGGAAATTGCTTCTGACGCGATCGGAGCGCCGCGCCATAAGGTGGAGCGCCGCTCCAACCTTCAAGTCAGTTTTCAGAAACTTGTTTTGGCCATAACTTTTTGACCGTAGCTCCGTTTTCGATGAATTAAATATCGTTGGAAACGTAATAAGATTTTCTTTCCAATGGTAAGGCTTTGAAATATCAACTCAAACTTTATTTGGGGTTGAAAAGATACGTACACACCTTGTCACTTCAGACCACGTCCAGTTTCCTTCGACGTTCGAGCAAACAACATGTACATGCTTCGTACACTTCATACACGTATCGTACACCATAAATACATTATGTACAATAAATATTTGGGTCTTACAGAAATATATTCACACCATTCAATTTATTTCATGTATTGATATGGTTTCTAAATATATGTGTTAAATATTCATATACGTGTCCTTTGTAGGCAGTATATTCTAACAAAAGTTTTTCACACATTTATATGTAGCGGTGATACAGGTCAAGTAACTCTTTGGAACGAACTGGCAACCGATTTTGATGCAGAAGCATATGGGTCTATGGAAAACCCAGTTATTTTAGTAGTCAGCTCATGTCATCCGAAAGTGTACCGTGGTATCTAACAATAAAAAACAATAACCCTTATAATTACTCCCTAAAAATGTAATATGTTCAAACGTTATTTGTATAATCATTCACTAACTATTTTTTTTGTTTGTGTAATAAAAAGGGGAACTCCAGCTTAGTGGAACCCATGTGACGCATTGTTACTTCAATCCACCGATACCGAAATTTATCGATTCAATATACCAGTAAGCAACACTTTTACTCCTAACATGATAAAGTGTTTTAGTTTAACACTTATAAATTATTTCCATCACCTCTTTATGCAGGCGTAGAGAACGATTTCTAGCAAACCCATCGTTGGTCATCAACCGATAAAGGTGTCTTGACATGGCAATCGAACGATTTCGAAACAGATTTCCTCTCGCAGAACTTCTAACGCATAACTTCAACAACTACAGAGTAAGTATAGTATTCAGAACAAATATTTTTATTTATAATAGAAACTTCCCAACAATGTAGGTTTGTGAAAAAAAACGGATTCACACTAAAAACAAACAGACGCTAAACTGTGCTCGCTATAACATACAAAACTATTCTTACGAAATTTACACATGCGTTGCAACCCATCATTACAAAGATAACATTAGGTATATCTAATTTTTCATTACTATGCATATAACATCATGATATGCGTCTAAAAAACAAATATACAGTCTGTAGACTTCACTTGTGAAGCCACTATCGAGCAAGCAGGTGGCAATAGAGACTGGTCTTATAAAATCTGCAACGACTGCTCCTTGAAAGTCGTAAAGGATATTGACAATCCCAACAAATACACCTACAGGGTTCACAGCACACAACCAACCTGCAAACCCACGTAAGAAAATATTACTAGCCTAGTTGTCTCCTACTTGTGTTTACAACAAATAATAATTGTTATTAATATCTTGTAGTTACTGTTTCAAAACAATCATTAACGACACATCGACTACTGCATTCTTTACCTTTTTCTCAGATGCTGAGAATGCAATCATTAGAAGCTGAGAATGCAATCATTAGAAGCACATGTAAAGAACTCATAACAATTAGAGGTTACGATCAGGCTCACGAACTACCGCCCGTCATAAGAGCCATTGAAGGACAAACGCACACATTTCACTTCAACTACAACCAGCAATCAAGAAAAATGTGTCTAGAATTCATCGTCACAAGACTTCTTAACGAACTTCCAACCTAAGAACCAATAGGTGATCTATCTAACACTCCCCAGAAGTACAAAAGTTACCAACAGGTTTGCCTGTTAAGTCATTTTCTTTTTATTTTTCATACTCTATTCTTGATTGTTGTTTTATGGTAAATTTCATCCACTTTTATTTATGTTGTTGTATTAAAAATTAGATTTACATTTTGAGCATAAATGTTTCATTGTCATTTTTTTTTTGTTTATTACCTTGTGTATTAACTAATTATAAACACCCCAACATATGCGTGCGCTTATTCTGTGGTGATAGGCATGAACAACTTATTTTGTACATTTTGTTACTACCTTTTATTGGTTACAAATTGTACAACTTTCTTTTTACCTACATAATTGCTATATGTTTTACGCTTTAAACTTTTGACTGTTAACATATATTTGATGCCTCCATAGTTGCATTTACCACAGGCTCAGTAACCAACACTACTCCACCAACCACAGAGTTAGAAAACCAGGAACAACCAAAGGACGGAACATCAAAGGAAGGAACATCCAGGAAGACGGCGAGACGAGTTTTATTCACCAACAATTCTGACAAAGATGGAAGTGGAACAAAGAAGATGTGCAGCGAACATCGGGCATAGTAACAGGCACTCGCGGCCACTCTCGTTTGGGTTTAACAGCTTGGACTTTGCAGGGCAAATACCTTTGTTTCATTTTGCAAAACGTTTCTAGCCATATGTATATTATGTACGTAATAGGTAGTAACCGAATACCTATGTTTTCGTTTGAACTGCTTCCTACTACTAGGTTTGTAACCGTCAAAAACTATGACATGTAAATTATGTGTGCAATGAATGTGTGTGAATTGAATACCCAGCGTGGTCATTCCAACTATTACAAAAGTTTTTTGCTTCACTCCTATTGATCCATTCCAAGTATTCACAGCATTCATCATTAGTGTTTTTTATATATTGTGTAAACACATGATTTGACTGTTATTATTCATACAAGTTATTATACAAATGCAAATGGATATGGTGTTTCCATTTGTAATTAGTAAAAAATAAAAAAATTAAAAATTATAAGTAATAAATAATGAACTTAAAACTGTTTGATATGTTAAAGTGCAAATGACCAACATGCTCAATTGCAGACTTGTGGCCCAAATTAAATATTGATGATCTTATAATTGTTTGGTCTAAGCCCACTTCCTAGCCCATCAAACAAATGTTACTTCCAGGAAACATTTAAACCGACCCGTTTGAGAGCATCGGTCAAAGAGGTAGGAAGTTTACTTTATAAGGAATTTATGTACGTTGTTTATATCAATATTTCGATTAACAAGTACACAAATGCAGGTGTAATTCTATGAAGTCTGTTATCAATTTAACTTCATATCAAATGTTTAGTTCACATATTGCATATCTATAAATTGTTTCATTGCTACAAAAATTTACCAGTCATATTGCTTAGGGTTTATATGTCCACATATTTTATTGTGCACTTTAAATACCAATCCATTTGCATTTTAGCGTCATAAAATAGTGTTTCATATCTATGTTTACTTCATATGTTGTGTATTTAACAATTGTTTCCTTAATTGCAGAATTTAACCAAAACAACATGACTGTCAACGATTCTACTGCTAAACCTTCAAGAATCACATTGAAATGTGTTGATAGTTCTAACCCAAGTACATGGGAAAAAGGGTTGTGTTCGATCACTCCTTAGATTTTTCACAAAAGGCCTTTAGATGAAACTGAACTCATTGAATGTGATGACCAGTATGATCATAGTTCAGATGTTATAGTCATCAGTGAAAGCGAGCTTATGAAGGCCACCACAGATCTTGATGTATCCACTCATACCAGTCCAAATGTTAATGAATAACTCAATGATGCTGAAAAACTAAAGTTATGGACCAGTGGTGATGTTACATACATTTTATTCAAGATACCAAAAGAAAATGTTTGGGTAAGTTACTTATATTTTCAAATAAAATATACTTTTCCCTATATGGTTCAAGCATTATTAAGTCACATTCATAAGTACATTTAGCATGTTATGTTTTTTTATATGTTATTGTCAAATATTGATGGATTCTTTAACAATTCTAATACTAATGTGATTTAGCGTATACTGTGACGACCCGAAAATTTCCGAACAAATTTAAACTTAATCTTTATATGTTTCCTGTAACAGACTGAAACCCGGGCTAGTTGTAAGTTGTCTATTTTGCCCTTAGGGTTTGTGCTTAGTCTTAAGTGCTTTTATTTTAATTATTTAATTAGTGTTTTATTATATTTGTGTTGTGTCCAGTTTCTGACAAGGGTCACAGAACAGGTTTGTTTATTTAATTTGAACTTCGTTAGGGCTGCCTAACGAGGTACGAAAGATATCAGATAACTGATAAATACCCGTGTGTTGTACAATGTGAAAATTAAACCCAATTAAGTGACTAGTGTACTGTATTTTCTTCCCATTTCTAGAAAATTCACTAAAACACCGTACCTTCATCCCTCCCATCTACCAAACCCTAATCCATAAACATTGATCTTGAGCTCAAATTGGTATTAGAATCGTGTTTGTTATCGTTTACTGAGTCTATCAAGGTAAGTAACATGTGTTTTTGTGTTTAATTCATTGTTAAATTCATGGTTTTGTGTGAGTTTTGTAAAAAGCTTGAAATTGTGTCAAAACAAGTGATTTAAGTGTTGTTATGGTCAAATTGTTGTGGGTTTTGAGTCTATAACAAGTAGTGAACAAGTTGTGGTTGAGTTTGGTGTTTAAAACGAGCTCTAGATCGAGATTTGAGGATTTCATCGTGAAGTCCGTAGCCTTTGTTCTGTTTCTGAGAAAGATGAACACAGTTGGCCGACTGTCGGTCGACAGTCGACCGACCGAGGGTTCAACCGACCGATTGTTTAGTGAACCGACCGACTGAGATTTACCTTCGGCCGATTGATGTAATACCAAATGAATCGACCGACTGGAAAGGTCAGTCGACCGGTTGTGTCGGCAGTCGACCAACTGTCAGTGTCAGTCGACCGACTGAGTGTCCAGGGCAGAATATTTACCAAAGTGCCATTTTATAGATGTTATGCTGTCCGTGTGTTTTTATGATTTTCAGGATGTAAATTCTGAAAGTCCATAAGTGTTAAGTAGACCTTTTTGTGGCGCTTTTTGTGTCTGATTTTCTGTACTGTGTTGTTTTGTGTTAATGGACATAAACTAACTTGATTTGCCTTATGTTCAGGTGATAAGGATAAGGAAGCCGCTCAGTGATATATTATCTGAGCTAGTTGCTGGTATTCGGTGAGTGGGTCTATCTCCGGATAGAGTTTAAGTAGCATATCATGCTACTGTGTTTGACTCTTTTACCATGCATAGTGTGAGAACCCGTCCTTATCTCCCTGAACGAAGTCATCAACATCTGGTCCCATTGCGAGGTACTGATCTTAAATATGCAGGAATGACTCCCAGTAATATGAGTAAATGCACAGCGGAAGACTTCTTATATATACCTGAGAATAAACATGCTTAAAAGTGTCAACCAAAAGGTTGGTGAGTTCATAGGTTTATCCTAACAATCATTTCAATATATTAATAGACCACAAGATTTCATAATCATAAACATAATACACTCGCAAGTGTATGTAAAGCATTCTAAGTGGTTGAGCACTTGGTAACCATACTTAACATTTAATCAACGTTACATATTCCCTTTATTATGAAATCTCCCTACACTGTACCAAGTGTAGTAACAAAATAAAGTACTGTGCAACCGTTGAATACTGGTCGTCCAGTCCGGTTGGGGTTGTCAGGCCCGATAGATCTATCAACAGGATTCGCGTTTACAATACCACATGTAAATAGTAGTTACCAAGCTATTAGGGAAGATATGCAGGGTGGTACAACTCAACGTAGAATATATTTTAAGTACTTGTGTCTATCTCGTAAACATTTATAAAAGCAGCGCATGTATTCTCAGCCCAAAAATATATATTGCAAAAGCAATTAAAAAGGGAGCAAATGAAACTCACCTAATGTATTTTGTAGTAAAAATACATAGAACGACATTGAACAAGTATGAGGTTTGGCCTTGGATTCACGATCATATATTCATTTATATATATTAATACATGTAATGGAAATTAAATCGTTTCAACTATTAATTATATAGCTTTTATATAATCAGTGTTGTAGTTATATGATTAAATTCCAATTAAAATATATATTCACTATTTATATATTATATCTTCAGTCATATCTTACATATATTTATTTAACTAATATTTAAACCCGTAGTTATATTTAGGTTACATGTAATAATTATATTTTAAATAAAGAATATTTGTTGTAATAATAATACTAGTGGTAATTTTAGTAATACCAATAATGATAGTAATAATAATAATATTAAAAACAATAATGTTAATGTTAAAAATAATAACGATGATGATAATAATAATAATAATAATAGTTTATAATATTCATAATAATAATAATAATAGTAACTTTCATAAAAATGATAATAATAATAAAAATAATGACAATCCTTATAATAATAATGATAGTTTCAATAATAATAACATGATAGTTTTTAATAATAATAATAATAGAAATAATAATGATATTAAATTATACCTTTGTAGCATTAAAAAAATTAAACCGCCCGAGACGGGACTCGAACCCATGACCTCTAGCTAATCCATCAACACCCTAACCAACCCCTCTGTCTTACTTTTCTGTCATAAATCGCATCTTATATATATTTATATTAAGTCCGTTTCTTTTTCTTCTTCCATCCTTAATTTTTACAGTTCCATCGAGGGAGTTCTAGGCCCAACAGACAAACAGATCTCAGCCCAAGAATAGGATCACAGCCCAACTCATCATTAACAAACCCACTAGTTCACATGAAATAGTAATTTCGGCCCAAATTAATTACGTTTTGAAATTTAAAACAGAAACTAGACCTAATCATTATCTAAACTCCTTTACAGCTCATATTATCATTATCATTATCGTGATCATGAGCATAATATCATTGACTCGCTGTACATCATCGTATCATCTTCTTCTCAATTATTCAACAACTTCCATCATCATAACGAAGCATCACCATCATCATAACTCACGTCACTGTAGAAGAGGAACGAGTTTATTGTGTAGCCGGTGGTGGTTTCGACTGAATAGAAATATTGCAGCTGCAGATGGTGGTTTGTTGGTGGTGTTCCCGGTTGTGATTAAAACAGAAATAGCTCGTATGGCGGCAGTCGGGTTATGGTTTGTAAAGGTTTTCGAAGAGGGAGTGTGAAGGAAGAAAGTGGTCTTCGATGGTTGCAGGTGGTTTTATTTTGGGTTTGTTTACGATGAATAAAGTGATGTTCGACTTTAAAACAGAAAAATATAAAAGAGAGAGAGATAGAGTGAGATGGTGTTTCCCGATGGTGGTTTATGATGATCTTTAAAACAGAAACACAAGATATGTAGCAACGTGTATTAACTGAGAGTAATAACCGGTTTTCGTAGAGAGTGTGATCAAGTGAGATTAGTTAAAAGAAAAACGTTTGTTGTTAATCAAAAAAGAAACAAAATCCATAGCCACTGTTCGGATTGATGAACAAGGTTTGTTGGGTGGTTTGATCGTAACAGTGGCATGAACGGAAGAAGATGTTACGAAAGACAAGCGTAGGTCGTGGTCTTCGGTTATGGGTTATGGTGGTGAATTGAGCTGGGTTGATCGAAGAAAACAGAAACACAATAAAGTGTTTGGGTCTGGTTTGTGTCGTCAGTTTATAGCTGAAATAGAGAGGGATCGAATCAAGTGGGTTGTGTTTTGATGGTGAAGGTTTTGATGGCGTTTTGTTTGAACAAAGAAACAGAAACCGATTAAAGTTTTAAACAATCAACGAGGGTGATGGTAGTCAAGGAAACAGGAACTCGTGGGTGTGGTTGAGTGATGGGTGGTGATACCTCGATTGACAGAACAAAGAAGAGAAGTTTGGTGATTGTTTAAGGTGTTCCATGGTGGTTAATGGTTGTGATGGTGGCGGTGGAAGTTTGTTGGTTGATGAAGTGATCAATGGATTGGTTTATGTGTGTGTAAGTGTCTCACTTCTTGCATAAGTATATGCATATATAAATAATAGATAGATGGAAGTAGACAAAGAAAACAGTAATCCCTTATCAACTTATTTGGTCGATTATGTAATGAAGTGGGTGTTGATTTTTCTTAATTGGACAAACAAGAACAGACAACAAGATAAGTAAAATAATTAAAAGGTTGTGCAAAATTTTCTAACATAATTTGTTCTTAGTGAGGTTGATTGGTACGATTTTTGGAACAGGGATTTAATCAAACACAGTTTGATTGTAACAAGGATCTATGCTTGAATCGTGGATATCTTTATCTGTATAAGTGTATGACATATATCCGTATATGAATATATTACAAGTTGTTAATAGATGTTTGTATATGTATGTATATTATCCATATAATCTGATTAAACTCATTAATTAGATTATAATTATAATAATAATACTTTTAACATTAGGAATAATAATAATAGCAATTTATATTAATATAATGGTAACTTAATTATCCCATTTATTATTCTAAATTTTAATTTCCTAATGATTAAAATATACTTTGTTAATTCAAAATAGTATATATACATTTGTATCTATATTTCTGTCATAACCCGACCTTAACCATAAGGACGAATACAATAACATATGATTTCATCGCGAGGTATTGACCTCTATATGCGACATTTTTCAAAAACTGCATTCGTTTTTACAATACAAACCATAGCTTTTATTACAAATACAAGGTTTAAACAACTTAATAATGATTATCGTTTAGCGATAATCTTAGACTTACAAACTTTACATGTGATAATAACAATACGACCTCCAACATATTTTACATTACAAATCCTCCGATATGCAGTTTTATTTTTGACACAAATATGCATACTCAAGATCTTGCTTAAATTCAACATGTTGCAGCGGAAGCTTTTAGTTATCACCTGAGAATAAACATGCTTAAAACGTCAACATAAAGTTGGTGAGATATAGGTTTAATGCCGGCAGCGTTATAAATATAGACCACAAGATTTCATATATAAACGTTTTAATAAAAATATTCTAAGTTGTTGAGCACTTGATAACCATACTTAACATTTAATCAACGTCGCATATTCCCTTTATTATGAAATCTTACTACACCGTACCAAGTGTAGTCACCGAAACGAAGTACTGTGCAACCGTTGAATACTGGTCGTCCAGTCCGGTTGGGGTTGTCAGGCCCGATAGATCTATCAACAGGATTCGCGTTTACAATACCACATGTAAATAATAGTTACCAAGTTACAGGGAAGTATGCCAGTGGTACAACTCAACGTAGAATATATATTTTTAATCACTTGTGTCCATAACGTAAATCATAAAATGCATGTATTCTCATCCCGAAATATTTAGAGTTTAAAAGTGGGACTATATACTCACTTTTGCCTTGAAGGTATTTATCACGACTTGGTCTCCGATTGATATCACAAACCTAACCATATATATAATATATCAACATATTTTCTTTTCAAGTAATCGTTACATATATATATATATATATATATATATATATATATATATATATATATATATATATATATATATATATATATATACTTTTAATACTTTTAATATTTTCTTAGTCCGTAGTTAGCAGTCCGATGTTAGTGGTCCACAATTAGTTGCTTAAATAAAATAAATAAAGACCCCATCGTATTCGTATTGATCAGAATTAATCTTGACCCATGGTACCATGTTGTCAAATGACGTGTTGCGTACATAAAGTACCGTGTTGTCAAATGACGTGTTGCGTACAATCATGAGGTCTTATGATTAATCTTCTCGTGTTGTTTACGGGTGGTCCTGAAATATATAAAATCAAATCATAAGTAAATATATATTAAATATTATGTTAATTAGCCAAGATATGATTAATCCGATTTTGTCATAATATGATATATTACAGGTCTTGAAGTGTTTTTTTAAAAATCAAATTAGAAGGATCTATTTAGTTTGCGAACAAGTTTGAAATCACTCAAACTATGTTCTTGTTGTTAAAATTTTACAACACAAAATAAGATAGCTATATAAATATGAATCGAATAAGGTTATGAATAAGGTTACTACCTCAAGTTACTTGGACAAAGCTACTGGAAAAGGTAAGAAAAATCTTGGAATCAAAAGAGTGGTGGAGTGGGATTGAAAGATTGGAAGTAATCTCCTTGAAATCGGATGACTATATTGATACGTTCTTGAGTAGGTAAATGAAGAGAGATTAGGGAGTGAATTAACTTGAAAGAAAATTGGAAATGAAATTGTATGTGTGTGTGTGTGTGTGCAAAATAGCATGATTATGGGATGGATATATAGGAGATTTAGTTTGTTTTCTTGCACAAAAGTCACACATGAGGTTAAATGGCTGGTTCCCACATGTAACATCATGTCTAGTGGCTGATCATTGAAGTTTATTGTTGGTATATACCAATAGTAAATATGTATAGAAGCTGGGTATGATACGGTTACATATACCCTAGATATACTTGTAGAAATTTTGAGGAATCGGAACGAGAATTCAAATATGGACGGGTTTATAACTGTAAAAGAGGCTCAAAACTGGGCTTTTATTTTTGGGTCAAACCGGACCAAAATAAAATTTTAAGACATTTTAAGACATTTTTGGGTCGACCCCAGCCAGGGGCTCTGCCCCTTGGACCCCGCCAGGGGTTGCCACCCCTTGGACCCCGCTTATCGGGGGCGCTGCCCCCGAACCCCCGTCATAATCAAGATAAGTTCAAACAAGTGTGCACTCCACATAATCGTAAGTATATATGTCAAAGAACGTTACATATAGTTATCGTTTTGAAAACTTAAGTTAGTGGTCTCAAAGTATACTTATAACTCATTGTTGTTAGTTCACAATGAAATGTTAAACCATCCTTAAATCATGTTAAATATGTATAGATATGTACATATACATAATCGTATAATTATCGTGTGTTATATAGTTTGTGATATCATCGGTCAAATTGGACGGTCAAACGTTGTGTGAAACTCTTTTCAAAAACATAAGTCTCAACATTTTGGATTGCTTATCATGTTGGTAAGGTTTATTTTATGTAAATATTAATCTCATAAGTATAAAACGATCGTAAAAATCCGGGTCGTTACAATTTCTATACATATATATATATATATATATATATATATATATATATATATATATATATATATATATATATATATATATATATATATATATATATATATACATATTTATTTACACACCATCGTTCGTGAATCGTTGGGATTAGTCAAAGGTCAAATGAATATACCTAATAAATAAATAAATTTTGAGACTCATCCTATCAGACTTAGCTTATCGTGTTGAAAATCTAATATTCTATCGAGAGTTTGGTTTAAAATTAGTCGAAATTTTCCGGGTCGTGACACATAGTGTAGAAATTGCCATGTTAGAATAATATAGTATGCCTAATGTTGTATGTGAATTATGTGTACACTGTGTGAATGGCACCAGTCGGGCCTAGGGAGACTGGGGGCTCGAGACCGTGCCTAGGAGAGGTTAGAGTCTGTATGAGGTCAATCGTGCCTAGGGGAGGTTGGGTCCATAGGCTACTGATTGTGGAGTATAGTGTGAACGATGCATCCCCTGCATCTGGATAACTATACTGTGAATTGAGTAGCAGGGACTATCGGTAGACTCAGGCCCAATCAGCTGGGAGTCGTATGCTCGTACAAGCCGCCGATCCTCATATTGTCTTATTGTATGCTAGTTGGTAGTTAGCAAGTGTTGTTGTTAGTATATAGCTTGTGTGTGGCTTAAGCTAAATCTGTTAGATAGATTCCATTCACTTAGCGGTGCGCTAATCCCCCACATATTCTCCCCTTGCAAGTTTAGGTACTGTTAGTCGGGATGGGTGCTGTTGCAGAAGACATGTTTGACAACCCTACTCTGATGTGGACTTTTGTTTAAATCATGTTTTGTAATAACGTAACACCGTTGAGTAAACTTAATCTTAATTACATAGATTAATTTAAGTACGTGACTTATAGTGTGTTTGTTAATAAAGTCTTCCGCTGTGTTTGTAAAAAAAAGGCCGGTGTTACATTTCTGACACGATAAGCAAAGTCTGTAATGTTGAAATATCAAAAACTTTGAATTATGTTCATATGGCCAATTACCCTTCGACTGTTCTCGACGATTCACGAACCATTAAACGAATATAATTATATATGTATATGTGTATATATATTATAACTTGAAACGTAAGTAAAATATTAGATTTAATACTTTACATGATTGTATTTGTTTCAATATGATTTAGCGATGATTGAATTATCAGATACATTGAATTATGATTACGAATCATTGTTAAGAGATCTACTTTGATTTAGAAAACCTTTCCTTTTTAACAGTATCCGAAATATTTGGTAAAAGTGATTACAAAAGTGTCATTAACGAGAGTTAGTCAAAAGTTAGTAATTATTTCCGTTTAAATTTCAAAAATGTACTTTACTTGATTAAATTGTGTCCCTTGATAAATCAACTCTTTAGTTTTCATATATTAAAAACATTATTTGGTAAAATAACTACAATTATTTAAAAACAAGTAAATTATATAAAACGAACTTTGAAATGCAATTGGTTTTGAAAGACTAAATATTATATCATTATATAAATATTTCAAACATATATATATTGTACAAATTTACAATTATAAATAAGAATATATATATTTTAAATTAATCATAAAAACGTTCTGATTTAAAATAATATATTTTGACAAACAACGAGCCACTGATTTATAGAAGCAAATGACCACAACACTCAATTATATAAGTTACATTTTTCATAAAATAATTTATCAATGACAAAAACTAAATTTGGATAATGGTACGAGTCACTAAACGTAAAAGGCTAGTTTTCTCAGCGTACAAAACGTCGTTTGAAAAACCGAAAGTGGTACATGGGTCGAGTGACAACGTACGAGTCATTTGAATAAAAATTACATTTTTACCATGCACGTAAATATAATATAATATATAATTAATTATATAGAATAAATAATAATTTATAATTAATATATTAAATAAATTAAATACGAGTGTCGGCAATGGGGATTGGACAATGTTGAGCTGCCTTTAGTGACCATGCGGTCGCATGAATATAACAAGGAGCCCCCATGCGATCGACGAGTTCTGTCTCTGATTCATTTCATTCATCACACGCACACACATACACTTACATATTATTATTATTATTATTATTATTATTATTATTATTATTATTATTATTATTATTATTATTATTATTAATATTAAGATTATTAATATTAATCTTATTATTATTATTAATATTATTAGGAGTATTATTATTAGTATTATACATATAAATACTACGACGGAGTGCTGCTCGTGTAATATGAAACAAGTTTTCAAAACTGGTGTGCGAGTAGGATAGGGCTAAGAAAATTATGGGTTATAGCTATGGAGGTGATGGGTATGGTTCATGAGTATGCTTGTGAGGTCAATTTAGTGTTTATTATCTCTGTTGCGTCTACATACCTTTCCTGCAATATTGAATCTCAATATTGATACGTGAGTACTTATAATTTAATTTTTACAAACTAATAGTGTATCTCTGACTAGTGCTCGAGTATATAGGATTATGCATACTTGTACTTTTGATATTACCATTAGATAGGATGTGTTGAATCCTGAATTAGTTGCATATGCGGTTGAGATAAGATATAAGATATGCATGTCGTTAGAAAGCTAGCGAAAAATTAAGAACTTTTCATTTAGATATCGAATGGTTTCGATGAACGGATTAGAAGTTATAGTCAATTGAATTTTTGTATTATTATTAAAAATGATTATTATTATCGTCGTTATTGTCATCGTTCTAAGTTTTTATCTAATTATTATTATTATTATTATTATTATTATTATTATTATTATTATTATTATTATTATTATTATTATTATTATTATTATCAATAAAAAGTATTATCATTAAAAATTTGTTATTTTATTATTACTATCATTATTATCGTTAAAGTTATAACTAGTATTATCATTAATATTAACATAATATTTATTATCGTTAGTATTATTATAATTAAAAACTAATATTAGTAACACCTAATTATTATCATTACTATTATTATCATTAATATGAACGCGATATAAAAACGATTAAAAGCTATTAAACGAATCGATTAGGAATTAATGAGTATGAGTATCATGATGAAATTAAAATATTGTAAGATATTGATTTAGATAAAATTATCGTTCTTATTATTTTATCATTACTATTATTATTAAAAGTATCGTTAGTATTAAAACTAGCATTTTAACAAAAATTATCATTTTAATAGAAATGTCATTGTTATTATGAAATGTCATTATTATTATCATTTAAATAAAATTATTATTTTAAATTTAATATTAAAAAGTATGGTAAATATTAAAGTTATCATAATTAGAATTATCACTTTATCATAATATCATTTTTAGTAAATATAAATATTGAAATTTTTATTAATAGAATAATAATTATTATTATTACAAAATAATACAACTTTTACTTATTATTATCAATGTTATTTTATCAAATAAATATGTAATACAAAGATATTTTACTACGTGTAATATAATTACATTAATACTACCTATCATATTATTTTAATGATAATAAATGAACTTTATAAATTTTATTACTTAAGATATCTAAAAGCATATTTTATTATATAAATTTGAATAATAAATGAATTATATTATTTACTCTATTAAATCTTTTAAAAAATATTTAAAAATATAAAACGACGATATTTAAACTATATAATAATCATGTGTAAATTTTGGAAATCATTTTGAGTCAAATTGACTTTTGTTGACTTTTGCATGTTAGTGTCGAGCATTAGGATTGTGATACACTATGACCTGACTTAAATTGTTAGACAAATATTGACCAACATATAAATATATATACTTAATTTAGGTTCGTGAATCTGAGGCCAACCTTGCACTTTTTCAATGACGTTACATGTATTTTTACTACAAAATACAGTATTGTGAGTTCATTTGATTACCTTTTACTCTTTACATTTTTGGGACTGAAAATACATGCGCTGTTTTTACAACTGCTTATTTAAATGTTTATGAGATATATTTTTGAACTGGGAATACATGAACTGCTTTTATAAATGATTGACGAAATAGACACAAATATTCAAAACTACATTCTATGATAGAATTATTTGGATTCAGAGGTTCAATTTAGTAGTTAACGGAGAGATGATTTTGCATTTCGTACGCATTAGCTCCCGTTTTAACTACCATCGGCGGGATGATTTTGCATTGCACGCACGCACTAGCCCCCAATGTATTGTATTGTATTATAGTCGACTTTGTAGTTGGTAACGGAGGGATGATTTTTCATTGCGTACGCATTAGCCCCCGTTTCAGCTACCCTCGGAGGGATGATTTTGCATTGCATACGCATTAGCCCCCATTGTAAGAATTATATTGTATTAACTACCATGGTGAGATGATTTTGTCATTGCACTACGCATTAGCTACCGTTGGTGAGTTGTTTGAAAGGTTCCGGTGTTCTTCATATGAATGATTTTACAGCAGGAATAGACCAGCGCATATTGTTTTCTAATTATGAGTATCTTGTGGTCTATTATATTATTGAAAATGATTGATTATGAAAAACTAATGAACTCACCAACATTTTGGTTGACACTTTAAAGCATGTTTATTCTCAGGTATTAAAGAAATCTTTCGCTGTGCATTTGCTCATTTTAAAGATATTACTTGGAGTCATTCATGGCATATATTTTGAAAGACGTTGCATTTGAGTCATTGAGTTCATCAAGAATATTATTAAGTCAATTATAGTTGCATAGTGGATATTATGAAATTGTATGCATGCCTGTCAATTTTCGATGTAAAGAAAGTTTATCTTTTAAAAATGAATGCAATGTTTGTAAAATGTATCATATAGAGGTCAAATACCTCGCGATGTAATCAACTATTGTGAATCATTTATAATGTATATGAACGGGTCCTTTCAGTTGGTATCAGAGCGGTGGTCTTAGCGAACCAGGTCTGCATTAGTGTGTCTAACTGATAAGTCGTTAGGATGCATTAGTGAGTCTGGACTTCGACCGTGTCTGCATGTCAAAAGTTTGCTTATCATTTCTAGTCGGAAATCATCTACTTACCATCCTTAGGAAATTACCTGCTTATCATTCTTAGTCTAGACACGTCTTAATGCATTGATTGCATGAATAGTGTATAGACAAAATTCATATCTTAGCGTATCTGTTACTATATACTTTGCCTGACGTACTCCGTAAATTCCTCCGTGATTTACGAAATCTTTTATTCTATATATATGGATATTCTATGTAATTAGAATACCATTCGATAGTCGAAAATCTGTTTATATTGAAAAACCCTTTATTCAATCATACGAAATGGAATTCGTCATTAGTTCAAGTCCCTCGAATTCCGAAATGAAATCACATTCAAGCTTCGAAAGCAGTGTAACCGGAATAGATAAACCAATCAGCCATCATCTATTTTGGATGAATTGGGGATGGGTTCGTAGCCTCCTCAATCATTGGAGACAAGAAGAAGGCGATCCTTTCCATCCACCACATTGCCCTCTTGACGAAGAACCTGAAGCACTTACCGGTGAACCTGTCCGAAACACCATTTTCTCTCTCATTTCCAAAGTATCTCGTCACGATTATATACTACGTCAAATTCTAAATTTTATTTATCCGCTCGTCCGAACCGACAATCACCCCGGTGTAATAGAAGAAGTCAACGTGCTTCGCGCTCGGGTAGTGGCTTTGTAGAATATGGTGCAAAGATTACAAACACCAACAGCAGCACCAGCAGCATAACCAGTACCACCATCATCAACACCAATAGTACCATTACCACCCGCAACCACAACCGCGTCGTAAACCTCAACTTTACAATCTATCCCACGAACATCAATGTCATACGCTCTGTAGATACCAAGGAATACCAACAACATTAAACGATGAAGTGTTGATTCATAACTTCATTGGAGAAACACTCCGCGGCGATTATGTAATCTCCAAAGTCTTGGAGATTATCTATTCTAACCTTAACCATAAATCAGATGAGTGAACCAAAATGATAGAGGAAAGAGTAGAAACCCTGACCAGAATGATGCGTGATTTACAAGTTGGACTTGTTTTACCAACAGCACCAAGAGTACCTTTAGCATCACCAGCACAGTCAGTGCCATCAGCATCGTCAGAATCAGCAGCACCTATAACATCACAAACCCCGTCAATTCAAGAATCATTTTGGACATCATTACGAATCAATAACGCGTATATTATATCAACGAGTTATGAAGTATTAACTCATTTCCACTGAAGAATTTATATGTATATCTTATATATTTTTTTAAAAACCATAATAAATCTTTCCGTACTAAGCTATTATGTATGGATCTTAACCACTCGGTTAATTCATATTACTAATATTCTACGATGTACATCCTTCGTCCGTAACTTAACCATCGTTAACTACAATCTTTGTCTCAATTCAAAAACTTCCAATTCATAATAAATCAAGTGTATATATATTTAATTTTACGTTTTCATCACCGATGTACTCGAAACTTTTCAAATAACATCATTCGTACTTTGCGAAGTTCACAAGAATTTAACGAAAACCAACATCACGCATCAACAAATAACAAAGTATTGATTCATAATTTCAATATTATTGAAGAAATACTTATGTAATCTCTAAAGCCTTTAAGAGATTATTTAATTCTAGTTTCAACCGTAAATCGAATGAGTTTAATTTAGTATTAACTCATTAAAATCTATGTTACATCTGAAGAGAATATACACATATATATTTTCATAAAGACTGTAATAAAATTCTTTTGTACAAAATATTAATTGTGAGATTTTTTTTAACGGGTAGGTAATACCCGAAAGATATATAAATTCACAATGTATATGTTACATTCTTCGAATCTGATTCATCAATTATCAACTATACTCACTACTTTTACAACTATAAACATTCTTTTATAGAAATCAAAACAACCGTTCTCATCCAAATTCAATTTCATATTCTAATCAGAATCCAAGTCAAGACTCGACAGGAGACATCACTCTTAAATCTCTACATCTTTCAAAGCTATACTTTGACTTAAAAACTGTGATAGAACAACATTTCTATTCATAGAACTCAGAAAAGTAATTGTATCATTCAAAATCCTAGAACATCAAATGTATATTAACGATTACAATCTATGTTCAAATCTCTCGAAATTCCCGAAGACACTTCAAATAATGAATCATTGAGATGATGATCCAACCACATGTTACCCACAGTCATGCACCTGAAAAACTCTCAAAACCAAAGTCATAGTTTAACATGTACCTGTGACAGATCCTTTGGCAATTATTAGCAAAAATAACTTTGTGATCCCTTTTCAAAGTAGCCAATTTTGTCACAGCTCTAGCAAGTCAACTTCGACTTTTCATTCGAAGTAGCCTTACTATAACCCTGATATATACGATTACCCTTTTGTTACTGGGGAACCTCTTATATTCCACCACATTACCAACAGAGGTACCAGCAACTTCTTCACTTTTTGGCCGTTTCTACTTCAACAGTTATAAATATACATATGACGTCTATCTCCTAAACTTACATACCTTGAATATGAAGTTTCTGAAAAACACCCCAGCCTAAGAAACAGCACAATGAAGTTTTGAAAAAGATTGATGAAGTGGTAAGGACTGTAGACAACAATTTCGGTCAGAAGTTTGATAATAAAGAATAGTAGATAGGAAAAGATCAAATGAAAAATTTGGTACTGAAAAATGGATTGAGCAAAGTATGAAGGAGGTTGTGGACAAATCACAAGGATAAAACCTGCCTTCAAAGAATCCAAATGATTCAGCATCTGCTGAAGTCATTAACGAATATCTTGCTCCTGACTCTAAACCCTTACGAACAATATTCTTCATCATCCTCTAATATTAGAAATTCTAAGATATCATCGTATCTTTCATTATAAATATCCTCCATATTTCTGAAGATACTTCTATAATTATTCTTATCTGAAATCATTTACCTCTTCGCGCTATCTGTGTTACATCATAAAAGAAACTATTTTAGTTTCTAAATTCTGAAACTTTCGAGTTTAAAATAGGAAAATGTTTGAAGTATTGTTGGGAACTGAAGCATGAATTAGTATAATATAATGACACTTAATCAACGTGATTATATTACAGTAAGTCATGCTGAGTTTTTAAATGGAACGTGATGATTCACAGATCAAAATATCATCATGTGCCATGTTACACGACTCTTGTATTCTATTTAACCTCTAAAATATCAAGAAAATATTTTCTTGATGATTCGGTCTTTTCCAGGGTATTCTGGTAATTTGACAAATCAAGACCGTACTATTATAATTTCTTTCTTGGAACATTAACTATATTCATTTCAAAATCCATACCTACGAATTATGGACCGTTATTCGCTTGACTTGAAGTCGGGAAGAGGAGACAAAAAGTATGGAACTCTTGAATATAAAAGAAAATATAAAGTTCGACAACAACACATAAATTACAAACCGTGCATATCAATACGTATTGCAATGTAAAGGCACGGGAGAATTAAAAATACTATAATCCCAAGGTAATAGTAAAAGTAAATAAAATCCTCCGGTGGTAGATGAAAAAGAAGAATGACAGATATGAAAGATAGGAGTATAGCAAGGATCAGAACTGGATGAAGCATATTGACGAATACTTTAAAATATGAGTTGAGGAAGAAAGAATAGAAGGAGTGAGTTGTAAAGAAACGAAAGGGGAGTGGATTTATAGTAAAAGATCCGACAGAGTAATCAAAATAGATGATCGCATTTAAAGCTGATTCTAATTTCCTTGATTATCGAAGAATCAAATCTCATTATGAAGATTTTCCCCAAATCTCTTGAACTTGGAAATCAATCATATCTACGTCAAAAGATATGACGAATCTATACCTACTCATTTAACTATTTGGTGATAGCTTCACTCATACTCTTCATATAATCAAATTGTTTTATCCATATCAGTCAATGATGATAAAACTCTATTTATCAACTCATAATTGTCATAATAACATTCTCATTGTTAGCCGTGATGACCTCTATCAAATTTCGGGGACGAAATTTCTTTAACGGGTAGGTACTGTGACGACCCGGAAATTTCCGAACAAATTTAAACTTAATCTTTATATGTTTCCGACACGATAAGCAAAGTCTGTAATGTTGAAATATCAAAAACTTTGAATTATGTTCATATGACCAATTATTCATATGACCAATAACCCTTCGACTGTTCTCGACGATTCATGAACCATTAAACGAATATAATTATATATGTATATATGTATATATATTATAACTTGAAACGTAAGCAAAATATTAGATTTAATACTTTACATGATTGTATTTGTTTCAATATGATTAAGCGATGGAATTAGAAGATAATATCAAATGATTGAATTATCAGATACATTGAATTATGATTACGAATCTTTGTTAAGAGATCCACTTTGATTTTGAAAACCTTTCCTTTTTAACGGTATCTGGAATATTTGGTAAAAGTGATTACAAAAGTGTCATTAACGAGAGTTAGTCAAAAGTTAGTAATTATTTCTATTTAAATTTCAAAAATGTACTTTACTTGATTAACTTGTGTCCCTTGATAAATCAGCTCTTTAGTTTTCATATTAAAAGCATTATTTGGTAAAATAACTACTATTATTTAAAAATAAGTAAATTATATAAAACGAACTTTGAAATGTAATTGGTTTTGAAAGACTAAATATTATATCATTATATAAATATTTCAAACATATATATATTGTACAAATTTACAATTTTAAATAAGAATATATATATTTTAAATTAGTCATAAAAACGTTCTGATTTAAAATAATATATTTTGACAAACAACGAGCCACTGATTTATAGAAGCAAATGACCACAACACTCAATTATATAAGTTACATTTTTCATAAAATAATTTATCATTGACAAAAACTAAATTTAGATAATGGTACGAGTCACTAAACGTAAAAGGCTAGTTTTCTCAGCGTACGAAACGTCATTTAAAAACTGAAAGTGGTACATGGGTCGAGTGACAACGTACGAGTCATTTGAATAAAAATTACATTTTTACCATGCACGTAAATATAATATAATATATAATTAATTATATAGATTAAATAATAATTTATAACTAATATATTAAATAAATTAAATACGAGTGTCGGCAATGGGGATTGGACAATGTTGAGCTGCCTTTAGTGACCATGCGATCGCATGAATATATCAAGGAGCCCCCATGTGATCGCATGGGGGGTTTGGTGAGGAAAGTTGTTTAATGCTCGACGAGTTCTGTCTCTGATTCATTTCATTCATCACACGCACACACATACACTTACATATTATTATTATTATTATTATTATTATTATTATTATTATTATTATTATTATTATTATTATTATTATTATTATTATTATTATTATTATTATTATTATTATTATTATTATTATTAAGATTATTAATATTAATCTTATTATTATTATTATTAATATTATTAGGAGTATTATTATTAGTATTATACATATAAATACTACGACGGAGTGCTGCTCGTGTAATCTGAAACAAGTTTTCAAAACTGGTGTGCGAGTAGGATAGGGCTAAGGAAATTATGAGTTATAGCTATGGAGGTGATGGGCATGGTTCATGGATATGCTCATGAGGTCAATTTAGTGTTTATTATCTCTGTTACGTCTACGTACCTTTCAGCAATATTGAATCTCAATATTGATACCTGAGTACTTATAATTTAATTTTTACATAATAATAGTGTATCTCTGACTAGTGCTCGAGTATATAGGATTATGCATGCTTGTACTTTTGATATTGCCATTAGATAAGATGTGTTGAATCCTAAATTAGTTACATATACAGTTGAGATAAGATATAAGATATGCATGTCGTTGGAAAGCTAGCGAAAAATTAAGAACTTTTCATTTAGATATCGAATGGTTTCGATGAACGGATTAGAAGTTATAGTCAATTGAGTTTTTGTATTATTATTAAATATAATTATTATTATCGTCGTTATTGTCATCGTTCTAAGTTTTTATCTCATTATTATTATTATTATTATTATTATTATTATTATTATTATTATTATTATTATTATTATTATTATTATTATTATTATTATCATCATCATTATTATCATTATCAATAAAAAGTATTATCATTAAAAATTTGTTATTTTATTATTACTATCATTATTATCGTTAAAGTTATAACTAGTATTATCATTAATATTAACATAATATTTATTATCATTAGTATTATTATAATTAAAAACTAATATTAGTAACACCTAATTATTATGATTACTATTATTATCATTAATATGAACGCGATATAAAAGATGATTAAAAGCTATTAAACGAATCGATTAGGAAATAATGAGTATGAGTATCATGATGAAATTAAAATATTGTAAGATATTAATTTAGAAAAAATTATTGTTCTTATTATTTTATCAATACTATTATTATTAAAAGTATCGTTAGTATTAAAACTAGCATTTTAACAAAAATTATCATTTTAATAGAAATGTCATTGTTATTATGAAATGTCATTATTATTATCATTTAAATAAAATTATAATTTTAAAGTTAATATTAAAAAGTATCGTAAATATTAAAGTTATCATAATTAGAATTATCACTTTATCATAATATCATTTTTAGTAAATATAAATATTGTAATTTTTATTAATAGAATAATAATAATTATTATTACAAAATAATACAACTTTTACTTATTATTATCAATGTTATTTTATCAAATAAATATGTAATACAAAGATATTTTACTATGTGTAATATAATTACATTAATACTACCTATCATATTATTTTTATGATAATAAATGAACTTTATAAATTTTATTACTTAAGATATATAAAAGCATATTTTTATTATATAAATTTGAATAATAAATGAGTCAAATTGACTTTTGTTGACTTTTGCATGTTAGTGTCGAGCATTAGGATTGTGATACACTATGACCTGACTTAAATTGTTAGACAAATATTGACCAACATATAAATATTTATACTTAATTTAGGTTCGTGAATCCGAGGCCAACCTTGCACTTGTTCAATGACGTTATATGTATTTTTACTACGAAATACAGTATTGTGAGTTCATTTGATTCCGTTTTACTCTTTACATTTTTGGGACTGAGAATACATGCGCTGTTTTTACAACTGCTTATTTAAATGCTTATGATATATATTTTTCAACTGAGAATACATGAACTGCTTTTATAAATGATTGACGAAATAGACACACATATTCAAAACTACATTCTATGATAGAATTATTTGGATTCAGAGGTTCGATTTAGTAGTTAACGGAGAGATGATTTTGCATTGCGTACGCATTAGCTCCCGTTTTAACTACCATCGGCGGGATGATTTTGCATTGCACGCACGCACTAGCCCCCGATGTATTGTATTGTATTATAGTCGACTTTGTAGTTGGTAACGGAGGGATGATTTTGCATTGCGTACGCATTAGCCCCCGTTTCAGCTACCCTCGGAGGGATGATTTTGCATTGCGTACGCATTAGCCCCCGTTGTAAGAATTATATTGTATTAACTACCACGGTGAGATGATTTTGTCATTGCACTACGCATTAGCTACCGTTGGTGAGTTGTTTGAAAGGTTCCGGTGTTCTTCATATGAATGATTTTACAGCAGGAATAGACCTGCGCAGATTGTTTTCTAATTATGAGTATCTTGTGGTCTATTATATTATTGAAAATGATTGATTATGAAAAACTAATGAACTCACCAACCTTTTGGTTGACACTTTAAAGCATGTTTATTCTCAGGTATTAAAGATGTAACATCCCGCGTTTTTCCGTTAAATTCATTTTAACGCCCGTCTTTTTTTTTAGATGATATCTTCCGTTATCTAAATTCGTACCTTTCGTTGACTAACGTACTAATATTTCCGTTATTTAATTATAACATCACTCGTTTACTCGAGAATTTTTAAAATAATTCGTTTGGTTAATTCCCGCACCCGACTACAAACTTGAGGGACAAATATTTCCAAGAGACCAAAGGTGTGACTAGTCAAATGGTCAACACCTTCCTCATCCATTCATTCATCCACCTTCTTCTTTCTTTCTTTCTTTCTTTCTTTCTTTCTTTTTCTCTCAAGAACACAAATAAGAATTCATCATCTAAATTCGGTTTAGGGAGCTAGCAACAAAACAAATTACATATTTGGAATCCTCTCTTCATCCTCTACAATTAGATACCAACTTCATCTCGTTTGGGTAATATTTCTAAAACTCTAGATTTCTCTAAATTCGTGTTTTTGACTTGAAATGGTGTTAGTTAGTATCTATGGCTCGTGTATAACATGAATATATGTTTTGTTTGCTCGATTTGTTGTTTTGGAGTAACTAGCATGAACTTGAAAATGGGTGTGCTTAATCTTTGATTTTGGATGAGTTAGTGTTGTTAAATTGTTAAAGTTCATGTTTTAATTGTGTTACTAGTATCACTAGCTTCGTTTTGAGGCGTAGGTTGATTAAGAAAACTTCAAAAACATGAATATTGATTTTTGTGGATTTTGGTTAGGGTTTGATAGACTTAAAACGAATTTTTTGATGCTTGAATGCCATGAAATGTAAATTGTAAATGTATAGTTGTAACGTATGTTTCATTACCTTCAAAACGGCATATCATATATGTGAATTGGATTCCCGAAACTTAAAATGCATTTGATGAACTTGAAACTTTGAAAATAAATCTTTATTGATCACTTGACGAGATTTCGGTTATTGTAATTGATGTTTTTACTTGATGAAAAGTGTTTAGTTGTGTTCCTGGTCAAATTACATTTCCAATGATATAAGATACGTGTTCTAAGTGTTTACGGTTTGTGAATTGTGCTAAATTGAAGAGTTAATTTTGACTTGAACAATTGAAACTGACCAGGCACCAGACCACGTTAAATGTCGCGGCGCGGCCCTCCTTGGTCGCGGCGCGGCATTTGCCGTGTTTGGGTTCTGACCTACATGGTCAAAATTCAAAAAATGTTTGCTATGCTACGCACCTTCGATTCACATGTAACTTGTTCTAACATGCTTATATATGAATAAAAACCTCAGAAAAATAGTTCGGGACCCGACCCGAACGTGTTGACTTTTTCATTGACTTTGACTTGATCGAGTTTGACTTTTAGTTAAACTTAACCAAACGTTTATACAATCGTTCTAATCTTCTTTTATACTTGATTCTTGTATGAAACTTGACAACGTGATTCACATGCAATACTATTCGAGTCGTAACGAGCCATAGGACTAATTGAACACATCTCGCCCGACCTTGTGTCGTAACTGGTTAATTGATATAACTTACTTGTTTAGGTCAAGTCTAAGCAACTATCATGCACACGTTTACTTTGTGAAGTACATTTATACTCGTGCACTCGAGGTGAGATCATAGTCCCACCTTTTCAACAACTTTTATACTTTTAAATCGTGGGCTGAGAAACATATACTTTGTTACATCTTTTACTACTTACTTTTATGTTTTGAACACAAGTCCGATGAAACAAACATTCTACAGCGAGTTTAGAACAAAATCCTCAATTCGATTATCATTAGTTACACTTGCCGGGTGTAAGCGAGAACTTATGTTGTATGGATCCATATGGGTTTGACAAACCCTCATTCAAACGGTTCGCTACCGTTTACGAATGAAATATATTTTCGAGAAACAGTGTATGTTCTAACACTATTGTGACGGGGTTCTATGGAAGGAATGTTAAGCATTGATAATTGGGTGCTCGCGAACAAACTTTTGGAATGCAAACTTTTGGATGATCAATTTTATGGAAATACTAAATCTTGTGATTCAAAATATAACGTTTATTACCACATCTATGATTTCACCAACATTTTTCGTTGACAGTTTTCTATATGTTTCTCAGGTTCATACTTGGCTACTTGATACATGCTTCCGCGTACACTCATACTTGCTTGGGATCAAGCATACATGCATACACTTTGATTACTTGCTTGGAGTCAAGCATACATGCATAAGCTAGTGATAGCACCTTTGGATTCAAACAAATGTTTACATACTTACGCTATTTATAGCAATCGTGATTTTAAACTAATTATGTCGCAAGTTACTTCATTTATGCTTTATAACTTTGTAAACTTAAAGGTGTTGTCGAACCGTTTGTAAACTAAACCTTGTAAGTCTTGTACTTCTCAAATAAATGCGACATAATTTTGGTCAAACGAGTCTCATATAGGGACTATGACCACGTAACGGGACTAAGTTAGCGACGCCGTCAATGACGATTTTGTCGGGTCGTTACAAAAGAAATCTTCCGCTGTGCATTTGCTCATTTTAAAGATATTACTTGGAGTCATTCATGGCATATATTTCGAAAGACGTTGCATTCGAGTCATTGAGTTCATCAAGAATATTATTAAGTCAATTATAGTTGGATAGTGGATATTATGAAATGGTATGCATGCCTGTCAATTTTCGATGTAAAGAAAGTTTCTCTTTTAAAAACGAATGCAATGTTTGTAAAATGTATCATATAGAGGTCAAATACCTCGCGATGTAATCAACTATTGTGAATCGTTTATAATGTTTATGAACGGGTCCTTTCATATACCAAAAGAGTTTGTTGAAATGCCGAAGCTAAAGAGCGAGTGTAGTTATGAATGCCCAAATCTAGAAGAAAAAACTCATATCTGGGGATTGAACCAAGAAAAAAAAAACAAATTGTACGTTTCTTCAGGGTGGATGAAGTTTGTGACTTCAAATGGCTACGTTCCAGAAGACAAATCTTTGATTGCATTCCTTCATGATGAACGCAGGTTTATCATGCTTCTAGATGAAACTCGCCCAGTTTAAGATTAGTCTGCTTCAGTATGCAAGTCTTATTATTCTGCAATTTTCCATAAATATATGCAGAATTCATAATGAATATGTTGAATTAGGTAGTACTTTCAATGTATGTATCGTTTTGGTATGTTTGTATATTGATGTTTAAACATTATGTACCCGTCAGTCTGTAATTATTAAACAGTTTAGGATGTAAATTATGGTAACTTTGTAATCATGAATACGTTGGCATGTAAATTAAGTTTGTAATGAATAGCCATCGACGAATGATGGTAACTTTTTGAGCGTAGAATACTTTACCATGTAAACTAAATGTATAATGAATAGACATTTAAACAATCGTAAACAATTCTTAGCAGCGAAGCACGTGCCCCTTAATCTTGTCAAAACCATAGCAACAAACAAAAATTCCCTATCTTTTTATCGAGCCTTTAAACAACAATGAACCAACCCATAAAGAGTATATATTGTAATTAGGGTAACTCCTTTAATAACTAAAACACGCATCCTGTTATCTTATTACTTACTAGATGATGGTTCGGTTGCGTGTTGCTGCGGTAAGAGTCGTTTTGTGATTTAATAACATGTTTAACATCAATATTTAGCATATGGTAGTGATTATTGGCCATTTTCACATTCATTACTATTTAAATTGCCAAACTTTGCTCCATAGTGTACTTTTTGGTGACTACCAGATTGTAGCAATTGTTAAGTGGTTATATATACTTTTTTTAACAACACTAAGGGATCACCCAGGAGGGACTTAACCACCCACACGTTCATTTTTCACAGTTGCATTGTGACAACCCGAAAATTTCCAACCAAATTTAAACTTTAATCTTTATATGTTTCCGACACGATAAGCAATATTTGTTAAGTTAAATTTCAAGAATTTTAAACTATGTTCATACATTCATTCAACTTCGACCAAGTTCCAACGATTCACGAACCATTAAACGAATATGATTATATATGTATATGTGTATATATATTATAACTTGAAACGTAAACAAAATATTAGATTAAATACTTTATATGATTGTATCTGTTTCAAAATGTTTATCAATGGAATTAGAAGATAAGATCAAATGATTGAATTATCATATATATTGAATTATGATTACAAGTCTCTGTTGAAAGGCCCACGTTGATTTGAGAAATCTTTCCATTTTAACAATATTCGGAAAATGGTAAAGTGATTTATAAATAAGAACAAATTGTCAATCATTGAGAACTAGACAAAGGATAGTGGAAGATTGAATCTCATAAAGACTCAATTGATCTATTTAGTTTTAAACGTACAAAAACGTTTTCAGTTTAAAAAGAACTTTATTATTAAAACGTATATAACTTTTATAAATATCTAGAACCACTTTTGACAACTCATTACTTAACTAGTATGATAAAGATAACGATATTTATATTTTATTTTATATATATAACGATTTAAATTAATATTATATATATTTATACGCGTATTATACGTACATAGTTTTACACTTTTACTATACTTAAACTTTACCTTTACTTTATTTTTACTTTACTTTAACTTTAATAATTCACTTTAATAATTCATACTTTAATAATTCACTTTAATAATTCATACTTTAATAATTCACTTTAATAATTCATACTTTAATAATTCACTTTAATAATTCACTTTAATAATTCATACTTTAATAATTCACTTTAATAATTCAAAAATCTATTATAAATAGAATTCAATAGGTTTCATTATTTCATAGAAACTTGAAAATATTTTTCTCTAAACTCTCTCAATCGATTTACATATATATATTTACTCCGTATTATTTCAAGATATTATTAGTATACATAAAATCTTACGACGGAGTGCTGTCCGAGTGATTTCGAAATTGTTTTTCGAGTGGGATAGGATTAAGGAAATTATGGGTTATAGCTATTGAGGTGATTGAGTATGGTTCATGGGTATGCTCGTGAGGTCAATATAGTGTTTATCATTTCCATTGCGTCTATGTACCTTTCCTGCAATATTGAATCTCAATATTGATACGTGAGTACTCATAATTTAACTTTTACATACCAATAGTGTATTCCTGACTAGTGCTCGAGTATTTAGGATTATGCATGCTTGTACTTTTAATATTGCCCTTAGACAGGTTAGGTTGAATGTTGAATTAGTTACACTTGCGGTTGAGATAAGGTATAAAATATGCATTACCTTGGAAAGCTAGCGAAAAATTAAGAACTTTTCCTTTAGGTATCGAATGGTTTCGATGAACGGATTAGAAGTTATAATCAATTGAATTTTCGATATTTTTATTAAAAATGATTATTATTATCGTCGTTTTTATCGTCGTTCTAGTTTTATCTTATTATTATGATTATTATTATCTTTATCAATAAAAGGGATTTATCATTAAAAATTGTTATTTTTTTATTATTACTATCGTTATTATCGTTAAAATTATAATTAGTATTATTATTATTATCCAATTATTATTATTATTATTATTAGTATTATTATTATTATTATCATTATTAATATATATATCATTATTTAAAAATGGTTATTGTTATTGTTATTATTATTATTACTATATTATCATTAAGATAATTATTAGTATTATCGTTAATAATGTTATAGTAACTATCATTATTAATATCAGTGTATTTAAAACAAATATTTGTAACACCTAATTATTTTGATTACTATTATTATCATTATTATGAACACGATATAAAAGACGATTAAAAGCTATTAAACGAAACGATTAGGAAATAATGAGTAAGAGTATCATGATGAAATTAAAATATTATAAGATATTGATTTAGATAAAATTATCGTTCTTATTATTTTTATCATTACTATTATTATTAAAAGTATCGTTAGTATTAAAACTATCATTTTAACAAAAATTATCATTTTAATAGAAATGTAATTGTTACTATAAAATATCATTATTATTATTATTTTAAATAGAATTATTATTTTAAAGATAATATTAAAAATTATCGTAAATATTAAAGTTATCATAATTAGAATTATCGTTTTATCATAATGTCATCTTAGTAATTATAAATATTGATATTTTTATAATAATTATTATTATTACAAAATAATACAACTTTTACTTACTATCATTATAGATATAATTTTATCAAATAAATATGTTATACAAACATATTTTACTACGTGTAATAACTTACTTTAATAATACCTATCATATTATCTTTATGATATTAAATGAACCCTATAAATTTTATTACTTAATATATATAAAAGTATATTTTATTATATAAATTTAATATAAAATTTTATTTATTAATAAATAAATTATATTATTTACTCTAATAAATCTTTTAAAAATATTTAAAAATATAAAATGATGATATTTAAACTATATATTAATCATGTATAGATTTTTGGAAATTATTTTGAGTCAAATTTACTTTTGTTGACTTTTGCATATTAGTCTCGAGCATTAGGATTGTGGTACACTATGACTTAACCTAATTTGTTAGACAAATATTGACCAACACATAAATATATATAATTAATTTAGGTTCGTGAATCCGATGTCAACCTTGCACTTGTTCAATGATGTTATATGTATTTTTACTACGAAATACAGTATGGTGAGTTTCATTTGCCTTTTTACCCTTTATATTTTTGGGACTGAGAATACATGCGCTTTTATAAATGTTTGACGAAATAGACACAAGTAATTCAAACTACATTCTATGGTTGAATTATTGAAATCGAATATGCCCCTTTTTATTAAAGTCTGGTAATCTAAGAATTAGGGAACAGACACCCTAATTGACGCGAATCCTAAAGATAGATCTATTGGGCCTAACAAACCCCATCCAAAGTACCGGATGCTTTAGTACTTCAAAATTTATATCATGTCCGAAGGAGGATCCCGGAATGATAGGGGATATTCTTATATGTATCTAGTTAATGTCGGTTACCAGGTGTTCACCATATGAATGATTATTTTTGTCTCTATGCATGGGACGTATATTTATGAGAACTGGAAATGAAATTCTTGTGGTCTATTAAAATGATGGAAATAAATGATTATGATAAACTAATGAACTCACCAACCTTTTGGTTGACACTTTAAAGCATGTTTATTCTCAGGTGTTAAAGAAATCTTCCGCTGTGCATTTGCTCATTTTAAAGATATTACTTGGAGTCTTTCATAGCATATTTCGAAGAACGTTGCATTCGAGTCATTGAGTTCATCAAAGATTATTATTAAATCAATTTATAGTTGGATAGTGGATATTATGAAATGGTATGCATGCCTGTCAATTTTCGATGTAAAGAAAGATTGTCTTTTAAAAACGAATGCAATGTTTGTAAAATGTATCATATAGAGGTCAAATACCTCGCAATGTAATCAACTATTGTGAATCGTTTATAATGTATATGAACGGGTCCTTTCAGTTGGTATCAGAGCGGTGGTCTTAGCGAACCAGGTCTGCATTAGTGTGTCTAACTGATAAGTCGATAGGATGCATAAGTGAGTCTGGACTTCGACCGTGTCTGCATGTCAAAAGTTTTGCTTATCATTTTGTGTCGAAAATTAACTACTTATCATCCTCAGGAAATTACCTGCTTATCATTTTTAGTCTAAGACACGTCTTGCTGCATTGATTGCATGAATAGTGTATAGACAAAAATTCATATCTTAGCATATATGCTAAATCATATCTTATCGTATCTGTTACTTTAAAATTTGCCTGACATATCCCACAAAGTTCTCCGTAATCTACGAAATCTTTTGATCTATATATATATATATATATATATATATATATATATATATATATATATATATATATATATATATATATATATATATATATGTAATTAGAATACCATCCGTTAGCCAAAATCATTTCATATCGGAAAAAAAATCCTTTATCCAATCGTACGAAATGGAATTCGTCATCAGTTCAAGTCACTCAGATTCCGAAATGGAATCCCATTCAAGCTCCGAAAGCGGTGTGACCGGAATAGATCAACCAATCAGTCATCACCTATTCTGGATGAATTGGGGATGGGTTCGTCGCCTCCTCAATCATTGGAAACAAGAAGAAGGTGATCCCTTCCATCCACCACATTGCCCTCTTGACGAAGAACCTGAAGCACTTACCGGCGAACCTTACCGGCGAACCTGTCCGAAACACCATTTTCTCGCTCATTTCCAGAGTATCTCGTCACGATTATTTATTACACCAAATTTTAGATTTTATTTATCCGCTCGTCCGAACCGACAATCACCCCGGTGCAATAGAAGAAGTCAACGAGCTTCGCGCTCGGGTAGTGGCTTTGGAGAATATGGTGCAGAGATTACAAACACCAGCAGCAGCATCAGCAGCATAACCAGTACCACCATCATCAACGCCAATAGTACCATTACCACCTCCAACCACAACCGCGTCGTAAATCTCAACTTCACAATCTGTCCCTCGAGCATCAACGTCATACGCACCATAGATACCAAGGAGTACCAACAACAATAACTGACGAAGTATTAATTCATAACTTCATTGGAGAAACATTCTGCGGCGATTATGTAATCTCTAAAGTCTTAGAGATTATTTAATCTAGCCCTAACCATAAATCAGTTAAGCGAACCAAAATGATAGAAGGAAGAGTAGAAACCCTGACAAAAATGGTGTGTGATTAACAAGCTAAACTTGCTTTACCAACAGCATCAACAGTACCGTCAGCGTTACCAGCATCGTCAGTACAGTCAACATCCGAATCAATAACACAGATAACATCACAAACTCCGTAAGTTCAAGAATCACTGTGGACATCATTACGAATCAATAACGTGTATATTGTATCAACGAGTTATGAAGAATTAACTCATTCCCTCTCAAGAAATTATATGTATATTATATATATATATATATATATATATATATATATATATATATATATATATATATATATATATATATATATATATATATATATATATATATATATATATATATATATATATATATATATATTTTGAAATAAATCTTTCCGAGCTAAACTATTGTGTGTGAATCTTAACTACTCGGTTAATTCATATTACAAATATGCAATAATGTACGTCCTTCGGCCGCAACTTAACCAGCATTAACTACAATCTCTGTCGCAATTCAACAAATTCCAATTCATAATAAATCAAGTATATATTTGATTTTACACTTTCATCATCGATGTACCCGAAACTTTTCAGATAACATCATTCGTACTTTGCGAAATTCACAAGAATTCCACGAACCGAACATCATACATCAACAAATAACGAAGTATTGATTCATAATTTCAATGTCATTAAAGAAATACTGCGTAAAAGTTATGTACTTTTTAAAGACTTTAGGGATTATTAAATTCTAGTTTCAACCGTAAATCAAATGAGTTTAATTTAACATTAACTCATTAAATCTATGTTACATCTGAAGAAAATATACATATATATATTTTCATAAAGACTGTAATAAAATTCCTTTGTATAAAATATTAATTGTGAATTTTTTTTTAACGGGTAGGTAATACCCGAGAGATATATAAATTCACAATTAATATGTTACATTCTTCGAATCTGATTCAGCAAATTATCCATTATACTCGCTACTTTCACAACAATATACATTCTTTTATAGAAATCAAAACAACCATACTCATTCAAAATTTAATTACACATTCTGATTTTGAAATCTCAAAATTCAACTCGAGATATGACCAAAATCATCACTCTTAGATCCTTACATCTTTCACAAGCTATATTTTGACTTCAAAACTGTGTTAGAACATCAAATGTATGTTAACGATTACAATCTGTGTTCAAACCCTTCGAAAATTTCTGAAGACACTTCGAATGATGAGCAATCGAGATGATGATCCAACCACATGTTACCCACAGTTATGTACCCGAAAAACTCTTGAAATCAAAGTAAAAGTTTAAACAACGTATCCGCGTCAGATTCTTTGGCATTTATTAGCAAAAATAACTTTGCGACTCCTAATCAAAGTAGCCAGTTTTGTCACAGCTCCAGCAAGTCAACTTCGACTTTTCAGTCAGACTAACCTTATTATAACCTTGAGATATACACCATCGTTACCAGGGAACCTTTTACATTCCACCACATTATTAGCAGATGTACCAACAACTTCATTACCCTTTGACTTTAGCCTCTCCAAAAAGTCATTATAATTATTTATTGAAACCCCATCATTTACTCATTCGCATCTTGTAATGAGAATTGCCATACGAATCATTGGGAATTAGCAATCAGTATTTTGAAATCTCGCAGCATGTCTACGCCAACAGTTATATGTGTATATATAACGTCTATTTTCTGGACTTAATTTGAATGTGAAGTTTCTGAAAAACACTCCGAACTAAGAATTGGTTCTCCGAAAATGGAAAAAATGCTGATGAAGCAGTAAAAACTAAAAACGACTTTAAACGGTAAAAGCTGAATGATAATGATGAAGTGTGCTGGCAAAGCGCAGAAAAAGAGAAGTTTTGGAACTGAAAAACGGATTGAGCAAAGTAGGAAGGAGGCTTTGGACAAATTACAAAGACTGAACCTGACTTCAAAGGATCCAAATGATTCAGTACCTGCTGAAGTCATTAACGAATACCTTGCTCCTGACTCTAAACCCCTGCGGACAATATTCTTCATCATCCTCTGATATTAGAAATTCTAAAATATCATCATATCGTTCATTATAAATATCCTCCATATTTCTGAAGATATTTTCTTAATTTTTCTTATTTGAAATCATTTACCTCTTTGCGCTATCTGTATTACATCATAAAAGAAACTATTTTAGTTTCTAAATTCTGAAACATTCAAGTTTAAAATAGGAATATTTTGAAGTAGTGTTGGGAACTGAAGCATGAATTAGTATAATATAATGACACTTGATCAACGTGATTATATTACAGTAAGTCATGCTGAGTTTCTAAATGGAACGTGATGATTCACAGATCATAATATCATCATGTGCCATGTTATACGACTCTTGTATTCTATTTAACCTCTAAAATATCAAGAAAATATTTCTTGATGATTCGGCCTTTTCCAAGGTATTCTAGTAATTTGACAAGTCAAGATCGTGCCATCACAATTTCCTTCCTAGAACATTAACAATGTTCATTCTGAAATTCATATCTGTGAATTCTGGACCATTACAAGCGGTGCTTAATCGCAAGAAGAAGAAACAAAAGGACAAAACTCCGAAATAAAAATTGGGGTATAAATTGCAGCAAATAAAAGAGAGCATTAACTGTTAATGATAATGATTATAAAAGACAGAAGCAGAGACTTTGAAATATAAGGGAACATATAAAGCCCAACGATAAACTAGAAATTATAAACCATATATATCGATTCATATAGCAATATAAAGACACGGGAGAACTAGAAACACTATAAACCCAAGAGTATAGTAGAAGTAAATAGATTCTTCCGGCGGTAGATGAAAAAGAAGAATGATCGATATGAAAGTTAGAAGTATATCGAGAATCAGAACTGGATGGAGCATATTTATGAATACTTTAAAATATGAGTTGAGGGGGAAAGAATAGAAGGTGATGAAACATGACTAGGAACTTAGAAATCAACAGATTTAACTCACACAATGGCGGAATAAGTGAATCAAACCCTCTAGTGAACAGGTTAATTTTTTTTTTGATTAATTTAGTCAAACCACAACTAAATCAAGTGTGATTAGATCAACACCTAGAGCTATTATTCACCACCTGGATGATTTGGACTGAGAGAAAATTGGAGGAGCTCACTAGATCTGAGTGTGTGTAACAAATGAGAGGCTTAACCTAAAATTGAAGAACATAAGACTTTATATACCCCTGTTGTTGACTCACCCATACGATTCATTCATCACACGTACGAGTTGGCTTCATCAGCCGTACGGGTGATCACTCACTCGTGTCTTCTTATTTAGGTTGTAATTGTGACTTAGCTCAGTATCAGCCGTACGTATGAGCCTGTCAGCTGTACTAGTGAGCCTTCACTCGTACGTCTGACTAAGTCTAACATAGTCAAACATCTAAATCTCGTTCATGCAGTTCCTGTAACCACATACAAACACGTATAGGATAATAACGAGCAATCATGGTGGCCTGTAAACTGTTGTACCTGCAATGGACGTGGGTAGATGTCTAGGGACTTGCATAAAATGCATCAACAGAAGGTGTGAGTCGTAAGGAAACGAAGGAGGTGAATTTATAAGAAAATCTCCGACAGAACAATTAAAATGGACGATCGCATTTAAAGCGGATCCTAATTCCCTTGATTACCGGAGAGTCAAATCTTATTAAGAAGATTTTCTTCAAATCCCTTGAAATCTGGGAATCAATCATATCTACGTCAAATGATAAGATGAATCTACACTTATACATTTCACTCTTCTATGTTAGCTTCATTCGTACTCTTCATATAAATGGATTGTTTATCCAAATTATTCGCTGATGATAAAACTCTAATTTTCAGCCCGCATGCATCATAAAAACATACTTATTATCATTCACGACCTTTCCACTCAAATTTCGGGACGAAATTTCTTTAACGGGTAGGTACTGTGACAACACGGAAATTTCCAACCAAATTTAAACTTTAATCTTTATATGTTTCCGACACGATAAGCAATATTTGTTAAGTTAAATTTCAAGAATTTTAAACTATGTTCATACATTCATTCAACTTCGACCAAGTTCCAACGATTCACGAACCATTAAATGAATATGATTATATATGTATATGTGTATATATATTATAACTTGAAACGTAAACAAAATATTAGATTAAATACTTTATATGATTGTATCTGTTTCAAAATGTTTATCAATAGAATTAGAAGATAAGATCAAATGATTGAATTATCAGATATATTGAATTATGATTACAAGTCTCTGTTGAAAGGCCCACGTTGATTTGAGAAATCTTTCCATTTTAACAATATTCGAAAAATGGTAAAGTGATTTATAAATAAGAACAAATTGTCAATCATTGAGAACTAGACAAAGGATAGTGGAAGATTGAATCTCATAAAGACTCGATTGATCTATTTAGTTTTAAACGTACAAAAACGTTTTCAGTTTAAAAAGAACTTTATTATTAAAACGTATATAACTTTTATAAATATCTAGAACCACTTTTGAGAACTCATTACTTAACTAGTATGATAAAGATAACGATATTTATATTTTATTTTATATATATAACGATTTAAATTAATATTATATATATTAATACGCGTATTATACGTACATAGTTTTACACTTTTACTATACTTAAACTTTACCTTTACTTTATTTTTACTTTACTTTAACTTTAATAATTCACTTTAATAATTCATACTTTAATAATTTACTTTAATAATTCATACTTTAATAATTCACTTTAATAATTCATACTTTAATAATTCACTTTAATAATTCATACTTTAATAATTCACTTTAATAATTCAAAAATCTATTATAAATAGAATTCAATAGGTTTCATTATTTCATAGAAACTTGAAAATATTTTTCTCTAAACTCTCTCAATCGATTTACATATATATATTTACTCCGTATTATTTCAAGATATTATTAGTATACATAAAATATTACGACGGAGTGCTGTCCGAGTGATTTCGAAATTGTTTTTCGAGTAGGATAGGATTAAGGAAATTATGGGTTATAGCTATAGAGGTGATTGAGTATGGTTCATGGGTATGCTCGTGAGGTCAATATAGTGTTTATCATTTCCGTTGCGTCTACGTACCTTTCCTGCAATATTGAATCTCAATATTGATACGTGAGTACTCATAATTTAACTTTTACATACTAATAGTGTATCCCTGACTAGTGCTCGAGTATTTAGGATTATGCATGCTTGTACTTTTAATATTGCCCTTAGACAGGTTAGGTTGAATGTTGAATTAGTTACACTTGCGGTTGAGATAAGGTATAAGATATGCATGTCCTTGGAAAGCTAGCGAAAAATTAAGAACTTTTCCTTTAGATATCGAATGGTTTCGATGAACGGATTAGAAGTTATAATCAATTGAATTTTCGATATTTTTATTAAAAATGATTATTATTATCGTCGTTTTTATTGTCGTTCTAGTTTTATCTTATTATTATGATTATTATTATCTTTATCAATAAAAGGGATTTATCATTAAAAATTATTATTTTTTTTATTATTACTATCGTTATTATCGTTAAAGTTATAATTAGTATTATTATTATTATCCAATTATTATTATTATTATTATTAGTATTATTATTATTATTATCGTTATTAATATATATATCATTATTTAAAAATGGTTATTGTTATTGTTATTATTATTATTACTATATTATCATTAAGATAATTATTAGTATTATTGTTAATAATGTTATATTAACTATCATTATTAATATTAGTGTATTTAAAACAAATATTTGTAACACCTAATTATTTTGATTACTATTATTATCATTATTATGAACACGATATAAAAGACGATTAAAAGCTATTAAACGAAACGATTAGGAAATAATGAGTAAGAGTATCATGATGAAATTAAAATATTATAAGATATTAATTTAGATAAAATTATCGTTCTTATTATTTTTATCATTACTATTATTATTAAAAGTATCGTTAGTATTAAAACTATCATTTTAACAAAAATTATCATTTTAATAGAAATGTCATTGTTACTATAAAATATCATTATTATTATTATTTTAAATAGAATTATTATTTTAAAGATAATATTAAAAATTATCGTAAATATTAAAGTTATCATAATTAGAATTATCGTTTTATCATAATGTCATCTTAGTAATTATAAATATTGATATTTTTATAATAATTATTATTATTACAAAATAATACAACTTTTACTTACTATCATTATAGATATTATTTTATCAAATAAATATGTGATACAAACATATTTTACTACGTGTAATAACTTACTTTAATAATACCTATCATATTATCTTTATGATATTAAATGAACCCTATAAATTTTATTACTTAATATATATAAAAGTATATTTTATTATATAAATTTAATATAAAATTTTATTTATTAATAAATAAATTATATTATTTACTCTAATAAATCTTTTAAAAATATTTAAAAATATAAAATGACGATATTTAAACTATATATTAATCATGTATAGATTTTTGGAAATTATTTTGAGTCAAATTTACTTTTGTTGACTTTTGCATATTAGTCTCGAGCATTAGGATTGTGGTACACTATGACTTAACCTAATTTGTTAGACAAATATTGACCAACACATAAATATATATAATTAATTTAGGTTCGTGAATCCGAGGTCAACCTTGCACTTGTTCAATGACGTTATATGTATTTTTACTACGAAATACAGTATGGTGAGTTTCATTTGCCTTTTTACCCTTTATATTTTTGGGACTGAGAATACATGCGCTTTTATAAATGTTTGACGAAATAGACACAAGTAATTGAAACTATATTCTATGGTTGAATTATTGAAATCGAATATGCCCCTTTTTATTAAAGTCTGGTAATCTAAGAATTAGGGAACAGACACCCTAATTGACGCGAATCCTAAAGATAGATCTATTAGGCCTAACAAACCCCATCCAAAGTACCGGATGCTTTAGTACTTCGAAATTTATATCATGTCCGAAGGAGGATCCCGGAATGATAGGGGATATTCTTATATGTATCTAGTTAATGTCGGTTACCAGGTGTTCACCATATGAATGATTATTTTTGTCTCTATGCATGGGACGTATATTTATGAGAACTGGAAATGAAATTCTTGTGGTCTATTAAAATGATGGAAATAAATGATTATGATAAACTAATGAACTCACCAACCTTTTGGTTGACACTTTAAAGCATGTTTATTCTCAGGTGTTAAAGAAATCTTCCGCTGTGCATTTGCTCATTTTAAAGATATTACTTGGAGTCTTTCATAGCATATTTCGAAGAACGTTGCATTCAAGTCATTGAGTTCATCAAAGATTATTATTAAATCAATTTATAGTTGGATAGTGGATATTATGAAATGGTATGCATGCCTGTCAATTTTCGATGTAAAGAAAGATTGTCTTTTAAAAACGAATGCAATGTTTGTAAAATGTATCATATAGAGGTCAAATACCTCGCAATGTAATCAACTATTGTGAATTGTTTATAATGTATATGAACGGGTCCTTTCATGCATAACCTGCCTCAACTGCTGCCCGGGAGAACACGTCCCAAATAGAGGGCATGGGCGTTAAAATCGCCCTCCCCCACTGCCCCCGCAACGCGTTGTGCAGAAGGAACCCTTAGGTGGAATTCATGGGTAAATGAGCAACCTTGTGTGCAATGTTACACCCTACGAAAATCGAACTCCCCACCTCTCGCTAACAGAGGCAAGCCACTACCACATGAGCTACAGCACAAGGTTACATATACTTGTTTAGTTTATAATTCAGACTATTAGCGTCTTTGTCTTCTGTATAGTTGAATAGCATTCTTTTTGTTATACTTGTATTGTTGGTTGATATTCTTTAAAAGCAAGTATTTGGAATCACTGAGGGGAGAATAACTCACCCATTCGATCATTTTCTATGCACACACGCGCATTTCGACGGAATCTCGAACCGCATTACTGGGACCCGATCCTTGAACCATCCCGAGGAGCAGGCGGATCGGGCCAAAATCCTGTAATACAAGTCGGTAAAACCTCCTAGGGTTCATTCCATAAATCAGGTAAATACCCTAGAATGTTTTAACGGAGGGAACTCGAGCATGAGACATCCCGCCCCATCCACCACACAAGGTGTTGGGGGTATCACTAGGTAACAAGGGCATGTACTGTTGTTGGTAGCTATTTTACATTTGTTTGAAAGGACAACTCGTAGACGATTAAATATCCACAATATTTAGTACATATAGTCATTAATGTTTGTACAAAGAAATATTTCTAAAATATTTACATATAAGATTGTATTGTTTTTAATAAAATAAGTAAAAAAAACAAAAGCAAATGATTTATTTTTGTTCAACACAACAATTCATATACGATCAAATTATCATGACATTTACTACGTATAGTGAATAATATTTGAAGATAAAAAAAAATTAAAACTTATACATATACGATTGTACTTGCTCCGTCTCAATTGCATTATCCACTGTTCTTTTATAGGTTGTACTAAAACAATTGTTCAAAATTGTCATAAGTCTGTTGTATAATATTCATTTTTTAAATGTACAAATTTAAATTTTATAAATATTAGCATAAAATTCGTAGTCAAAAACACTATTAAAAATAAATTATTTAGTAACCAAATTTAACTTGAAAAATAAAATACTCATAGGATCATAGGATCGAAGCAATTGATCATATTATTTTTTTTCAATTGTTCTTTGGCTTGTGATTTATGGAGGAAAGACAAGTTGTGGGTGGACGTTCAATCGTCGGATCATCGCCTGGTCTGAATGAATAGCGTGGTACGAATCTTAGCAAGTAGTAAACTTAAATTGTATGTGATTGTCGTGACTACAATTTTGCATATTTGGACGCATATGAACGACATCTTTTTGTTTCGAGTACGTTGAAGGAGGAGTACATTATTTATTCAATTCATAACATTTCTTTTAATTGGTATAGTAATAGAAGTAAATGTAAACCATGGTGGATTGATTGGTTATTAAAACCTTTGTAATTCATTCATTTTGTCCCTCCTAGTTGCTCGCTGGGGTGAGTTTGATTTTTTAATTAAATTCGCTTTTAAAAAATAAATAAATAAAAAAACTCATTATAGTACATCAAAATCGACATCCTAATTTTGCTCCCTCAGTCTCTATTTCATTGTCTAGAGTTTTACCAAATTAATCGTCATAATTCGTCACTCTATTGTATAGTATTTCATTTTTGAAAAACATGTGGGAGGATGAACAAATATTTCTTTCATTTCCCATGTATGGAGTACGGGGTTTATGTATCAAATTAATTGTTATAAATAGTTAACATATAACTTGTGGCAAAAAACGTTGGTTAAAAGAAGTAGTGAAGAGTAATCTAGGGTTTTCTCTCGATGAGGCGATTCCCTTTCCCTACTTCACCTTTCACGCCGACCACCGGTCCGGCAAAACAACCCAGGATCCACACTTTCAAACCCAAATTTCGCGATGAAATTGAGGAGGGTGAATGGATCGATTCGCCAATCAATCAAAATAACTACCATCGACATCGTGACCTTATTCGCAGGTATGGATCTGCTACTAAATCTTCACACAATCAACACGCTTCATTCCCCAACAATATTCCAATCCGTAATCGATCTCAACCCTCTAACCCTAATAATGAAACCTCCATCATGTTCTTTAATTTCCCTGATCATTGGAATCAATTAGATCTCCTGGTATTCTTCAAAAGATATGGACAAGTGACGGATCTTTACATTCCGATCAGGAAAACGTTAAGGAATGGAAAAAGCTTTGGATTTGTTCGTTTCGAAGATATTGTTGATATAGATTACCTGCTCAAACGTTTGAATTCCATTAATCTTCACGGTCAATGGTTGAGGGCGTATAAAGCACATGAAAGAACAGGTAACTCCATAGGTACCGAAGCTCTACCATTCAAGCAGCCTGCTCAGCCTACATCCTCTCACTATATCCCACAACATAGCAAACCTAAACCAAAATATGCTCCCATATCTACTGCCAACCGTGAACCCAAATCTCAGTATGTTCCTAAACCGGCTGTCAATACACAGAATGGCTCTACACATACTGATACAACTGATAAAGACAATTCTGTACCAGTGCAACAAAATCATACTAAAGATAATTCTGTACCAGTGCAACAAAATCACACTCACATTCCCCCTAACCCGGCCACTAAACCACGCCTGCTTGAATTGGAAGAAGAAGAACTGAACCAGCAGGTATTATCTAATGCAATAATAGGCGAAATTTTGAACATAGATTTAATTGAGGATTTTCCTGTTCTATGCACAGCAGAAGGCCTTTCAAAATTTAATATAAAATATCTAGGTGGGCTTGATGTTTGTCTAACTTTTGAAGATAAATGCACCATTGATAATATTCTTAGCAACGAAGACCATATTCTAAAACAATGGCTAAAGAATATTCGTCGTATGCAATCGAAACCATTTCAATCGGCTAGGTTGTCTTGGCTTACCATTAAAGGTGTTCCCATCAGTTGTTGGTCAGAAAAGAACTTCAGGAAGATAGCGAATTGGTACAGTCCCGTTCTCGACACTTATAATTGTTCGTTTAATGGTAATCAAAATTTGGTTTGTGATAAGGTTTTAGTTAAACTTTGGGGTCAAGAGGGTCTTATAAATACCTTAGTAAGTGTTAAAATCAAAGAAGAAGGTATATTTTATGTGCAAGTCATTGAGGATGTTAAAGGTATTGTGGAAATTGAGATGGAAGAATCGGATCCAAGTATTGATCTCACAGATTCAAATAGTAACCATGATATCAACAAAGACTCTTCGCCGGAAAACTCTGATGATGAAATTGACGATGACTGGCCGCTCGAAGGTAATAATCATAATTCCAACGAAAAAGATCAAGGGTCTAAAGTTTTTGCCACGTCAGATAATTTTTTTGATATAAACGATGAAAGGAATAAGCATAAACCTACCACTCCAGTTAATGTTAGTGACGACACCGGCTCCTCAATTCCCCAGAATAATGAAGCTGATATTGAAAATGGGAAAACGATTGGTACTGTAATTGAAGAATCTTCTAACGAGGTTTCCACCAATGATTCGACTCCCTCTCCCACAGATCATAACTCAAATCAAGATAGAACCCATGATCCAAGCCCAAATGAACCTACTTTTCCTGTCAAAGTCACGGCCCAGAATAGCAAGGCTGACCCAAACGAAAAATTGGGCTTGGCAAACTCATGTTTTGAAAAAGATTTTACCACGTTCATATTTAACTCTGGAATTAGCAAACCGTCTGTTGAAAAATCACCTGATCAGTGTTATGCTCCTAAAGATCACCCATGTAAAAAGCGTAAAACCTCAAGTAAATCTTCAATTGAATCTTGGACTAACATTAGAAATTGGAATGCTTCATCCAAATTCTTAAACGTCAAATCCCTTGCAAGAAGACCAAGAAAGAAACATTCGGTTCGTAGGGCTGTTTCAAATTCCAGATTGAGTCAGAAAAGCGATAAGGGTCATCAATCACTCTCTGAAAAGTCTTTAAATTGCGAGGAGGTCGGTGATATCTTGGGCTTGACGAGGAAAAAAGCTTCTAACAGGAACTAAGGTACACTCTTTAGGTACTTTCATAACTTTCGTGTTCTTTTTTAATTTTATATAATGAAGATACTATCTCTCAACATTAGAGGCTTGGGGTATGATGATAAAAAGAAATTCAATTGGTTTAAAAAAATTTGTTTTCAAAACAAACCTAACATAATTGCTTTGCAAGAAACTAAAGTAGATAAAATTTCTGAACAATGGATTGAAAAAATTTGGGGAAGCTGTGATTATCTCTATGCCTTTAAAAAATCAAAAGGGAATTCAGGTGGGATTCTAACGGTTTGGGATCCGAATATTTTTAAGGCTAACCAAGTTGTCGAACGAGAGTCCTATATTGCGATAAAAGGACATTGGCAGGATATAGGTACCGAGCTCATATTGATTAACACTTATGGTCCTCAAGCTGAAAAGGATAAAAAAGTCATGTGGAATGATCTTTCGGAGGCAATGAAATATGATAATGCTATGTGGGTTATTTTTGGGGATTTCAATGAGGTCAGGTTTGCAACTGAAAGAAAAAATACCGAGTTTTGTGAAAGGAGAGCCAGAATGTTTAATGACTTCATCAAAGATAATTCTCTCCTCGATTTACCTCTTGGAGGTAGAACTTATACTCGCATTAGTGATAATGGTACAAAATTCAGCAAACTCGACAGATTTTTGGTTTCGGAGCAATTCATCCAACAATGGCCGAATGCGAACGTATTGGTTCTTGACAAGAAACACACTGATCACTGCCCTCTGCTACTAAAAGATGGTGACATAGATTTTGGACCAAAACCGGTTAAAGTTTTTGATGAGTGGCTGAAACAAAAAGAATCTTATGATGTGATAAAAGCCGCATGGAATTCAAGCATCAACTCTAATAGACCCGACATTGTTTTTCGAGAAAAACTAAAGATTGTCAAGAAAGATCTTCGAAAATGGTTTTCTACATCTTACGGTAAACTAAATGTCGAAATAGAGGAATTATCGAATGCCATAAATGATTGGGAAAAGAAAGCAGAAACGTCCGATCTTAGTGAGGAAGATCTAGGTAATTGGATGAAAGATCGAGATCTTCTCGCGCAAAAAGAGAATACGCAAATTGAGATGCTCAAACAAAAAGCAAGATTTAAATGGGCATTAGAAGGAGACGAAAACAGCAAATTCTTCCATTCCTACATCCGGCGGCGGCACCACAAAAATAACATCCATGGAATCAACAAAGCTGGGGTATGGACTTCTAACCCGACTGATATTAAAAATGAAGCTTTTAATTTTTTTCAGGGTCTTTTCGAGAAATCCAATTCCGAGGGATGGATGCTTCATAATTGGGACGGTTCTAAACTTGAAGAAAGCATGGCCGAATCTCTTGAGTCTAGATTTTCAGAATCAGAAGTGCTAGAAGCTATCAAGGGGTGTGGAAAAAATAAAGCCCCCGGGCCAGACGGATTCAATATTCTTTTCTACACTCTATTCTGGGATATTATTAAGGGAGACCTTTTAAAGGCCATTCATTGGTTTTGGGAATCGGAGCAAATTTCTAACGGGTGTAATGCGTCCTTCATCACTCTTATCCCAAAGGTTAAAGATCGTCTCAACTTTTCTCATTATCGTCCTATTAGCCTCATCGGTAGTTATTACAAAATCCTTTCAAAACTGCTTGCAAACAGAATTAGAAAATTCATTCCGAGGCTAATAGGTGATGAGCAAACCGCCTTTATTTCCAATAGATATATTTTAGATGGCGTTCTAATTGCTCTTGAGTCAATTGATGATCTCAAATCTAGAAATCAAAAGAGTTTTATATTTAAAGTTGATTTTGAAAAAGCTTTTGATTGTCTAGATTGGGACTTCCTTTGCGCCATTATGAATTTGATGGGTTTCGGGTCTAAATGGGTAAATTGGATAAAATCATGCCTTACCTCCACCTCAATCTCGGTCTTAGTAAACGGAGCACCAACCGACCAATTCTTCCCCAAGAGAGGAGTAAGAGAAGGAGATCCTCTTTCTCCCTTCCTATTCATTCTTGCGGGTGAAGGTTTAAACCATCTCCTTAAGATTGCTACAAATAAAAAATTAATTAGTGGTGTCGAGGTCGGAAATGATAAGGTCGTCGTATCACACCTTCAATATGCGGATGACACTATCATTTTCGGCAAATGGAATAAAAGTGAAGTTAGAAATATTTTGAAAATACTTAAATGCTTTGAAGATTTATCGGGTCTTAAAATCAATCTTAATAAAAGTTGTGTATATGGAATCGGTACGTCAAGTGTAGAACTATCTTGTATTGCCAATTGGTTTGGGTGTAAGGAAGGCTCGTTCCCGTTTAATTATCTTGGTCTTCCAATAGGTGCTAATTTAAAGTGTTATAAAAATTGGTCTCCCATTTTTGATAAATTTAAAAAACGGCTTTCCGATTGGAAAGCTAAATCTATCTCTTATGGCGGTCGGTTAACCCTCATCAAAGCTGTCCTAACTAGCCTTCCACAATACTATTTTTCACTCTTCAAAGCCCCGGTACGTGTTCTAAATGAATTAGAAAAAATGAGGCGCGATTTTTTCTGGGGGGGATCCTATGATGAGAAAAAAATGGCTTGGGTCAAATGGGACCAAATTCTTTTACCATACGAATTTGGTGGTTTAAATGTCAACTCTTTAAAATTAAAAAATCTTACCTTATTAACAAAATGGTGGTGGCGTTTTCTGAACAACGATAACTCTTTTTGGGTCCGAATTATAAAAAGCATCTATGGTGATAACGGTGGGTTGGGTTGTTTCTCTCCCTCGGTCATTTGTAATTTGAAAAAATTTGCGGGTCGAACATGGTTCAATATTATCAATATCGAACACACCCTAAATAAGTTAGGGTGTAATATTGCTAATGCTTTTGTCAAAGATGTAGGGAACGGAGCTGACACGCGTTTTTGGAAGGATAAGTGGATAAGTGACAGAGCGCTCTGTGATTTGTATCCTAGGCTTTTTAGACTAGAAGTGGACAAAGACGTCTCTATTCGGGATCACGTTACCAAATCAGATTCTGGCATTATTTTCTCCTGGGTTTGGAGTTCTTTACCTAAATGGAGGGCTGCTGATGAATTGCTTTCCATCACCGATTCTATCGAACACTACACTTTTTCTAGTAACCAATCCCCAAGTTGGGTCTGGAAACACAGTCCGAATGGCAAGTTCTCCACGGATAATCTCATGCAATTATTGAATTCGTTGTCTGCTGTTCCTATCGGTTCGAGAAATCCTACTGTTCTTAACCCCTTAGTGCCGCAAAAAATTGGAATCTTTATCTGGAGGATGAATCAAAATAAACTCCCCGTCCGATCAGAACTTGATAAAAAAAGAATCGATCTTCACTCTGTCCGGTGTCCGGTATGCGACGATGACATTGAAACTCTTCTTCATTGCATTCTAAAGTGCTCCAATTCCATCGACATTTGGAATAAAATACAAAAATGGTGGAATCTAGACCTCCTTAACATCTCATGCTTATCTGATATCGCAAATGCTTCGAACCCCCAGCTTAACTCAAATCTTGGCATCTCTCTTTGGCGATCGATTGTTTGGATCACTAGTTATTACATATGGCTACATCGAAACGATCGTGTTTTTGGAAAAAAGCATTTAAGCAACCCAAAAATAATATCCGAGATTCAATCTAAGAGCTTCGAGTGGATAAATAGCCGTTGGAAGAAAGGCAATCTAGTTTGGCAAAAATGGTTAACCAATCCGAGATGGTTTGACGCTAACCCTACTAAAGTTGGCATTGGTTAATATTCAGGTTTTTTATGCCGGAGTCTTTCGTTTTTCGTCTTGGCCAGGGCTAAGAGGTGTAGAGTCATTTGCTTTGTCGCTGTAGTGTTACGGTACTGCAATTTGGCTTCTACTCCTGCTTGTCTTTTCAAGTTGTCCCTTCCTTGGCGAATCTCGTTAGATGAAGGCTTTTTCCTGAAATATATATAACCAATCGAGTCTTACCATTTTTTCTTTACATAGCATTTTTTTTTCTCTGTATAGCGCATGTCTGTATTGTTTTCGAGTTTGTTTCTTTATTTTAGTCGAGTGCTTTTGCTCGTGATTGTTAGTGTAGGTTTGTTGAGATTCTGTATATGGTCTTCGGACCTCCTTATTTCTTTTTAATAATAATTGTTGGCTTTTCACAAAAAAAAAAAAAAAAAAAAAAAAATGAAATAACTTGTAGCCAAAACACTTGTTAAGAAAAAATATTCAAAAACTTAGTATATTTACACCATAACCGATATTCTAAATAAAAGTCACATAAAACGGAGACATAAAATCACACCTCAGAGCAATAGTGACATGACACTTGCTATATAGGAGACTTTTCAGGTTTCTTTTAAAATATAATAAGTAAGAATAAAAATTACTATATTAAATAATCAATCATAAAAAAAAAAATTCAGTATAGTGTTTGTAACAAGATAGAAAGTCCTCACGTTACAAAGGTTGTAGTAATCATCTTAAAGAATAAAAAAACAAGGATAGGAAAAAGACAAATAACTGATGTCAGCATGACATCAATATGTTATCAGCGCTCGAGTTCTGTTCATTGTACTTCTTGTTTTAGTGTAGATGTTATGTTATTTATATTATTAAGATATTGAAATTGAATAATTTGTTTTAGTTGGAGAAATGTAAACAAAAATACCTATATGTCTCAAGTTTAATTTGTAGGAATAAAATAAAATATCTGACCCTTTGTGGCTAACGAGGTTCACCGCAACGAATTTGTGCTAGTCACAATACGAGCTGTCACCCTGAAATTAGGCGGCTCACAAAGTGAATTGGATGCCTGACAAAAAACTTAGCAATAGATATTAACGAGTGGCAAGAATATTGCACATTTCTGTGTTGAATCATTTACAACCAAAAAGGAATGTTAAAATAAAACATTTAATTATTTTGTATATGACTTCATGCTGACCAAACATACTAATGATATACTCGTTTTATAATCATTAAAAAATACAACACTATTTACGACATCTTTTCTACACTAGTTTTAAAAAATAAAATAAGAGAAAATTGCGCGGATAGTTCCTGTGGTCTGTACCAGCCAGCACGGATAGACAAAGTTGCTGTTTTGAGTGTGGATAGTCATTGTAGTTTGCAAGAGGAGCAAGGATAGTCTGATTCACTAACTCCGTTAATTTTTTCCGTTAATATTAGTCATGTGACAAGCACGTGAGGGTAAATGTGTCATACATCCCAAATTATATTACATCCCAAATTATATTAATACATTTGTTATTAAACTATAAATTAAAAAACAAGTTATATTATACTATATATATATATATATATATATATATATATATATATATATATATATATATATATATATATATATATATATATATATATATATATATATATACCTGAAACCTCAAATATCATAAATACAGGAAACCTCAAATTATAAATTCATCCTCACAAATTAAATATACATGAAGCCTCAAATTATAAGTTAAAAACAAGACCAAATCTCTTCCACCATTCCAACGAATCATTCATCGTTGTAAATTAATAAACCAAAAAAAAAAAATTAACTACAAATTAACAAGAGTACTGAAAACCATAGAGGGTTTCTCACCAGATCTGTTGAAGATGTCACCGGATCTGTTAGAAAGCATTATCCAACGGCGGTTCATCTTCTCCATTGATGAAGATTCCGACGAGTATTCTGATGAATCAGAAAATATATCTGAAAATTAACACTTAGTAGGTGGAAGGCGGCGAAGTAATGAACAGAGGTGGTTCAAGTAGTATTTCTTGGGTTGATTTAATTGATTCGATTTTCAAGTGGGTTTTGGGTTTAATTTGCAGGTGGGTTTGATTTAATTGTTCAATTTTTCATCACAACCACTGTCGGAGTCCCGGATCTAAAAAAGATCGCTGTCAAATTAAACATCACAACCACCACCGGATTCTCCATCACCGTCGTGTTCCCATCACCTCACCTCAGCCGTCTACCACTCGTTGATCACTCATCCGCCATCCGCCAATCTCCGGTCACTCTTCTGCCGTTGTTTCTTAACGCCGCCGTTTCTTATCTCCACCACCACTCCGACCGGCGTCTAAATTGAAGAAGTTGAGTTTCATATTTATTGATTTTATGATTGTCTTTATTGTATAAGATGGGATCTAGTTTGTTGATAGATTAATTTTTAATTTGAAGTTGGCTAGTTTTTTTTATTTGGATTGGGATTGCATATGCTTTTTAAAAAATGAGGTTATTTGAGAAATATGAATTGCAGGTGATAAAACATGAAAGGAGAAGCGAATTAAACGAAATGACGAATATACCCTCACATGCCTAGCACATGACTTAGTTTAACGGAAAAAGTTAACAGTGTTAATGAACTGGGCTATCCTTGCTCCACTTTTAAGTCACAGGGACTATCCACACTCAAAACAGCAACTTTGTCTATCCATGCTGGCTGGTACAAACCACAGGGACTATCCTCGCAATTTTTTCATAAAATAATAACAAAGAATACATCAAGTTTGCGTTAGTTTAACGGTGAGTGATATGTACATAACCACTTTTTACACATACACAACCAAACATGCTTTACAGTGTTGTACAGTACATCACTGTAAAGCATATTTGGTTGTGTATGTGTAAAAAATGGTTGTGTAAATTTTTATTTTTTTTTTGAAAAGCAAACTTTTATTACTCAAGGAAAAATGTACAAAGGAACATCACACTATATACATGAGGATGCTAAGATAGAATCATATACTAAACACATTGCAAAAATTCGCTACACTATGAAGAGTTCACACTATGAATTTCTTCGGGTTCGATAGCCACGAATGCCAATCAATCACCCTTAACAAAAAGATGCAATAATAGTTTTAATAATACGCAGTTGGTCCCTTATGTTTTGTCTAATATTGCACATTTGCCATTAATGTTTATTTTAGAAGTGGTTGATCACCCAACTATGCACCATGGTTCATGGTTGGTCCTTCGACCTGACAAACGTTAGTGTCAGTCCATTAACTGATACCATGTATGTAGCATGTGAGGGTGTTTTTATACTTTTCTCTCATCTTCATCACCTGATCCTTTTTAATTTAATAACATGTTAATCTAATTCAAATAAAACCCTAATTCTAACATTGTTTAATCAGCACCTACGTAACTTAAAATCAAATAAACAAACATTTTACTACTTTGTTTAGTCATCATATATCACAATCAATTTGTTCAATGTTAAGCATCAATCAGCAAACACTTTTTTCTTCTTTTCAAGTTCATCGATTCTTTTCAACAAATTACAACATTCATGGGGGCTTTGGGCGTGTAGTATTAATGAAAAAACATCGGCATAAAATGTTCCATCATCTCCAACTATTATCTACACCATAACTCGATTATCAGGCACCGCTGAAACCATCAAGGCGAGATCAACTACCGCCGACTTAGATCTTCCATCAGCGTCGGTAATGTTCGAAACCTACTACCACCGTTTCAGATCTGCCATCATCACTATCACGCCCAAAACCATCACGGGTAAGAAGATTGGGAAGAAGGCGGTCGTCAGATCTCCCCACTACCGACGCCGTTTTCATATTTGCAATTTTGATTCATGTTCTTGAATCATCCATAATATAATTTTGGTATTTCTATGTGTTGTTGAAATGATATCGAAGAACATAACATTATGTTATACTTGCAGATACTTTATAATGTGTTAGATAGAGGTGAAAATCATAGTATGTATAATGTGTTGTACACAGGTAGTGAGTTTCAATTTGTACGGGTAGCTTTCGAAATTTATGTTCTAGATCATTTATATGTGCACACATTGTGGGTTTGAATTTTTATATCCATTTGTTAATTGTGGTTTTCATTTGTTGGTTGTGGTTTCCATTAGTTTTTTTTTTTGTTTTTTTTTTTTTTTTTTGTGATGAGGATTAGATGAAGATGTAAAGCTAAAATTGAAATGAAGAAAGTACCCTTAAATGCCACGCACATGATATCAGGTAATAGATTGACACTCGGGCCGAGGGATCAACCATGAACCCAAGTGCATAGTTGGGTGACCAACGACGTTCAAAATAAATATTAGTAGCAAATGAGCAATATTGGGCAAACATGATGGATCAACCGCGTAATTTTTTCTTTTTTTATAAAAAAAATGAGATCAAAAATCACAACAAAATTCATCCAATCATATTTCTCCTTATTTCGTGGGCATTATATATATATATATATATATATATATATATATATATATATATATATATATATATATATATATATTTTGTAAGTAACTAGAGGGGAGGGGGAGGTGAATAGTTACTTAATACGTTTTTAAATTTTTTTCGATTGATCACTAAACTTGATTAACTATGATTAACTATAATTAACCAATTCAACTCAAACTTGATGTGTGTGGTGTTTATGTTCAAAATGATAAGTAAAGTAATGTAAAGAACATAGATACAAGGATTTATAGTGGTTCGGGTGGATGTTAACTAATCCACCTTAATCCACTCCCCGATTACACTAATCGAGATTTCTTGCTTCACTAAGCACTTTTCTCCAAACCCAGTGGAGATCCGATTTACAAGTCTTCAACAAACCTAATCTTTCTAACCCTTTGAAAGACCAACTCCAACCTAGCTCAACTTGTCTTCAACTTGGACAAGTATTAATCTTCAACTAAGATTAATCAACTTCCTATGTCCCTTCAAACAAGTAGATCACTAAGCTAGTCTATGCTTCTACTAATTGAAGTTATAAGACTCATACAATTAGTGATGATAATCCTAAGATAATTCTAGGACACACATCACACTAATTAAACTCACAAGATAAACAAATTTGATTAGTAAGTTTACAACAACCAAATTCTGTATCTATATGATCATAGAATCTTCTCTTGCTTGATCACATTTGAGTAGTAATTAAAGTCCTTGTTATCTCTGGAAATATGCCTTTGAAATGTGCAAGAGGGTCAGCTTCAAATTCTCTTCAATGTTTGCTATTTATAGTGAAATTCAAAAGAAGTCGTTGCCACACGGTCACTGTCACGGTCGATCGTGGTTCCACCGTGCGCGCTTCTGCCCAAAATTTGTATCCGTTGTATAGCCATTTGACTCAGATTTGAACACCATATTTTGGAATCTATACTTCATTTAGCACCTACAAAAGAAACCCAATATCCTATACAAGTACTACATGCTTAAGTGTGTGAGATTTGATCTTATTATGTGAAAATGACATGACACTTCAAATGTGGTAAACCAAACATTCTTGGAGGAGTGTTGATAATGCTAAAAACGAACATATATTTCATAGCATTATCTCTCAAGAAAGACAAGCTTTTAGTTGCAATTGTTCTATTTACAAGTAATATTCGTTTAAATAATAAAAGGTGAAGACAAAAGACAGACTCGACGATTTGAAGACGCAAACGACCAAAAAGCTAAAAAGTACAAAGTACAATCAAAGTGGTTCAAATTATTAATGAGAAACGTCTCAAAATTACAAGATTACAAGACGCAAAACGCAAAGTACAAGATATTAAATAGTACGCAAGGACGTTCGAAAATCCGGAAGCGAGACATGAACCAACTTTCAGTGCGCGACGCAACGGACCAAAAATTACAAGTCAAATATGCACAAGAATATAATATAATATATATATAATTATATAAATTATATATATATTATATATATATATATATATATATATATATATATATATATATATATATATATATATATATATATATATATATATATATATATATATATATATATATATATATATATAAATACAGCAGCCCACGTTTAAATCTAGAGATGAGCTGTAATCCATACCTCCGCACTCGCAGAACTTTTGTGAACAAAATATCCGCACTAGCGAAGGTCTACAGTGAAATGTGGGGCTATAAAAGTCGCGCATTCTGATCGAATTTTTTTACATCTTTTTCTATTTCCTACTCTATATACATAATATATGTATCAATTATCACTCCAAATATTAATCTCAATTTGTAATTTTTAATTTTAAGTTAGTGATAATAATAAGGTTAGGTTAGTCGAATGTTTTAAGGTTTTGTAAGTCAAAACTCTGTCCGTGTACCGCTACCTATAAGTTATGTTTAATTTTGTTGTTAAATTAATGTCTCGTAGCTAAGTTATTATTATGCTTATTTAAATTGAAGTAATCATGATGTTGGGCTAAATATTAAAGACGGGGTAATTGGGCTTTGTACTATAATTGGGGTTTGGACAAAAGAACGACACTTGTGAAAATTAGACTATGGGCTATTAATGGGCTTTATATTTGTTTAATTAAATGATAATTTGTTAATTTAATATAAAGATTTACAATTGGACGTACCTATAAATAACCATATACACTCGATCGGACACGATGGGCGGGATATTTATAAGTACTAATAATCGTTCATTTAACCGGACACGGGAATGAATTAATAGTTAATGGACTTATTAAAACAGGGGTGAATTATATATAAGGACACTTGGTGTAATTATAGTTTAAGTCCCCAATTAGTTGGAATATTTGACTTCGGATATAAGGATAATTTAACGAGGACACTCGCACTTTATATTTATGACTGATGGACTGTTATGGACAAAAACCAGACGGACATATTGAATAATCCAGGACAAAGGATAATTAACCCATGGTAATAAACTAAAATTAACACGTCAAACATCATGATTACGGAAGTTTAAATAAGCATAATTTATATATTTCATATTTAATTGCACTTTTAATTATCGCACTTTAATTTATTATCTTTTTATTTATCGTACCATTTAATTATCACAAATTTTATTTTATCGCACTTTTATTTATCGCAATTTCATTATCGTTATTTACTTTACGCTTTAAATTAAGTTATATTTATTTTTAATATTTTACATTAGGTTTTAACTGCGACTAAAGTTTTAAAATTGACAAACCGGTCATTAAACGGTAAAAACCCCCTTTTATAATAATAATTGTAATATATATATTTATTTACAAATATAGTTTTAAAAATATAGCGTTAAACTTGGTGAGTTCCCTGTGGATGAACCGGACTTACTAAAAACTAAACTACTGTACGATTAGGTACACTGCCTATAAGTGTTGTAGCAAGGTTTAGGTATATTCACTCTATAAATAAATAAATAACTTGTGTAAAATTGTATCGTATTTAATAGTATTTTATTGTAAAAATATAACTATTTCGTATACACCTCTACGCACATCAAGTATTTTTGGCGCCGCTACCGGGAAGCAACACTTAACGCCGAAGCGAGACCCTATTAAAAAAAAATTTAGTTTTTACGTTATTTTTGTAAAAATATATTTACATAAGTTTTAAATATCAAAAATATAAAAACATAAAAACTATATATCTTTAAGTCTCTAAAAAAAAGTATTTTTAGTTATAAAATACTAATAAGTGATTTTTATTTAAAATATAAGTTTTAGGTATATTATAAAACATTTTCTATAAAATAAAAATAGAAAATTAAAAAACAAAACATAAAAAGTAAAAAAATATATATATATATAGAAACTGAGCCTGAAAAATTCGACCTGAATCTGTGGTATCCGCACTCGCGGTACTTCTTGCCAGTTGGCATCCGCACTCGTGGATGTATCTGACAGGTCACACATTGCAGCATTAATTACGAAATTAGGGTTATTTAATTAATTATTTGTTAGGACCCCGAAGTTGTATAGTGTTAATGTGAAATAAGCTTAATTGAAGGTTCCTTAGAAGAGGGCTATATAAGGAACCTAAGTAGTCCTAATTAGATAGCCATTGCATTGTAACTGAGTTCTAGAAGCTGTGGAATGTAATTGTACCGATTCTCTCTAATACCGAGTCTCATGCTTACATACCGAATCTCTCTTTATCTTATCATTTCTCTCAATCTCAACATGATCTGACCTATCATTTGGTAGCAGAGCTTCCAGGAAGTGATTCTACATCACTATATCGATCTAGAGATTGTAGATTACAGAATCTGAATACTCTCGGTATTTTGAATCACATTCGGTATTATCGAATTTGATAATCTGACGTTCAGATTCTTGTGATAAGTTCAGCGAAGGTGCATTAGGTATTTTAGAAAGAGTTTCGATCATCATTACAGCTTTTTAACTTCAATTATGGAGAATCAAGTTGATTTTTAGAGTTTGTGGCTAAAACTCTCGGTATTGCTTAATTCAAGCTTGATTCTGGATTTTTGTGAAGATTTAAGGTTTCAGTTGTGTTCGTGAGGTGTTAAATCACATTTCTGACGGTTCAATTTCTTCAATTCATCAAGTTTTGAAGATTTGATCAACACTCGGTATCGTAACTGTCATACCGAGTCTGCTTCATTACTTAAATTCATCTTAAGTGTTGCAGATTGTGGTGTGATTGTGATTCTATCACATTCGGTTTGATTATATGCAGCTACTTGGTGTGATTTGAGAAAGGATTCTATCATATTTCTAAGTTTTAAACTTAGACTCGGTATTGTCAACTGCTACAGTTGACATTCGGTATCCTATACATTCGGTATCTTTGATATTTTGTGTGATACTAACGTGTTTCCTTGTGCAGCAAGGTTACAGAATCTAATTCAAAAGGATTGAATTGAGTTTGAACTTCAAATTCATACAGAATCTGACTACCGAATCAAATACAGAATCTGAGTTTCTGTATCACTTAATCCATTGTTTTAAGTGGTTACAGGCTACAATTCTTGTGATTACCGAATCTATACTGAATCTGGGTGTGTCTCTTGTATTTCTAATCAGTTTCTTTTAAAGAATCTGATATACAGAATCTTTACCGAATCTGCTACAGTACCGAATCTGCTACAGTACCGAATCTGACACAGAATCTGACATTCTGATCAGAATGTTGTGATTTTTCATCTTAGATTTGTGTAATACAGAATCTTTACCGAATCTACCTCATTTTCAAGATGTCTACTCAAGATACTTTGATCATTGGATCAGATTCCCGTCCTCCAGTGTTGTTTGATGAAAAGCACACTCAGTGGCTTCACTGTATCACTCAGTACATAGACTATAAGGGTGAGAAAGCAAAGTACATTTGGGCTTCTCTGAGAGATGGTCCAGTTGTTGATTATCATCCGGATACTGGTATGCCAATTCCAGTCTATGAACTTTCTGGTGATAAGCGTGAGAGAGCTCAGGGTGACATAGAGGCAAAGAATATTGTTATGCAAGCTATCCCATATGAATTGTTTGAAAATGTTGATAGCAACACAACAGCAAAAGATATATGGGATGAGATCAAACGACAGCAAGAAGGTTATGACATGTCAGACGTTACTAAATTGAATAAGGCTCTGGGATTCTATGAAGATTTCAAGCAGGAAACTAATGAACCACTCAAGGATACCTATCGTCGTTTCAATGGTGTTCTCAATGAGTTGAAAAGGTGCCAGATCATAAAAGTAAATGCTGAAGTCAACATGAAGTTTCTCAAAAAGCTCAATGCTGATTGGCTTCCTTATGGAACCATTGTTCGATCTACTAAAGAGATTGACAAGTTGACTATTCATGAGCTTGTTGGAGTTCTTATGCATTACCAACCTGAAGTGTCTAAACTTCAAGAAGGAAGGAAAGAGTCTTCTCCGGGTGATCCACTTGCCCTAATTGCCAAAAAGAAGAGTAAATCGTTGACGTCTTCCAAAAGCTTGTCCAAGAAAGTGCTTGTAGAAGAATCAACTAATTCAGAAGATTTGAATCTTTCCGATGTTGATGATTCCCACCTTGAATTAGTCAAGATGGCAGCCATGTTCACAAAAGCCTTGAACAAACACAAGTTTAAAGGCAAATCAAGCAATCAACGCAAAAACTCGTCATCTTCCTCGTACTACAAGAAAGCTGATCAATCTAAACAACAACGTGCTGATGATTCCAAGAAGGAAGATTCAATTTGTTTCAATTGTGGCAAAGCTGGTCATTACTCTCGTGAGTGCAAGATGCCTAAGAAGAATGACGCAGCTTACTACAAGAAGAAAATGTTGATGGCTAAGATTGTGGAAACTGGGGGAGAGCTAAAACCGGTTGATGATACTTGGTTTAACTGGACTGACGATTCAGATTCAGAGGTGGAACATGCAAATATTTGCAAGGTGACAAAGCTCATTAAAGCTAAGGAAGCAATGGAGAATTCTGACTCAACATCCGATAATGATGAGGTACAATCAACTGAAATCTCACCTGATTTTATAAAAATGCAAAATGACTTGATGAAGAATCTGGTCTCAATGTCAAAAGAAGTCAAAGGCTTAAAATCTGAAAACAAAGTTTTAAAAGATAAAATCAAAATGAATGAGACCAGACCTTCCTCATCCAAATTGCAAACGGATGTGCAACAATTGACTCTCCAACTCAACTCTACGGAAATTGAGTTGGAAGATCTAAAAAAGACAATTCATCCAATTAAAGTTGAAAGAACTGATTATCGTTTAAAATCGGAACGACTTGCAGAAAAAGTTCAATTTTTAGAAAAAGATCTTTCTGATTTGAAAAACCAACATGAACCCACACTTTCAAAACTAAACAAGAAAATCGTTCAAATGGAAAACACCATAATTGAAAAGAACACTGAAATTTCTTTATTGTCAAAAGAATCTTTTCAAATGAAAGCTCAACTTGCTCGATATGAGGAAAAACTCTATCGAACAGAGCAATCCAAAGCTATCATGGATATGGAACTTTCAAAACAAATAATTTTCATGAATAGACCAAAAACGATTCATGGTGAAAAGTGGCGGTTGGGTTACGAAGATCCGAAAATTTTGGAAGATGCTTCCAAAAAGATTCCAGGATTATATCATTCTGATTATTTTCAAGCCGGTTTACCATCGCATTTTGTACATGCTTCTGATGATGATTTTGATGATATTATTGTAAATCGTAAATCTAGGAAATACCATCAAATTAGCTTAATGTATGAAAAAATCAATGCTAAGATAGGTAAATCGAATCCTGATTTCTTGAAAAATCTTGTTGAAACTGAAAAAAACATGCAACGTGAAGATTATGTGCCTAAGCGTAGACTGGTTTATATCCCAACACTCATGCTAGAGAAATACATTTTAATGCTTGAGAATGAAGTGTTTAACAAACCTAGTTCTAGCATTACTGCAATAGATGAGGTGTTTGATGAACCAATTTTTGATGTGAAACCAATTCTACCAACTTTACCTGCATGTCCAGATGATGTTTTTCGTGAAGACCTAGCACATGAACTAACTGTCTTCTTTGAGACAGATTCTCTAGGTCAAAATTCTTTAGATGAAAAAGTAGAACCTCAGGATGAACCGAACATTGAACCTTTGATAGATTTTGAAAGTCAACTTGATCCTTTGCATGATTATTACTTGCATTTGCCTGCTGTACGTAATTTGAATCGTATAGTAGCTCAACTTGAACAGGAGAATATTGACTTGCAACTGAAGTGCCAATCATTAGAATAAATGCTTGCTTTGTGTGATAAATTGCCTTCACTGCCTAAGAAAGAATGTACTTATGCTTTTAAGAAGGGTGAAGTGATAGTTTCTGCTGAAGAATTATGTCTTGAGATTAAAAGCTTAAAACAAAAGATAATTCAAATGAAACAGGCTAACACACTTAAGCAAACGTCTAATGTTGCAACCAATGTGCTTGAATGTACTGGTGGGATTACTAAGAAGGGGAAGGGAACAACAACATCTAAGGATGTAAAACCCATTACTATTCTTAAAAATCCTATACGTTCTCAATTTGGCAATCATGGTTCGAAAGTTGTTTCTACAACTCAGTATATTGTTAAAAAGGTTCATTCTCCAAATGGTTCTGTGTTAACTGAAAAGATTCCTATGATTCCTATGACAAAAACTTCAAAAGCGAGTCTTTTAAAGAAATCAGTTAAGTCTACAACACACACAAGTTCTAAACCTGATTTAAGTGAGTATGATGCAAAAGAACGTACAATCAAATTGGAAATTCTGCAAAATCAGTCATCTCATGTGTCAACTGAAAAGTTTGGACGTCTAACTAACAAAGGTGTTTCTCGTGTCACAGGTCATAATCCAAACTTGAATTACAAATCTGTATGGGTTCCTAAGTCCACGACTAAGAAAGTAGCAACCAAACCAAAGCAATCTGCTAGTCGGCCTAGGAAATCATCTCATGTTTTTCAATTTTCGTCTGTGAACAAAACATCCACTTGGAATAAATTGTGTGTTAAGACTTCTGATAACGATATAAAGATTGATATTGCGTATGATGCTTCATGTAATGTGGTTTTAAATGATGCTTTATTGTCTAAACTGCATGATGCTTTACGTGATTATTTCATCATTGATCCAAAGTTTGTGGTTAATCAAAAGTTTATTGCTGGTACTAACCGAAAAGGACCCAAGAAACTTTGGGTACCTAAACTCTAGGGAATTTACATTTACAGGGTTTCGACGTATGTGTTTGGTATATCGATTCCGATTATTCTCGACACATGACGGGCGATAAATCCTTGCTTGTCAACTTCATTGACAAATTCCTAGGAACGGTTACATTCGGAAATGATGAGATTGCATCAATAACGGGTTACGGAGATTTTGTGCAAAATGGCATAACAATCAAACGGGTTTCATATGTTGAGGGTTTGGGGTGCAGTTTATTTAGTGTGAGCCAATTCTACGATGGAGATCTCAAAGTTTTGTTTGAACGTCGACAATGCTCGGTGCAATCCACCGAAGGGAATGATCTTCTTGTTGGTAAACGTTGTGCTTCACTATATACTATTGACCTCAATGATGCACCATCACATGCAACCATGTGTTTGGCCACTCGTTCTACCAAAGAAAATTCATGGTTATGGCATCATCGGATGTCACACCTAAATTACAAGGGTATCAATCGATTAGTCTCTAAAGATTTAGTTGATGGTATTCCAACCTTTCAATATGATAAGCATCATGTGTGTCCATCATGTGCGATGGGTAAGCTGAAACGGACTAATCATCCGCTTAAGCAAAACCCCAGTACTTCATCGTCTTTGCAATTATTGCATATGGACTTATGTGGACCCATGCATATTTCTAGCCTCGGTGGCAAGAAACATGTGCTTGTCATTGTTGATGACTATACCCGGTTTACATAGATTTTTCTTTTGAGAACTAAGTCAGAAACCCCCGCCATTATCATTGAATTCATTAAAAAGATTCAACGCTCTTTTAACAAACATGTTAAGAGCATCAGAACTGATAATGGTACGGAATTTAAGAATGACCCGCTTGATAGTTATTTGAAAGACCAAGGTATTGAACATCAGTTCTCTGCTGCTCGGACCCCCCAACAAAATGGAGTAGTCGAACGACGTAATCGTACGTTGTGCGATGCAGCACGAACGATGCTTGCATACTCCAAATTACCTCCAAAAATGTGGGGGGAGGCCATTTCAACTGCATGCTATACCCAAAATCGTTGTATTGTAAACAAACGTTTTGATAAAACTCTATATGAGTTATTATATGGTAGACGCCCGAATGTCAAATATTTCCGTGTTTTTGGTTGTATATGCTATGTGCTTAACGATTTTGACAGCCCCGAAAAGTTTGATCCTCATGGCGATCAGGCCATATTTCTTGGTTATTCCTCGAACAAAGTTGCTTATCGTGTTTATCATAAGCGGACAAAGATGATTAAAGATAACATTAACGTCAAGTTCGATGAATTTTCGGGAATGGCTTTTGAACAACTCAGTTCAAAACCCGATCCTAACCTGGCTACTACTTCTTCCGCGCAAAACTCAATTTTCTCGAAGAAGGGTGTTCCTACGGTTACATCAGAAGAACTGGATATCTTATTTGATAGTCTTTATACTCCTCAACGGGATTCAAATGTTCAAGCCGTACCGGTTACACCATCACAGTCAACTACTGTGGAGACTCTTCAAAGTCTTTTTGATGAAGATTCAACACCAACTGATTCACCTGTTGCTTCTTCATCCTCCCTCCAACCTCCTGTTATTGATAATCTTGAACAAGATCAAGATTCATCATTTGATACAACTCCAGCTGTTTCTCCAGATACTCTATTGAATCCATTAGATACTGTTACATCAGATCAAGCAGATCAAGGCTCAACGTCAACAACGGTTGATGTTCCGATGGATACAATTGATGTACAATCTCTTCCATGTGACAACCCGTAAATTTTCGGCAAAATTTAAACAAAAATCTTTATATGATTTCATTTAACCTCGACTAATTCCGACGATTCATGAACAATTATTTGTAAATAATTACGCATTAATTTGATATATTAATATTATTATTATTAATATCCTTTTTAAACAAGATATCAATAATTAATATCTTTATTATCAGAATTGTTATTATGAATAAAAAAAAATATTGACAAATATTCTTGGAAAAGAAGTAAATCAATTTGTTTATTTTAAAAAATATATATATATATTAAAAAAAATCCTTAAAATAAATAATTTTTTAAAAAAATAATTAAAAAAATAAATAAATTACTTTTTAATTAAAAATTATAATGGAAAATTACTTTTATTATTTTATTTTGTGCATTATCCCATGACCTAACATTTAATACTTTTGAATTTTAAAATCCCATTAAAAATTAAAATATTTCTTTTTCTTTTAATTATTTTATTCTTTTTACCTAATTTTTTCAAGTATAAATACCCCTTATTTCTCATTCAAACTCACACCAAAATTTCTCTCATTCTCTCTTTGAAGAATTACTTCTAGTAAGTATTTTTTTTCTTATTTTTTACTTTTTACTTTTTACTTACTATTTACTTCGGTTTATTATTTTTTTGCCGAAACATGTAAATAATGTTATAAATTATATGCAATTAAAATTAAAATAAATAACATGTTATAATTAGTAATATATGTTACTAAAAATTATAAAAGTATTTTTATGAATTAATATATAGGAGTTATAATTAAAATCGAATTAATGAATATATATGTATATACGCACCTAACGTGAAGGTTATAATTAAAGATAGCGTACAAAGACTACAAACATCACCGCTACTTGTGACCTAGGGTGATCCTTGTTACCATTATGGGACGCTTGTGGATCTCGAATGCCAAGACTTAGATTCTGGTCAAGAGATCCTGGGCCGCTCGGTAACAATAGATCATTCGAGTGACTTGCATGTTAGCGACGAAGTTTGGGCGAGATTGTACAACATCTTTGTTAAGAATTATAACCCGAACATTCTTAAACTAGAAGCTTACTATAAGTGGAAGTTTTTCATAAATAGTAGGTTTCCAAAAATAGAAACTTTTGAGAAATAGGAACTTTTCTCGAAAGCCGTCACTGTCAATATAGTTGCTATATTAATAAACTTACTTTATGTCAAGTTAGACATTAACTAATCAAACGTTATACCTCAAGGTTGATATCCAGATCACTTACTTGCTTTACTTTCCTTCTTGTGTGGAATACTTCAACTGCTATTTAATGTGAGTTTTCATATGCTCCCTTTTACTCTTTACATTTTTGGGCTGAGAATACATGCGCTACTTTTATAACTGTTTTTATGAAATGAATGCAAATACTAAAACTGATTTTTCGTGAGTTTTCATATGCTCCCTTTTACTCTTTACATTTTTGGGCTGAGAATACATGCGCTACTTTTATAACTGTTTTTATGAAATGAATACAAATACTAAAACTGATTTTTTGTGAGTTTTCATATGCTCCCTTTTACTCTTTACATTTTTGGGTTGAGAATACATGCGCTACTTTTATAACTGTTTTTATGAAATGAATACAAATACTAAAACTGATTTTTCATGAGTTTTCATATGATCCCTTTTACTCTTTACATTTTTGGGCTGAGAATACATGCGCAACTTTTATAACTGTTTTACACGTATCAACTATTAAACTGTGATATGTTGGGCTATGACCAGCAAATCCCCAACCGACAAGTATAAACGATAACTTGTACGGGGTAAACTTGAAAGTATAGTCTAAATATCAGTACCAACTATTAAACTGTGATATGTTGGGCTATGACCAGCAAGTCCCCAACCGACAAGTATAAACGATAACTTGTACGGGGCAAACTTGAAAGTCTAGTCAAAATATCAGTATCAACTGTTAAAACTATGCTATACCCGGCTATGTCCGACTAAGTCCCTACAGTGATATTTTTAATTGCTGCGGCATTCTTAATTATTGGGGATAGGCCTATCGGGAGTAACTAATTATACATTTGACTAAGTCTTTGTATTACTTGATAATGAAATTAAACGACAAGGACAGAACAATTTGTCACGGGATAAACAACGTTTAGTCTAAATATCACGCACTGGCATAACTTTTTGATCCTGCGGGAGATCAATTTGACTGGATCTTGCGAGATCTACTTTACAAAGTAAATCTTGTGGTCCAACACTATTACTGAAATCATTATTTATGACAAACCTATGAACTCACTCAACCTCGTGTTGACTTTTTAAGCATGTTTATTCTCAGGTACTTAAGTATTGCTTTCGCTGTATATCTGCTGCTTTGATGATGATTGCTTGCTATACTTGGAGTCTTCATTACATATCATATCAATTAAAGATATTTAATGTTCTAAATACAATGTAATCTATTTATCTTCCGTTGCAAAACTCAATAAAACGTCTCATATAGAGTCGTTCTCATTTATACAACTGTGATTTGATATAATTAGTCACAAATACCTCAGGCCCTATTTGGGGGTGTGACAGATTGGTATCAAGCAGGTTATTGTAGAGAACCAGGATTGCATTTTATGTGTGCCTTATACAATTAGGTACCTTAGCAATGTAGGACTACAACTATCCTTGACCATAGTGCCTTTAACTGTTAAATGCTACCCTATACTTTAGAAACTTTACTTATCTTAGAATGCCAAGCCAATCTAAGAACTCTGCTCATTCTCCTAAGTACTATCCAATTCCGCCAATATATTTAAATGCGACACCATGATTTCTGAAATTCTCGACATTCCTTTGTCATCTATCATGGTTTTATGTATTACATATGTATTACATGAAATGTTATCAATGATTCTTGAAATCTCTACTATTCATATTCATTACTTTCAAAATCTTTGATTTTCTCGTTATTTTTTATCATTGAATTTTCTTGACGGATGGCGTCTACGAAACTCTAGAATGGAAGGGTTTGGATTACCGATTTAAAGGATCCTATAGCTCAAGCCCCTAGACCTGAATAGGCCATTACGAATTGAAAGTCTTTAGTCGAAAGATTATCAGATTACATACTTATCATTTTATGATCTCGACACGTCATACTGCCATTATTGGAATATAGACACATCATATCTTATTATATCTTATCATATATATCCCAGTAAACTTTGTCTACCACTTTTCCTAAATTTCCTCCGTAAATCACGAAAATCTTTTTGCTATAAATATGTATTCAAGGAGACGAATATATCATTCAGTATTCAATACCCATTTCATATCAAACCCTATTCCAAACACATAATATGAATTTCTCGAACTCCTCGAGCTCCAACGGCAGCGTAACCGGAACAAACGAACCAATCATCCATCATTTATTCTGGATGAATTGGGGATGGGTTCGTAGCCGACTCAATCAATAGAGGCAAGAAGAAGGTGATCCCTTCCACCAACCGAATTCACCTCTTGGTGAAGAACCTGAAGCGCTTACCGGCAAACCAGTCCGAAACACCATTTTCTCTCTTCTTTCCAGGGTAACCCGTCACGAATATATAATATCGAAGATTCTAGATCTTATTCACCCCCTTGTTCCAACCGCCAATCATCCCGAAATAGTAGAAGAAGTCAATGAGCTTCGCGCTCGAGTGGTGGCTCTGGAGAATATGGTGCGAATTCTACAAGCATCAGCAGCACCAGCAGCATAACCAGCATCACCACCACTACCAACAGTACCATCAACATCACCACCAACATCATCAGCTTCATCAACAACAACATCCGCATCCCACGCCTCAACATCACACTCAGTGCCTCAAACATCAATATCATACGCCCATAGATACCAAGGAATATTAGTAATAATGAGTTAAGATGTATTGACTCATTCTTCGTGAAGAATTATATATGTATACCTTATATATATATGATTTGGAACAATAATAAATCTTGTCGTACTAAGCAATTACGTGAGAATCTCAACTAGTATGTACTACTTGGTTAATTCATATCACTAATATGCTATGATGTACACCCTTCGTTAATGACTTAACAATTGTTAATCACTGCTTCAACACAATAAACTCCATTTCATAATAAATCAAGTGTAACGATGAATGTATTGATTCATAACTTCATTAGTGAAATATTTCGCGACAATTATGAAATCTCTAAGGTTTTGGAGATTATTTACTCTCGTTCCAAACCGCAAATCAGATGAGTTTAATATATATTAACTCATTAAATCCATGATTATATCTGAAGAATACATATATGAACGTATATCTTCATAAAGATTGTAAATTCTGTTGTACAAACTGTTAATTGTGAAAATATTTTAACGGGTAGGTAATACCCGAGAAATATTTACATCTCACATTAATACACTGTACATTCTTCAATTTTGATTCATAAATCATTAATTATACGCACTACCTTCACAAATGATACACAATCATCTTCATACAAAATCAATTACACATTCTGAAATTAACATATCGGAATTCAAGTAAAGCTTTAGCAGGTGTTATATTCCTAAAGATTACTACATTCATGAATTATATTCATTCGTATTCTGCAATGAATTATCACATCAAACCACCGAAATTATCATTCATCACTTTTAAAATCAATAACGCCTATTCGTTAACCATTAGATCCGTTGACGATGACAATCAGCGTTTAATCATCTAAAAATAAAATTTCTTGAAACCATCTTGGATTGATAACCAATGATTCAGATATGGTAGCATTAAATGCAGAGGAAACAGAAGAATTTTCCTCGTCATTGGATCTTAGAAATTCTAAGATATCACCGTATCTTTCGTTATAAATATCCTCTATATTTCTGAAGATATCTTTATAACGATTCTTGTCAGCAATTAATTATCTCTTTGCGATAACTTTATCACATCATAAAGGAAACTGTTTTAGTTTCTATATTCAAGTTTAAATTATAAATGTTTTGAAGAAGTGTTGGGAATTGAAGTATGAGTTAGTATAATATAATGATGTCAGGCCAACGTGATTATATTACAGTAAGTCATGCTAAATTTTTATTGGAAGATGATGATTCATAGACTTTATAATCATCATTTTCCATGTTACACGACTCTTACATTCTATTTAAACTCTAAACATATCAAGAAAATATTTTTCTTGATGATTCGGTCTTTTCCAGATATTCTGGTAATTTGACAAATCAAATCATACTATTACCTTTCCTTTCTACCTTATATATTATGATCATTCGAAACTTCATACCTACAAATTCTGGACCATTACTCGCTTTACTTAGAGTCGAGAGGAGAATAAAAAGGCAAAGAGCTTCGACATATAAGGGAAAATATAAAGCCCGATAACGATACCGAAATTACAAACCGTGTATATCAATGCGTATAGCAATATAAAGACACGGGAGAATTAAAAACACAATAAATCTTAGAGCATAATAGAAGTAAACAGACTCCTATAGTGGGAGTTGGAAAAGAATGAAGATTGTGGCGATAACCAATATAAGATCAAGAACAAGAACTGGATTGAGCATATTAACAAATATTTTGGAAGTATGAATTGAGGAAAGAAAGTATAGAAGTGGAGAAGATAATGAAACGGAAGAAGCTAATTTATAGCGAAATTCTAGACACAGCAATCGAGGCAATTCACCGCATTTAATTAAAGAAAATCCTAATTTCCTTAATTACCGGAGAATCAAATCTTCTAAAGATTATGAAGATTTCTTTAAATCCCTTAAATTCCGGAAATCAACTTTAACTATATCAAAAGTTAAGGCGAACTTTTAATTTCCTCATTTCAATCTTTTACGATAGCTTCATTTATACTCTTCCTATAATCAAATCGTTTCATCCATATTACCCAATGTTGATAAAACTCTATTTTCAACTCATATACCTCATTAAGATATCCTTGTTGTAAACAATGACGATCTCTATCAAATATCATGACCATGATTTTCATTAACTCCTCTCTGTTTTATCTACCCTAATATTGTGGCATAAACGCTCAAGGTTTAAATAAGCTCACTACTATTCATAACACATTTCATGCTTATATAGCACCATCATCTCTTTCTGAGAAAACCTGATCAATGACACTCTTGATTAAATCCTTTAGATAACCTCCGCATTAATAATAAAATGCACTTCGTAGAATTTATGAATCGTAAGACTTAAACTCTTAAAACAAAACAATATTCAATCTATTGAAATTCACGCAAGGCCCCGAGTATACCTGGGAACGTGAAAATCGAATAAAATGAAAATTTCTATTAAAAGGGGGATACTGTGACAACCCATAAATTTTCGGCAAAATTTAAACAAAAATCTTTATATGATTTCATTTAACCTCGACTAATTCTGACGATTCATGAACAATTATTTGTAAATAATTACGCATTAATTTGATATATTAATATTATTATTATTAATGTCCTTTTTAAACAAGATATCAATAATTAATATCTTTATTATCAGTATTGTTATTATGAATAAAAAAAATATTGACAAATATTCTTGGAAAAGAAGTAAATCAATTTGTTTATTTTAAAAAAAATATATATATATATTAAAAAAAATCCTTAAAATAAATGATTTTTTAATAAAATAAATAAATTACTTTTTAATTAAAAATTATAATGGAAAATTACTTTTATTATTTTATTTTGTGCATTATCCCATGACCTAACATTTAATACTTTTGAATTTTAAAATCCCATTAAAAATTAAAATATTTTTTTTTCTTTTAATTATTTTATTCTTTTTACCTAATTTTTTCAAGTATAAATACCCCTTATTTCTCATTCAAACTCACACCAAAATTTCTCTCATTATCTCTTTGAAGAATTACTACTAGTAAGTATTTTTTCTTACTTTTTACTTTTTACTTTTTACTTACTATTTACTTCGGTTTATTATTTTTTTTTACCAAAACATGTAAATAATGTTATAAATTATATGTAATTAAAATAAAAATAAATAACATGTTATAATTAGTAATATATGTTACTAAAAATTATAAAAGTATTTTTATGAATTAATATATAGGAGTTATAATTAAAATCGAATTAATGAATATATATGTATATACACACCTAACGTGAAGGTTATAATTAAAGATAGCGTACAAAGACTACAAACATCACCGCTACTTGTGGCTTAGGGTGATCCTTGTTACCATTATGGGACGCTTGTGGATCTTGAATGCCAAGACTTAGATTCTGGTCAAGAGATCCTGGGCCGCTCGGTAACAATAGATCATTCGAGTGACTTGCATGTTAGCGACGAAGTTTGGGCGAGATTGTACAACATCTTTGTTAAGAATTATAACCCGAACATTCTTAAACTAGAAGCTTACTATAAGTGGAAGTTTTTCATAAATAGTAGGTTTCCAAAAATAGAAACTTTTGAGAAATAGGAACTTTTCTCGAAAACCGTCACTGTCAATATAGTTGCTATATTAATAAACATACTTTATGTCAAGTTAGACATTAACTAATCAAACGTTATACCTCAAGGTTGATATCCAGATCACTTACTTGCTTTACTTTCCTTCTTGTGTGGAATACTTTAACTGCTATTTAATGTGAGTTTTCATATGCTCCCTTTTACTCTTTACATTTTTGGGCTGAGCATACATGCGCTACTTTTATAACTGTTTTTATGAAATGAATGCAAATACTAAAACTGATTTTTTGTGAGTTTTCATATGCTCCCTTTTACTCTTTACATTTTTGGGCTGAGAATACATGCGCTACTTTTATAACTGTTTTTATGAAATGAATACAAATACTAAAACTGATTTTTTGTGAGTTTTCATATGCTCCCTTTTACTCTTTACATTTTTGGGCTGAGAATACATGCGCTACTTTTATAACTGTTTTTATGAAATGAATACAAATACTAAAACTGATTTTTTGTGAGTTTTCATATGATCCCTTTTACTCTTTACATTTTTGGGCTGAGAATACATGCGCAACTTTTATAACTGTTTTACACGTATCAACTATCAAACTGTGATATGTTGGGCTATGACCAGCAAATCCCCACCCGACAAGTATAAACGATAACTTGTACGGGGTAAACTTGAAAGTCTAGTCTAAATACCAGTACCAACTATTAAACTGTGATATGTTGGGCTATGACCAGCAAGTCCCCAACCGACAAGTATAAACGATAACTTGTACGGGGAAAACTTGAAAGTCTAGTCTAAATATCAGTACCAACTGTTAAAACTATGCTATACCCGGCTATGTCCGACTAAGTCCCTACAGTGATATTTTTAATTGCTGCGGCATTCTTAATTATTGGGGATAGGCCTATCGGGAGTAACTAATTATACATTTGACTAAGTCTTTGTATTACTTGATAATGAAATTAAACGACAAGGACAGAACAACTTGTCACGGGGTAAACAACGTTTAGTCTAAATATCACGCACTGGCATAACTTTTTGATCCTGCGGGAGATCAACTTGACTGGATCTTGCGAGATCTACTTTACAAACTAAATCTTGTGGTCCAACACTATTACTGAAATCATTATTTATGACAAACCTATGAACTCACTCAACCTCGTGTTGACTTTTTAAGCATGTTTATTCTCAGGTACTTAAGTATTGCTTTCACTGTATATCTGCTGCTTTGATGATGATTGCTTGCTATACTTGGAGTCTTCATTACATATCATATCAATTAAAGATATTTAATGTTCTAAATACAATGTAATCTATTTATCTTCCGCTGCAAAACTCAATAAAACGTCTCATATAGAGTCGTTCTCGTTTATACAACTGTGATTTGATATAATTAGTCACAAATACCCCAGGCCCTATTTGGGGGTGTGACATTCCACACACCTGATGGACGAAAAGTCATCCAATAGATCTTATTGTTGGTGACGCATCTGCTCCAGTTTCAACTCGAAGGGCTACTCAGAATATGTGTCTATTCACAGCCTTTCTTAGTAAGATTGAACCAACAACGGTTGCTCAAGCTTTACTAGATCCATACTGGGTAGTTGCAATGCAAGACGAGATCAATCAATTTGCTATTGCAATAACAAGCAACCCGGTTCAGCATTCTAAAACTAAACACATAGATATTCGTTATCATTTCATTAAGGACCATGTAGAGAAAGGGGATATAGAGTTATACTTTGTTCCTACTAAAGTGCAATTAGCTGACATGTTCACTAAACCTTTAGATGAACTTAGGCTAAATTTCTTGATCAAAGAGATTGGCATGGTAGAGTATAGTGCTTGATATTCCTTAGATCTGTTGGAACTTATTTTTGGGATCTTGTGTTTAGGGGGAGTAGATACTTTCTAGGGGGAGCCACTAAGTTTCAGTGCTTTAGATAATTTTTCTTTAAGGGACTGCCTTTAGATTAATGATAACTTCCTAGATATATTTGTTCAATGGTTATGCAAGGGAGAGGTAACTCATTGATATCCTATTTCAAGGGGGAGTTAATTCATTTTCTTGGGAATATAATTAAAATGCTGATTTACTTTCTTGTATATCACATTTTGAGGGAGAGAAAACGGGAGAATATGAGAAAATAATTCAAAAATATTGTTTTTCAAAAGTGAATTCAAAATTTCTTTGTTTTTATCTGAAATAATTCACTATGGCTTGTATACATCTCAGTATGCAACCCGTGTCAATAATTGGTATCACTGAAGATTTGTATTTTGTATAAAATTCAAAGTTCTTTTAAGTACAAATCTTATTTTGAAAAATTCATAAAAATTGGAAAAGATTAAATCCAAAAATATTTAAATTTTACTGAATAAATGCTATTTTTAGCATTTTACCGAATCTGACAACCAACGGTATAGATTCGGTAAGTTCAAAGTTTTCAGAAATTATCTCAGAATTGTTTTTCATGAAAAGATTGAAATGAATTTCAAGAGAAAAAATCAATTTGTCAAAATTTGGAGTTAAATTGTTAAAGTTTTGAAAAATTGGACTGTATTCGGTATTTTAAGCCCATTCTGTAAAGCCCATTCGGTATTTTACTTTCGGTATCTATAAAAGAAGAGTCAAAGTCAAACATTACTCTCTTACTATTATTAATCACCTACCGAGTCTGTTGATTATACCGAATCTGCCTAATTCTATCGAGTCCGTCATTCTGTTTCTTCAAATTCTTGGTAATTGTTCATTTTAATCAATGTTTAAGATATATAATTGTAGATCTGAGATAATTAAGTTTTTATCAACCAGAAAAGATCAAAATAACTGGATTATGACCTTTAATTTTTGAAATTTTGTTGATTATACCGAGTCTGAGTCGATTTCAATTAATCTTTGATTAAACTCAATTGATTTGGAAAATCAACATGAAATCTTGTCTAATCTGAGTTAAATTGACTGATCTATTATTTGACCGAGTCTGATTACATGTTTAATTGCTTATTTGATGAATTCTGTATCTACTAAATGTGTTCCTATCCTGATACCGAGTTTGTTCATACAATTAACATGTTAATATACTTGTAATTGAATGGTTAATTGATCATGGTTGTGATATTACTTGATATATGATAGAATATGCATGTTTGAGTGACTTTCTGTTAATTGTTGAAGATACCGAATCTGGTTTTCTTTCTTGATACCGAGTCTGAAATTTGGTACCTTGAAATTTTCTGATTTTTATCTTCAAACACTTAACATGTTTATTCTATATCTTTCTGATATGAAAACTCAAGCTTATTTGATTACAAAATCTAAAATTTTCATAACTACCGAATCTGCTTGAAATGTGTTTAAAAATTGACTAAGTGTTGTTCTGAGTCCTTGTGTTATATAATTGACTTTGTATGATGATTTTGTACTAAGATGAATATCATATGAATATCATGGTTGTCAATTATTTATTCATATTTGAGAATAAAAGACTTTTATATTCTTGAAAAATCATAAAAATCTTAAAATTTAAAAATATAAAAAGGATTTCAAAGGCAAATAAGAATAGAGATATATGCTTTTTGTTAAATATCTTGTGGTCTTCTATTTCTTATTTATACAGCTAAATGGCGAATAATCACTTCATCAACTCTGAAACCAGCATACCCTGCAACTACTGGACAACAATTCTAGAGAGGCACACACTGTGGCCTGCTCTCAATACTACTGCCAGTGTAGCTGTAATAGATCTGGAGTTACTTAACAGAACAATTAGGTTTGTGGAAGCTACACAACCTACTACTGAAAATCCAGAGGGAACACAAGCTTGTTTTGAATTTCAACTAAGAGGAGTTCAAGGGAGGAGGAGTTTCACTAAAGCTGATTTCAGGAGGGTCTTCAGACTTCCTCTTGTACAGAATGCTCCTGCTTTTCCTGCTAGTCAGCAAATCATGACTTATGTCTTTGATCTTGGTTATGTTGGAACTACCAACGTTCCACCAGCTAAGTTTCAGAAGAAATATCTGCACTCAAGGTGGTATGTGATCTTCTCAATCATCAACAGATGCTTGCTGATGACAAGGAGTGGATCTGATAGCTTGACTGTGCCAATGCTGAAAGTACTCTCCTCTTTCATAAGAGTAGAGGCTCCTGACTATGCTGAGCTTTTATGGGATCTGGTTCAAGCTCAAGTTGATAAGCCAAGGGGTTCATACATCCCTTGCGAAAGGTTTTTTTGTATCTTTATCCATGATGCTATAAATGCTTGCAAAAATGCAAATATATTTGTACCAGGTACACATGGATTATAGATGAAAAGGTTTGGAGAGCTGAAGATGAACACCCCTATGGTTTCTGATAATCAATTCACTGCGCCAATTCCAAATTGGCTAGTGAGGCTAGCTGAACCCCAAGACGCTCGTATGCGTTCTTATTTTCAGGCTGTAGGAATACCTCTTCCGAACTCGGTACAACAAGAACAAGTTGAACCTGCCGTGGTTCCAGCCCCAGAGGTTGTAGATGAACCTGTAGTTCAACCACCCGGGCCAGCTAATCCTCCACTTAGGGTGAACCTCAAACGATCTAGGGTAGCACACCAAGCTCAACCCGTGAGGATCAGGGAACCTAGTCCAACTAGGATTGAACTAACCCTTTCCACAACACCCGAAGTAAGCAGTGACACTTCAGCAACAGCATCTGAATCATCTCCTGAACATTCTCCTAAGAGAACTCGATACATGCCTGATGAGATGATTCAGACTTCGCCAACCCAACGAGTAACTGGATCTAGGACTTCGACACCCATCGTCCGCCAAACAGTTACTCCAACCATTGGTGATACGGACCAAGACCAAGAGCCAATTAGGTCACCCTCACCTATCTCCGTATCACATCCAAGAATAACAGTAAGCCCTACGCTAAATGAAGCGCAAGCTTCGGTAGACAAGAGATCTAAACGCACGGATGGTAAAAAGACCACTAAGCCCATCCAATCTAAACATGACTTAATAATAAATCCTACAAAGCAAGGTGCTTCGACATCTAAGGAAGTAAAGTCTTCCTCTGCAGTAAAGTCTGCGTTGACTCAATCGATTGAGGAAACTCAATCATTGAAGTCCAGAACGGCCGAAGGGGAGCCGAAAAATCTTGAAAAGGCACCCTGCGTATCGGCTGGAAATCCTCCTGTACCTCTACGTACAACAGGGTCTTGAGGTCCGGCTTATCTTGATGAGGAAGATCTGCCACGTCCCATGGAAACGAGTCAACATGACAATCCTTCGGGATATTTATCAGACTTCCAGCAGACTGTTCTCTTGGTTCATGAAAGTGATCCATTGGTTCAAACCACTTCTCTTCCGGATTCTGAATCTCAGGGTCTGGAGGAAGAGTCTTTAACTGAAAGAGATGTGCCACCTCATGGTATATCAATGATTTTAGGAGTCGGGGATAGCAATATCTCTGTGAGAACTAAACCGACGGGTAGTCCTGCTACTTTGTCAGAGTCCCATGAGACCAAAGTCATGGAGGCAGATGCTTCGGAAGAAACTTCGCCGGTGACAACTCCGGTTGTTACCCAACCTCCATCAGAAGGGGATATCACGAATCTGACTAGTAGTATGTATAGCCCTACATATAAGAATAATACCGCACAATCATCCTTACCTGCCCTCATGGCAACTCAAACACTTCCACCAACATCGCCTTCAACAGTTGCTGGTGCTGGTGTTCCTATTGTTACTTTTCCACCATCACCTTCTCGTTTACCACATTTCTATGATGCTTTGGAGCAAGAATATTTCAGTCGTATGTTTTCTAGAGTCAATCTAGATGTTCTTCGATGCACTTCGCTTCAAGCATTGTTTCGTGCTCGTGTTCGATATCCACTTAATTCCTGCTCTTCTCCGTTGAGTCCTCACCGTGATGATGAACATGACGATTCTGATCCTCAGAATAGCCATGAGGGGGAGATAGGAGTAGATGGAGAATATCTAACGGTAAATATTTCAACTAAGGGTGGTGGTGTAAGGTCTTCATCAGCTTCACAAGCTCAACAAGTTCAGATGGAATCAGAAATGGTTACTACACATGATGAAATTGATGATAAGGAGCCTGAGCAAGTTATAATTCCAATTGTTCATAATGAGGCTGATAGTGGACTGGTAGATGAGGATTTGAACTTGAGTGATTTCTATCTTGAAGAGATGGATGACGATGGATTTGTCATTCTAAGCAAGTTATCATCAGTATCTTCAATTCCGGAAGATGTAGAGATTGTAGATGAAGAGAATCCTGAACCAGTAATAGAAAGTGATGATGAAATGGATTCTTCTGATGACGATGAAGACAATCTTTATGTTAATCCAAATGAAGATGAGATCTTTGATCATATTGAAGATGATGATGTTCCAAATAATGATGCAACAAATCCTACTGGTCATTCATCAAATTCAACACCCTCATCGAGTTCAAATCCAACAAATGCTAATGAAAGATCAACTTCTGGTACATCTACATCAAGTGAAACAGTGAATTCCAGATTCAAATACAATCATGGAATATTCTTTAAGAATCAGGAGCAAAGATTATTGTTGGGAGTAGAACATGATTTTATAACGTTACGAAACACATTCATCGAAGAAAATGCTTACAAGATCTTCCGCATCAATGAATTACCAAGGAGTAAAAAGTTTACTTATATAGGTTCACGATTGCTTCCAGCAAGTGAAAGGAATTGGTATGAGTTTATGTGGAGGAAACATATCAACAAAGATGAAGATGATTTGTGGCTTCAAAGAAAATATCGTATTTCAGAAGTGTTGAATATTACTCTAGTCAGAGTAATATAAGCGAAAAGAAAGACGTCATCAGTCAGTTCCACGTTATCAGAGAAGATGAGAAAGAGTACAAGTTCACTGAAACAGATTTTCATAATCTAGATATGCTTGACATCATTCACATCTACAACTACCTCAGTATCATCACCATACGACCTTTTGCTAAGGCTCAAGCTTTAGAAGCTGTGAAAAGATACATGATGGAGACAATTGAACTGATGAGACGTGAAGACTTTCAAATAGGTCTCGAAGCAAAAAGGAAAAAGATTCGAATTACGTGTCCGAATCAATTTACAGAGGGACTGAAGGATATGAGAATGTTTCAAATGCAATTCGAACCCGAAGGGTTTGTTTTTGTAAATTCTCAAAAAGAAAAGGTGTTCATTCGTACTGAAGAGCTAAACAAATATTCAGATGGAACACTTAAGGCTGCACTGAAGTATCTTAAGATTCATCAAAGCAAGTTCCATGACATTGACATGATAATGGGTCTTGGAGAATTCATAAAGCATATAAGAGATCGTCTGAAACTCCGGGTTAGTACAAGACAGTTTGAGATACTTCGTGGACAGAGAGAGAAGATATTTCAAGGAAATGGATGAATATCCATTATATGAGGGAGATCCAAGAAAAGCGTGGGGTGTCTGGAAACCTTCTAAGCAAATTTCAGATAATCAAGTAGAAGTTTCAAAACTAGATGGCACACGATGGAAACTAACGTTTGGACCTCTCAAGATTACAAAATAGGATTATGTTGTAAAGTTCACATTTAACACTAAGGGGGAGATTGTTAGGACCCCGAAGTTGTATAGTGTTAATGTGAAATAAGCTTAATTGAAGGTTCCTTAGAAGAGGGCTATATAAGGAACCTAAGTAGTCCTAATTAGATAGCCATTGCATTGTAACTGAGTTCTAGAAGCTGTGGAATGTAATTGTACCGATTCTCTCTAATACCGAGTCTCATGCTTACATACCGAATCTCTCTTTATCTTATCATTTCTCTCAATCTCAACATGATCTGACCTATCATTATTATTATTAATTAGGGTTTAATTAAAATATTAATTAGTTTTAGTTAATTAAATTTGTATTTTTAGGTTTTAATTAGTTTTATTACTTATAAAATTAATACTTTTATAAAATATTAATTTAAAAATAATATTTTTATAAAAATTGTATTTTTACAACTTTAAGTTTTATTTTTAAAATTTCGTACCTTTTTAATTGTTTATTAGTAATATTTATATTTTTCGCTCGTAATTAGTTTTAAATCATAGTTTTTGACATAGTTATTTTTATTTCTAGATTTTTAGACTTTGCCGTAAAATCCCTTAAGTGCTTTTTCTTTAGACTAAGATTTTATATCTATCAAGTTATCAATTTTGCGACGCCATTTTAAAATTTTAGTACCTTTTTAAGTTATTGCCATTTGGGATATAGTATTTCTTTTAAGCTTTAATATCTTTAGACGCAACTTTTAATTTTTAGTTTTTAGACTTTTAAGTTTCGACGCGCTACGTTCTTTTTATTATTTTTTGACTATTTATTTTTCGACGTTTTTCGAAGCGCTCTTTTTCTTTCTTATTTCTCGATGCTCTAGTTTTTAGGACATAGAATTTTCTATTTCTTCTCTAAAATTTCTTTAAATTTCAACGAAAAATTATTTTAAGTGGTTAAATTGATAGACATCCAAAATTTTCTGCTTCGTAGTAATAGTTGGATTTGTTAGTGGCTGAGTTGTGAGCTTCCGATTTAAAGGGTTCTGGATCCCTGCTGCATCTATTGGCTATTCGAAACGTGGGCAAAAGCAGAAAAGTCTATTATTTTGATAACTTATATAATTTTTATCTTTTATAACTAATAGGATATTCAGTGAATGCATCGAGCAAAACGTTCACCACCTTTTATACGTTCACCACCTGTAACTCGATCAAGACATCTAGCAAATATTGTCGCCGTTGATTTTTCTTTAGAGTCGTCATCCAGTCAACCAAGTACTCCAATTCAAATTTCCGATAATCCATTTTTTGAACCCGACCTCACAATTGAGAATCCGGAGGATATTCAGGGACAATTCAGAGATCCTGAACCACTAATCTTTCCTCCAGAACCACCAATCATTCAAACAGAGATTGTTGAGGAACAACCCAGTAAATCAGAATCCTATAGTGATTCAGATTCAACAAATTCAATCATGAAAAATCTGGAACCTCTAAGTATGGAAGACCGAATGCGAGCTAAACGCACTGGCCAAGGTCATGCAATTACTCAACCCGACATTAATGCGCCAGATTATGAAATCAAAGGACAAATTCTACACATGGTAACTAATCAATGCCAATTTAGTGGTGCACCGAAGTAAGATCCAAACGAACATCTTCGTACTTTTAATAGGATCTGTACTTTATTTAAAATAAGAGAAGTGGAGGATGAACAGATATATCTCATGTTATTTCCCTGGACTTTAAAGGGAGAAGCCAAAGATTGGTTAGAATCGTTACCTGAAGGGGCGATTGATACATGGGACGTTTTAGTTGAAAAATTTCTTAAAAAATTCTTTCCAGCATCTAAAGCCGTGAGACTTCAAGGAGAAATTGTTACGTTCACACAAAAGCCAAATGAAACTCTATATGAAGCGTGGACAAGATTTGGAAAGTTATTAAGAGGATGTCCGCAACATGGTTTAGATACCTGTCAAATAGTACAAATATTCTACCAAGGATGTGACATCACTACACGAAAAGACATCGATATAGCAGCTGGTGGTTCCATTATGAAGAAAACTGCAACTGACGCTTACAAAATTATTGATAACACTGCTTCCCACTCACATGAGTGACATCAAGAAAAAGATATCGTTAGATCATCTAAAGCAGCTAGAGCCGATTCGAGCCATGACTTTGATTCCATTTCTGCAAAGATAGATGCTGTCAAGAGACGAATGGAAAAGATGACTAAAGATATCCACTCAATACTAATTAGTTGTGAGCAGTGTGGAGGACCATATTTAACAAAAGATTGTCTCAGTATTGAACAAACAATGGAACAAAGAGAGAATGTTTCATACATGAACCAAAGGTCTGGAAATAATTATCAGAATAATTATCAACCGCCAAGACCGATCTACAATCAAAACCAGAATTATAATCGAAATGTTCCATACAATAACCAATAAAGTCCTAGCAATCAGCAAGTATCTAATAATACTCACAATCAGCAAAGACCTATTTTTCAAAACAAACCACCACAAACGGATGATAAAAATCCAAATTTAGAAGACATGATGTCGAAGCTAGTTGAATCTCAAACTCAGTTTTTCACATCTCAGAAACAAACCAATGAACAAAATGCTCAAGCATTTAGAAATCAACAAGCTTCTATTCAAAATCTTGAACAAGAAGTAAGCAACCTAGCAAGGTTGATAGGTGAAAGAAATCCGGAAAGTCTACCTAGTGATACAAATGCTAACTCCAAGAAGGAAACAGCTAAAGCCATTACCACAAGAAGTGGTATCACACTTAAACCACCTGAAATGCCTGTAATTTCTGATGACGCTATTCCTACTCTACAAGAACCACAACCTGATCAAGAAAAGGAAAAAGAACCGGTAGTTGAGAAGGTTAATGAAGATAACACAGTTAAGGCTAAACCTTATGTTAAACCATACCAACCACCACTTCCTTACTCGAGTAAAATGAGAAAAGAGAGACTTGAAGCCGAGCAATCCAAATTCTTGGATATGTTTAAACAAATAAATGTAAATCTTCCTTTCATTGATGTGATTTTAGGAATGCCTAGATATGCTAAATTCTTGAAAGATCTAATCACAAATAGAAAGAAAATGGAAGAACTCTCGGCTGTTACTATGAATACAAATTGTTCTGCAGTGCTGTTGAATAAGATACCAGAAAAACTATCAGATCCAGGAAGTTTCACAATTCCATGTTTTCTGGGTAGTCTTAGTTCAATAGAAGCATTGGCAGATTTAGGTGCTAGTATAAATCTAATGCCGTATTCATTATACGCTAAACTAGACCTTGGAGAATTGAAACCAACACGAATAAGCATACAACTAGCCGACCGATCAGTAAAATATCCTAGAGGGATAATGGAGAACATGCTAGTTAAAGTTGGTACTTTAGTATTTCCAGTAGATTTTGTTATTCTGGATATGGAAGAAGACTCTCGAGTTCCTCTCATATTAGGAAGACCATTCTTAAACACGACCAAAACAATAATAGACGTGTTCGGTAAGAAACTTACCTTAAGTATAGAGGACGAGAGTGTTACCTTTTCAGTTGATAGAGCCATGCAACAACCGCAATCTGCAGATGATACATGCTATTATATTCAAACTATAGATTCACATGCATAATTGTTAGAAGAATTTCCAGAACTACAAGGAACAGGAGAATGTTCTTTAGGTGAAGGAACTGAACCAATTGATGAAACTGAAATGTTAGCTACACTTATGGCTAATGGATATGAACCAACAACAGAAGAAATTCAAATGCTAAAAGAAGAAGACAGATATCGATATAAATCATCGATAGAAGAACCACCGACATTAGAGTTAAAGCCACTTCCAAACCATTTGGAATATGCTTATTTATAAGGTGAATCTGAATTACCTGTAATAATATTGTCTTCTCTTACTGAAAATGAAAAATCTCAACTCATTTCTGTGCTAAAAGCTCATAAACCAGCTATTGCATGGAAGATTCATGACATTAAAGGAATAAGTCCTTCGTATTGCACACATAAAATCCTTATGGAAGAAGGCCATAAAACGTATGTGCAACGCCAACGAAGACTAAATCCTAATATGCAAGATGTTGTTAAGAAAGAAATTATTAAACTGCTAGATGCAGGTTTAATTTATCCAATCTCTGATAGTCCATGGGTAAGCCCAGTTCAATGCGTACCTAAGAAGGGTGGCATGACTGTCATCACAAATGAAAAAAATGAGCTTATTCCTACTAGGACTGTAACAGGATGGCGTGTTTGTATTGATTATAGAAAATTAAATGACGCCACCAGAAAAGATCACTTTCCCTTACCTTTCATTGATCAAATGTTGGAAAGATTAGCCGGGAATAGTTACTATTGTTTTCTTGATGGTTTTTCCGGATATTTTCAAATTCCAATAGCACCTGAGGACCAAGAGAAAACTACATTCACGTGCCCTTATGGTACTTTTGCTTACAAACGCATGCCATTTGGACTTTGCAATGCCCCTGCAACCTTTCAAAGGTGCATGATGGCGATTTTTCACGACATGATAGAGGAATGCATGGAAGTTTTCATGGATGACTTTTCAGTCTTCAGTGATACATTTGAATCATGTCTAGTCAATCTTGAACGAATGCTTATTAGATGCGAACAATCAAATCTAGTTCTTAATTGGGAGAAATGCCATTTCATGGTTAGAGAAGGCATCGTTCTTGGACATAAAATCTCAAAGGAAGAAATTGAAGTGGATAGAGCTAAAGTAGATTTAATTGCTAAACTTCCACATCCCACCAATGTTAGAGGAGTTAGGAGTTTTCTAGGGCATGCTGGTTTTTACCGACGTTTCATAAAAGATTTTTCTAAAATTGCCACTCCTATGAATAAACTCCTAGAAAAGGATACTCCATTCATCTTTTCAGATGAATGTATCAAATCTTTGAATATTCTTAAAGAAAAACTCACTAATGCACCGATCATGATAACTCCAAATTGGAATCTACCGTTTGAACTTATGTGCGATGCAAGTGATTTTGCAATGGGAGCCGTTTTAGGACAAAGGATTGAAAAACGATTTCAACCTATTTATTATGCTAGTAAGACATTGCAAGGAGCACAAACAAATTATACAACTACTGAAAAAGAACTCCTTGCTATTGTCTTTGCTTTTGACAAATTTTGTTCATATCTCGTTCTAGCAAAAACGGTGGTCTATACTGACCATTCTGCTCTTAGATACTTATTTTCAAAACAAGATGCTAAACCACGATTAATCCGTTTGATCTTACTCTTACAAGAGTTCGATATTGAAATCCGAGACAAAAAGGGAGCATAAAATCTCGCCGCTGATCATCTTTCTCGTCTTGAAAATCCTGAATTAGAAGTTCTAAATGAATCGGCCATACAAGACAACTTTCCTGATGAATATCTATTGAAGATAGATTATAATGAAATTCCATGGTTTGCAGACTATGCAAACTACTTAGCATGTGGATTCCTTGAAAAAGGGTTGTCGTACCAAAAACGAAAGAAATTCTTTAGTGATATAAAACACTATTTCTGGGAAGATCCACATTTGTTTAAAAGTTGTCCTGATGGAATAATACGCCGATGTGTATTCGGGGATGAAGCCAGTCAAATCTTAAACCATTGTCACACAGGACCAACAGGAGGGCATTATGGGTCTCAACTCATAGCAAGAAAAGTTTACGATGCTGGATTCTATTGGCCTACAATTTTCAAAAACGCACACCTTCTTTGCAAATCCTGTGATGCTTGTCAAAGGGCCAGAAAAATAAGTCAACGTGATGAAATGCCACAAAATGTCATTCAAGTATGTGAAGTATTTGACGTTTGGGGTATTGACTTTATGGGTCCATTTCCAAAATCTCATAATAATCTCTACATTCTCGTTGCCATTGATTATGTATCTAAATGGGCAGAAGCACAAGCTCTCCCGACTAACGATGCACGAGTTGTAGTCAACTTTTTAAAACGTCTTTTTGCTAGGTTTGGAACACCGAAAGCTTTAATAAGTGATCGGGGTACTCATTTTTGTAATAATTAACTTAAGAAAGTTCTCAAAAGATATGGAGTAACTCATAAAATATCAACCGCTTATCATCCACAAACAAGTGGACAAGTTGAAAATACCAACCGAGCATTAAAACGTATTCTAGAGAAAATCGTAGGATCAAATCAGAAGGATTGGTCCATGAAATTGGAGGATGCACTCTGGGCTTTTAGAACAGCCTACAAAACTCCAATTGGAACCACACCTTTCAGACTCGTTTACAGAAAAGCATGTCATCTTCCAGTAGAAATTGAACACAAAGCATTTTGGGCTTTGAAGACATGTAATCTTGATTTACATGAAGCTGGACGTCTACGGTTAAGTCAACTAAACGAATTAGAAGAATTAAGACATGAAGCATATGAAAATCCGTTAATCTATAAAGAAAGAACGAAGAAATGGCATGATAAAAGAATCAGAAGTTCAAAAGAATTTAAAGAAGGAGACAGAGTTCTTCTTTTCAATTCACGATTCAAGCTATTTCCTAGAAAATTGAAATCAAAATGGTCTGGACCATTCATAGTCAAAAGAGTTTTTCCGTACGGAACAGTAGAGTTAATAAATTCAAATGGGATTGAATTTAAAGTTAATGGTCACAGAGTTAAACATTACATAGATAATCCAATGGAAGTTGAAGATGAAGTCAATCACAATTTTGACACCACAGCTAACTAAGTGTGGGAAGGTTCGAATCTTTTTAGGGTAATATATATTTCTGTTAGAGTTAGATATTCTGTTTTCGTGTAGTTTCCGAGAATGGAATCCGAATGGTCTTTCCCTAGCAGACCCTAAAGAACTAGTCTTCTCCCCCCATTCTGAATTTTTATTTTTTTTTAGATTTTACGAGATGAAGAAATCCTTTGATCTGAACCATGGTCTAATGCTACACGCTTTGATTATTAAACGTAATAATGACACACTTCCGAGTGAACTGGTATCATTCATAAGAGAAAAAATGGACGGAGTAAGAAAAGAACTCAGAAAAGATCATCATAAGATACATTTTGGTAAAGGAAAGTCAAAATTCGCAACAAAAAGAAGAGCACGACACCTTGAAAGATGTTAAAAATACGAAAAATGGTCACACGAAGGTAAATGTTCAAATAATCAAACATATTTAAATACCGAATTTGTTACTCTATGCAGAGAAGGACCATTCATATGTTTAGAAGAAAAGATATTGAAGATTCGAGGTTATGCATACGTAGCTATGGAGAACCAAATCACACGACTCTCCTATGAGTCGGCTAAAGCAGGTCTCTGAGAATTCTTTCTCACAGGTAAGTATGTACAATTTTTTTATTTTTATTGCTTTTAACCTTTTGATAATAAACGCTGAATCGTTCGCTATAAAATATTAAATTGGTATTTAATAAAATTAGGTATGCGTAACCGAAATTATTGATATCATACAAAAATTTATTACATCACTGCGAAATTACCGTTTATTCTTAAAGTATAAATATCTTTAATCAATCAACCCAAAATATTTCAAAAATTCGTCAGGAGTAAAACTAGGTAATATAGCCGAAATTACTTTAACGAAAAGAGGGGAGTATATTTTTGACAATATTTGATTGATTAAAGTGGAATAAAAGACCAAAAAGATTTTTAATTTTATTTTTACTTTGTTTTTAAAATTAATATTAAATTATTATTGTAAACTTTTTAAAATCAATATATTTAAGTTTGTAAATATTTAAAAAATTAATATTTTAATAAGTTTGTATGTATAAAAATATTAATAATATGAATTTTTAATTTTATGCATTTTAAATTTAAGTTTGGTGTGAATTTAAAAACAAAAATTTACTTTATTTCGTTAAGTTAAAAATTTGATATTTAAAATTCATCGTGAGTTGAAAACTAGGTCGCTGAACCGAAATTGCTCTACCCAAGGGAGGGACGAGAAATTTTATTATCATTATTTTTAATCTTATTGATTTAAAGTATGCCAAAAACATTAAAAAACCCAAAAATCTTTGCTTTTAAAACAACGCTTTAAAATGACGAATTTTTAAAAATTTTGTCGAGGGACGGACTAGGTCAACGTACCGAAACAACCTCGTCCTAAATAAAAAGGAAAACAAAATTTTAAATTAATCAAGTAATTGTTTTATTAATAAAGGTTTTATATATAAAAAAAGGAAAAACCAGCACTCGCGGTACTTTGTGGGTTCCACATCCGTACTCGCGGAGGTCTGGAATCCCATACCAGATAAACTGGTCGACATACCAGGTTCCACACACCCCATCCCATTTTATTTTTCTGCGAAAAAACCCACAAACCACTCTCAAATTCGCAATTTTTCACCGTTAAACATCAAATTTTTTGCTAAAATCATGTTGAGAAGGATGCAACCAAGAAGTTTCTCAAGGAAATCGGTAATTTTACATCTAAACACCCTTTAATTCGGATAATTAGTGTTCTTGAACAAAAATATACCTAATTTAATTTTGATAATTTCTAGTGTAATTGTGCTTAAATTGATTGTATATTATGCTTGTATAACCTAGATTGATGCTATTTAACATGATTAAAAGCCTTAAACTTCAAATTTTGAGTAATCTAGGGTTTGTGTTTTTGAGCAAAATTTGGGCTTTTTGATATAAACGGGTTATGGCCGAATTTTGATGTTAGTTTATACTAAATTGAGTAGTGTAACATGTTTAGGTTGCTAAATGATCAAAACTTTGATCCTAAACATGATTTTCAAGTATTAAAGTAGACTTTAAAAAAAATGCATGAACTCAATTTAATTGATATGAAGGCCATTTAGAACTTGTTTAATTGCTAGTAATGATTATTTTGGCATGTTATTTGAGATAAAAGCTAAAGAACATTGTATACATTCTCATATTTGTTCATTTGTAAAAGTGTAGAATTGTTAATGTTATGAAAATGCGTATAAAGTTTAATATGGATTAAACATGTCATTATGATTATTTTGTTTTATGATTTTGCTAACACTAATGCATATTTGGATGCACAAAAATTGTGTTTAATGTGTTTTGCAGACTGAAAGGGGTGAATCTTCATCCGCATCTCAGGCTCACAATGCTCCTCCTGAGAATGCAGAAAAACAGGAGATTAATGACCAATATAGACAAGATCTACCGCATCAATTCATTTCATATTCAAATATAGATTTGGCAGATTTACATCCTAATTTAAGGTTTGATCGACATTGGATAGATTATCCAAAATACCAGAGGAACTTGTACACACTTCAGTCTAATGTTGTTGAAGTACCTAGATTAATAGATTGGGAACCGTTAGAAACAGTTGGATTGACCGGTCCAATCAGAGAATTACTTACACAAAGGTATGGTAATTCTACTTTTACTGATTGGGAACGTTTGTTTAATATACGTAGGCGCGTATATAGAGAATGGTGTGTAGAATTATTATGTAGTGTTGAAATAAATGATCGGGTATCTACCTTAACCGATCGTAGTTTTATTAGATTTTTATTAGGAGGTGTGATGCGCCATATGTCTCTACTAGACATGGCTCAGGCTTTGTGTATATATACGCCTGAGGAACTAGCATCTGCTGATTGTCAAAGGTTGATAGTTGAGGGTAGGGGGTTGATGAGAATTTTGATATGAATGGTGTATGGAGTAGAATGACTAGGCATAACCGATTTCATGGGGGGAATAACTCTTATACTGATATTGATAGAGCTGGGCTAAGAGTAATCCATAGGTTCTTAGCAAACTCGATTACACAGCGAGGTAAGAACAAAGAGAAAGTAAATGAGAATGATTTATTTTATCTCATGTGTATTCGAGACCCACAGAGCGCTGTGAGTATACCTTATAGTATGGGTTATTATTTATCATCTATAGTTAAGAGTATACGGCCTAATGGTATAATAGGAGGTAGTATCTTTGTTACTTTAATTGCTGAGTATATTGGTGTCGATAGAAATCGGAGGGGATTAATAATTGCAGCACCAGAACCCCGTGATCCAATTGGTTTGAAAGTATATCATGGTGTTAAGGTTTTAAAGAAACGACATATCGCTGCAGTACCATATGATGGCCAGCATCCACAGGTCGAAAGAGATCAGCAGCAAGGTAACGTAGGAGGGGGGAATGAGATGACAGAAATGCAACTTTTTATGGCTCATCATGAGTATGAAATGGCTAGACAACGAGCATTTCAAGATTGGCAGTATCATCAAAACCAAATCATAAGTCATCGTGCACACATAAATGCAAACTACATTGCTACTCCAATGCCCGTATTTCCTCCCTGGACAATACAGACCCGACCACCGTACCCTACATATGACCCAGCTCAAGCATTCTATAGTACATACGGCTATGCATGGGATCCTTACTGGCACCATCCTTATCAACCCTGATTTTTTTTATGATTATTTTTATTTATTTGGTAACTTGTAATTTTATACTTTTAATATTTCTTTTGATACTTTAATAGTTTTTATAATTTTCTAACTTTTCTTATTAGATTTTTAATAATTTTTGAATGTGGGGTGATATACTCAACTTCAAAAATATGTATATATATGTTTGTAGTTTATCTCATGTACAAAACAGGGTAAAACAGCGCATTTTCAAAGACTGGCATTAAGTTCAGCAAAAGCAACAAATTTTGACGACAAGATGCAAAATATATGTGAAATAACAACTGCAGGAATGAACAAATGATGTGCACCATTTATCATTCAACAAACAAACGCCAATATGTTTGGAAACTTTGGTAAAATTTAATCATTTTTCTACGCTGATCACCCTCAATAATTTAAATTGTTACTGATTTCTTGCAAATGAGGGCATTGCAAGATCTTAAGTGTGGGAAGGGATTAAATTCTTTCGGATTTTTAAAATTTTTTGACTTAAACACTTGGTTACCATTAAAAATACTAATAATGCAGTAGTTGTATTAGAATCTAGTGCTCTCTGATAATAAAGAACAGCCCTAGTCTATATACTGACTACCCAATTCTAGTAAAATTTTTCAAAATTTTCAAATAAATGAATTCAAAATCATGTTTATACATATTTATGAACGATAAAACTAGGTGTCAACACCGAAATTATTGTTACCTCGGAAAGGACATAAATTGAGAAACAACCCAAAATATTAGAATTCATTTAAAATGGAATAGAGGACAATAAAAAGGCAAAGAAAGGAAAATAAAAGCCAAGTGTGGAAAAATTTACCAAGTTCTTTAAAACATATATCACATATTTTGTACAAAGATACTTTTGTTTTGGACAAAATTAACCATTTTACCCGAAAAATTGTAATATATTTGAAAGAAAGATGGATCTACACGATGAATCAATTCTATCATTAAAAGGAAGTAAAGTCTTCCAAAAAAGACACGCGCTTCTTGATTTAGGTCAGGAAGTTGTCGTCCAGACCAGTTGTAGAGTCTACAAAAAACTTTGAAAAGTTTTCTCGAAAATCAGCTGGAAATCCACGGACCTCAGCATCAAACAGGGTCGCCAAGTGGTCAGACTTATCCTAACCATGAGAGGATCTGTCTCGTAAAATGAGGAATGCACCGTACAAATTAGCTTGATAAGACTAATGAATCAGATCCCCAAAAAGGATAATCTCCTTAAAAGATCAAAAATCAGCCTTTAAGATTGATATTATTCAATCCTTGAGATTGACTTTTAAAGATTGAGAATTACAAACTCATGGAATTCGATGATATCTAAACTCGAGCTTGAACGAGAAAATATTTTGATCAAATTACAAACCGATTTGTTTTCTGAAAACCCTATTTTCAATGCGTTCATTACCATTGAACGTAAAATCCTAGGAATTCACCTGGAATTCATTAGGTCACCTGAACCAAATCTGGTGTCAACCGTAAAAACGGTGGTTGCATAGCATGGTCAAAGACAGGACCTTGTGCCAGACCAAAAAACCATAAGGGTGAGCTTTACTATTGCTCCTACAAAGGATAGTAATTGCATTCGACACGATATAGACCATAATTAAAAGCATGTCAGGGGACATTGCCTTAACAGTTGCTTGTTCAACGCTTTCCTTTACAACCGGACGGTAGTTTACCGAAAGGTAATATACGGAGCAAGTAAACTGGACGTGTTGCTTTCCTAATACAAGGTTAGCAAGTGGGTGACACAAAACCATAAGTTTTGAGTTAAAATTTTCAAATCTGAAAACCACCAAACCCACAAAAATATTTTGCAAACACCGATGAAGGGTTATTCTGGAAAACTTATCTAGGGTAAAAGCTAGATTGAATTTTCAAAAGATCAAATGTTTTCATAAAGATCCAATTTCCTAAAGGATCTAAATTTTCATAGTCATGTGGGACTGTAAACCACATCGTTATTACCATTGTTCATACCGCCGTATAGAAATCACTGATGTACAAAGTGTGAAGAATAAAGAAGTGATTCTAGTATTTTTATTTCAAGACTATATTGCTTGAGGATAAGCAACGCTCAAGTGTGAGAATATTTGATAATGCTAAAAACGAACATATATTTCATAGCATTATCTCTCAAGAAAGACAAGCTTTTAGTTGCAATTGTTCTATTTACAAGTAATATTCGTTTAAATAATAAAAGGTGAAGACAAAAGACAGACTCGACGATTTGAAGATGCAAACGATCAAAAAGCTAAAAAGTACAGAGTACAATCAAAGTGGTTTAAATTATTAATGAGAAACGTCTCAAAATTACAAGAGTACAAGACGCAAAACGCAAAGTACAAGATATTAAATAGTACGCAAGGACGTTTGAAAATCCGAAACCGAGACATGAACCAACTTTCAGTGCGCGACGCAACGGATCAAAAATTACAAGTCAAATATGCACAAGAATATAATATAATATATATATAATTATTTAAATTATATATTATATATTTATATATATATATATATATATATATATATATATATATATATATATATATTAAAAAAATACAGCAGCCCACGTTTAAATCTAGAGATGAGCTGTAATCCATACCTCCGCACTCACGGAACTTTTGTGAATAAAATATTCGCACTCGCGGAGGTCTACAGTGAAATGTGGGGCTATAAAAGTCGCGCATTCTGATCGAATTTTTTACATCTTTTTCTATTTCCTACTCTATATACATAATATATGTATCAATTATCACTCCAAATATTAATATCAATTTGTAATTTTAATTTTAAGTTAGTGATAATAATAAGGTTAGGTTAGTCGAATGTTTTAAGGTTTTGTAAGTCGAAACTCTGTCCGTGTACCTCTACGCTAATAACACCCACTGTAAGTTATGTTTAATTTTGTTGTTAAATTAATGTCTCGTAGCTAAGTTATTATTATGCTTATTTAAATTGAAGTAATCATGATGTTGGGCTAAATATTAAAGATGGGGTAATTGGGCTTTGTACCATAATTGGGGTTTGGACAAAAGAACGACACTTGTAGAAATTAGACTATGGGCTATTAATGGGCTTTATATTTGTTTAATTAAATGATAGTTTGTTAATTTAATATAAAGATTTACAATTGGACGTATCTATAAATAACCATATACACTCGATCGGACACGATGGGCGGGATATTTATAAGTAATAATAATCGTTCATTTAACCGGACACGGGAATGAATTAATAGTTAATGGACTTATTAAAACAGGGGTGAATTATATATAAAGACACTTGGTGTAATTATAGTTTAAGTCCCCAATTAGTTGGAATATTTGACTTCGGATATAAGGATAATTTGACGAGGACACTCGCACTTTATATTTATGACTGATGGACTGTTATGGACAAAAACCAGACGGACATATTGAATAATCCAGGACAAAGGACAATTAACCCATGGTAATAAACTAAAATCAACACGTCAAACATCATGATTATGGAAGTTTAAATAAGCATAATTTATATATTTCATATTTAATTGCACTTTTAATTATCGCACTTTAATTTATTGTCATTTTATTTATCGTACCCTTTAATTATCGCAAATTTTATTTTATCGCACTTTTATTTATCGCAATTTCATTATCGTTATTTACTTTACGCTTTAAATTAAGTTATATTTATTTTTAATATTTTACATTAGGTTTTAACTGCGACTAAAGTTTTAAAATCGACAAACCGATCATTAAACGGTAAAAATCCCCTTTTGTAATAATAATTGTAATATATATATTTATTTACAAATATAGTTTTAAAAATATAGCGTTAAACTTGGTGAGTTCTCTGTGGACGAACCGGACTTACTAAAAACTACACTACTGTACGATTAGGTACACTGCCTATAAGTGTTGTAGCAAGGTTTAGGTATATCCACTCTATAAATAAATAAATAACTTGTGTAAAATTGTATCGTATTTAATAGTATTTTGTTGTAAAAATATAACTATTTCGTATACACCTCTACGCACATCAAGTATTTTTGGCGCCGCTGCCGGGGAGCAACACTTAACGCCGAAGCGAGACCCTATTAAAATTTTTTTTAGTTTTTACGTTATTTTTGTAAAAATATATTTACATAAGTTTTAAATATAAAAAATATAAAAACATAAAAACTATATATCTTTAAGTCTCTAAAAAAAAGTATTTTTAGTTATAAAATACTAATAAGTGATTTTTATTTAAAATATAAGTTTTAGTTATATTATAAAACATTTTCTATAAAATAAAAACAGAAAATTAAAAAACAAAACATAAAAAGTAAAAAAAAAAAATATAGAAACTGAGCCTGAAAAATTCGACCTGAATCTGTGGTATCTGCACTCGCGGTACTTTTTTCCAGTTGGGATCCGCACTCGCGGATGTATCTGACAGGTCACACATTGCAGCATTAATTACGAAATTAGGGTTATTAAAGTGTTGTTCTTCATTTAGCCTTATCACTAAGTAATCTTTAATTGTAATTAGTGTTCTAGTGACATTAGCTTATGTGTGTTGGTACTTGGTGATCATTCTAAGAATGTCTAGATAAGTTTTACTATCACAAGTTATTGATTAACACTTATGTGTTATGCTTAATCATGGTTAAATTGTCATTAAGGTACGTGTGATTAAGCGTGATTAACCAAGATTAGCGTTTTTATGACCAAATCTCAATTGAGTATGGATGAGGCATATATTCTAAGCGTGTTGAGAAAGGTTTCATGAATTATAGATGTCGGGAAGTGGTCAAACTGAATTTGGTCAAAAATGGTGACAGTGAATTCTGCGGTCGCACTTCGGTTGACCGTGGTGACGACCGTGCAACATGTTTTCATAAAACTGCGTTGCAGATTCAGTCTGGGATTCTACGGTCAGGTATACGGTCGACCGTACCTTTGACCGTGTAACTTTAATCATCTTTATTTTCATTTTAAGTTTTGTTTGATTTGGTCATTTGCAAGATCAAATATGGATTAGTGAACTTGCGTATTTTATGTTGAGATGTCAATCATCACTTATTCATATGTATGTGTCATCATCAAAATATATTTTTTGGTTAAGCATCATACTTAACTTTGTCTGTTAGTCCATTAACCAATATATATACATATATATATATATATATATATATATATATATATATATATATATATATATATACATACATACATATATATATATATATATATATACATACATATATATATACATATATATATATAGAGAGAGAGAGGATCTGAAGTAATTGTTGATGAGAACCATGAGAACTTTGAATTTGAACCGATTTTTAACAAGGTCAAACAATTTTAGGGTGTGTTCGAACAATTTACGTTCTACATTCTGATTCTAAAAATTCTGAGTTCGAACATTATACACTGAGTTCTACACAATAACACATTATGTTCAAACACTTTTTTGTTCTACAATTTTCCGAGTTTAAACATTACACACTGAGTTCGAACAAAAAAATACACTGTGTTCGAACACTTTTTGTTATACACTTTTTTGTTAAATCTGAGTTCGAACATAATTGCTGAATTCAAACAAAAAATCAAAAAAATTGTGCGCCTTGGAATTATAAAGGTTCTCTAAGAAGTGGAGTTCTCATGGGATCCTCATCCTCTCTCTCTCTCTCTCTCTCCTCCTACATATATATATATATATATATATATATATATATATATATATATATATATATATATATATATATATATATATATATATATATCATTTAAACGGACAAGCACTAATATGTGGATAGAGGGTTAAACAAAATCTTGTTTATTAAATTACACCAAATTTAGAGTTTAGAATTTAGGTTTGAAATTTAGTGGGCATTATTTATCGTTGAGATTCTAAACGAGTAGTTTTTCTAAATTTAGCCTGACTTGGAGTTCAGGATTTTAGGTTTAGATCTCTAAACCCTACTCTAAACCATTTGTGTTAAATGTTAAATTTAGAGCCTAACTCGGAATCCTAAAATCTAATCGCTAAATCCTAAACCCTAAATTCTAAACTTTAAACATTGTTGTTAGTCTTTTTTCATTAAACGTTTGTCCTTTTTCTTGAGTCTTGAGTTATTTCATGTTAACATACATCAACTATTTGATAATTAGCTGTATATATATATATATATATATATATATATATATATATATATATATATATATATATATATATATATTAAAACTACTTTTCGAATCTTAACAATAAATACTAAACCCTATAACCTAAATTCTAAACCCTATATTGTGTTTGAATCAGGAGTTGCTGTAACGACCCTGGTTTTTCCAACTTATACTTATTAATATTTATTATTAATACTTGCGTTTTAATAAATGTATTGTATTACATTTACTTGTTACCGTGATTGACTTTACATGTCCCGACTTGTCTTTATGACACACGTACTCTTCACGAATAATATTTTCGAATATTATTTACATTCATGATTAATTATTATTAGTCATTTTAATTAACTAAGGTTACTAGTTAATTACTTGGGCTTTATTTGATTAATTGCATACTTACTTGGACTTGGGCTTTTATTATTGGAAGTGGACTTGGAAGCCCACCCTATTCTCTTACTGGACTTGTAAGCCCATGTTTTATGCAAGTATTACATTAAGATACAACTAGATTAATTAGCTTAGTAAGAAATCTAGTTACATGCTTACTTACACCATTTTCCCATACAACTTTGCGTTAATACCATTTCAAGCTCTCACCACCTCCCCATGCATGAAAGTAGATTTGAACCTTGCCCCATTTGGCCTCCAAAAACCATCCACTTTCAAGCAAAGGGAGGGAGTTCTTTTCTTTTTTTTTTTGGTTACTTATTTACAAGTATTATCTTCATTTTTACACACACTTACTTACACTTTCTTTCTCTCATCTCATTTTCTCTCAAACTTGTAAGTAACAAGGCTTTGTTTTCTCTCTGTTTCTTCCAACAAAACCGAAATATATCATTAATTATCATCATCATTTACTTGATTTATTATTTATTGTTTGTTGTTGTTGTTGTTAAAGATCAAGTTTTCTAACTTGTATCTTCATGTAATCTTGGTTACTTTCATTTTTTGTTTGTAAAGAACCAAGAACAAGAACCTAAACTTTCTAGTTTATGGTTCTACACTTAATGTTTTAAAAGATATAAAGTTCATGAGGTTTAAAATCGTACTTATGTTCATGTTTGTAAACTTAAGGTTTACTTTCTTAAAAGATCAAAGCCTTGGCTTGAATCTTTCTAAGTATGAACAACCATGAACTTATTACTTATAGAATTAGCTTATCTCTTCATTTTATGTACTTTAAAGTTGTGATGTTGTTAAATTGGTCAAGTATTACTAGTTAATCTTGATCTCATATTTCTTGAAACTAAAAGTTAACTTTATAAGTTCAAGAACATGGAAGTATAACTTTCTAGTTATAACTTCATATACTTATGTTGGATCTAAGTTTCTATAGCTTATGGTCTTCTAATTTTGTTGTAAATAAGAGCTTACAACCTTACATACATTTTTCAAGTTGAAAATCTAAGTTTCATAATTTATGGTTTCATTAAAGTGAAGATCCAAGTCTTATAACTTAGGATCTAACTTAAGAACACCAGATCTAGACTTTCTAGTCTAGGATCTTTAAGATCTAGCTAAGATCTAAGTTCTACAACTTATGATCTTGATTATTTAGTTTACTTTCAAGTTGTAGTTCAATATTACTTTTATATTTCATGTATGTGTTAAATCTAAGATCTTGATGTAACTTTGGTTCATCAAACTACTTGTAACACTTAATTGAGTTGTGCTACTTATCTTAGACTTACACTTGTGTTATGATGGTCAAAACTTGGTAAATATGATGTAAACACATCAACGAGTTGTACACTTGAAGCTATATGCATCAAGGATGAGAACCGTGATGAACATCAAGCACCAAGAACCCACCGGAACCTACTGTTTACTATTTTCTGGAATTGATCAGAATACCTGGGCTACTGTAAGGTTGATTTTCAGATAGCTCTGTTCAAGTAGATAATTTTTTGTTTAAGACTCGTCTTAATTCGAGTTACGGTTTAGGATCTATGGCCCTCCGAACGTCACTATGTTCTTTTAACGTTGTGTTGAAAATTCTGACCTACTCGCACTTAAACCGTCGCCACGGTCAAACGAAGACGAGTTTGGTTCTGGAATTTTTACAGAAACTAAAGGACTTATATAAGGAGCCATGGCCACTGGTCTCACCTCATTTCAGTAGGTATAGAGGCCGTGGCGACTGACCGAATTCAGCCTTTGTTTTAAACTCTTTTCTAGAATGAAACATACTTTACACTTTTTGTTTGATGATGAATGATGATGACCCTTAAGACCTAATTTACATACATTTAAACCTATTGGGACGATTTACTGACTTAGTAATATTTGACTTAGGTTGAGGACTTTCCGGACCTACATACTTGCTTACTTCCTGACTCAGCTTTACTACTACTTTACCACTGTGAGTTATAGCATCCCTTTTTACTTTAACTATTTTGGGAACTGAGAATACATGCGCATTTTATGTTTTACATACTAGACACGAGTACTTAAACTTATCATATGTGTGGGTTATACAACGGCATAAACATTCCCTTTAGCTCGGTAACGTTTAGTCATTGGTTTTTGAACCGGTGAACGCGAATCTTAGATATAGATCCATAGGGTTTGACATCCCCACTCGGGCTAGTAGCGCTAGCATTTAACGGGTGTTTAATACTTCATAAACATACGCACTCGCCAAGTGTACTTTCAGGGGGTTATAAACGTTAAGTTAGTTACCAAGTGCCCACGGTTAAACATATACTTTACATACTGTTTTGAAACGCTCTTTGTAACACTGAAATCTCGTGGCCTACCTTACATTACTGTTATACTTAAACTATAGCTCACCAACCTTTGTGTTGACGTTTTCAAGCATGTTTTTCTCAGGTGCTTAAGGTTGCTTGCTTCCGCTGTTGTACTAGTCTTGCTGTAGACACCGCTGCTTTAGAGATGTCACCGCATGAACGTTTATCTTGCATTCATAAACATTATTACTTTTGAAACTATGATTTGTAACGACCTAAGGGTCATGCACTATTACCTTTTCTTCTATTCATAGAAGCATACTTTTGATGTAAAACATTCGATGTTAGTTATGACATCACCTTTTATCATGAATGCAAACGTATTTTGAAATAGCATATAGTGTTTGACCTTGTAATGATCCTGTTGTTGATGGTCCGTACATGATGATTTAGTACGGGGCATCACATTTGCAGTCCAGAACGACTAAAGAGGATCTGAAACATCTTGAAAAGGAACCTTGCGTATCGGTCGGAATTCTTCTTGTGCCTCAACGTCAAATAGGGCTTTGATATTGGCCAAAAACTCACGTTTTTACCCCCGATAATAGGCCATAATTCAATAAAGTAATTAATTTTATCAAAGAGTTAAGCACTTATTTGCTTTATTTAGCAGATCAAGAGATTATGAAGGCAATGCGAGAAGAATCGAAGAAAATGAACTTAAAATGAAGAATCTAGAGCGAAAACGGTGAAAGTAAAGTTACGACCTCGAAAACTATGTTAAGACCCCGAAAACAGCACAAGCGATCTTGAATGCCAGCTACACGGGCTGCATTTAGAGCCACACGAGATGCCACTTTGGGCACATGGGCTACCATGACTCCATGTACATGGCTGGAACACCCGAGCAGCCATTTTACACGGGCACTATTCAGGTGCCGTGTACACAGTCTACCCAATCCACGCGCCCTTGGTACACTAGGTTTCCAGTACCAAAAATCCTATAAATATGGTCAAGTTGTCTTCCATTATCCACACACTTCAACACACAAATCACTCTCAATCTCTCTTCTTTCTCTAGTTTCTCTCTCTAGGATTATGAAATAATTATCGATTAGCGATAATTACCTAGAGTAGGTGGTAAACAGAGTCTGTAAACAACTGGAGGTGCGTCTGAAGTTGTCACTTTTATACTTTCAGAACTCGATTAATCTACTGATACTTATATCCTTTTATCTATCTTTTTTAATGTCTTCCATTATCATGATAGGTGATATTATTGTCATGATTAGCGAGTAGTTATCTTTAAGTGTATGTTACGACGTAGTCAGTTACGATGCTGAAATAATGAGATGTTGTTTTATTAGGAACTCGTGAACCCCGATTCAGAGTACACAATTCTTGTCACCCCTTGGTAAGAAAACTCTGTTGCATACATAGTGCGCTTGAAAGAGGCACACCTTTGTAGTATGTCAACCTACACTATGAATTTCGGCAGATGACGCTTTTGTAATGGAAATCTGGCTAGACACTAGGGGTACAAGGTTGGCCTTGAGTATGCAGGTGTAGTCACTAGCATTAAACATAGTAAGCACATGCTGAAGCACAATGGTTGTTGTAAGTTGTATCCCTGCTATGTATAGCCCTAGAAACAACCTCTAGGGTAGACTAAGTACACTACACCATAATGCGGTCTCAAAATCGCAATACACTGAGGGATTGTTTAGTTAATTTAGGAAGTGTTTGTTTAAAATCATAAAGTATTGGACCGTTAGGATAGCCAAAAGTGTTCCGAGAAGTTACATTGTAACTTGGACATGGTGTTCTTGAAGGTTGAGCTATGGGCCTAACTGATCATTTACCAATCATTAACTGAAAGGACCCGTCCTAATCCACCTGGACGAAGTCATCAACATTTGGTCCCATTGCGATGATCGGCTCCAAGTAATGTCCTTATATTGAGCAAATGCACAGCGGAAGACTTAATTCGTACCTGAGAGTAAACATGCTTTAAAGTGTTAACCAAAAGGTTGGTGAGTTCATAGGTTTATCATAACAATCATTTCAATATGTTAATAGACCACAAGATTTCATAATCATAAACATAATACACTCGCAAGTGTATGTAAAGCATTCTAAGTGGTTGAGCACTTGGTAACCATACTTAACATTTAATCAACGTCGCATATTCCCTTTATTATGAAATCTCACTACACCGTACCAAGTGTAGTTACCAAAACGAAGTACTGTGCAACCGTTGAATACTGGTCGTCCAGTCCGGTTGGGGTTGTCAGGCCCGATAGATCTATCAACAGGATTCGCATTTACAATACCCATGTAAATAGTAGTTACCAAGCTACAGGGAAATATGCCAGTGGTACAACTCAACGTAGAATATATTTTTAAGTACTTGTGTCTATTTTGTAAACATTTATAAAAGCAGCGCATGTATTCTCAGCCCAAAAATATATATTGCAAAAGCAATTAAAAAGGGAGCAAATGAAACTCACTTTTGCCTTGAAGGTATTTAATTCGACTTGGTCTCCGATAGATATCACGAACCTAACCAAATATATAATATATCAACATATTTTCTTTTTAAGTAATCGTTACATATATATATATACTTTTAATACTTTTAATATTTTCTTAGTCCGTAGTTAGCAGTTCGATGTTAGTGGTCCACAATTAGTTGCCTAAATAAAATAAATAAAGACCCCATCGTATTCGTATTGATCAGAATTAATCTCGACCCATGGTACCATGTTGTCAAATGACGTGTTGCGTACATAAAGTACCGTGTTGTCAAATGACGTGTTGCGTACAATCATGAGGTCTTATGATTAATCTTCTCGTGTTGTTTACGGGTGGTCCTGAAATATATAAAATCAAATCATAAGTAATTATATATAAAATATCATATTAATTAGAAAAGATATGATTAATTTACTTTTTCTCCAAATATTTTCGTAGCTAAACTAGCTTCGGATACTCAATCTTGTTTTAGTCGTAGTTTCTTCATTACAACTCCATTTTTGTTGGTTCAACTTGCCACTTCCTTGGATCGAGTCAAATTTTAAGAATATGAACTGAAAATACCTTAGTTTGTATTCGAAATCATAGGTTATAGGTCAAACTTTGGTGAAACTTATGAAAGTGATCATTTTTCATCATAAAAACAACATTTAATGATCATTTTTCTAAAAATACTTACACTTTGAGTTAAACCATGAAATTTTTATGTGTTAACATATTCATAAGAAATATCATTTTTCCAGAACATGAACTTCCAATTCAAAGTTCAAGATGGTTTTTAATTATTCAACCCAAAACAGCCCCCGGTTGCACTCCGACGACGTAGATTCAGTTTTTAAGATGTTCTTTGCAAAAAAAAGTTGTATCTTGTTAAGTTAGCATATCATTATGATATATTACAGGTCTTGAAGTGTTTTAAAAGTTAAGTTAGAAGGATCTATTTAGTTTGCGAACAAATTTGAAATCATTCAAACTATGTTCTTGTTGTTAAAATTTTACAACACAAAATAAGATAGCTATATAAATATGAATCGAATAAGGTTATGAATAAGGTTACTACCTCAAGTTACTTGGACAAAGTTACTGCAAAAGATAAGAAAAATCCTAGAACCAAAAGAGTCGTGGAGTGGGATTGAAAGATTGGAAGTAAACTTGTATTCTTGGAAGGATTATTGAAGTGTTCTTGAAAGGTTTTTCTTATGATGATTATAGATTGGTTTTTGATCTAGTTTTTAATATAAGTGTTGAAGGTTTGCTGAATGGTTTGAGTATATAATTAGAGAGTGTTTTAGAGATATAAAATTGGAGTTGGAAATCAAAAACATGAAATGATATATAAATAATTATGAAATGTGCTATATGTATGTAAAAACAAAATCCTAATTTGTAATTTTGTATAATTATTGTATGCTAGAGGTCAAAAAGTGTTTCCCTCTCATTTAGGGCAGTACTTTTGGTGATTAAGATTTTGATTTGATGTGTATATACTAATAGTAAATATGTATAGAAGCTGGGTATGATACGGGTACATATACCCTTGATATACGTATAAAAATCTTGAGAAAACGGAACGAGGATTCAAGTATAGCTATCTTTTGTAAATATATTTATATTGTTTTATGTATAAAAGCCCTTTAAAAGTGATTAAATACATATTTATACGATACATGTATAAGCATTATAAGTTATAAGTATTTATGTCAAAGAACGTTACGTATAGTTATCGTTTTGAAAACTTAAGTTAATAGTTTCAAAGTATACTTATAACTCATTGTTATTAGTACACAATGAGATGTTAAACCATCCTTAGATCATGTTAAATATATATAAATACATATATATACACAAACGTATAATTATCGTATGTTATATAGTTCGTGATATCATCGATCAAATTGGACGGTCAAACGTTGTGTAAAACTCTTTTCAAAAACATAAGTCTCAACAATTTAGATTGCTTATCATGTTGGTAAGGTTTAATTTATGTAAATATTAATCTTATAAGTATAAAACGATCGGAAAAATCCGGGTCGTTACAGTCACGAAAGCATTGAAACACATCACATCTCTCGGATTAGGGATATCTTATGATCGTCGTTATGTATAAGAAAGTTTAGACCTTGTGGAATGTTAATATGCCGCCTTTTACGAGCGCTCCTATTGAAGAGCCTCACATACCTTTATCTGGAAATGATTGATGGACTTCGGTAGTTGAGGGCATTGTTGTCTATTCAGAATCACCAAATCAAACGTAATTACCTGGTGACATGTCAGTCATCTGACAGGGACGTCTAGGTACAGCATAACGAGTCTAAAGTCATCACATATCCATGAGCCAACATTATACACTCTCAGCGAAGTAACTGGTGAAATCATGACATGCACTTGTTTTAACCTTATCTGAAATTATCTTTATCGCTTTATTTATTAATCTATTTATCTTATAAATTAGAAAACCCAAAATTACCTCAAACTACTCCTTAGCATTGTTAGTCTACTAAGTGTCTTAATTTTCTATTACAAACGTTCGATTATGTTGTCTTCTTAAACGAACGACCCTAGGTCATACTTCCCTTGCTCACCCGTAAAAAGGAGTAGTCGTTTTAGGCCCCACTATTATAAATTTAAAACTATGAGTACCTTCCAGTAAGCCTTGATAGACGGTCAGCGGCCTAATGAAACCACGCTAAAATAATCGTCTGTTTCGGCCATATCAGGCTTGGAGGTCAGACTTATCTCGATAAGGGTGATTTGTCACGAACAATGGGGGGCTCCATGATACACAACCCTAACATGATGATCTTTTAAACCATTCATCATCATCTAAGCTTGATGATACTCAATCCTTTGAGATTAATTTAACAGATAGAGATGGGTTACCTCATGACATATCAATGACATATGGACTCGATGTAGTATCTTCATGTCCTTCATCGATTTCTATCGACACCAATGTAGTGTTAGATGCATTAGGAAGGCTTGGCTTGACCAAGATTGAGAAACCCGCATCATTAATTAAGACCGATAGCAATATCGCGTCAGGGGGCACCTGGATAGAGTCCTATGGGACTATAACCATGGAGGCAGATAGCCAAGGACGGAGCTTGAAGCTTAACGGTAGGGGGGCCGAGTTAAGATAAGATAACATAATACATTGTATAATCGCGTGTCGTTAGATCGATCCATATATTGATTTTGATTTCTCACTACACATACTATTCTTAAGTATAGGTGGTTTGTACATCTTTTAATTAATAAAATTGCTTTTAAAAAAAAAGAGTGCTATATATATATATATATATATATATATATATATATATATATATATATATATATATATATATATATATATATATATATATATATATATATATATATATATATATATATATATATATATATATAAAAGAATTAATAAAAGTTACAGTACAATTCATTAAAATAAAATAGGTTATATTTTCTAACTGAAAAGTAGCGGCAAGAAGAAAAGAAAGTAGAGTTCTGTTTGATACGGAATACGAAGTATTAAAAAATTTAATTCAATAAGCCTTAACTATCTATATATCTACAAATTTTGACTCCCAAATTCATAAATGAGGCATTTGCCCTTAAGAATTTACCATCTATTACTTATTTAAATACCCTTTTAACCATGGATTAAAATAAAGTTACACCCATTTAACCATAATACATTAATTCAATTTGTTCTTATTATTATTATTATTATTATTATTATTATTATTATTATTATTATTATTATTATTATTATTATTATTATTATTATTATTATTATGTTAAGTATATTAATATTAATTATTATTATATTATTATTATTATAGTTTAAGTTTATACATTACAGATTATAGATACAGAAAAATCAGCTGCTACCTAAAATTAATTAAACCTTTTTAAGTTATTTTATTTTTTTAATTTACCCGAATTCAAAAGCTACCCCACCTCTCCATCCCTGTATAACCGACACCCTCACCCAAACCGTAAAACCTCGATTGCATGTGTATTATTCCAGATCTGGTGCAAAACAATTGAATCTCGACGGGACTTCAGCCACTACGAACCCTATCCCCACTGTTCTTCCATCGTCTTCCTCATCATGGGCTGCTATCACAGGTAATTCGCCGTGAAATTTGGTCTGTGTGTTTAGGGATTTCAAAAGTCGGCACACATTGTATTAATTGAATTCAATGATTTCATTAAATGTATTTAATTCGGGTGTCAAAGAATGTAACTGCCAATATTTAATTTATGGAGTTCGTTTACATTCTCCTTTCATATTCCTCCTTTAGTTTTCATCTTCTCTAACTGTGGCCTTCAATAATTAGGGTACCTGGTTATAAATTGTTGTGGTATATGACCGTATTATGCATTATTACCAACAACAAATATTGCAATGGCCCTAGCTAATGAAAACTCCACAGCCCAGGCCACCCCAAAAAGCTATGTGTATCTTCGTGATCTACAGGTTGGTAAGGAGGCGGAGGTTCGGATCATGAGATGCCGCATGTGGGATACCCACACATCGTATGGAAAATACCTGAGCACTGATTTCATTGCTACTGATGAGAAGGTATGTATATGTATTACAATATAGATGAGGGAAACATCTATTTCAATTATTCCATGTTTTTAATGCTATATCTGTATATATTGTTTAAATGGATATATTATATAAAATTTGGGTGATGTGTATGTATACGTATTACAACATAGATGAGGGAAACATCTATTTCAATTATACCATGTTTTTAATGCTTTGTGTGGCTACATGTTATGCTTATTGTCCTTTTTCCTACAATATACCTGATTGAAACATGTATTTCAATTGCAAACCTCTTTTTAATGTTTTATTGGACCTACAAATTCTGCGTATCAGGTTTTTTAAATATGTTTATGTTGTCTAATATTCCAAACCCCTTTTTTATACACACATATATGTATACATAAATAGATGGATATATGTATATATATATGTATGTATGTATGTGTGTGTGTGTTTTTGTTTGTGTAGGTGTGTATACATATATATTTTGGTGTGTGTGTGTGTGTATACATATATATGTATCTATCTGTGTAGGTGTATATGCCTGTTGTATATATATTGTACATATTTCTTTAGTATGCATATGTTGAGCCATACTTTGAATTTCTGGGTATATTTAATATGCGTGGAATTATATATATTTGCACACATACATTCTTTTGAATATTTGTCGATGTACGCGCATATATATATATATATATATATATATATATATATATATATATATATATATATATATATATATATATATATATATATATATATATATATATATATATATATATATGGTTACATCTCCCTCTCTACATATGTTTATATTTATATTGTTTGTATTACTTTTCCCATGCCTGCATTTTGACTCATGTATATATGATTACGCCTGCTTTTATTTTCCCTCTATATTAGAATACACATACACCTATATGTATTAATCATCCATGTCTAATGATGCTATGTATATATACTATGTTGGTCAGGGTGATGTCATTCAATTGACTGCCAGGAATACTGTTGCCCATTGTTTTATCTCAAGGTTGAAGGAAGGTTCAGTTTATTTACTCAACAAATTCTAGGTCATACCAAACAAAGACGATTATCGCATTCTGAAGGATAACAAAGTGCTAATTCAGTTGCAAGGATCCACCTTCCTCGGTTGCAACGTACTTAGATTTGTCAGATTTACCAATAATATACTCATGTGACAGTTTAATTAGGGGTTTCCTGACTGTGCCACAGCCCACAGTCTTCCATGGTCAATGCTATCGCCTAATAAAAAACAGGTCAGCATCACCATTCACCAAACCAGTAAATAATAATGTGGTTTTTTAAACATCTGTTTGTTGTTAACACCCTATATTTAACCGCAGTTTGAAATAACTTGGAATCATGGTTGATTGTCCTATTCCTTGCTTTTTGTGTATCTGTCTACCCCCAACAACTGTTCACACCAACTCCCATATTGAAAATTCCATTTATCAGATTGCCATCATGAATATCAACTATACAATTACTATATTGTATTTCTTTCCATGTGTTCTGGCTATTTCCTTTGCACAGGTCAACCCATTTTAACCACTTGACAGTTGACTTCCATATGCTATGGGTATTTCCTTTGCTTAGCTCAACCCATTTGAACCAATTGACAGTTGGCTTCCATGTGTTATGGGTATTTCCTTTGCATATGTCAACCCATTTTAACCAGTTGACTGTTGACTGTTTTGGCATTTCTAAAACAGCTAGGTTTTTTTTTTCCATTTGTATGTGTCAAGAGATCAATAAATTGTGATGTATTATAGTTAGCAAAATATTAGGTCCCTAGCAGAATTAGAAATAATACAACTTATTTTTGTAATGATGATCTACACTTATAGAAATAATATAATTTGACTCTTCTCCATTCGCCTGCATATTCAATGTACAATGGTTATATTAGCTTTTTTTGGTTCAACTACATGTCTACGTTATGCCTAAATGCATGCCACTCTATAACAAAATAGTTGACTATTAGATTGGTTATTGCCCTACTTGCGTGCAGGTAAAGAAACTTGAAGAAAGCCATACTTTTTTTTGGTTCAACTACATGTCTACGTTATATCAGGTTTGTTACCATTTATATTATACATCAATCGTCCCGCTTTGTAAACTGCGTCAGGTTCTTTCATTTGCAATTTCTTTCTTTCAGGAAACCAAATCAGGTTACTCCACCGTTTGGAAACTACGTCCGGGTCAAAAAAATTGGCTTAAAGCCCTACATCGATCCTGCAGTTGCAGTTTTGTAAATCATTTACTATAGCCTATGAGGCATATGAATAATTTCAACGTTGGTTCTGCATTGCGTGTAACCGTTTTCCCGAACTCTGGATATTGTAATCATCATATCCTTTATGTATGCAGGCTGTATAAGTCTTTTGTGTTACAAGTTAGTAATTAACCAATCCTTTTAACATGCAACCATTATAACTATTTTGTGTTGGAACCTGTCACATGTCCATCAAATAACCCGCCACGTGCAACGCACGGGCAATGACCACTAGTGTATGAGTAATGAGTCGGTCAATGGGATGGCCATTTGTTTAATATTTCAAAATTATCCCTTAAGAATTGAAAATTTACCATAAAGGACACTTTTTAATGGGGTGGCCGGGGCCCACCCCTGCCCTTTATATACTCCGTCCCTGCAGATAGCTCGCTACCGCTGGTTGTAACTAAAGTTTTCAGTCATCCTCACCATCCGCCGAGATTACTCCTGGACCCCAACCACCAGTGAGGTTAATTACGGTAAATTTTGAGATCCTGGTGAGTATGATTCCGGAGGGACTTTCCAGTGTAACAACTAGAGCGAGAGTGCTAGCCTAGAATGTGAAAAACACTACTAGCGTAACAACTAGAGTGACAGAAATGACTTTGTCATTGCAAACCATTTCCAGTGTAACAACTAGAGTGCAGGTAAGTGTTCAGCCTTGTGAACCACTTCTAGCTTAACAATTGTTGTTTCAGCGGAGGTTCTGACTATGCGGGTTCCAATATACTCATCACCACCACCGATTATATCACTTCCCACTCCATCAAACATTCACGAATCATCAACTCATAGTTTATCATCATCACAATTATCTCATCTGTCCTTCAAAGATATTGAAAATGTTTATCTTGCTCGTGCTTGGGAAAGACAAAATGTTGATTTTATTCGAGTTATTGCTCTTCCTGTGCAACAAAAATCTTCAGAACTTAATCCTCTCATTTCGTGCAGTCCTACAACTGGTCCTCGAATGAGTAAAACATGATGATACTGATCCTGAGTATGGTCATGAGGGGGAGAAAGGAGCAACAAGGGAAAAAACTTTGACTTGGGATAATGCTACAACTTCAAATTATATTGATGATGGCAGACCATCCAATAGATCTGAGGGTGAAGAACCATATGATGAAGATTTAGATCTGCAAACCGCATACCTACAAGAAGTTGGTGATGATGGTTTCATATGGCTGAGTACATTGATGTATTTAAATGACATTCCATCCGATGTTGAGCTGTGGAGGATAATACCGAACCTTCAATTGAAGAATGGGAGTTTTCTGATAAACATGCTGACTATCATCATACCGAGATTCTGAATAATGGTATTCTTCTAGAGCAATTAGAAGAAGAAACAGTGAACTCCTCAACAACAGTTCCAACAAACACAATAACCGAATCCGTTAATGCATCAGAGCCTACTAATTCAGTTCCTAATGTTATTTTAAAATTCAAGTTCAATAACGGGTTATTCTTCGACAACAAAGATAATATATAGAATCGAGGAGTACAACATGATTTCGTGACATTATGAGATTCATTCATTAAGGACAAAGCTTATAAGATTTTCAGCATCGGGGAAGTTCCGAGAAAGACATGATTTACATATATTGGATCATTCCTACTTCCTAAAGATCAACTTGCAGAGTATCACTGGACGTGGAGAGTTTATAAGATCAAGAACAGTGAGAATTTGTAGACACAACAATGGTTACAAATTAAAGCTATCAAATGTGTATCCATGTTAGGAATCGTAAGGGATATTATACCTTAATTTCATGTCATTCGAAAATACAAGTGCTATATGTTGTCAGAGGCTGATTATTCCGAGCTCAACATAATTGATATCCTTTTCACATCTACAACTACCTCGAAAATTTGACAGAACGACCGTTTGCTTATACAAAGTCAATGAAGGGTGCGAAGAGATTTATGAATGAAGTTATTGAACAAACAATACTAGAAGATTTTCAGATTGGGTTCGAAGCTCAACGAAGAAAGGTCTATATTAATTGTCCAAATCAGTCAATAGCAAATCTTGAAGAGATGGATCTATTTACTACACAGATATATCTGGAAGGATTCGTCTTCTAAAATTCTCAACGAGAAAATTTAATCATCAGAACTGAAGAACTTAACAAGTATTCTGAATGAACACTCGAGTTGGCGTTAAGATATCTCAAGTATAGACAATGTAAAACTGAAGATCTTGATACAAAGATGTTTATTGGAGAAATGATCATACAGAAATTTCGAGTTCATATAAGATACTTTGAGATCTTACGCGGTTTTAGGAGGAGAAGAGAATTTAAAGAGATGAATGAGTAACTGACTTTTCCTGGTGATACGAGTAGACCGTGGCTTCCATAATATGTTCCTCCAAAGCAAATATCAGAGAATCAGACTGAGACTTATGATCCAGATGGAACAAGGTGGAAAGTCACCTACGGACCACTCAAGAAGCTTGATTAGGAGCACATATGATCCACAATTGACACTAAAGGGAAGATTGTTAGAACCATAGGTCTTGTATTTGATATTGTAATTTGTGTATTAAGTCACTTGTAAATGGTGGTATTGACGAGGACTATAAATACCATCCAAGCCTCCTAACGGCATAAACATAGCCAATGTACCATAACTAAGTTTAAGAAACTGTGGATATATAAAGTTTTACATTTTATCCTCTTTGTCCGAATTCTAACCGAATTTATTCTGTATCACACAAACTCATTCAATTTGTATGTTAATATAGTGATCATTATGGGTGTGCATGGTACGCTTCTGGACCAAACTTGTTCAGTTCGGTCCGGTTCCGTCCCGAATCTCAATTTGAAGCAAAAACATGGACCGAGGACCGGACCAAATATTATCGGGTCGGTTCGGTACGGTTCAGAAATTTTTAATGTTTTTTTCGGTTTTGGTTCGGTCCGGTCTGGACCAAAGATCGAAAATCAACAAAATTATGGACCAAGGACGGGATCAAAAAAGCTCGGTTCGGTTCGGTACGGTCTTCGGTTCTTCCCGTACTATGCACACCCCTGATCATGTCCTGTCGTTTTTCCTTTCAAATAACTGTATTTAATTTGTAAAAGTAATTAACTTTTTGAAATTTTTAAATATTTTATTTGTATTATATATTTTCACCCAAAATAAACTAACCGGAGTAAAACACGACTATGGTTAACAAAAAGGTTAACATGAAAACACACATAGTCAACAAGTCAAACCATAGTTGACTATAAACAACTACATGGTCACTTTCTAATAAACCAACTAAAAGAAAGTTGTAGCTCATTGGGCCTACGATTTACGCTTTAGAGGTTAGAACTATTGCTATGATGCACATTTGACGAGTCCATTACAGCCAAGCCCATCTCACCCTTTTCTCTTCTTGCCGCTAACATCCTCTTCGTGGATTTATAAAACGTTGCATATAAAATCAACTGCATAATACCAAGAAGTGCTCCAATCCCATTAGGCACCTGTTTTGAAATCAAGCAAATAGTAATTTAAAATAAGGATTTTGATTAAAGATAACTGAATTAGCTTGTTGGGTAACAGCTCAAAATGATCAAGATAGCAATGGGGTAGCTTGAAAACTTAACTCAATCTATCTAAAATTTAAATATTATAAGAGTAACACGTAGACAAAAGTAGTTAGTTACTTCGATTTTTATTTGATTGGGGAGAAATATAAACTAAAGTATTTAAAACTGTATCTATAATTCTATATAAAAGTAGTACGTTTTAATAAATATTCATATGTTATGCTAAGATTAGATTTATAAATTGATACGGTATATTTTGAATCCTCTATGAAAGAAAATTTACATTACGTTATGCGGAGTATACAATATGTATATACCAATACTCCATCTTTGTTCACATTTAACTTTCAAAGTATTTTTTTATTAACTTTGATCGTAAATATTTTTATTTGTGTTATATTTTATTTGATTAAAATGATATAAATAAAATTATATTTAAAAACACAATCCATTCATATAAATTTTATCAAATATTATATAACACAAACAAATATATTTATAGTTAAAAGTTGACAACAAAAAATTCTGAAAGTCAAATTTGGACACTTATACTGAGACGCATGGAGTAATATCATTGATAAATTAGTCACATACAAATTTAATACTAAGAAAATCGTGTGAACAGTAATATCATAGGGTACAAATTTAATACTAAATCCAATATACTATTACTCATAGTTGCCTACTGATGCTGTTAAAATTACTGTTCCAATTGTTTAATACTAAAACAATCGTGTGAACAATAATATTAAAGATTGTATTGATATAATTATAATATAATATAATATAATTACTTTTTAACCTTTAAATCACTATCCTTGCTGCTTTATTCCCCCTTAACGAAACTCGAGAATGTTGTACGAGTATTATATTTGTTTAATTTCTTTCCATATGCATTTCTTTTTTCCTAAAAATAACTCGACAATACAGTGGTAAAAGAGGTTAATTACCGCAATGAAGGGATCGAATGGGAAAAGTGCATATAAAAACCAGCAAAGGCCGTTTAAGAAGCAAAACATCGAGAGTAGAAAAGGCATATACTCCACGCTTTTCGTAGTGATCACCATTTTCTACATTAATAATCACCAAAATCACCAATTAGTGTAAAGTTAATTATTAAAAAATGATTAAAACACTCAAAACTTAATTTAACATATATGTATGTATGTTAACATACCATGATCGAAAGTGGTGCAGCATACATAAGGATGTTAGCCGCAACGCTTATGCTCCCAACAATCGTTGATCGCTTTTGTATCTTGTGAACCAAAGTTAGAACAAATAAGACGAATCCACCGAGTACTAAAATCTCAACTAGCACCATCAATGCAACCTTAAGCCTCTTTCGTGGGTCCGAGTACATGAGGAAGATGGTCAAGTAGACCACCTCGATTGCAACCCCGGCTCCGTTAGTAGTGACCACAAGCAAACTATTTGGGTGTACAAATGGCATTCCATATAACACCCATAAACTACAGTTGAAAAATGAAGCCAAATATGGTACCGGTGAATATTGCTCTACACTCCTCTTTTTCCATATTTTGTAAAACGTTGGCCTGAAAATGTTATATTTTAATTTTTCAATCAAGTTTAATATTCTCAGAAATAGTTAATAATTATTTTGGTATTATCCTCAAACGTTTTACTAAACTTATTATAATTAACTTCCATTATGAAAACATGTAATAATCGAGTTAATAGATAAAGAAACAAAAAGATTTTTGAAATGATAGCAACAATGTATATAATTTTTAAATTAAATTATGTATATTATAGAAGTGGATTCAATAATTGAAACGAAATTCAGTTGCAAGTTTAAGAAGATCAAATTTAAAAACTAGTTTTCTTTTTTATAGTCATCCAACTATATACAATCTACCAAATCTATATAGTTTTAACGGTGTTTGAATTCATATTTTTTTTTTAACTTATTTAGGAACACCAAATTGATATTCTATAATCTATATCTAGGTATCTAACCTTCATTAGTTGGGGCTCTTATATAAAACGATTGAGATAAGTAAATTATCAACTTTTTTGTTTTTTTTGAAGACAAACTTACAATCTACACATAAACCACAAATATTTACATCTCACTACTTCAAGTGAGACTTGAAGTCACAACCTCTAGGTTGAAGGGTTCCTCTCATACCGCTAGGCCAATTGTACACTCTTAATACTTCATGTTGTATAATACGATAACATAAGATATTTTAAAATAAGTGTACAAAAGTTAATGATACATAAATAATTGACTTGGTAAAATAATGTAATTCTTAATTGATAGAAATCTTACACTGTTGACAAGAATAATGTGACTGCAGTGATGTTTCCTGTACCACAATTTAAACGTAAGGTAACGTTAAAAAATTAAAGAAATCAAGTTTTAATTTGTAAGTAGTGTCAACCTATTAAATTATTTATAGAAAAACTTCTACGGAGTAGTAATATTTTAAATGAATTTTTATTACTTAACCCGTTTGCATTTGCATATAACCATTAGTTTAAAGATAACTGTCTGTAAATAATATAATTTGTGATTAGTATGATGCATATATTGGAAATTGAGAGATCATAAAACGAATTTTATGTTGTAATATATAAATTTGTCAAAATTATTTGAAGGTAACTGGATATAATTAAAGTGTTTACCTCCTACACCGAGTGATGTACGGACAGCTTCTTCAGAACCCATAACTGACACTTAATTTCTTGTTGCGACTTGCGAGGGATTGAGATAGATGAATTCAAAATATATAAGTTTGCATGTTTTTTTTTGTGTGGAAGGGCCTCTATTTATACATGAATATGATTTTGAGAAATGACTTAAGTACCCTTAAAAGTCGTTGGCGAAAAGAATTATAACTACCCAATATATCGTAATTAATATTAATACTTCGATTAATAATAAGATTAGGAAAAGAATTACAACAGCACATGCAATATAAGCATAATAGAACCAAAGGGTTACGTAAGTCCACCGTCCACCCAAGTATCGACTGGTCCTATAGGTAAGTTAGGTCACTCCATTATATATGACGACAAACATCAATAAGTCGGGTCACTATCTAGTAACAACAAGTATTGTTAATTACTAAAGGGCAGGTTTTTAGGTTTTTTTCCGTAAGTATCAATTCAAGGAGATAGATAAAGAAGTTTCGGTTTAATTAAAGAGACACTATGATAATAATCATGCATATAACTAGACACCTACACATAAGCATGGCACTAGTAAGCTTCACGTCACCCAGCTTCACGCATGATGCGAAACGCATGGTTTGTGTTATCATATACTTCCACATGCATTTATCAATGTATCACTAACAAGCCGAGATATGTTGTGTCATAGCGTATACTATTGGAGCACGGACGCTCAATGGTCAAATACTTTTCGATTCATATAGCAATGAACATATAGCTATTTAAAATGAGTTTAAGTTATATTTCTTATAACTATTTAAAGTGAGTTTTAAGTTATACGGAGTATCTGTTACTAATATAAGCTAGTGAACATATAGCATTCAATTAAGATGAATAATATTACTTGCTATTAAAAAAAGAAAAAGAAAAAAAAAAAGATGAATATTAACTCACATATAGTAAATTTTTTATTTTTAGGAAAAATAACGAGTACTATAAAACCGGATCTTCATCGAAAAATAAAAATCCTAACCGATACAACGAAAACGAGTGACTTGAAACAAGTAGACGTCACAAACCGAAGTTAACTCCAACCGAGCCAAAAACTTCCACATGACAACTACGAAAAAAAACTTACAAAACATACACTACTAAAGACAAAGTCTCAAACGAAAAAACAACACCTACATTAAAACATTAACTGGAGGAAATTAACCAACGAAGAAAAAGCTATGATGTTTCTTTACCATTCTTCAAATCCAGGCGTTTTGTAAACCCGTTGATCTTATCAATATGAAGCCCTTTACCATTTCGAAACTTGATGTTGTACGATGAGACATGGGAAGACGAACACCCAATACGAGTCTCGGGAATTCAAGGATACCCTTGATCCTTAAATTCTTGAAAAAAGTTAACGGTATCACAAGCCGAAGAACCCCCTCGTTAGTGTTCATAAATAATCTTTGAGGTCTCAAGTTCGAGTCTCTCCCTTTAAAAATATCCGTGGGATTTATTTCCTGAAGCTGGATTGCCCGGGGGAAGGTTTTACCGACCCGTATGCAGGACCCAGGTCTGACCGCCTGCTCCATGGAATGGTTTAAGGTTCGGATCCCTGTAAGGCGGTTCGGGTTTCTTGCCCGAAAGCACGTGCGTGCGTCACGAATGAGAGTATTCGATGTCAACAACAAACTCCTTAGACGATTCCTAATGCGAGCAAACACATGTGGCTGCAACCAACGCCACCATGGCTGCCTTAGTGCAGCGTGGCTTGAGGAGAGATGGGATTTAGCCGTTGGATTCCAACGACATTGGCAACGACACTTTTCTGGCCATAAGGACACGTGGCCCGTTTCTATTGACTAGAAATTTTTGGACCGATTGAATTTAAAAAAAAAATCATATATAATAGGTGATGTTTTTATAAATATACAGGGAAAGCGGTGAAAGTCGGCACCTCAAGGACTCAAAAAGCATGGTCGCAAGAGATTTTGTGGTTAGCACAATGTTATTGCGATACTTTGGACAATTCTATAGTAGGCCGATCGCAATAGAAGACTACTTTTTGTGGCTCGGTAATGGATAAGTTTAACAAAAACGAATATGGATGGGTACGCGTCGAAGATTCTTTATCTTCAGAATAGCGAGATGTGAACAAGGCTTGTACTGAGTTTTTACCAATCTTTAAGGATACTAATGATAATCGGCGTAGTGGTGCAAATGACGAAGACATTTACAAGTTGGCTAAACAATCATATTTTAATCAACTTGAGAAACACTTTGCTCACAAGGAAGCATTCTTTTTCTTGAGTAAACATTCAAAGTAGATGATACCTAATGATCCGGTTGCTAGAGTTCATGAACAATATGGTAGATTTTTTTATTTAATTAAAATTATGTTACATTTTTTTCACTTTTATTAACATTAACATAAACAACATAAAACAAATAAAAATAACACAAAAATAAAAATAAAATGACAACTCATACTAAAAACTCAGACTACCACTACCTCAAAAAAATACTCACACCACTTAGTCATCAAAAAAGTATAAAAAGCAACTCAAATCACTCTTCATACGGCAGTTGTCATATTCTTCAAGAATAAGTTGCCAACTCTTGTAGCTTTCAATTCATGATTTGTGATTTACAACTTATCATGAATCGTGATGAGTAATTGCGACATTGACTTTATTCATTCAGTGGGGACACGACAATTTTAACCACGTCAAATTAATTATACCTTTTTTTTGCAAAACTATATTCCGTTGTCAAAATACATTAAGCTATATCATGTTTGACTATTCCACGTCTCATTCACCGTGTCCTATATGAGTGTCATATCATCCACGTCTCATGCTCATTCTACGGCAAAGTAAGCATATCTGATACGAGTAATAAATTGTGCAAAACAGTTCATCTATCATTTTTGATATATCAACCTAAATTTAGTAGGTTACTAGAAGGCAATGCACGTGCGTTGTACAGCTTGTCTCAAATTTCACTATTTTAAAATTCGTGTTCCGAATTATTAGAGTTATGGCGGGAGTTGGCTAAAAACATATTAACCTTAAAGTGAAAGCTGATGTTGGTCCCATTATGCAAGTGGTTAAGTAGGATTTTGTACATATGTTTTGTTTGTTACTATGAAAATATGCGTACATTCTGATCATATGTACTAACGTATGATGAAACTATGTATAAACAAAAGTATACTAAAGGTGGTCAAATAAGTTAACAAATGATGCCAAAATACATTATAAAACTTACATATTGTAGTATGATTCATAATATTATACATATATTACCTTTACAATTTATCATTAAATTTTTAAAAATCTTTCATTATAACTTCATATGTGACAATAAGTAATTACATAATAATTGGAGTACATAAAAAAACCTCTAAATATAAACATGAACCGTTACGTATTACTACACCACAAAATATAAACTTGTGAATAGAATAAAATTGGAGATTCAAAACATTGAATAACAATTGATATGAAATTAATTATTATGTATTAACTATTATAATAAATATATGTAACATCACCAAGAGTAATAAACGTTATAAACTTTTCAATAAGTGTTACCTTTTTATTTTCCTTAGTTTAAATTTAGTAATAAATATTCATTCATAATAAGTAAAATTTATATCTCATAGAATATATGATTAGTTTCAATCTTTTCACTTTCCTTATCATAATTTTGTCATAATTTTAAAATTAAGCTATGGCAAAAATAATAACAATGGCTTCAAACTTTTCATTTTTCATATTTACATTGATAGATATCGTTATATATATATATATATATATATATATATATATATATATATATATATATATATATATATATATATATATATATATATATATATATATATATATATATATATATATATATATATATATATATATGAAAATTAATTAAATAAACATGATCTATATATTTACATAGATAAAAAACATTACACCTATAATTATCATACTTATATAAATTACTATATATACTGATAATCATAGTTGAATGGTGTCTTCCTATTGGTCGGCCACTATTCCTCAACAGTGGTCGGCCACTATTCATCATTTTTTTTCTCCTTTTCTCGCTTTACTTTTCATTCTTTCTTTTATTTTTTTCTTTTTTTCCCTCCTTTTCTCACTTTAATTTTCATTCTTTCTTTTAGCACATTTGTTTTGTTACCATGCCTTTATCACTGTAGGCAAGCGAGTGTCATAACATACGAGTAACATATATGAACACATACAACAACTATTACTCACATTTTTTTAATTAAAATAATTCTCAGCGAAGCTGGATCCCCACAATTCTTGTTATAACTAAAATGTAATAATAATAAAAATCTTAATTATTATTATTAATCATATTCATAATTATAATTATGAATTATAGTTATAACTAGAAAAAAGATCGGCCCGCGCGATGCGGCGGGGCCTTTCGGATTGCTTATTCATATTTAACATGACGTTATGTATTTACAGAATGAAAACAACGTGGTACGAGTATATTATGCATGGAAGGTAGCTCGAAATATTTGTCATTCTTTAAAAAGTGTCCGTTTCGCGTATACCAAGTTGCGTTGTGTGCGTAAAATTATTTCTAGTTGTACGGTGATGGTGGAAGAATTTAAACAGCGTCGAGATGGAAGATATGGACCGACAAATTTTTTGGTGGTGTTAGCTTATGTTTTTAAAATAGTTAAATAAATGAACGAATTTGACCCCTGAAGAATTTGAGAAGTGATGTAAGTTGAGGGGGTGAAATTGTATTTTGAGAGGTGGGGGTGTCGTTTTTGTATTGTCGAACGACGAAATCCTGGGATTCTTTTAGTATTATAAAAGGTAATAATATCATTGCACGCGCGCGCGCACACACACACACACACACACACACATATATATATATATATATTTATGTGATTTAATTAAAAAAACATTACATTATTCATATATTTACATGTATAAAAAACGTTACATCTATAATAATCATAGTTAAATGAATTATTACTAAAATGTAATAATAAAAAAAATACTCGTAATCATAGTCATAATTATAATTATGAATTATAATCATAACCATAATAATAATCTTAATCTTAATTATTAATCATATAAGTTATACGAATATGCAATATATTAATCATAATATTAAATTTAAAAATAGAATCTTCGAACGAATCGATCCAACATAGATTCAGCAATGTTTTTCTTGCCTTGTCCGCGATTTACAATACTATATTTTGAAATTGGTGTTTCTTCGATACCTACAAAAACAAACAAACATATATTACATTTAATATGTATATATATATATATATATATATATATACATATATATATATATATATATATATATATATATATATATATATATATATATATATATATATATATATATATACATATATATATATATATATATATATATATATATATAGTGGTAGGATCAAGAGGGAAGTAACCAATCGGGGGGAAGCGGAGGGAAGCAATATTTTTTTTTTTCGTTTTTTGAAAAAACTTTGTTCACGAACATTATAGATGATATGAAAATATGAACATTTAGTAGAGACACTTTGTGATAAATATTTTTATTTTGACGGGAAAACGCTCAAAGAAGTAATATATAACAATTATCGTATTTTTCGAGCGTATTTTGAGGTTTTAGCTATTGGGGTTTAGATATTAGGGTTTAGATATTAGGTTTTATAGGGTTTAGATATTAGGGTTTAGAAATTTAGGATTTAGGGTTTAGATTTAAGATTTAGATTGAGTTTTTAACACGAACGGTTTAGAGTTTAGGGTTTAGGGTTTAGGGTTTGGTGTTTTGGGTTTATGAAATAAACCCAAAACACCAAACCCTAAACCCTAAACCCTAAACTCTAAATCGGGCTAAATTTTACTTCACAAAACATGAAGAAAAAAAAAACGTTCATATTCTTCACGAACAATATTATCTTGAATGTTATTTTTGTCGATCGTTTTCCCGCCTAAATAATAACATTCATCACGAAGTGTCTATTCTAAATGTTCATATTTTCGTGTAATCTTGATGCCGGAAAAAAAAATTTCAAAAAAAACGAAAAAAACAAAAAAATTTTGCTTCTCCCCGATTGGTTACTTCCCCATTGATCCTGCCCATATATATATATATATATATATATATATATATATCCTAGATCTACTATAATAATCTATGTATCATTTCTTTCTCTTTCCATCTTAAAAAAATCGAGAATACAATATTAGTAAAATAGTGTGTTCTTTTATATAATTGATATGAAAAAAATGGAATGGAGATGACATATTTATAGGCTAAAAAAGATAATTTACGTTAATTAAAAAATGAAAGATTTATATATTTATTTATCATTAATTACTTAAACTTTATTTGTGACGTTTTTAATTAATATGTTTTTTATATCTTTTTAACTTTTTTACCATAATAATTTTTAACTTTTTACTAGTCTATTAAATTACATGAGTAAATTTTATAAATGTCATGGGTAATTAGGCATATTTAATTTTCTAGGAGTCACTATTATATATATATATATATATATATATATATATATATATATATATATATATATATATATATATATATATATATATATATATATATATATATATATATATATATATATATATATATATATATATATATATAGATTCTCTTAAATGTATTGCATAAATTTTTTATTAGAATTTAGTGAAGAAAACATGAAATAATACTGGAAAAAAAATAAAATGCCTCCTCACATTGTGTAACTGCTTTAATCTACATAAACTTATTTATGTATCCACAACTTAAATAATATTAGATAAAATTATTTCCGTCGTCCTTGAACTTGTATCCAAATTACTGACGTCGTCATTAAACTTTTCATTTCTGCTGTTAACCTCTAACATGTGCCAGACTTGTCAGGGTATTTTAGTCTTTTTATCACTTTTTATTTAAATAATTTAATTTATCTTTTTCTTTCTTTCTCTTTTAACAACCATTTTCTTCTTTATTTTCCACATTTTTTCTCTTCCACCATTTCATAAGCTTCCAGATTCTCTCAATAAGCTTTCAAGAAACCACCTGATTCTCTCAATAAGCTTCCAGATCCCTGATCTGCTTCTGATTGCGTGTTCAGGCTAAAAACCGATTAAATTTGTCAACAAGCCTATGTTCCAGATCCCTACGATCTGCTTGCGTGTTCATCCTTCCACATCAAATTCGCCAAAAGCCAAAATCAAGGCTAAAAAATGATTAAGATGCACTCCTATATAAGCTATTAACAAGATTTACGAAGAATCTTCAACCAAAACATTAACAAATTTGATTTTAATAGCATATTAGTGACGAAGCTTAATCAAGTCATGAAGATTCCAAATCTATGCTGTTTTCGTCATTTGATGGAGTGAATCTCTCTAAACTAATCGGTTTGTGAAGTTCATGGCTATACCAATAATGATAATATAAACTAATGAAAGGAAGAAATTCATAGAAGACATCTAAAAATTGATTTAAAATTAACGAATGACAGATCTTGAAAAGTATCAAACAATCAAATTCTTCACTTAAATCAAATCAAATTTCAAATTTTAAAAATAAAAAACAAAGACTAACTAAATTACTTTAATCTGTAAACATATCAATTCCATATCAATTTACCCTTTGCTTTATTCATTATTTAGCTTTTGTGTTAAAAACCGGAAACGAGATCTCATCGTCGTTAACATCTGGATTTCGTGGAGACTCGTCGTTGTGTAAAATCACAGCCATAAACCTGATCGATACCAGTAGCACCGCCACCACTCGTCCCCCAATTTAAATATTGATCAAACCAAAATCGTATGGTTATATAGATTTCGAGTTTGAGTGCAAAATTAGTGGAAAAGAGTGGATCGATTGTTTTAACTCCAATAACTGTGCAAACCCCGATTTGAAATCTGGATTTCAAGGGCGTAAAACAATCGATGAGATTAACCTTACTCGATTGGAATTGAGTAAGTTAATATCTTAATGAGGATTAACTCCGATGGCGACTGGAATCTCGACCGGAGTTGTATTATCAGCTGAAGAAATATTACCGTAATTAATTTGGGTAGAATAACATTAATGCATCCAGTGTTGGTGGTTGAATGATCTTGATTGTGTATTTATAGATGTTATGAGGGAATGGTGACGTGGCACATGTCCCTTTCATGGCTGTAATGAACTTTGCTAATCCCAATGACTGACGTGGCACCTGTCTCTTTCATGGGAATAACGAGCAGATCCTAACAACCTTTCCTAGATTTATGATCTGACGTGGCGTTCAACTTGTTTGTGTGTTTGTTTCGGGATGAAGCGTTGGTTCCGGGAGTGTGGAAGATCCGACTAGGACATGACGGATGGATGCCTAGTTTAATCAAGCAGGTTCTAACTAATGTTTTATTCCAAGTGTTTCTTCACGGTAGTGTTATCACCGGGAGAGACGTAGCCGGTTTGCAAGTAACCTTGTAGAGGTTATCGGGTGCCTGGTATTCATGGTCTAACATGCCTTTTTTATGTGATGTCATGGTTCCGGCTTCTAAATGCCCTTGCATCCGACTAGTTGGTGCTGGTAACTTGCATTCTTATCCGAGCCAGGGCTTCTTGTGGGCTGAGCCTTATCCGATGCGATCCTTCCCGGCTGTGCTCGTGAGTGACTTTCTGATCCGGTTACTAAGATGAGGCCGGAAAGATATTCCTTGCTCGTGATGATATATGTCGGGTACACTCTATCCGGGGTGCTACCAATAGTGTGCCTTGTGGAGACAGATCATTAAGCGTATCATCAAGTCCCCCCAGTTTGGTAATGGTAGCCGGAATAGTTACCTTTTCCAAACTCAAAAACGAGCCACGTTCCTGATTGGATGTGCATTTAATGCTTGACAGTTTGAAAAGACAGTTTCTGCAGACACGCCCCCTTTTTATGTTTTTTCCATTTTTCAACTTTTTAGAACGGTATTCGAGGGACATCTTTTTGCAATTTTAATCATTACCTTTATAGATTCTTTCTTTGATCTGGACCGTTGGATCAATTTCTTTGAAACCTATAATTAGTCACCTCTCTTCAATATTTTTCACTTTTTACAACCTTCATATCCCCCATCGTTTTCTTCTTCAAAAACCAACATTTTTTTCACGAAAAGAGGTACCCTTTCTTCTTCTCTCTACTCCTTACTTTTTCATATCAATTTGTAGTTTTTCACCTTTACGTATTTATACATATGGCGGATCAGACTTCCACGTCGACTAGTGTAGACATCGCTGAGTCCTCTGCTAGGGTTGCTGTAAATATTGATAGGATAGTGAGTTGTGTGGGCGACGCTTTCCTCAACGAACTAGTAGATAAATACACCTTTTTGACCTAACTATATTCTGAGGGTTCCTGATGCCACACACCGATCACACAAACCACCAGCCGGGATGGTCACCATATATGGTGCAGCCATTACAGTGGGCAACTTTCGGTTACCCTATTCTGAGTTTATATACCAATTTTTTACACACTATGGGGTAGCTCCTGCCCAAATACATTGTGACGACCCGAAAATTTCCGACCAAAATTTAAACTTAATCTTTATATGATAACATTATTCTGACATGATAAGCGATAAATTTTGACAAGTTTTAAAACTTTTGAAATAAGTTTCATACAAACAATTGACCAACCATTTGTTCGACGATTCACGAACATCATAACTTGTATTAAATATATACTTATGTATATATATGGATATATGGATTATATCTAACTTGAATATATGATAGTTAAGTATCTCATTAAGTATATTAATAATGGATTTTATATATAAATTGAAACTACTAACTTAAGGGTTTCAAAAACAATATATATATGTAACATTTAACGACGTAATAACCCTTATGTTAAAATGAATATATATATGTATTGTATTAAGATGTATTAATTCACTTTTGAAAGACTTAAATACATATATTAACATACTTATACTCAACAAAGATAGCTATACTCATATTTCCATTCAATTTCATCAAGAATCCTACTCGTATTTATACGGTATTCATACGTGTATTATACGTAGCTTCTAGAAGTACTTACAATTGGTATATACCAATAGAAATTTTCAATAATGGAATAATATGTCATGCATGACCTAATGGTTTTTAACTTATACTAGATATTTTTCACAAAATGACAAATTACAACTAGTATATAAAGACACCATATTTGATCAAATTTTTACCATTTCATTTTCTAATTTTTACTTCATGTTTACTTACACACACATACTCTCTCTCGTTCTAGTATCCTTTTCTTTGTTCTTCATCTATTTCTAGCAAGTTCAAGCTTCAAAATCAAGGTATTAACCTTGCCTAAATTCTTGTTCAATTCATATGTTTATAGCTATCTATATAAGAATTTATAAACTAGAACATAGTTTAGTTGATTCTAAACTTATTTGAAAAACTAATCTAATCATTCTAACTTAACTCTAATAACACTTATTTATAAGTATTATGATGTTATATTAAGTTAATATAAGAACTTATAACTTGTACATATGAAGAACACCTTGAAACTTAACATATATCGTTTAATCTTCATTCGGTAAAAAGCGAGCTGTTTTGGGTTGGGAATTAAAAACCTATCTTAGACTTTGAGTTTGAGGCTAAGACTTTGGAAATATGTTAATATATGTAAATAAGACTTCCAGTTTTTGTTTCATGATTTTAGACAAAGTGGAAGTATTTTATCAAAAATCATATATTGGGTGGGTGCCGGGATTCTTCCAAATCTGTCCACAGGCACAAAAAGGGGGTAAAACTCTGAATATTAATACATGGGCTGAAATTTTAGAATTGTTTTTGAAAAATTAACTTCTTAAAGAATCCATAGCAATTTGACTCACTTTAAACGGAGTTGTAATGAATATTTAGCGAGCAAAACAAAATCTGCTAAAATTAACGTTGTATGGACGAAATTTATATTGTAAAAACTATATTAACCATATCCTTGCTAACTTTTCCTATATCCTATATATTTATTTGGACATGTTATCATTAGTATAACAAAATATTATAATCATAGTTAATTTCGAGATTGTATATATATATATATATATATATATATATATATATATATATATATATATATATATATATATATATATATATATTATAATCTTGGTACATTCCAAGACAATAAGTATACAATACGTTTTGATAAATCCTAAGACAATAAGTATACAATATGTTTTGATAAATTCTAAGACAATACGTATACAATACATCTCTGGGTTGATGCAAAGACAATACGTATACAATACATCGTGGGGGTAATTCTAAGATTATATATATACCGATTATTGAACTGTTGGACATTTCGGACTATTTTGGACTACTAACAAAGGACTACTAACATAAAAATGTTAAAAATTAATATATAAGTATTCTATGAACTTTTTTATTTTGTTCACATGTATTATTATCTGAATCGTTATTATTGTTATAGGTACGTGAATCCAAGGACGTCGGCTATATTTTAATAAGTTGAAAACTTGTTGAAACTATACTTTTACGACAGTGAGTATATAGTCCCATTTTTTAACTCTAAAAATATTTTGGGATGAGAATACATGCATTTTATGTTTTATGCCATGGACACAAGTACTTAAAATATATTCTACGTTGAGTTCTACCACTTTGCATATCTTCCATAATAGCTTGGTAACTAATATTTACATGTTGTAAGAACATGTAAGCACGAATCCTATTGATAGATCTATCGGGTTTGACAACCCCAACCGAGCTAGTCGCTCTAGTATCGTAAACGGTTGCATAGTACTTCATTTTAACTACACATGGTACAGTGTAGGGAGATTTCATAATAAAGGGAATATGCCACATTAATGGTTAAGAATGGTTACCGAAGAGCTCAACAACTTATAGAATACTTTTATACACTTGCGAGTGTACATATATTTATAACTATGAAATCTTGTGGTCTATATTTATATCGATGCCAAACCTATATATCTCACCAACCTTTGTGTTGACTGTTTAAGCATGTTTATTCTCAGGTCCTTAAGAAAGTCTTCCGCTGTTGCATTATCTGAGCAAGTTGTGCGTGGAGTCTCATACTTTTATTTAAATAAAGTGTTGCATTCAATAAAACCTTTGTCATGTATTATATTCAACTATTATGTCACATGTGTAGTATTTGGAAACTGATGTATTTTGGGGATTATTTCTTAAATAATCGCCCACTTGTTTAAAACATGCATTATGTATAATAATGATGTGCTTTTTATGAAACGAATGCAATATTTTCTAAAACGTACCATATAGAGGTCAAATACCTCGCTATGGGACCAATGAGAACGTACTGCATTTATAGTAATATGGACGGGTCGTTTCAGTTGGTATTAGAGCGGTGGTCTTAGCGAACTATGTCTTGCATTAGTGTGTCTAACAGATAGTTATTAAGATGCATTAGTGAGTCTGGACGTCGACCTTAACTGCATGTCAAAAGTTTTGCTTATCATTTCTAGTCGGAAATCATCTGCTTATCACCCTTAGAAAATTACATGCTTATCATTCTTAGTCTAGACACATCTTACTACATTGATTGCATAAATAGTGTATAGACAAAGTTCATATTTTAGCGTATATGCTAATTCATATCTTAGCGTATCTGTTACTGTAAACTTTGCCTAACATATTCCGTAAATTCCTCTATAATCTGTGAAATCTTTTGCTCTATATATATAGATATTCTATGTAATTAGAATACCATCCAATAGCCGAAAATCATTTCATATCGAAAAATCCTTTATTCAATCGTATGAAATGGAACTCTCCACTAGTTCAAGTCCCTCAAATTCCGATATGGAATTTCACTCGAGCTCCGAAAGCAGTGTGACCGGAATGGATCAACCAATTAGCCATCATCTATTTTGGATGAATTGGGAATGGGTTCGTAGTCTACTTAATCATTGGAGACAAGAAGAAGGTGATCCCTTCCATCCACCACATTGCCCTCTTGGTGAAGAACATGAGGCACTTACCGGCGAACTAGTTCGTAACACCATTTTCTCTCTCCTTTCCAGGATATGCTGCAACGAGTATAATATTACTAATATTATTGAGGATATCCGACCTTTACTCCGTATCTTGCATGGTGAATTATTTAGTAAAAAAAAAAATTACTGTCATGAAAAGCAAAACTTCATTAGCAAGTGCATCCTACATCATTTCATTCCCTTTATAAAGCTCTTGACCTCTCTTTTTATTCAACTTTAAATATCTTCTTTCACAATACAAAACAAAACAAATTCTCATCATCTATACTCACATCAAACCACTACCAGCACCAGCAGCAGCATTACCAACAACATCACAAGTCTCAACATCGCAAGCCGCATTACTAGCATCAACATCATATGCACCGCATGCACTGAGGGATACCAACAATAATGAGTGATGAAGTATTAATTCATTATTTCATTTAAGTTGAAGAAATATTCCGCGGTGATTATGTAATCTCTAAAGTTTTAGGGATTATTCATTTCTAGTTCCAACTGTAAACCAAATGAGATTAATATAATATTAACTCATTAAATCTATATTACATCTGAAGAAAATATACATACATATATTTTCATAAAGACTGTAATAAAAATTCTTTTGTACAAAATATTACTTGTGAAATTTTATTTTAACGGGTAGGTAATACCCGAGAAATAATTAAGTTCACATTAATATGTTACACTGTACATTTTCAATGATGTTTCGACAATCGTTAATTATACTCTCTCCTTTCATAAGAAATATACACCATTTCACAAAATTCAAGATAACCATTTTCCATACCAATTCAATTACATATTCTGATTTTGACAGATCAAAATCCAAGTCAAGATTTAAGAAGTGCCATCAATCTTAAATTCCTACATCCTTCAAAATCATACTTTAAATTCAAACTATACTAGAACATCACTTTCATTCACAGAACTCATAAAGATATTCGTATCATTCAAGATTCACGACGAATTCATTATACGGATATTGACGATGACAACCTGCGTCTAAACCCTTCAAAATTCTTGAAAACATCTCAACTAAGGAACAATCGAGAGAATGAACCAATCACACTATACATATGAAGAATATATGCATATAGATATGCATTCGGAGGACACTTGAACCTAAGCAAAGGTTCAACACGTATCCTTGTCAGATCCTTTAGCATTATTATTACCCAAAATAACTTTACAATCCCTTTTCAAAATAGCGAATTTTATCACAGCTCCAAAACGACAACTTCGACTTTTCATATGGAGTAGCCTTATTATAACCTTGATATATACGTTGTCTTTTCGCCATCGTTACTGGAGAACCTTTTATATTCCACCACATTAGTAGTAAGCTTACCAGTAAATTTATTGCTCTTTGACTTAAATCTCTCTGAAAGATCACTATAAAACCTTGTCATGTACCCATCTACATCTTGAAACAATAATTGTCATACCAAACCCCAGGAAGCATCAATAATTATTCTTGAATCTCACATCATTTCTGCATATGCATATAACGTTATTTCCTGGAATTATAATTCTGAAATCCGGAATAGCACTTCAGCCTACAAATCAGTACTATGAAGTTTTGAAAAAGCTGAATGAAGCAGCAGAAACTGTAGACAACCGTAACAGTCAAAAGTTGATGATAAAGAATATTATGTTAGCAAAGCACAGAAAAAGAGAAGGTTTGGAACTGGAAAATGGATTGAGCAAACCCTGAAGGAGGTTGTGGACAAATCACAAGGACAAAATCTACCTTCAAAGAATCCAAATGATTCGGTGTCTGCTAAAATCCTTAGTAAATACCTTGCTCCTTACTCTAAAACCCTTGCAGACAATATTCTTCATCATCCTCCTATCTTAAATATTCTAAGGTATCATCGTATCTTTCATTATAAATATCCTTCATATTTCTGAAGATATTTTCATAACCATTCTTATCTGAAATCATTTATTCCTTCGTGTTATCTGTGTCACATCATAAAGAAAACTGTTTTAGTTTCTAAATATCTGAAACCTTTGAATGTAAAGTATGAATGTTTTTGAAGTAATGTTTGGAACTTAAGCATGAGTTAGTATAATATAATGACACTTGATCAACGTGATTATATTACAGTAAGTCATTTTGAGTTTCTAAATGGAACGTAATGATTCACAGACCATAACGTCATCATGTGCCATGTTACATGACTCTTACATTCAATCTAATCTCTAAACATATCAAGAACATATTCTATTGATAGTTCTATCTTTTCCTTTGGATTCTGGTAATTTCACAAGTCAAATTGTACTATTACAATTTCTCTCTTAGAGCATTAGCTATGTTCATTCCGAATTTCATATCTACGAATTCTAGACCATTATTCGCTTAACTTGAAGTCGGGAAAAGAAGATGGAAGCATGAAACTCCAAAATATAAGGAAAAATATAAGCACGAAGATAACGCAGAAATTACAAACCGTGTATATCGATGCGTATAGCAATATAAAGACACGGGAAAACTAAGAACACCATAAACCCAAGAACATAGTAGAAATTAACGGATTCCTCCGGTGGAAGATGAAAAAGAAGAATGACAGATGTGATAGTCAAGAATATATCAAGAATTAAAACTGGATGGAGCATATTGACGAATGTTTTGGAAGTACGAAGAAAGGAAGAAAGTATAAAAGATGGGAGATGTGGAAATAAGGAAACGTAGGAGGTTGATTTATAATAAAATATCCGAAAAAGAAATCGAGACAGATTATTGCATTAAATCGAAGAGGATCATAATTTCCTTAATCGCCAAAGAATAAAATCTTATATAGATTACAAAGATTTTCTTTAATCCGGAGATCAACCGTGATGACGTCAAAAGATAAGACGAATCCCTATTTTCTCATTTCACTCTTTTGCGATAGCTTCACTCGTACACTTCACAAAATCAAATTGATTTATCTATATTACCCAATGATGATAAAACTCTAATTTTCAACTCTTATGCGTCATGAAAACATACTTATTGTCAGCCATGACGATCCCAATCAAATTTCGGGATGAAATTTCTTTAACGGGTAGGTACTGTGACGACCCGGATGTAACATCCCGCCTTTTTCCATTTACTTTTCCGTTTAACTATTTAAGTTCCGTTATATGTTTATAACACATCTCGTTAATACGCGTTTGAATTATCTCGTTTAGGTAATTCCCGTACCCGTTTCCTAAGTTGAGGGACTAAAGTTGCCAAATGGAGAAAGAGATGACTAGGTCAACTAGTCAACTCTTTCCCCTCCATTCATTTTATCACCTCCCAAATAATACTTCACCTTTTTCTCTCAAAACCCTCAAACCTTCAATCATCATCCAAATTCGTTCAAGAAGGATTCGATCAAAACAAATTGCATATTTGAACTCCTCGTGATCTCCTCTTCGTTTCCATACCGATTTCATCAATTTTGGGTAACTTTCTAAAATCACTAATTCTTGTGTTCTTGAGATTTTTAAGTTATAAGGTTGTTAATTAGTGTCTATGGCTCGAGTCTAGTTTGTTTATGTGATTTGTATGCTCGTTTTTGATATTTTGATGTAACAAGTTCATATTGAAAGAATGCTTGCTTAATCTTGAGTTTTAGGTGTTCATATGTTGTTGAATGATGAAAGTTCATGTTTTAATTGTGTTCCTAACATCACTAGCTTCAAATTGGTATGTAGGTTGACATGGATTAGTTTCATATGCAAGATTGTTGAATTTGTGATTTTGGATTAGGGTTTGATGAGCTTTACATGAACTTTTGATGCGTCAAATGCTATGAGATATTGTTGTTAAGTGTTTTGTTGCAATGTGTGTTTGATTACCTTCGAAACGGCATAACATACATGTAAATTGGTTGCCCGAATCATAAAATGCGTTTTTGGAACTTAAACTTTGATTATGAATGTTAATTACGGTTTTTAGTTGTTGTAAGTGGAAGTTTGATTGATGAAATGTACTTAGTTGTATTCCTCGTCAAAATACCTTTCCAACGATATATAATAGGCATTATAAGTGTTTGCGGGTCAAGAGTTGGGTTGGAAAAGGTTTTGGCTCGTGCATACTTGGGAAAAACAGAAACAGACCTGCACAGAGGGTGGCGCGGCGCGCCCCTACCCCGCGCGGCGCGCCAAATGGCCTGGCCAGAATTCTGTCCAACTTGGTCAATTTTTGAATAATGTTTGGCATGCTACGCACCTCCGATTAACATGTAACTTGGCCAACATGCTCATATATGATTTCTAAGATTAGAAAAATAGTTCGGAACCCGACCCGAACGTGTTGACTTTCGTTGACTTTGACCGACCAAAGTTTGATTTTTTGTCAAACTTAACCAAATGATTATGCAACCTTCCTAACTTATTTATATACTTGTATCTTGCATGAAACTTGGCAATTTGATTTCACATGCTAAATAATCGAGTCGTAACGAGCCATAGGACTAATTGAACATCTTTGACCTATCGTGTTTACCGTTATTGATACAACCTATTGTTTAGGTCAAGACTAGCATTGTTCTTTGCACACGTTTACTTGTTGAAGTACTTTACTACTCGTGCACTCAAGGTGAGATCATAGTCCCACTTTTACTCTTTTTGAACTTACATTTGGGATGAGAAAACATAAACATTTCTTTTGAACTAAGTGAACACAAGTACAGGAAAACAAACATTCTACATACGAGTTTAGAACAAAATCCTCAATTCGATTATCATTAGTTACACTTGCCGGGTGTAAGCGAGAACTTATGTTGTATGGATCCATATGGGTTTGACAAACCCTCATTCAAACGGTTCGCTACCGTTTACGAATGAAATATATTTTCGAGAAACAGTGTATGTTCTAGCACTAAGTGATGGGGTTCAATGGAAGGAAACGTTAAGCATTGATAATTGGGTGCTCGTGAAACAAACTTTTGGAATGTATTACTATTATTTCATTGATGCAAATCTTGTGGTTCACTTGTACTTATTTACTTAAACCTATGATTTCACCAACGTTTTCGTTGACAGATTTCTATGTTTTTCTCAGGTCCTTGAACGATACATGATACATGCTTCCGCTCATTATTTTGATACTTGCATTGGATGTCGAGTATACATGCATACATGGAGCGTCTTTTGGATACTTTTAAATTGTGTCGCATAAGTTTCATTTGTACTTAAACTTGGTATCGTAACTTGTGGTGGAACTATTCTTGTAAAACTTGAACAACCTTTACATTTGAAATGAATGCGTCATATCTTTTGGTCAACGTTGTTTTAAAGACTTATGACCACGTAACGGGACCTAAGTAGACGGCGCCGTCAATGACGATTTGGTCGGGTCGCTACAGATGGTATCAGAGCGTTGGTTGTAGGGATTTAGAGTTCATTAGTGTCAACCCCGAGTCATAGGGTACATTGGTGAGTCTAGACTACAACCGGCATATAGACTTGAAGTAGGAATTACTTGACTACTTGTGCATTTATACTCGAACGTTTCTACTCATATCTACTCTTAGTTCATCTTAATCTCACGTTGTTTAATTTGATTGACACGCCACCTTGACTATATGAAATGATGTCGAATGCACATATGAATTAGGGTAATATAATTTCCGGGATTATATTACGGTGACTCGTATGAACGTTCCGACATTATGACATAAAGAATTTAAGGCGAGTCGAAAAAAAAAAAAAAAAAAAAAAAAAAAAAAAAACTTCTTTTTATCTTTATTCTATATCACGATTAGTATTATTGAGAATACTAATCAATGATATTCTTGTGTCTTGAAGGAACAATGGCTCCTCGTCGTGTACGCCGCAATGAAACTCCCGAACAAGCTCTCGAACGGATGATAGCTACCGCCGTAGATGCGGCCATGGCCGGTCACTCATCCAACAACAATAATAATAACAACCACAACAACAACAACAACAACAACAACAACAACAACAACAATGGAGCCGGAAACTCAAACGAGGGATGCTCCTATAAAGCTTTCATGGGGTGCAAACCTCACACTTTTGATGGAACCGGGGGACCGGTCGTGCTCACCCGATGGTTTGAGCAAACGGAAGCCGTCTTTAGCATAAGCGGTTGTCGGGACCAAGACAAGGTCAAATACTCCACTCACACTTTCTCCGGAATTGCTCTAACATGGTGGAACACCTATGTTCAATCGGTGGGTACCGATGAAGCTCATGCCCTCTCTTGGGCCGATCTAAAGGAAAAGATGATTGTTGAATATTTTCCGCGCGAAGAAACCCGAAAGCTTGAGGAAGAACTAAGAGCTTTGAAAGCGGTCGGAAACGACCTTAAAGCTTATAATCAACGCTTCGCCGAACTATCCTTGATGTGTCCTAATCTTGTTAACCCCGAATCTCAAAGGATTGAGCTCTACATGCTCGGTCTTCCAAAAAGCATCAAACAAGGGGTGATGTCATCCAAACCCACTACTCATCAAGCCGCTATGAACATGGCTCGCCAACTAATCGAAACGGTTGACGAAATCGTAGTTCTGGCACCTAAAGCCGAGGATAAATCGAGCGGCAACAAAAGAAAGTGGGAACCCTCCCAACCAAGCAACAACAACTTTGCTAAGAAGCCTTACACCTCCGACGGCAAGAAAGGTTATGCCGGGAATCTACCTCTTTGCAACAAATGCAACAAACATCACTTTGGCGAATGTAGTAAGATAATTTGCCACCGGTGCCAAGGAGTTGGTCATAAGGCCAACGATTGTAAAAGTGCCACTCCCGTCGCTCGAAAGTGGCCCAATGCACCGAAGACGGGCACTTGTTACGAATGTGGCCAAACGGGTCATTATAGAAATGCATGCCCGAAAAGGAAAGATAACACCAATACGCGCGGCCGAGCTTTCAACATCAACACCGAGGAAGCCCGGGATGACACTGAACTAGTCACGGGTACGTTTCTTCTCAACAATTCTTATGTCTCTTGCTTATTCGATTCGGGTGCCGATAAATGCTTTGTATCAAAGACTTTGACTCATTCTTTTAGCACTCCACCTCTTCCATTAGATACCACTTATACCATTGAAGTAGCTAACGGAAAACTATTAAGTGCCGACACATATTACCGGGGGTGTACGTTAAACATTTTGGGTAAGGAATTTGAAATTGACTTGATACCCATGGAACTAGGAAGCTTTGATGTAATAATCGGTATGAATTGGTTAGTCAAAACGAAATCTCACATTCTTTGTGATCTTAACGCAATCCGAATTCCTATCGAGAATGGTGAACCTTTGATTGTTTATGGCGATAAGAGTTGCACCAGACTCAACCTCGTTTCGTGCCTTAAAGTTAGAAAACTACTCCGTAAGGGTTGTTTTGCGACCCTTGCCCACGTTAAGAAAGTCGAGTCCGATGAGAAGCACATCGATGATGTGCCAATTGTTAGTGACTATTCCGATGTATTTCCCGATGAATTGCCGGGTCTTCCGCCTCATCGACCGGTTGAATTCCAAATCGATCTTATTCCGGGAGCCGCACCCGTAGCGCGTGCACCATATAGACTCGCTCCATCTGAAATGCAAGAATTGCAAAGTCAAATCCAAGAACTACTTGATCGTGGTTTTATCCAACCTAGCCATTCACCTTGGGGCGCTCCGATTTTGTTTGTTAAAAAGAAAGACGGATCCCTACGAATGTGCATTGATTATCGCGAACTAAATAAATTGACGGTTAAGAACCGATATCCTCTTCCTCGCATCGATGACCTCTTTGATCAACTACAAGGGTCTTGTGTATATTCGAAAATCGATCTCCGCTCGGGTTATCATCAATTGAGGGTTAAGGGGGAAGATGTCTCCAAAACCGCTTTCCGAACTCGTTATGGTAGTTATGAATTCCTTGTCATGCCATTTGGTCTCACTAACGCACCGGCGGTGTTCATGGATCTTATGAACCGCGTGTGCAAACCGTATCTCGATAAATTCGTTATTGTGTTCATCGATGACATATTGATCTATTCTAAAAATGAAGAAGAGCACGAACAACATCTCCGACTTGTGCTTGAACTTTTAAGACAAGAACAACTCTATGCCAAATTCTCCAAGTGTGAATTTTGGTTAAAGGAAGTTCAATTTCTTGGTCATGTTGTAAGTGACCAAGGTATTAAAGTCGATCCATCGAAAATCGAAGCCATTAGCAAATGGGAGACTCCTACTACTCCTACTCACATTCGTCAATTTTTGGGTCTCGCCGGGTACTATCGTAGATTCATCGAAAATTTCTCTTTGGTTGCACGTCCTCTAACCGCCTTGACTCACAAGGGAAAGAAATTCATTTGGGCGACCGAACATGAATCCGCATTCCAAATCTTGAAAACGAAGCTAACCACCGCTCCTATCTTGTCACTTCCCGAAGGCAATGATGACTTTGTTGTATATTGCGATGCCTCAAAACATGGTTTTGGGTGTGTATTGATGCAACGAACGAAAGTCATTGCTTATGCTTCTCGACAACTTAAAATTCATGAACGAAACTATACGACACATGATCTCGAACTCGGAGCCGTTGTCTTTGCACTTAAAATGTGGAGACACTATCTTTATGGAACCAAGAGTACTATCTTTACCGACCACAAAAGTCTCCAACACATTTTCGATCAAAAGCAACTAAACATGAGACAACGACGGTGGATTGAAACTTTGAACGATTACGATTGCGAGCTTCGTTACCATCCCGGGAAGGCAAATGTAGTAGCCGATGCCTTAAGTCGAAAAGAAAGAGTGGTGCCTCTCCGTGTCCGAGCTTTAAACATCACCATTCACACCAACCTTAATAGCCAAATTCGGGTAGCCCAAGATGAGGCTCTTAAGGATGAAAACATCTCTCTCGAACACTTGAACGTCCTCACCTCTCGATTCGAAGTTAAAGAAACCGGACTCCGATATTTCGCCGGAAGAATTTGGGTGCCTAGTTATGGGGACCTACGAAGCCTTATTTTAGATGAAGCCCATAAGTCACGATACTCGATTCACCCCGGTGCCAATAAGATGTACCACGACCTTAAACAGCTATATTGGTGGCCGAATATCAAAAGGGAAGTAGCTACTTATGTTTCCAAGTGTTTGACATGTTCCAAAGTCAAAGCCGAACACCAAAGACCGTCCGGACTACTTCGACAACCCGAGATCCCGCAATGGAAGTGGGAAGGGATAACGATGGATTTTATCACCAAACTACCAAAAACGACGGGCGGTTATGATACCATTTGGGTTATTGTTGACCGTCTCACCAAATCCGCACACTTCCTTGCCATGAAAGAAACGGACAAAATGGAGAAACTTTCACAACTTTACATTAAGGAGATCGTAGCCCGACACGGTGTACCTTTATCGATTATCTCCGACCGAGATGGCCGTTTCGTTTCTAGATTTTGGCGTACATTGCAAGAAGCGTTGGGAACGCGTTTAGACATGAGCACCGCATATCATCCTCAAACCGATGGACAAAGCGAACGTACAATTCAAACCTTAGAGGACATGTTACGAGCTTGCGTGGTTGACTTCGGAAAAGCTTGGGACAAGCACTTACCTCTCGCCGAGTTCTCTTACAACAATAGTTATCACGCGAGTATTAAAGCCGCACCTTTTGAAGCGCTATATGGCCGCAAATGTCGTTCACCTCTTTGTTGGGCCGAGGTAGGCGACGTGCAAATCACCGGACCCGAACTCATTCACGAAACCACCGAGAAAATCGTTCAAATCCGAGATAGGCTTAGGACGGCCCGAAGTCGTCAAAAGAGCTATACCGATAAACGACGCAACGATCTTGAATTTCAAGTCGGTGACCGAGTAATGTTAAAAGTCGCACCTTGGAAGGGTGTAATCCGTTTTGGGAAACGCGGGAAGCTAAATCCGCGGTATATTGGTCCTTTCGAAATCTTGGAGCGTATTGGAACCGTTGCTTATCGTTTGGATCTTCCGCCTCAATTGAGCTCCGTTCATCCTACTTTCCATGTATCTAACTTGAAAAAGTGTCTTGCCGAACCCGATATCGTCATTCCTCTCGAGGAGCTTACCATTGATGACAAACTTCATTTTGTGGAGGAACCGGTTGAAATTGTGGACACCTCCGTCAAGACATTGAAACAAAGCCGAATCCCGATTGTTAAAGTCCGTTGGAACGCCAAAAGGGGACCCGAGTTTACTTGGGAAAGACAAGATCAAATGCAAAGGAAGTATCCTCATCTATTCGTGAATTCGGAAACGCAAGATCTCGAGGAAGAAACAACGACTACTACGCCTACTTAAATTTCGGGACGAAATTTCTTTTAAGGTGTAGGTAATGTAACATCCCGCCTTTTTCCATTTACTTTTCCGTTTAACTATTTAAGTTCCGTTATATGTTTATAACACATCTCGTTAATACGCGTTTGAATTATCTCGTTTAGGTAATTCCCGTACCCGTTTCCTAAGTTGAGGGACTAAAGTTGCCAAATGGAGAAAGAGATGACTAGGTCAACTAGTCAACTCTTTCCCCTCCATTCATTTTATCACCTCCCAAATAATACTTCACCTTTTTCTCTCAAAACCCTCAAACCTTCAATCATCATCCAAATTCGTTCAAGAAGGATTCGATCAAAACAAATTGCATATTTGAACTCCTCGTGATCTCCTCTTCGTTTCCATACCGATTTCATCAATTTTGGGTAACTTTCTAAAATCACTAATTCTTGTGTTCTTGAGATTTTTAAGTTATAAGGTTGTTAATTAGTGTCTATGGCTCGAGTCTAGTTTGTTTATGTGATTTGTATGCTCGTTTTTGATATTTTGATGTAACAAGTTCATATTGAAAGAATGCTTGCTTAATCTTGAGTTTTAGGTGTTCATATGTTGTTGAATGATGAAAGTTCATGTTTTAATTGTGTTCCTAACATCACTAGCTTCAAATTGGTATGTAGGTTGACATGGATTAGTTTCATATGCAAGATTGTTGAATTTGTGATTTTGGATTAGGGTTTGATGAGCTTTACATGAACTTTTGATGCGTCAAATGCTATGAGATATTGTTGTTAAGTGTTTTGTTGCAATGTGTGTTTGATTACCTTCGAAACGGCATAACATACATGTAAATTGGTTGCCCGAATCATAAAATGCGTTTTTGGAACTTAAACTTTGATTATGAATGTTAATTACGGTTTTTAGTTGTTGTAAGTGGAAGTTTGATTGATGAAATGTACTTAGTTGTATTCCTCGTCAAAATACCTTTCCAACGATATATAATAGGCATTATAAGTGTTTGCGGGTCAAGAGTTGGGTTGGAAAAGGTTTTGGCTCGTGCATACTTGGGAAAAACAGAAACAGACCTGCACAGAGGGTGGCGCGGCGCGCCCCTACCCCGCGCGGCGCGCCAAATGGCCTGGCCAGAATTCTGTCCAACTTGGTCAATTTTTGAATAATGTTTGGCATGCTACGCACCTCCGATTAACATGTAACTTGGCCAACATGCTCATATATGATTTCTAAGATTAGAAAAATAGTTCGGAACCCGACCCGAACGTGTTGACTTTCGTTGACTTTGACCGACCAAAGTTTGATTTTTTGTCAAACTTAACCAAATGATTATGCAACCTTCCTAACTTATTTATATACTTGTATCTTGCATGAAACTTGGCAATTTGATTTCACATGCTAAATAATCGAGTCGTAACGAGCCATAGGACTAATTGAACATCTTTGACCTATCGTGTTTACCGTTATTGATACAACCTATTGTTTAGGTCAAGACTAGCATTGTTCTTTGCACACGTTTACTTGTTGAAGTACTTTACTACTCGTGCACTCAAGGTGAGATCATAGTCCCACTTTTACTCTTTTTGAACTTACATTTGGGATGAGAAAACATAAACATTTCTTTTGAACTAAGTGAACACAAGTACAGGAAAACAAACATTCTACATACGAGTTTAGAACAAAATCCTCAATTCGATTATCATTAGTTACACTTGCCGGGTGTAAGCGAGAACTTATGTTGTATGGATCCATATGGGTTTGACAAACCCTCATTCAAACGGTTCGCTACCGTTTACGAATGAAATATATTTTCGAGAAACAGTGTATGTTCTAGCACTAAGTGATGGGGTTCAATGGAAGGAAACGTTAAGCATTGATAATTGGGTGCTCGTGAAACAAACTTTTGGAATGTATTACTATTATTTCATTGATGCAAATCTTGTGGTTCACTTGTACTTATTTACTTAAACCTATGATTTCACCAACGTTTTCGTTGACAGATTTCTATGTTTTTCTCAGGTCCTTGAACGATACATGATACATGCTTCCGCTCATTATTTTGATACTTGCATTGGATGTCGAGTATACATGCATACATGGAGCGTCTTTTGGATACTTTTAAATTGTGTCGCATAAGTTTCATTTGTACTTAAACTTGGTATCGTAACTTGTGGTGGAACTATTCTTGTAAAACTTGAACAACCTTTACATTTGAAATGAATGCGTCATATCTTTTGGTCAACGTTGTTTTAAAGACTTATGACCACGTAACGGGACCTAAGTAGACGGCGCCGTCAATGACGATTTGGTCGGGTCGCTACACCGGAAATTTCTGACCAAAATTTAAACTTAATCTTTATATGATAACATTATTCCGACATGATAAGCGATAAATTTTGACAAGTTTTAAAACTTTTGAAATAAGTTTCATGCAAACAATTGACCAACCATTTGTTCGACGATTCACGAACATCATAACTTGTATTAAATATATACTTATGTATATATATGGATATATGGATTATATCTAACTTGAATATATGATAGTTAAGTATCTCATTAAGTATATTAATAATGGATTTTATATATAAATTGAAACTACTAACTTAAGGGTTTCGAAAACAATATATATATGTAACATTTAACGACGTAATAACCCTTATGTTAAAATGAATATATATATATATATATATATATATATATATATATATATATATATATATATATATATATATATATATATATATATATATGTATTGTATTAAGATGTATTAATACACTTTTGAAAGACTAAAATACATATATTAACATACTTATACTCAACAAAGATATCTATACTCATATTCCCATTCAATTTCATCAAGAATCCTACTTGTATTTATACGGTATTTATACGTGTATTATACACAGCTTCTAGAAGTACTTACAATTGGTATATACCAATAGAAATTTTCAATAATGGAATAATATGTCATGCATGACCTAATAGTTTTTAACTTATACTAGATATTTTTCACAAAATGACAAATTACAACTAGTATATAAAGACACCATATTTGATCTAATTTTTACCATTTCATTTTCTAATTTTTACTTCATGTTTACTTACACACACATACTCTCTCTAGTTCTAGTATCCCTTTATTTGTTCTTCATCTATTTCTAGCAAGTTCAAGCTTCAAAATCAAGGTATTAACCTTGCCTAAATTCTTGTTCAATTCATATGTTTATAGCTATCTATATAAGAATTTATAAACTAGAACATAGTTTAGTTGATTCTAAACTTATTTGAAAAACTAATCTAATCATTCTAACTTAACTCTAATAACACTTATTTATAAGTATTATGATGTTATATTAAGTTAATATAAGAACTTATAACTTGTACATATGGAGAACACCTTGAAACTTAACATATATCGTTTAATCCTCATTCGGTAAAAAGCGGGCTGTTTTGGGTTGGGAATTAAAAACCTATCTTAAACTTTGAGTTAGAGGCTAAGACTTTGGAAATATGTTAATATATGTAAATAAGACTTCCAGTATTTGTTTCATGATTTTAGACAAGCTGGAAGTATTTTATCAAAAATCATATATTGGGTGGGTGCCGGGATTCTTCCAAATCTGTCCACAGGCAAAAAAAGGAGGTAAAACACTGAATATTAATACATGGGCTAAACTTTTCGAATTGTTTTTAAAAAATTAACTTCTTAAGGAATCCATAGTAATTTGACTCACTTTAAACGGAGTTGTAATGAATATTTGGCGAGCAAATCAAAATCTGCTAAAATTAACATTGTATGGACGAAATTTATATTGTAAAAACTATATTAACCATATCCTTGCTAACTTTTCCTATATCCCATATATATATTTGGACATGTTATCATTAGTATAACAAAATATTATAATATTAGTTAATTTCGAGATTGTATATATATATATATATATATATATATATATATATATATATATATATATATATATATATATATATATATATATATATATATATATAATAATCTTGGTACATTCCAAGACAATAAGTATACAATACGTTTTGATAAATCCTAAGACAATAAGTATACAATACGTTTTGATAAATTCTAAGACAATACGTATACAATACGTCTCTGGGTTGATGCAAAGACAATACGTATGCAATACATCGTGGGGTAATTCTAAGATTATATATATACCAATTATTGGACTGTTGGACATTTCGGACTACTAACAAAGGACTACTAACATAAAAATGTTAAAAATTAATATATAAGTATTCTATGAACTTGTTTTATTTTGTTCACATGTATTATTATCTGAATCATTATTATTGTTATAGGTTCGTGAATCCAAGGATGTCGGCTATATTTTAATAAGTTGAAAACTTGTTGAAACTATACTTTTACGACAGTGAGTATATAGTCCCATTTTTAAACTCTAAAAATATTTTTGGATGAGAATACATGCATTTTATGTTTTATGCCATGGACACAAGTACTGAAAATATATTCTACGTTGAGTTCTACCACTTTGCATATCTTCCCTAATAGCTTGGTAACTAATATTTACATGTTGTAAGAACATGTAAGCGCGAATCCTATTGATAGATCCATCAGGTTTGATAACCCCAACCGGGCTAGTCGCTCTAGTATTGTAAACGGTTGAATAGTACTTCGTTTTAACTACACTTGGTACAGTGTAGGGAGATTTCATAATAAAGGGAATATGCCACATTAATGGTTAAGAATGGTTACCGAAGCGCTCAACAACTTATAGAATACTTTTATACACTTGCGAGTGTATATATATTTATAACTATGAAATCTTGTGGTCTATATTTATATCGATGCCAAACCTATATATCTCACCAACCTTTGTGTTGACTGTTTAAGCATGTTTATTCTCAGGTCCTTAAGAAAGTCTTCCGCTGTTGCATTATCTGAGCAAGTTGTGCATGGAGTCTCATACTTTTATTTAAATAAAGTGTTGCATTCAATAAAAACTTTGTCATGTATTATATTCGACTGTTACGTCACATGTGTAGTATTTGGAAACCGATGTATTTTGGTGATTATTTCTTAAATAATCGCCCACTTGTTTAAAACATGCATTATGTATAATAATGATGTGCTTTTTATGAAACGAATGCAATATTTTCTAAAACGTATCATATAGAGGTCAAATACCTCGCTATGGGACCAATGAGAATGTACTGCATTTATAGTAATATGGACGGGTCGTTTCATACATCCTCATGCATACCAAAATCTGGTGATGTGGGAGATGTATTTGAATTATTACCACATTCTTCCGACTGTTCGTATGTTCCGATATTGTTTTACCGTTTTGAGATACGAGGTTGGCTGTTTCTCCATCAAGCGAAGAGGATTCTTCATTTTTACCGGTGATATGGATTCCTCTCTAAAGGAATGGAGGGAATCGTTCTTTTTTGTCAGTACCAGGGGATTACCAGATAGGTTTGTTCGCCTTTGTGAGTGGGCGAGCGAGGTGAAGAAAGTAGCCAACAAGGTTCCGAGATGGAATGCTGCCGAGAAGGCATGCATTACAGCTATTCAAGGGTTTAATTTTCCCCAACGGCTGTACTCGGAGGCCATGCTTGTGTTGGGAGGGGTTAGCCTCCAATGGTCGGATCCGACCACCAAACCTGTCATCCGTTACAATGGAGCAGGTGGAGACTGATCCTAGCTAACTGTTATGTCATTTTAGTTAGGTTTTTGCATTCTAACCATGTTTAATTTTTATACAACAGATATGGAATACGCAACTGCAATGGCGTTTGGCGATCTTGAAGAGATCCAGTTCGAAGCTGTCCTGGTGGTTCCGGGAGGTGAGCCGAATGTTGTTCCGCAAAACTTGGAACAAAGTGCCTGTGATGGTGCCGACTTGGTCCTTCCTGCTCCGGTTGTGACGGAGGAGCAGGCGGTTGTGAAGAGGAGGATCCAGGAACTTCCTCAGCTCCTGTCAAAGAAGGCCAAAGGTAATCTTCTTGTTCCAGCAAGCTATTCTTATTCTTGTTATGATATTTGTTTTGTGTTTGACTTGTTTAACTCTTACCGTTATTGGCGAGCCTTCTGTCGGAGGTGGGGAAACCGAGATGGAGCCCCTAGAGCTGGGTGGTAGTGAGGGTGAACATTTTTCCCTGGAGAGTTTCAATGACTGATGTGTCAAAAGTGTGTGCGATAATGCGTGCCTTTTTAATCTACTTTTAATTTTATAATATCTTAATTTACGATTTACTTTTAACATCCTAACGAGCAACAAAACCCGATCAGATGTAGTTTATTATTATGTAAGTTAAGGTTCGTCCCAAGAGAACGAGTGGATTTTAGAATATAAATTTGGGTTTTAAGCTTTAAATAACAAAGAACAAATAAATAGCTAGAAAAGATAAACAATGATAAAGAGAACACATGCTTGAATCTTTCACACCTTGTTCACAATTGCCTTTTTGAATTAAGATCAAACTCAGATTAATAATTGACCTAAGAATATCTAATTTAAGATTAATTGATCAGGTTAGCCCTAAAATAAATGGCTAGACTTCTTGCTTGCATTAAGACCTGATAATAGATTTAGTATGATTAACCAAACCCTAATTATAGTTACTAGCTATAATCCTCACAACTAAATTAATCCAATTATGTTTAAGTTTATCAAGTTTTAAACCTAGTGATGTTCTAGTTAAAACCTAATAATAATTGATTGATGTAAACCAGATTAATCTAACGGTGGTGCCCTAATCAGACATAAAACATAACAAGAATTCCAGAGATTCTGTCAAAACATAAATTCTGCTTTTAGCACATAAAGCCGGAAGCTTTGTCAACGAAGCCGGCGGCTTTGTCAACGAAGTCGGCGGCTTTGTCAACGAAGTCGGCGGCTTCATTGAATTTGTTGAAGAATTTCGCCGAATACTTTTTAATTTGATCTGAGTATAAATAACATTCGAATATTAAATTAACCAGATAAAGTCGGCGGCTTTGGTCCATGAAACCGGCGGCTTCATGTCCCAAATCTGGGTTGTGTTTTCTTTCATACAGTATAACTATTCAGGCAATTGATCACAAGGTGTTACATGATTCAAGCATATATAAGGATGTTAGACCATAACTAAGGTAAGAACAAATAAAAGATAAGAAATAAGATAAAGAATCATACCGACATAGAAGAAATTCAAAACCAAATGATTGATTAATGAACTTGAAAGTTTAAAGGAAATAAAAACCTAACTAATTCGTATTTTTATTCTGAATGTAGAGAAAACTGAACTGACTTCTAAAACTCTGGCCTGAGGCTTGCATTTATAATGTTTCAAGACGGTGCCCCAAGCCGGCGGCTTCAGGGTGAAGCCGGCGGCTTCCCTGAGGCGGTGAATTCTTCTCCAAGTAAAACTTGATCCGTAACTCCAAAACGCGTAACCGTCTAACTTAAGCAGGTGGCTTTGGTATCAGGTCAGCGGCTTCGATGATCAGGCTGCCAGCTTCGATGATCCGACAAATCTTTCTGATTTGTTTTCCATAATAACTTGAACTTGATCAGCAAGTTGAGAAATCGTGTCCATGAGGCCGGCGGCTTAAGTGTGAAGCCGGAAGCTTTACTTCATATTTTCTTTGGCTCTAAGTTTAGCATATTTTATGATCAAATCTGGAACATTCTGGATATCGTTGAGGAAGCCGGCGGCTTTATAGCCCTCAGGCCGGCGGCTTCATCTCACATTCTTCGTTTTTTCACTATTTTTGCTCTTGTTTTGTACATAACTTAAACAAAATATCAGAAATACCTATTTTCCCTTTTTTACCCATTCTAGTGTGTTTTGGCATTAAAATTGTAGTGACCCGAACTTTTCCATGCTTATATATATTAATTGAGATTGATATTTACATGATTAAATGTTTCCAACATGTTAAGCAATCAAACTTGTTAAGACTTGATTAATTGAAATAGGTTTCATATAGACAATTGACCACCCAAGTTGACCGGTGATTCACGAACGTTAAAACTTGTAAAAACTATATGATGACATATATATGGTTATATATATAGTTAACATGATATTATGATAAGTAAACATATCATTAAGTATATTAACAATGAACTACATATGTAAAAACAAGACTACTAACTTAATGATTTTGAAACGAGACATATATGTAACGATTATCGTTGTAACGACATTTAATGTATATATATCATATTAAGAGATATTCGTACATCATAATATCATGATAATATAATAATTTAAAATCTCTTTTGATATTATAAACATTGGGTTAACAACATTTAACAAGATCGTTAACCTAAAGGTTTCAAAACAACATTTACATGTAACGACTAACGATGACTTAACGACTCAGTTAAAATGTATATACATGTAGTGTTTTAATATGTATTCATACACTTTTGAAAGACTTCAAGACACTTATCAAAATACTTCTACTTAACAAAAATGCTTACAATTACATCCTCGTTCAGTTTCATCAACAATTCTACTCGTATGCACCCGTATTCGTACTCGTACAATACATAGCTTTTAGATGTATGTACTATTGGTATATACACTCCAATGATCAGCTCTTAGCAGCCCATGTGAGTCACCTAACACATGTGGGAACCATCATTTGGCAACTAGCATGAAATATCTCATAAAATTACAAAAATATGAGTAATCATTCATGACTTATTTACATGAAAACAAAATTACATATCCTTTATATCTAATCCATACACCAACGACCAAAAACACCTACAAACACTTTCATTCTTCAATTTTCTTCATCTAATTGATCTCTCTCAAGTTCTATCTTCAAGTTCTAAGTGTTCTTCATAAATTCCAAAAGTTCTAGTTTCATAAAATCAAGAATACTTTCAAGTTTGCTAGCTCACTTCCAATCTTGTAAGGTGATCATCCAACCTCAAGAAATCTTTGTTTCTTACAGTAGGTTATCATTCTAATACAAGGTAATAATCATATTCAAACTTTGGTTCAATTTCTATAACTATAACAATCTTATTTCAAGTGATGATCTTACTTGAACTTGTTTTCGTGTCATGATTCTGCTTCAAGAACTTCGAGCCATCCAAGGATCCGTTGTAGCTAGATCCATTTTTCTCTTTTCCAGTAGGTTTATCCAAGGAACTTAAGGTAGTAATGATGTTCATAACATCATTCGATTCATACATATAAAGCTATCTTATTCGAAGGTTTAAACTTGTAATCACTAGAACATAGTTTAGTTAATTCTAAACTTGTTCGCAAACAAAAGTTAATCCTTCTAACTTGACTTTTAAAATCAACTAAACACATGTTCTATATCTATATGATATGCTAACTTAATGATTTAAAACCTGGAAACACGAAAAACACCGTAAAACCGGATTTACGCCGTCGTAGTAACACCGCGGGCTGTTTTGGGTTAGTTAATTAAAAACTATGATAAACTTTGATTCAAAAGTTGTTATTCTGAGAAAATGATTTTAATTATGAACATGAAACTATATCCAAAAATTATGGTTAAACTCAAAGTGGAAGTATGTTTTCTAAAATGGTCATCTAGACGTCGTTCTTTCGACTGAAATGACTACCTTTACAAAAACGACTTGTAACTTATTTTTCCGACTATAAAACTATACTTTTTCTGTTTAGATTCATAAAATAGAGTTCAATATGAAACCATAGCAATTTGATTCACTCAAAACGGATTTAAAATGAAGGAGTTATGGGTAAAACAAGATTGGATAATTTTTCTCATTTTAGCTACGTGAAAATTGGTAACAAATCTATTCCAACCATAACTTAATCAACTTGTATTGTATATTATGTAATCTTGAGATACCATAGACACGTATACAATGTTTCGACCTATCATGTCGACACATCTATATATATTTCGGAACAACCATAGACACTCTATATGTGAATGTTGGAGTTAGCTATACAGGGTTGAGGTTGATTCCAAAATATATATAGTTTGAGTTGTGATCAATACTGAGATACGTATACACTGGGTCGTGGATTGATTCAAGATAATATTTATCGATTTATTTCTGTACATCTAACTGTGGACAACTAGTTGTAGGTTACTAACGAGGACAGCTGACTTAATAAACTTAAAACATCAAAATATATTAAAAGTGTTGTAAATATATTTTGAACATACTTTGATATATATGTATATATTGTTATAGGTTCGTGAATCAACCAGTGGCCAAGTCTTACTTCCCGACGAAGTAAAAATCTGTGAAAGTGAGTTATAGTCCCATTTTTAAAAATCTAATATTTTTGGGATGAGAATACATGCAGGTTTTATAAATGATTTACAAAATAGACACAAGTATGTGAAACTACATTCTATGGTTGAATTATCGAAATCGAATATGCCCCTTTTTATTAAGTCTGGTAATCTAAGAATTAGGGAACAAACACCCTAATTGACGCGAATCCTAAAGATAGATCTATCGGGCCCAACAAGCCCCATCCAAAGTACCGGATGCTTTAGTACTTCGAAATTTATATCATATTCGAAGGGTGTCCCGGAATGATGGGGATATTCTTATATATGCATCTTGTTAATGTCGGTTACCAGGTGTTCACCATATGAATGATTTTTATCTCTATGTATGGGATGTGTATTGAAATATGAAATCTTGTGGTCTATTATTATGATTTGATATATATAGGTTAAACCTATAACTCACCAACATTTTTGTTGACGTTTTAAGCATGTTTATTCTCAGGTGATTATTAAGAGCTTCCGCTGTCGCATACTTAAATAAGGACGAGATTTGGAGTCCATGCTTGTATGATATTATGTAAAAACTGCATTCAAGAAACTTATTTTGTTGTAACATATTTGTATTGTAAACCATTATGTAATGGTCGTGTGTAAACAGGATATTTTAGATTATCATTATTTGATAATCTACGTAAAGCTTTTTAAAACCTTTATCTATGAAATAAAGGTTATGGTTTGTTTTAAAAATGAATGCAGTCTTTGAAAAATGTCTCATATAGAGGTCAAAACCTCGTAACGAAATCAATTAATATGGAACGTTTTTAATCAATAAGAACGGGACATTTCAGTTGGTATCAGAGCGTTGGTCTTAGAGAACCAGAATTTTGCATTAGTGTGTCTTATCGAGTTTGTTAGGATGCATTAGTGAGTCTGGACTTCGACCGTGTTTACTTGAAAAATGATTGCTTAACAAATTTTGTTGGAAACTATATATTTTTAACATGTGAATATTATGTGATATATTAATCTCTTAACGCGTTTGATATTATGTGATAGATGTCTACCTCTAGAACAAGTCCCATTGACTCACCTAATAATAATGAAGAGTCAAATGTAAATTGGAATGATTCGTGGACTGATTCACAAGTTCCCGAAGAGGAACCGGAAGAAGAGTCGGAACCGGAAGAAGAATCGGAACCGGAAGAAGAATCGGAACCGGATGAAGAAATAGAACCGGTGGGGGAAATAATAAAACGGTTAAGTAAAAGAAAATCCTCAATCAACCGACCAAGGTTAATTATGGTCAATGGTGTTTCCGCCAAGGAAGCAAAATATTGGGAGGATTACCAATTCTCCGATGAATCGGATTCCGACGAGAATTCCGATGATGTTATAGAAATTACCCCAACTGAATTTAAAAAGGCAAAAGAAAATAATAAGGGAAAGGGCATAAAAATAGAGAAATCTAATTCCAACCCCGATGAACTTTATATGTATCGTCAACCCCCGAAGTCCTTAAGTTGTAACAATGACCCGGGAACCTCTAAACCACCAGGTTTTTCTAAACCAATGTGGATAACGACGGCTCGTATTAGGGGAACATCATATATCCCTAGAAACTTAGCAAAACGAACCAAAACCGAAGAAGAAGAAACAAGCGAGTCGGAATAAGATAGTTGTATTCGTGTGGTGTAATATATGTAATATAGTGTGTTTATGCTTTATGATATATGTAAAAATTGCTTGTATTAATAAGTATTTTTTTTTGAATCTAACTTTTGTCTATTTTACAGTATAAAAACACAAAATGGATAGACAACCCAATATTTTAAGAGACCTACCCGGAGACATGATTGATGAAATCTTGTCTAGAGTCGGTCAGAATTCTTCGGCACAACTATTTAAGGCGAGATCAGTTTGTAAGACATTCGAAGAACGTTCCAAGAATGTCTTGGTTTATAAGAGACTTTCGTTTGAAAGATGGGGGATATCACATTGGGAAACCAATAAGTTACGATGTGTTTACTTTGACGCATATATTGCGGGGAACCCAAATGCTATTTTACGCAATGGGTTAAGAAATTATTTTGACTCAATATATCCGAATATTGGACTTCGTGATTTAGAAAAAGCGGCTAACATGCAACATAAAGAAGCATGTTATGCTTACGGATTAGTAATGTTCGCTTCTCACCAAAGTGAGAACAAGAACAGCGGGCTACAACTATTAAACAAAACGTTTCCACAAGTGACGGAGTCGGTAATTGGGGTAAGAAATGAGGTTTTTAGATTGTTACGGGACTGTTGGACATTACGTAACCCTCGTCCCTTTGACGACGTTACAACACGCTGTCTTATCAACGGCCATAACGGTTATGTTCCACAAGACCAAGGATGGGAAGTAGTCCTAGTAAAACCAGAATGCATGACTTGTTTCTGGACGTATGAATTACGTGTCTTTATTGCCTTTGCTGAACGACTTGTGTACTAGCTAGAATTGTCTTCACAACTATCTTGTATCAAAGTTATTGTGTGCTATATTTCATGCTTTATGTAAAATAAGCGGTATTGTAAGTTTGTAAAATATTGTATAAAAGTTTGAACGCGAAGTATTATTATAATCAGTTTTTCATATAGAATTGTAGTAGTTGAATTGTATATTAGCTACTAAGTATGAACTTAACGGGTAGGTACTACCCGAATTTAAACTTATAAAACGCTAATATGAAGAAAAAGCTTTTATAAATGAGTTCATATTATGCTACGAAATACTATTAACTGCTCTTAATATTCTGTATGATTAACTTGTTCCATTTAACTATTTTGAAGGAAATGGCACCGACTACTCGACACACCGTGAATATGAATGAAGAGGAATTCCGTACTTTTCTAGCTTCAAACATAGCCGCAGTACAGGCTGCACTACATACCAACAATAACCTTGGATCTAGCAGTACAGGAAATCGTGTAGGATGCACCTACAAAGAATTCACTGCCTGCAAACCTTTGGAATTTGATGGAACCGAAGGACCGATCGGATTGAAACGGTGGACCGAGAAGGTTGAATCGGTGTTTGCCATAAGTAAGTGTACTGAAGAGGACAAAGTGAAGTACGCTACGCATACCTTCACAGGTTCTGCGTTAACATGGTGGAATACCTATCTAGAGCAAGTGGGACAAGATGATGCGTACGCACTACCGTGGTCAGCATTCAAGCACTTGATGAACGAGAAGTACCGTCCCAGAACCGAGGTCAATAAGCTCAAGACAGAACTTAGAGGGTTACGAACCCAAGGATTTGATATTACCACGTACGAAAGACGATTCACAGAATTGTGCCTATTGTGTCCGGGAGCATTCGAAAATGAGGAAGAGAAGATCGACGCGTTTGTGAAAGGATTACCGGAAAGAATCCAAGAAGATATAAGTTCACACGAGCCCGCCTCCATACAACAGGCATGTAGAATGGCTCACAAACTAGTGAACCAGATTGAAGAAAGAATTAAAGAACAGACTGCTGAAGAGGCCAATGTGAAGCAAGTCAAAAGAAAGTGGGAGGAAAACGGTGATAAGAATCACCAATACAACAACAACAGCAATTACAACAATAATCGCAACAATTATCCCAACAATCGCAACATCAATCGCAACTACAACAAACGGCCCAACAACAACAACAACAGCAACTACAACAATCATCCCAACAACAATAATAACCGCAACAACAACAACAATCAGAAGCAGCTATGCCAAAGGTGTGAAAAGAATCACTCGGGGTTCTGCACCAAATTTTGCAACAAGTGTAAAAGAAATGGTCATAGCGCGGCGAAGTGTGAGGTCTACGGACCAGGGGTTAATAGAACGAAAGGAACAAATGGTGTCGGAACGAGTAATGGCGGAGCAAGTAGTGTCGGAGCAAGTTATGCCAATGTAGTTTGTTATAAATGTGGAAAACCAGGCCACATTATTAGAAATTGCCCGAACCAGGAGAACACGAATGGACAAGGCCGTGGAAGAGTTTTCAATATTAATGCGGTAGAGGCACAGGAAGACCCGGAGCTTGTTACGGGTACGTTTCTTATTAACAATAAATCTGCTTACGTTTTATTTGATTCGGGTGCGGATAGAAGCTATATGAGTAGAGATTTTTGTGCTAAATTAAGTTGTCCATTGACGCCTTTGGATAGTAAATTTTTACTCGAATTAGCAAATGGTAAATTAATTTCAGCAGATAATATATGTCGGAATCGAGAAATTAAACTGGTTAGCGAAACATTTAAGATTGATTTGATACCAGTAGAGTTAGGGAGTTTTGATGTGATAATCGGTATGGACTGGTTGAAAGAAGTGAAAGCGGAGATCGTTTGTTACAAAAATGCAATTCGCATTATACGAGAAAAAGGAAAACCCTTAATGGTGTACGGAGAAAAGGGCAACACGAAGCTACATCTTATTAGTAATTTGAAGGCACAAAAACTAATAAGAAAAGGTTGCTATGCTGTTCTAGCACACGTCGAGAAAGTACAAACTGAAGAAAAGAGCATCAATGATGTTCCCATTGCAAAAGAATTTCCCGATGTATTTCCGAAAGAATTACCGGGATTACCCCCACATCGATCCGTTGAATTTCAAATAGATCTTGTACCAGGAGCTGCACCAATAGCTCGTGCTCCTTACAGACTCGCACCCAGCGAGATGAAAGAACTGCAAAGCCAATTACAAGAACTTTTAGAGCGTGGTTTCATTCGACCAAGCACATCACCGTGGGGAGCTCCTGTTTTGTTTGTCAAGAAGAAAGATGGTACATTCAGGTTGTGTATCGACTACCGAGAGTTGAACAAACTTACCATCAAGAACCGCTACCCACTACCGAGAATCGACGACTTATTTGATCAATTACAAGGCTCGTCTGTTTATTCAAAGATTGACTTACGTTCCGGGTATCATCAAATGCGGGTGAAAGAAGATGATATTCCAAAGACTGCTTTCAGAACACGTTACGGTCATTACGAGTTTATGGTCATGCCGTTTGGTTTAACTAATGCACCAGCTATGTTCATGGACCTTATGAACCGAGTGTGTGGACCATACCTTGACAAGTTTGTCATTGTTTTCATTGATGACATACTTATTTACTCAAAGAATGACCAAGAACACGGTGAACATTTGAGAAAGGTGTTAGAAGTATTGAGGAAGGAAGAATTGTACGCTAAGTTTTCAAAGTGTGCATTTTGGTTGGAAGAAGTTCAATTCCTCGGTCACATAGTGAACAAAGAAGGTATTAAGGTGGATCCGGCAAAGATAGAAACTGTTGAAAAGTGGGAAACCCCGAAAACTCCGAAACACATACGCCAGTTTTTAGGACTAGCTGGTTACTACAGAAGGTTCATCCAAGACTTTTCCAGAATAGCAAAACCCTTGGCGGAAACACCATTGACCATAATTAACTTTGGTCGGTTGGTTGAGGATTTTCTTTTACTTAACCGTTTTATTATTTCCCCCACCGGTTCTATTTCTTCATCCGGTTCCGATTCTTCTTCCGGTTCCGACTCTTCTTCCGGTTCCTCTTCGGGAACTTGTGAATCAGTCCACAAATCATTCCAATTTACATTTGACTCTTCATTATTATTAGGTGAGTCAATGGGACTTGTTCTAGAGGTAGACATCTATCACATAATATCAAACACGTTAAGAGATTAATATATCACATAATATTCATATGTTAAAAATATATAGTTTCCAACAAAAATGTTAAGCAATCATTTTTAAAGAAAACACGGTCGAAGTCCAGACTCACTAATGCATCCTAACAAACTCGATAAGACACACTAATGCAAATTTTCTGGTTCTCTAAGACCAACGCTCTGATACCAACTGAAATGTCCCGTTCTTATTGATTAAAAACGTTCCATATTAATTGATTTCGTTGCGAGGTTTTGACCTCTATATGAGACGTTTTTCAAAGACTGCATTCATTTTTAAAACAAACCATAACCTTTATTTCATAAATAAAGGTTTAAAAAGCTTTACGTAGATTATCAAATAATGATAATCTAAAATATCCTGTTTACACACGACCATTACATAATAGTTTACAATACAAATATGTTACATCGAAATCAGTTTCTTGAATGCAGTTTTCACACAATATCATACAAACATGGACTCCAAATCTTGTCCTTATTTTAGTATGCAACAGCGGAAGCTCTTAATATTCACCTGAGAATAAACATGCTTTAAACGTCAACAAAAATGTTGGTGAGTTATAGGTTTAACCTATATATATCAAATCGTAACAATAGACCACAAGATTTCATATTTCAATACACATCCCATACATAGAGATAAAAATCATTCATATGGTGAACACCTGGTAACCGACAATAACAAGATGCATATATAAGAATATCCCCATCATTCCGGGACACCCTTCGGATATGATATAAATTTCGAAGTACTAAAGCATCCGGTACTTTGGATGGGGTTTGTTAGGCCCAATAGATCTATCTTTAGGATTCGCGTCAATTAGGGTGTCTGTTCCCTAATTCTTAGATTACCAGACTTAATAAAAAGGGGCATATTCGATTTCGATAATTCAACCATAGAATGTAGTTTCACGTACTTGTGTCTATTTTGTAAATCATTTATAAAACCTGCATGTATTCTCATCCCAAAAATATTAGATTTTAAAAGTGGGACTATAACTCACTTTCACAAATTTTTACTTCGTCGGGAAGTAAGACTTGGCCACTGTTGATTCACGAACCTATAATAATATATACATATATATTAAAGTATGTTCAAAATATATTTACAACACTTTTAATATATTTTGATGTTTTAAGTTTATTAAGTCAGCTGTCCTCGTTAGTAACCTATAACTAGTTGTCCACAGTTAGATGTACAGAAATAAATCGATAAATATTATCTTGAATCAATCCACGACCCAGTGTATATGTATCTCAGTATTGATCACAACTCAAACTATATATATTTTGGAATCAACCTCAACCCTGTATAGCTAACTCCAACATTCACATATAGAGTGTCTATGGTTGTTCCGAAATATATATAGATGTGTCGACATGATAGGTCGAAACATTGTATACGTGTCTATGGTATCTCAAGATTACATAATATACAATACAAGTTGATTAAGTTATGGTTGGAATAGATTTGTTACCAATTTTCACGTAGCTAAAATGAGAAAAATTATCCAATCTTGTTTTACCCATAACTTCTTCATTTTAAATCCGTTTTGAGTGAATCAAATTGCTATGGTTTCATATTGAACTCTATTTTATGAATCTAAACAGAAAAAGTATAGGTTTATAGTCGGAAAAATAAGTGACAAGTCGTTTTTGTAAAGGTAGTCATTTCAGTCGAAAGAACGACGTCTAGATGACCATTTTAGAAAACATACTTCCACTTTGAGTTTAACCATAATTTTTGGATATAGTTTCATGTTCATAATAAAAATCATTTTCTCAGAATAACAACTTTTAAATCAAAGTTTATCATAGTTTTTAATTAACTAACCCAAAACAGCCCGCGGTGTTACTACGACGGCGTAAATCCGGTTTTACGGTGTTTTTCGTGTTTCCAGGTTTTAAATCATTAAGTTAGCATATCATATAGATATAGAACATGTGTTTAGTTGATTTTAAAAGTCAAGTTAGAAGGATTAACTTTTGTTTGCGAACAAGTTTAGAATTAACTAAACTATGTTCTAGTGATTACAAGTTTAAACCTTCGAATAAGATAGCTTTATATGTATGAATCGAATGATGTTATGAACATCATTACTACCTTAATTTCCTTGGATAAACCTACTGGAAAAGAGAAAAATGGATCTAGCTTCAATGGATCCTTGGATGGCTCGAAGTTCTTGAAGCAGAATCATGACACGAAAACAAGTTCAAGTAAGATCATCACTTGAAATAAGATTGTTATAGTTATAGAAATTGAACCAAAGTTTGAATATGATTATTACCTTGTATTAGAATGATAACCTACTATAAGAAACAAAGATTTCTTGAGGTTGGATGATCACCTTACAAGATTGGAAGTGAGCTAGCAAACTTGAAAGTATTCTTGATTTTATGAAACTAGAACTTTTGGAATTTATGAAGAATACTTAGAACTTGAAGATAGAACTTGAGAGAGATCAATTAGATGAAGAAAATTGAAGAATTAAAGTGTTTGTAGGTGTTTTTGGTCGTTGGTGTATGGATTAGATATAAAGGATATGTAATTTTGTTTTCATGTAAATAAGTCATGAATGATTACTCATATTTTTGTAATTTTATGAGATATTTCATGCTAGTTGCCAAATGATGGTTCCCACATGTGTTAGGTGACTCACATGGGCTGCTAAGAGCTGATCATTGGAGTGTATATATCAATAGTACATACATCTAAAAGCTGTGTATTGTACGAGTACGAATACGGGTGCATACGAGTAGAATTGTTGATGAAACTGAACGAGGATGTAATTGTAAGCATTTTTGTTAAGTAGAAGTATTTTGATAAGTGTCTTGAAGTCTTTCAAAAGTGTATGAATACATATTAAAACACTACATGTATATACATTTTAACTGAGTCGTTAAGTCATCGTTAGTCGTTACATGTAAATGTTGTTTTGAAACCTTTAGGTTAACGATCTTGTTGAATGTTGTTAACCCATTGTTTATTATAACAAATGAGATGTTAAATTATTATATTATCATGATATTATGATATATAATATATCTTAGTATGATGTATATACAGTTAAATGTCGTTACAACGATAATCGTTACATATATGTCTCGTTTCGAAATCATTAAGTTAGTAGTCTTATTTTTACATATGTATTTCATTGTTAATACACTTAATAATATATTTACTTATCATTTAACATAATTAACCAAGTGTATCAATATCTTAATATGATTCATATGTACCTAGTAAGACGTTGTTATAACGATAATCGTTATATATATCGTTTTCGAGTTTCTTAAATTAATAGTCTCATTTTTATGTATATAACTCATTGTTAAAATACCTAATGAGATACATACTTATAATAAAAACATGTTAACTATATATATAACCATATATATGTCATTGTATAGTTTTTACAAGTTTTAACGTTCGTGAATCACCGGTCAACTTGGGTGGTCAATTGTCTATATGAAACATATTTCAATTAATCAAGTCTTAACAAGTTTGATTGCTTAACATGTTAGAAATATTTAATCATGTAAATATCAATCTCAATTAATATATATAAACATGGAAAAGTTCGGGTCACTACAGTCGTCTCCAGACATGGAATACCAATCTCTATTATCTCTGATAGGGATGGCAGATTTATTTCAAGATTCTGGCAGACATTACAGCAAGCATTAGGAACTCGCCTAGACATGAGTACTGCCTATCATCCACAAACTGATGGGCAGAGTGAAAGGACAATACAAACGCTTGAAGATATGCTACGAGCATGTGTTATTGATTTCGGAAACAGTTGGGATCGACATCTACCGTTAGCAGAATTTTCCTACAACAACAGCTACCATTCAAGCATTGAGATGGTGCCGTTTGAAGCACTTTATGGTAGAAAGTGCAGGTCTCCGATTTGTTGGAGTGAAGTGAGGGATAGACAGATTACGGGTCTGGAGATTATACAAGAAACTACCGAGAAGATCATCCAAATTCAACAACGGTTGAAAACCGCCCAAAGTCGACAAAAGAGCTACGCTGACATTAAAAGAAAAGATATAGAATTTGAAATTGGAGAGATGGTCATGCTTAAAGTTGCACCTTGGAAAGGCGTTGTTCGATTTGGTAAACGAGGGAAATTAAATCCAAGGTATATTGGACCATTCAAGATTATTGATCGTGTCGGACCAGTAGCTTACCGACTTGAGTTACCTCAACAACTCGCGGCTGTACATAACACTTTCCACGTCTCGAATTTGAAGAAATGTTTTGCTAAAGAAGATCTCACTATTCCGTTAGATGAAATCCAAATCAACGAAAAACTTCAATTCATCGAAGAACCCGTCGAAATAATGGATCGTGAGGTTAAAAGACTTAAGCAAAACAAGATACCAATTGTTAAGGTTCGATGGAATGCTCGTAGAGGACCCGAGTTCACCTGGGAGCGTGAAGATCAGATGAAGAAGAAATACCCGCATCTATTTCCAGAAGATTCGTCAACACCTTCAACAGCTTAAAATTTCGGGACGAAATTTATTTAACGGGTAGGTACTGTAGTGACCCGAACTTTTCCATGCTTATATATATTAATTGAGATTGATATTTACATGATTAAATGTTTCCAACATGTTAAGAAATCAAACTTGTTAAGACTTGATTAATTGAAATAGGTTTCATATAGACAATTGACCACCCAAGTTGACCGGTGATTCACGAACGTTAAAACTTGTAAAAACTATATGATGACATATATATGGTTATATATATAGTTAACATGATATTATGATAAGTAAACATATCATTAAGTATATTAACAATGAACTACATATGTAAAAACAAGACTACTAACTTAATGATTTTGAAACGAGACATATATGTAACGATTATCGTTGTAACGACATTTAATGTATATATATCATATTAAGAGATATTCGTACATCATAATATCATGATAATATAATAATTTAAAATCTCTTTTGATATTATAAACATTGGGTTAACAACATTTAACAAGATCGTTAACCTAAATGTTTCAAAACAACATTTACATGTAACGACTAACGATGACTTAACGACTCAGTTAAAATGTATATACATGTAGTGTTTTAATATGTATTCATACACTTTTGAAAGACTTCAAGACACTTATCAAAATACTTCTACTTAACAAAAATGCTTACAATTACATCCTCGTTCAGTTTCATCAACAATTCTACTCGTATGCACCCGTATTCGTACTCGTACAATACATAACTTTTAGATGTATGTACTATTGGTATATACAATCCAATGATCAGCTCTTAGCAGCCCATGTGAGTCACCTAACACATGTGGGAACCATCATTTGGCAACTAGCATGAAATATCTCATAAAATTACAAAAATATGAGTAATCATTCATGACTTATTTACATGAAAACAAAATTACATATCCTTTATATCTAATCCATACACCAACGACCAAAAACACCTACAAACACTTTAATTCTTCAATTTTCTTCATCTAATTGATCTCTCTCAAGTTCTATCTTCAAGTTCTAAGTGTTCATCATAAATTCCAAAAGTTCTAGTTTCATAAAATCAAGAATACTTTCAAGTTTGCTAGCTCACTTCCAATCTTGTAAGGTGATCATCCAACCTCAAGAAATCTTTGTTTCTTACAGTAGGTTATCATTCTAATACAAGGTAATAATCATATTCAAACTTTGGTTCAATTTCTATAACTATAACAATCTTATTTCAAGTGATGATCTTACTTGAACTTGTTTTCGTGTCATGATTCTGCTTCAAGAACTTCGAGCCATCCAAGGATCCGTTGAAGCTAGATCCATTTTTCTCTTTTCCAGTAGGTTTATCCAAGGAAATTAAGGTAGTAATGATGTTCATAACATCATTCGATTCATACGTATAAAGCTATCTTATTCGAAGGTTTAAACTTGTAATCACTAGAACATAGTTTAGTTAATTCTAAACTTGTTCGCAAACAAAAGTTAATCCTTCTAACCTGACTTTTAAAATCAACTAAACACATGTTCTATATCTATATGATATGCTAACTTAATGATTTAAAACCTGGAAACACAAAAAACACCGTAAAACCGGATTTACGCCGTCGTAGTAACACCGCGGGCTGTTTTGGGTTAGTTAATTAAAAACTATGATAAACTTTGATTCAAAAGTTGTTATTCTGAGAAAATGATTTTTATTATGAACATGAAACTATATCCAAAAATTATGGTTAAACTCAAAGTGGAAGTATGTTTTCTAAAATGGTCATCTAGACGTCGTTCTTTCGACTGAAATGACTACCTTTACAAAAACGACTTGTAACTTATTTTTCCGACTATAAACCTATACTTTTTCTGTTTAGATTCATAAAATAGAGTTCAATATGAAACCATAGCAATTTGATTCACTCAAAACGGATTTAAAATGAAGGAGTTATGGGTAAAACAAGATTGGATAATTTTTCTCATTTTAGCTACGTGAAAATTGGTAACAAATCTATTCCAACCATAACTTAATCAACTTGTATTGTATATTATGTAATCTTGAGATACCATAGACACGTATACAATGTTTCGACCTATCATGTCGACACATCTATATATATTTCGGAACAACCATAGACACTCTATATGTGAATGTTGGAGTTAGCTATACAGGGTTGAGGTTGATTCCAAAATATATATAGTTTGAGTTGTGATAAATACTGAGATACGTATACACTGGGTCGTGGATTGATTCAAGATAATATTTATCGATTTATTTCTGTACATCTAACTGTGGACAACTAGTTGTAGGTTACTAACGAGGACAGCTGACTTAATAAACTTAAAACATCAAAATATATTAAAAGTGTTGTAAATATATTTTGAACATACTTTGATATATATGTATATATTGTTATAGGTTCGTGAATCAACCAGTGGCCAAGTCTTACTTCCCGACGAAGTAAAAATCTGTGAAAGTGAGTTATAGTCCCATTTTTAAAAATCTAATATTTTTGGGATGAGAATACATGCAGGTTTTATAAATAATTTACAAAATAGACACAAGTATGTGAAACTACATTCTATGGTTGAATTATCGAAATCGAATATGCCCATTTTTATTAAGTCTGGTAATCTAAGAATTAGGGAACAGACACCCTAATTGACGCGAATCCTAAAGATAGATCTATCGGGCCCAACAAGCCCCATCCAAAGTACCGGATGCTTTAGTACTTTGAAATTTATATCATATCCGAAGGGTGTCCCGGAATGATGGGGATATTCTTATATATGCATCTTGTTAATGTCGGTTACCAGGTGTTCACCATATGAATGATTTTTATCTCTATGTATGGGATGTGTATTGAAATATGAAATCTTGTGGTCTATTATTATGATTTGATATATATAGGTTAAACCTATAACTCACCAACATTTTTGTTGACGTTTTAAGCATGTTTATTCTCAGGTGATTATTAAGAGCTTCCGCTGTCGCATACTTAAATAAGGACGAGATTTGGAGTCCATGCTTGTATGATATTGTGTAAAAACTGCATTCAAGAAACTTATTTTGTTGTAACATATTTGTATTGTAAACCATTATGTAATGGTCGTGTGTAAACAGGATATTTTAGATTATCATTATTTGATAATCTACGTAAAGTTTTTTAAAACCTTTATCTATGAAATAAAGGTTATGGTTTGTTTTAAAAATGAATGCAGTCTTTGAAAAATGTCTCATATAGAGGTCAAAACCTCGCAACGAAATCAATTAATATGGAACGTTTTTAATCAATAAGAACGGGACATTTCAAAAATGACTTTAAAATACTGAGATAACTCCTCAAAATGTTATCAAAATACTTTATAATTTAGGAGTTATCAAATACCCCACATTTGAACTTTTACTTGTCCTCAAGTAAATTTATCATATTATTTCAAATGGGGATAAATAATTTGAAACAATTTAAATGGGTATAGAAAGTTGAAGCAAAATGCAAAGTCAAACAAATGTCTGATTATAAGCTAGCTTTTATTATTAAAAGAACTTGTCTGAATCAGACCAAGGAATACAAGCAGTCCTAATGTTTATTAAATCAGATTTATACAGTTTGGTCATCATTGGACTCTTTTGTGTTCTAGAGAATTTTAGAAGTGTATGATTCTCATTGGAACTCTTTTATTTTGTTGGCCTTCATTGGGCTCTTTTTCTTTTTATAACAATTACTTTTAGCAATGTTTTTCTAATTTGGCCCGTATTTGAACTCTTTTGCTGCCTCAGTTGTCCATGCTTATTATGCCATATGGTAGTGGCTATAAGTTTGCAATCGTTTCATAATTTTTGGCGTTTATTTCCTATTTTAAGTAATTCGATCTCGAAATTGAGAGTAGTTCTTTATTAACTTTAAGATTAAGTTAGATAAAAAGACATAAGTTTGACTAAGAATTTACACTTCAAAAATTTAAATTTTGTACCCATTTTTCAATTATTTTAACTTTATCTCAATCATTTGGTCATCTCCCACCCTACCTTTGAAAGTTGCAATGTCCTCATTGCATGAAATAAATAAAATGAAAATAAGTGTAAGTGAGAAAAAGTAATTCTCCCCTTTTTCGAGCTTTAAGCGTAGTCAAGAAGCATCTTTAATTGCTTCTATACCTGTTCGTCCTTCAATCGTCATCGCATACATATACATGATAATAAACCAAGCAAACACATCTATATAATATTAAAAAGGTTCCCATGCATACGATAATTAAACATAGTTAAAGTTATTACAGACCAAAGTACGAATTATTAGAATAATAAAAGTGTTTCAAACATAACATAACCAATAAAATCATCACAGGGGCCTCAACATCCCCTACTCCTCAACATCCTCATCAACATCAACAGTGGGGTGGATCTGGGCTAAGGCATAGGTGCGATCATAACGCGCTGGTGGATAGGCAACATCTGGAGCATAATATGGTGGTGGCTCATAGTATGTGGGCTCAAAGGGGTCAAAACTCGGATAGTGGCTATAGAACCTCTCATCATTATAAACTCCCCATTGAACTGAGTAATCAATACGCCCCAACTCATATGTAGTCTCCCTCCTAAATGCATCAAAATTAGTCCTATCCTCCTGGCGCTTAGCTAGTAACTCTCGGTGGTGATCTCCCATCATAGTGGACATATTGTAATGACCCGACTTTTTCGACTTATATTTGTACTTATTACTTTCGCGAAACTGTATATTTGTGCGTACTGTGTTAGATTATATTCTGGGATCATTATTCATGTTAAATACTTTCGTTAATACCTTACAATGTGCTATTAAGTACTTGGTTACTTAACTTGATCCCCGAATGCTTTTATGACCGTTACTGTCACTTGTCTTTTAAAGCGAGCTACGTACTTCGTACACATTTAACTTTTGTCATAATTGGAATATTATGACTATGTAATACTAATTGTTATTTTCTAATGACAATTACTTGGCTTATTGGTTGCTTAATTACGCTTAGTAATTTACTAATGCACACTAGTTAGTCTTATTGGACTTTTAATCTTAATGGACTTAAGCCCACCCTACTCTAGTTAATGGACCATTGAATTAGCCCAACTTTAATGGATTTATGACCCATTAAGATGCAGGACAAAAACCCATTAAGATGAGCCAACATACTAGCATTTTTGTTAACCATTACCACATATGTTGCATGGAATCCCAACAATAAGCATCACCTTTAAACCACCACCATGCAAAAAGCAAAGTTTGTTCCCCCTTGTCCCCCTTTAGGCCGTCGGCCATACACCCCACCACCACTATATATATCACACTTGATCCTTCATTACACACTTGATTTCATTCTCATTTTACACACACTTACTCTCTAATTTTTTCTCTAGTCTTTCTCACACTAAAATTGTAAGTTTTAAATTTCTTCTTCTTCTTCTTCTTCTTCTTCTTTTCTTCTTAATCACGATATCATCATCATCATAAGATCGAGCTTTTTAGTTTCTTGATCTTTTTATATCTTGTAGATTCAAACTTTGATTTGAATCCTTCAAGAACATAAAAGATTCAAGCTTTCTAGCTTTGAATCTTCATTTCTTTTTTGGATCTAAGTTTTCTAGCTTATGATCTCTTTATTTTTGTTAACAGATCAAAACTTGTGTTTATGATCTTCATGAAACTTGAAGATCTAATCTTTTGCTTTAAATATCTTCAAGAACATAAAAGATTCAAGCTTTCTAGCTTTGGATCTTCTTTACTTTGATGGATCTAAGTTTTATATCTTAAGATCACTTTGATTTTTCTAAAAGATCAAAACTTGTGTTTATGATATTCATGAAACTTGAAGATCTAGCTTGTTGCTTTAAAGATCTTCAAGGACATAAAAGATTCAAGCTTTCTAGCTTTGAAATCTCATAATTATTGTTAAGGGATCCAAGCTTTCTACCTTAGGGTTTCATTACTTTGTTTGATCTAAGTTATGTGACTTAAGGTCTTTCTTGATTTGAATCAAAGTTTGTAGCTTTAATCTTGAATAGAACTTGTATTTGTGTTAAGACTAAGAACATGATGCAACCTTGGTTCATCATCCTTCTAAAACTCTTAAGTGAGTTGTATTTCTTCTTAGTCTTGACATTGTGTGTTGATGGTTGAAACATGGTCAAAGTGATGCTAAAACATCAAGAGTTGTACACTTGAGGCTTATACGCATCAAGGATGAGAACCGTGATGAACATCAAGCACCAAGAAACCCACTGGCGCTCTTGTTTTCTGTTTTTCGGGGTCTGATCAGACTCCTGAGACTTCTGCAAAGTTGATTTTTCAGATAATTCGGTTCGAGTAGATGACTTTCCGTTTAAGACTCACCTAAATCCGATATACAGTTTAGGATTTATAGCCTTCCGAAAGTCACTACGCCTTTGTAATGACGTGCTGAAATTTCTGATCTACTCGCGCTTGAACCATCGCCACAGTCAAACAACATCGAGTTAGGATCTGAAAATTGGATATCCGTAAGAGGACTCACAAACGGTGCCTTGGCCACTGGTCGCGCATCATTTCAGTTTGTATAGAGTTCGTAGCAGCTTTTCGAAGTCAGCCCTTTGTTTCGATCTCTATTCTTGTTGAAAACTTACTTTATCTTTTACGAATGATGATGATGATGATGATACTTAAGACTTAACTTATTTACTTTTAAACTATTTAGTAACCTTTGACTTAGGTTGAGGACCTTTCAGACTGACTTACTACTTGCATACTTTTCATATCGACTTTTACCGCACATTCACTGTGAGTTATAGCTCCTTTTTACTTTAACTATTTTTGGGACTGAGAATACATGCGCTTTTTATGTTTTACATACTAGACACGAGTACTTAAACTTTATATATGTGTGGTGACATAACGACACAAAGATTCCCCTTAGATCGGTAACGTTTAACTATTGGTTTATGAACCGGTAGACGCGAATCTTAGATATGGATCCATAGGGTTTGACATCCCCACTCGGGCTAGTCGCGCTAGCAGTCAACGAGTGTTTAATACTTCGTAAACATACGCACTCGCCAAGTGCACTTTTAGGGGGTGATATATTACTTGTTAAGTTAGTTACCAGGTGCCCACGGATAAGCATATACTTTTCATACTGTTTTGAATACGAAATCTCGTGGTCTACATTACATTACTGATTACAAACAAACGATAGCTCACCAACATTCGTGTTAACATTTTAAAGCATGTACTTCTCAGGTGCTTAGACATTGTTTCTTCCGCTGTTAGACTTGCTGATACAGACTCGCTGTGTTAGATTTCCGCTGCATTGTTTAGAGATGTCTCAAGCATGGAACTTTTATTTTGCATTCACAAGTTATGTTATTTTTGAACAATGGCTTTGTAAAGACCTTTATGTCACGTACTCATGTTAATGCTTTTTATTCGTAGAAGCACATTATCTTATGGTAAACCATTTGACGTTGGTAAAGATGTTATCTTTTCATGAATGCAAAACTTGTTTTAAACAGCGTATAGTGTTATACCGTGTAATGGACCTATTGTTGATGATCAGTACACTTTGTTTTTGTACGGGGTATCACATTTGGTATCAGAGCATCGGTTGTATGGAATTAGGTTGCATTAGTGTGTCTTGACCGAGTCGAGTAGGATTCACTAATAGGACTAATCAACAACTTGCTCGTTTACTTGTTTCGGTGGAACTGCTGCATGCTACTGCTTACCTTTACTGCTATACGAACTTGCTGTATGCTATTTCTTATTCTCGCTACTGCATGCTACTATCTGCTTTTGATTGCATGCTACTTTGGTATGATATTGTCAATATTGCCATGCTAAGTACTGCTATAGATGATCTAGGCTGCCGTAGTTATGCCTGATTTCGTGCTTGCTATATGTCTTACTGACATGGAAAAAGTTATTTTTCCTTGTTCAGATATCGGACATGCCGCCCATGACCATTGACTTCGAGAGTGATTCAGATACGTCCGCTACTCCACCTACTATTGTTGCTGACTCACCGCTACCCTCCGGCGACTCTGGCGATTCGTCTTCTGGGGATAATAGACACGCACCTGACCTAATGGACATCTCAGACAGAGACGAGGATCCCGACGAGATTCCAGCTCCACCCAACCCTAGACTCCCAGGGCCACAGCATCATTCCGATGATACTGTGATCCCTGGGGGAAACGGGGGCGGTCCCTTCCATAACGAGCGTGGACATTGGGTTAGACGCATCGCTGACGGACGAGTCGTGCCGATTCCACCTGGCAGATACCGGGCCATGACTACTGGCCAGACGCTTTCTACCGCCCGTGATGTACCTGCACTACCTTCAGACGATTCAGACGGATCATCATCCGATGACACCAGCGAGGAGGATCCCGAGGAGGATTCTGAGGAGGATTCCGAGGAGGAGCATGTACCGCCACCCTCTACCCCACCGAAGAAGCGGTACCGCTACGATGGTACCGTTATTTCAGGGGTTAATGGAGGTAAGCCGTTCGTGAAAGCACATGGACAGTTGGTTAGGGTCATAACCCATAAGCGGGTTGTACCGTATCCTGCTGATCCATTTGTGCGTAAGGTCGCCTGCATTGTGCCATCTCTTTCTAGTGCTACATCTGCACCATCTAGACCATCTGCACCACCGACACCACCCACCATCGAGGAGCTGACGAGGGAAGTGCATGCCTTACGTGCTCGGGTAACTGAGCACGATTACCAGGTGTCCCACATGATGGACATCATTTACCCACCCTCACCCTAGGACTGTTGTATTAGATTTCATTGTGTATTTCCGTTAGTAGTTTCACCATTTCATTCATGTATTGTGCGAAACCTTATGTAGTTGTATGCAAATTTTCTTATTATCAATGGAATTACTGTTGTTTGAATTGTTGTACGGCGTTTTATTTAAGATATTACATGCTGGTTTTGTGCTATCTGCTACTAGTTTGCCATTCTTAGTGAACGTGTATTGTGTTGCTTCCATGTTGATTATCTTATGCTACGACGTTATCGAGTATTGATTAATGGATTTTGACTTAAGTCAAAATTTTTGTTTGGAAGATCAATGGCAAACGGAAGAGGTCCAAGAGAAATGCCCACTGCAGTGCAAATTAAGGAGATGATAGCTGCTCGAGTAGCCGCAGCTATGGCAGATACTAACCCTGCACAAGCTCCAATGGCGAACCAGATTGCTCAGAACGGGTGCACTTACAAAGAGTTCATGAGTTGCAAGCCACAAAATTTTAGTGGAACGGAAGGGCCAGTTGGGCTAACGAGATGGTTTGAAAAGTTGGAATCGGTGTTTCGTGTGAGTAACTGCTCTGAAGAGAACAAGACTAAGTTCGCATCCTGCACACTGTCGGTTGGCGCTCTGACATGGTGGAACACACTCGCCCAGGCTCAGGGAATTGATGAAGCTTATTCAACACCATGGGAGGAGTTGAAGAGAGCTATGATCGAGGAATACTGCCCCAGAACCCAAATTTAGAAAATGAAAGCGGAGTTTTGGGAACTAAAAGTCGTAGGAACTGACCTTGATGGCTATAACCGAAGGTACTTGGAGTTAGCCTTGATGTGCCCCACAATGGTTACTCCTAAATTTAAGCGATTGGAACGGTATCTGTGGGGACTTCCCAAGGACATCCAGGGAAATGTCACTTTTTTGAAACCAGCAAATGTCCCGGAAGCTATGCGCATGGCGCACACCCTGATGAATCAAATTACCCGCCAAGAGCCAGAGAAGGTGAAATCCGAATCGGGAGCTAGTAATGGGAAACATAAATGGGATGGAAACAAGGGTAAAGGTTTTGATCAGAACCTAGCCAAGAGGTATGAGAACTTTAAGGGAAACAACGACTGGAGGAACCCTAACCCTAACTACAAAGGTAGCCTTCCTCAGTGTAAGAGATGCTACAAGCATCACACTGGATACTGCAACGTTGTGTGTGAGAAGTGTAAAAGGGCTGGACACATCGGCAGATATTGTAAGAGTAACACCCCAGCTGTAAGGACAAACCCTAATAGACCAAGGAAGTGCTTTGAGTGCAGTCAGCAGGGCCACTTCAAGAATGAATGTCCTAACAAGAAGAAGGATGGCGGGCCAGTACGTGGAAGAGTCTTCAACATGAATGCCAGAGATACCTGCGAGGATCCTGACTTGGTTACAGGGACATTCACTGTCAATAAACTATTAGCTTCTGTTCTGTTTGATACTGGTGCTGATAGGAGTTATATATGTAGACATTTTTGCTGTAAGATAGATTGGTCGTTAGTTCCTTTGGATGAGAGTATACTTGTCGAGGTGGCCAATGGGAAACAGGAGAAAGTTGACCAAATTGGCCGAGGAGGTATAATAAACTTAGCTGGTGTGGATTTTGAGATTGATTTGATACCCATTAAGTTAGGGAGCTTTGATGTGATAGTCGGTATGGACTGGTTGTCCAAGGTAAAAGCAGAAGTTATCTATGGGGAGAAGATTCTTCGTATACCTCGCGAAGACGGTGTGCCGACTTCTGATGATGGCATAATAAAAAGATCTACGGGTGGGGCAAGGGAGAGTCTATTATAAAGATCCTTATATTCCCGCTTTTTTGCTTGAGGACAAGCAAAGCCAAGTGTGGGGTATTTGATATCGGTCAAAAAGTCACATTTTTATCCCCAATATTAAGCCCTAGAACAGTAAAGATTTAAACTTTGTTGGCAAAATTATCACTTTTTTGGTTGATTTTGTAGATTAAGTAATTACGAAGGCGATGCAAAAAGAATCAAGTAAAATAGAGCTAAAACGAAGATTCTAGAGCGAAAACGGTGAAAGACAAGAAATCAAGTTACGATCCAGCAAATCAGCAAGCCAAATGGCTTGCCAAATGGCCTGCCAGTGTGGCAAACATCCTGCCAAATACCCAGATCAAACGGCCTCGTTAAAAGGCTTACCTTAGCAAATGGGCCCTGCAAACGGCTTACCAAACGGCTTGCCAAACGGTCTGCCAGCCATTTGAAAGCAAATTCCAAGTCTATTTAAAGGGCTTTCTCCATCCATTTCAACACACACTCAATTTGTAATTCATTTCATATTTCAATCTTTTAGTTAGTTTTTAGTAGTAGTTAGCTTAGCTTTTATTTTCTGGAGGATATCCCGGCGAGTCCCTGCGATCTGGGGCAGATTTCTTCGGCCTTTTTAGGTTTTTATCCGAAACGCTTGTCTTTTGTATTAAACATGTGTTCTTACTTTTTATGTTTAATAATGCATTCTGATATTACCATGATAGCTTAATTAATCTGTATGTTTCCATGATAGAAGTTTGGGTTAGCGTAATTATGTTAATTTAGTACGATTACTGTTATAATACTGAACTAGGAAGTCTGATAGATTTGTATGCTAGCATCTTAAGGATTGACCAACCTAGGTTGTGATCAGGACTTGTCCACCTATATGAAATTAGCTACTTCATAGGATTAAGACCCCTGGTTATACTGTATATGAAGATTCTATGAACTCGGTATGGCCGGAGTTCCCGAGAGGCATTTAATGCGCTTTTAGGACACGGAACTTAGGAATTGAGACATGAATGACCTAGTATGCCTATTGAATGTTCCGAAGAGACTTCTTAGGAGCTGTTAAGATCTAGTTAGTGCCTTCACCGTGTGACCCAAGCCTATTGCATGTTCTTGTCTGATTATTGCCTTAGGTCTTAGCCATATCAACTGTTTAGGTATTCATTAGATTTCTATCTGCTTTACTATCAGTATATTAACTGTAATTGTAACGACCCATCAAAATTGTCATTGATGGCGCCGTTAACTTAGGTCCCATTACGTGGTCATAGTCCCTATATGAGACGCGTTTGACCAAAATTATGTCGCATTCATTTGAAACGTACAAGACTTACAAAGTTTAGTTTACCAAACGGTTCGACAACAAGTTTAAGTTTACAAAAGATGTAAAGTATAAATGAAATAAACTTGCGACATAATATAAGTTGAAAATCACGGTTGCTATAAATAGCGCAAACATGTATGCTTTAAGTTTGAATCCAAAAGTGCTATCGCTAGCGTATGCATGTATGCTTGACTCCAAGCAAGTAATCAAAGTGTGCGCGGAAGCATGTATCAAATAGCCAAGTATGAACCTGAGAAACATATAGAAAACTGTTAACGAAAAACGTTGGTGAAATCATAGATGTAGTAATAAACGTTATTTTTGAACCATAAGATTTAGTATTCCCATAAAATTAATCATCCAAATAGTTTGCATTCCAAAATAAGTTAGCGAGCACCCAATTATCAAGGCTTAACTTTCCTTCCATAGAACCCCATCACAATAGTGTTAGGACATACACTGTTTCTCGAAAATACATTCCATCCAAAATAACGGTAGCGAACCTTCCGAATGAGGGTTTGTCAAACCCGTATGGCCATACAACATAAGTTCTCGCTTACACCCGGCAAGTGTAACTAATGATAATCGAATTGAGATTTTTGTTCAAACTCGCTGTGGAATGTTTGTTTCATCGAACTTGTGTTCAAAACATGAAAGTAAGTAGTACAAGATGTAACAAGGTATATGTTTCTCAGCCCACGATTTAAAAGAATAAAAGTTGTTGAAAAGGTGGGACTATGATCTCACCTCGAGTGCACGAGTATAAATGTACTTCACAAAGTAAACGTGTGCATGAAAGTTGTTTAGCTTTGACCTAAATAAGTAAGTTATATCAATTAACCGGTTACAACACAAGGTCGGGCGAAATGTGTTCAATTAGTCCTATGGCTCGTTACTACTCGAATAGTATAGCATGTGAATCACATTGTCAAGTTTCATGCAAGAATCAAGTATGAAGGCACGTTAGAAAGATTGCATAAGTATTTGGTTAAGTTTGAGTAAAAGTCAAACTTTGGTCAAAGTCAATGAAAAAGTCAACACGTTCGGGTCGGGTCCCGAACTATTTTTCTGAGGTTATTATTCATATATAAGCATGTTAGAACAAGTTACATGTTAATCGGAGGTACGTAGCATAGTTGGAATTAAACAAAAAAGTGAAAAGTTGAACAGTCCCCAAACACGGCCATTGCCGGGCCGCGACAGAGGAGGGCCGCGCCGCGACATTAGGCGTGGCCTGGTACCTGGGCTGTTTCAATTGTTCAAGTCTCAACCAAACTTCATTTAAACACAATTAACGAACCGTAAACATTTAAAACACGTATCTTATATCGTTGGAAAGGTAATTTGACGAGGAACACGACCTAACACATTTCATTAGCCAAAAACACCATTTAAAATAATCAACTCCTCGTCGAATGATCGTTAAAAGTTCATTATCAAAGTTTCAAGTTCATAAAATGCATTTCATGATTCAGGAATTCAATTTACACATACGATACACCGTTCCAAAGGTAATTAAACATACATTGCAACTAAACACTTACTAACAATATTAACAAGCATTCAATGCATCAAAAGTTCATTTTAAAGTTCAATAAACCCTAACCAAGAATCATGAATTCAACCATTTTGTAAATGAAGCTTTTCTAAATCAACCTACATACCAAAACGAAGCTAACGATGCTAGTAACACATTTAATACACGAACTTTAACATTTAAACAACATTTAATCATCCAAAATTTAAGATTAAGCACACCCATTTTTCATATTCAAGCTAGTTACTCAAAACAACAAATCGAGCAAACTAAACACATATTCATGTTAGACTTGAGCCATAGACACTAATTAACACCATTTCAAGTCAAAAACACTAAGAACATGAAATCTAAAGTTTTAGAAATGTTACCCAAATGAGATGAAATTGGTACCAAAATGTAGAGGATGAAGAGAGGATCACGAATATGTAATTTGTTTTGATGTTGGCCTCCTAGATCGAATTTAGATGATGAATAATTGAATTGAGTGTTTGTGTGTGTTCTTGAGATGGAGAGAAAAAGAAGTAAGAAAAAGAAAGAGGAGGTTGAATGAGTGGTGGTGGTGGTGAAGTGGTTGACTAGTTGACCTAGTCACCACTTTGCCCACTTGGCAACTTTGGTCCCTCAAGTTTCAAAGCAGGTGCGGGAATTAATCAAACGAATATTTTAAAAACGCTCGAGTAAACGAGTGATGTTATAATTAAATAACGGGAATATTATGAACGTTAGTCAACGAAAGGTACGAATTTAGATAACGGAAGATATTATCTATAAAAAAAGACGGTGTTAAAATAAATTTAACGGAAAAATGCGGGATGTTACATTACCTAAACCTTAAAAGAAATTTCATCCTGAAATTTAGTTAGAAGTAGTAGTTGTTGTTTCTTCTTCGAAACCTCGCGTTGCAAATTCTACGAAAAAGTGAAGGTACTTCCTTGGGCATTTCAACGAACTTGACAGTCGGGATTTTACGTTGTTTCAGAGTTTGGTTTCACGATTCAATATTTCATCCGATTCTGCTAGGATGGAAAGTTTGTCATCGATAGTAGGCTCGTCGATGAGGATAATAAGTTCTTATTTCGCAAGACACTTCTTCAAGTTTGATACACGGAATGTAGGATGAACGGAGCTCAATGGAGTCGGAAGATCGAAACGGTAAGCAACGGGTCCAATACGCCCCAAGATTTCAAAAGGATCAAAATATCGCGGATTTAGCTTTCTACGTTTCTCGAAACGGATTACACCTCCTCAAGGTGCGACTTTTAACGTTACGCGGTTTCCCACTTGGAATTCGAGAGGTTTACGTCTAACATCGGCGTGGCTCTTTTGTCGACTATGGGCCGTCTTGAGTCTTTCTTGGATTTGAACGATCCTAACAGTTATTTCATGAATGAGTTCGGATTTGGTGGTTTGATTGTTGCCTACGTCGGCCAAACAAATTGTAGAACGATAATTGCGGTCATATAAAGTTTCGAAAAGGTGCGGCGTTAATACACGAAAGAAAATTTTGTAGTAGGAGAATTTGACTAAAGGCAAGTACTTTTCCTCAAGTAAATTTGAAGTCAATAACACGAACTCGTATTATGGTTTCCAAGGTTTGAATCGTATGTTTTTTTGGTCCTTCGGGATGTGGTTGATGTGTTGTACTCATGTTTAAACATGGTCCCGAGGCTTTTTATAAAGCACCCCGAAATTTAGAAGTGAACGAGGATCTCGATCTGAAACGAGGTACATGTTCTTTTAAGATACATTTGAACAAGCTTGTTAGGACCTGAAAACGTTTGTTGGAACAAGTTTATGTTTCTCAAGAATTTCGCGCCGCGGAAGATTTATCGATTTTCGAAAACGTTCGTTAGGACTATTCTCCCTCGTGGTGAATACTAGTATAATGTGAAGAGTCTCTCTCTCCATTGAGAATTTAGATAAAGGATTTCCTTATACGGAAGTACGAGTGTAATGCGAGAGAAGTTTCCGCCTCGATGTGAGCATATCAAGCATGTTGTAGTTCGTCAATAAAACTGTGCGAAAACGAGATAGTATACACGTGTAACATACGTCTGATGTTGAAAGAATTTTCCATTCATTTGGAAGCATAAATATGGTCCGACAATAATCGAAGATGTGTCCCAGGTATGGTTGTTATCAGTATTCTCGGAGTTTTCTGATGTTCAAACAAGAAAAATGTGGTCATGTAAATGGCACATGGTGGTGATTAGGTTGATCGAGTCCAATCACCATCACGAGTCATTAGAACTTTGGTATGACTTACCGTAATATAACCACGTTGATCGAGTGTCGTTATATTACGCTAACTCATACCTCCATTCCCACATCACTCCATAGATTCAAGTTCGTGTAATCATGAAGTTTTAAAATGAACAACGTGTAACGACGTCTCTAACGTGACTCGTATTGAATCTAAAGAATTTGTGCAACTCTAAAGAAGCGTTCCCTGAGGGAAGTGTATAAATGATTGTTCATGTCAATGCGGTTCAAGTCGAACAATAATGTATTCTGGTACGAGAAGTGTAACGAATAATGATAACGAATAGTACGCAACTGTAGTGATAATTAGCGATGACGATACTCACCTAGAGTAGTGATGGTAGTAACAAGAAGTGGTAGATAGTAAGGAACACCGGTGTGACACCGATAGTAAGTTGAGATGGTGGCGAATAACAATCTGGGAGAAAGAGTTTCCGAACTAATGTGACTAATGAAGTCGTTGTCATCCTATCGTATATGAATCTTGAAATTAACCTGGGTTACCAGAAAGTGGCAGAATACCGATTCGTATGATGAAAGTTTTGTACCATTAAGAAGTTTGCCTAAGAATGATTCAAGTATAATGCACAAGTAGTCAAGTAAGTGCTATCTATAGCAAATGTATGTCAGAATGCAATGGCTAACTATCCGGTTGTAGTCTAGATTCACTAATGTGTCCTAACGACTCTGTCAGACACACTAATGCACATCCTAATTCCCTACAACCAATGTTCTGATACCATCTGTAACGACCCGGTAAAATCGTCATTGACGGCACCGTTAACTTAGGTCCCATTACGTGGTCGTAGTCCCTATATGAGATGCGTTTGACCAAAATTATGTCGCATTCATTTGAAACGTACAAAACTTACAAAGTTTAGTTTACCAAACGGTTCGACAACAAGTTTAAGTTTACAAAAGATGTAAAGTATAAATGAAATAAACTTGCGACATAATATAAGTTGAAAATCACGGTTGCTATAAATAGCGTAAACATGTATGCTTTAAGTTTGAATCGAAAAGTGCTATCGCTAGCGTATTCATGTATGCTTGCCTCCAAGCAAGTAATCAAAGTGTGCGCGGAAGCATGTATCAAATAGCCAAGTATGAACCTGAGAAACATATAGAAAACTGTCAACGAAAAACGTTGGTGAAATCATAGATGTAGTAATAAACGTTATTTTTGAACCACAAGATTTAGTATTCCCATAAAATTGATCATCCAAATAGTTTGCATTCCAAACTAAGTTCGCGAGCACCCAATTATCAAGGCTTGACTTTCCTTCCATAGAACCCCATCACAATAGTGTTAGAACATACACTGTTTCTCAAAAATGCATTCCATCCGAAATAACGGTAGCGAATCGTCCGAATGAGGGTTTGTCAAACCCGTATGGCCATATAACATAAGTTCTCGCTTACACCCGGCAAGTGTAACTAATGATAATCGAATTGAGGATTTTTGTTCAAACTCGTTGTGGAATGTTTGTTTCATCGAACTTGTGTTCAAAACATGAAAGTAAGTAGTACAAGATGTAACAAGGTATATGTTTCTCAGCCCATGATTTAAAAGAATAAAAGTTGTTGAAAAGGTGGGACTATGATCTCACCTCGAGCGCACGAGTATAAATGTACTTCACAAAGTAAACGTGTGTATGAAAGTTGTTTAGCCTTGACCTAAATAAGTAAGTTATATCAATTAACTGGTTATGACACAAGGTCGGGCGAAATGTGTTCAATTAGTCTTATGGCTCGTTACGACTCGAATAGTATAGCATGTGAATCACGTTGTCAAGTTTCATGCAAGAATCAAGTATAAAGGCACGTTAGAACGATTGCATAAGTATTTGGTTAAGTTTGACTAAAAGTCAAACTTTGGTCAAAGTCAACAAAAAATTCAACACGTTCGGGTCGGGTCCCGAACTATTTTTCACAGGTTATTATTCATATATAAGCATTTTAATCGGAGGTGCGTAGCATAGTTGGAATTAAACGAAAATGTGCAAAGTTGAACAGTCCCCAAACACGGCCATTGCCGTGCCGCGACAGAGGAGGGCCGCGCCGCGACATTAGGCGTGGCCTGGTACCTGGGCTGTTTCAATTGTTCAAGTCTCAACCAAACTTCATTTAAACACAATTAATGAACCGTAAAAATTTAAAACACGTATCTTATATCGTTGGAAAGGTAATTTGATGAGGAACACGACCTAACACATTTCATTAGCCAAAAACACCATTTAAAATAATAAAATCCTCGTCGAATGATCGTTAAAAGTTTATTATCAAAGTTTCAAGTTCATAAAATGCATTTCATGATTTGGGAATCCAATTTACACATACGATACGCTGTTTCGAAGGTAATTAAACATACATTGCAACTAAATACTTACTAGCAACATTAACAAGCATTCAATGCATCAAAAGTTCATTTTAAAGTTCATTAAACCCTAACCAAGAATCATGAATTCAACCATTTTGTAAATGAAGCTTTTCTAAATCAACCTACATACCAAAACGAAGCTACCGATGCTAGTAACACATTTAATACATGATCTTTAACATTTAAACAACATTTAATCATCTAAAATTTAAGATTAAGCACACCCATTTTTCATATTCAAGCTAGTTACTCAAAACAACAAATCGAGCAAACCAAACACATATTCATGTTAGACTTGAGCCATAGACACTAATTAACACCATTTCAAGTCAAAAACACTAAGAACATGAAATCTAGAGTTTTAGAAATGTTACCCAAACGAGATGAAATTGGTACCAAAATGTAGAGGATGAAGAGAGGATCACGAATATGTAATTTGTTTTGATGTTGGCCTCCTAGATCGAATTTAGATGATGAATGATTGAATTGGGTGTTTGTGTGTGTTCTTGAGATGGAGAGAAAAAGAAGTAAGAAAAAGAAAGAGGAGGTTGAATGAGTGGTGGTGGTGGTGAAGTGGATGACTAGTTGAACTAGTCACTACTTTGCCCACTTGGCAACTTTGGTCCCTCAAGTTTCAAAGCAGGTGCGGGAATTAACCAAACGAATATTTTAAAAATGCTCGAGTAAACGAGTGATGTTATAATTAAATAACGGGAATTTTATGAACGTTAGTCAACGAAAGGTACGAATTTAGATAACGGAAGATATTATCTAAAAAAAAGACGGTGTTAAAATAAATTTAACGGAAAAATGCGGGATGTTACAGTAATGCTGTATAATGTTTGAATTGATATGATCTCATTAGTATGATGGAATGGTTGTTAGTTTTCATTTAAGGTTTGCCAACTTAAACTGACGGATTCCTTCCATTTGTGATCAGTGTTCAATCAACACGGCACGTTGTTATTCAGTTAACTAAATTGATAACGAGGGTTACGATTAGAGCTTAACTCACTACTAAACCTAGTACTTTACTGAGGATTACCTTCGAGGTATTGTTACCTTTCAATTATACGACCAAGTGACATACTTCTCACTGCTCAAAGAGAACTCTGAGAGTTCAGAGACAAGTAGGTCGTGTAATTGGCTCATCCAACCAGATCTACATCATTCTAAGCATAGTCTTAACATAAGCATAATTACCTTTCCCTAACCCAATACTGATATCTTGGTCAACATTTCCCTGATCTGCACACTCCGGATATCCTTCCACTTATTTACTTTTCTGCACTTAGGACTTTTAGCTAAAAGCAACTACTATCTTTTATCCAGGTAATTTAACTAAAAGACAATTATCCACTTGATCTTCAATTCGTTAATCAGCAAAAAAATACGACACTAGGTTAAATTACACCTTCTATACCTTAGAAAGTAAAAGTAAATTTAGGCCCCTCACAATATAAATAAACGAAGACACTGTGTGCTACCGAACCGGACATCCTGCGACCTAACGACACCGCACAAATAAAACCGTCCGTTAGTAGCATATCAGTAGCTATCTTCTCTTGGCGCCGCCACCGGGGATTGAATATTTTTATTGAGAAAGATTTTAAACGGACAAAAGTGATGTTTGGTGGTGTCTAAGAAAGACAATTATACACGAAATTGGTTGTTGGATTTTCCGAACAGTCTCTAATTATATTGGGACCAAAAGGATCATGCCTCTCCGTAGTCGGCCTGGCCACCACGATACAAGTAATCTGTAAGAAATCCTATCAGTAAAGATATCCGATCTGGTTAGCGACCGAATTTCAAGAATAATTGTTTTTATTAAATTATCGGTCCTTTTAGTAAATTAATATTTTCTAAAAGTTACTTTTAAGTCTTTTTAAGAGAAAATCTAAAAAAAAAAATGGAACAACAAGATACCCTTGCTTCTATGCATAAGTCATGCTTAGAGGAAAGAGGAGGACCAATCACCTTAGGAACCGAAGGAATTCCTGAAATCAGTTCACACATGATTAAACTAGTCAGTATGATCTGTAAATTTCAAGGATTACCGACTGACGATCCAAACTTTCATTTAAATAAATTTATCAGTCTGGTCGACTCTTTTAAGAAGGAAGAAAACGAGAAAAACATTTTAAAACTTCAACTTTTTCAATATTCACTTTCTGCACACGCTTTAGCATGGTTTGACAAACTTAACCCGAATTCAATCCATTCATGGGAGGATTTAGCCACTAAATTTCTAAAAAAAATTTATCCACCCTCCCTGCAAACCTGTTTAAGAAATGACATCACAAATTTTTCTCAAAAAGAAATTGAGTCATTGTGTCTAGCAAGGAATAAAATAAATATGATGCTTAAAAGATGTCTGAATCATTCGTTAACTCGGGCAGACATAATCTGTACGCTTTATAATGGTTTGACCAAGGATGATAAGTCTCTCCTAGACATGGCCTCGCAAGGCAATTTCGTGTCCTGAACAGCAGACGAAGCATGGAATCGCTTAGACACAATAGCTACACAACAGGAAGATTGGAACAATGAAGCTGCTGAGAAGGATGATGTCTTTGCGCATACGGTAAAAATGCTGGAAACCAGGTTACAAGATCTCACCCTCACTCTTCAAAATTTACCATTTCCTAGAAACTCCGATGCTACTAGAACCAATCTAAGGTATCCTTACCATAGATGGGCACACAAACAACAAAATAGCTCGGATCATAATATAATATTCCCGTTGCACAAACCTGCTCTCCACTCTAAGGAAATTTTAGTTAAATTTATGAAAAAGAAATATGGGATAAACCTTTAAGTCATAGAATGTCAGAATAAGTTCGACACTTTGATAAAGACTTTTGAAGAATTGATCACTAATTTTCTGCTTACGCTTAAATGCTTAACCACTAAAGTTGAAATAGAGTGCAGTGAGTTTGATGCCCTAGTAATTACTAGAGAAGGGAAGGAAACAACTGTCAATATACCCATACAAGATTTTTTCGATAAGGAACCTGTGCTAATTGACCCAGTTGTCAATCCGCCGGAACCTATCTCTCCTAAGGCCCCGGAAATTATTCCGCGCGCCCGCATATCTTTCCCAGGTAGGCTTAGGAAGGAAAAATAAGAAGCGCAATTCGATAAGTATTGGGATATTATTAAGAATTTGCATTTGAATGTACGACTAGTAGATGCTTTAGTAGAAATGCCAAACTGCGCTAAATTTTTCAAAGAACTGCTTTTAAATAAAGAGAGATTAAGAGAGATAGTTAGCTTGCCCTTAAGTGAAGAATGCTCGTTAGTGTTAGAACATGGAATTCCCCCTAAGTTAGGAGATACAAGAAGATTTACGGTACCTTGCTACCTGCAAGATGTCCAAATTAGCAATGCGTTAGCAGACTTAGGAGCCAGTGTAAACCTAATGCCCTATTCGTTATTCAAGAAGCTAGGATTAAATGACTTAAGGCCTACCATAATGACTATCCAACTCGCGGACAGATCAGTTAGATTCCTCGAGGAATAGCTGAAGATGTCCTAGTTAGAGTGGATAAGTTCGCGTTTCCCATTGATTTCGTCATTATGGATATTGAGGAAGACATGGAGGTCCCACTCATTCTTGGCAGACCATTCCAGAATACTGCCAAGGCCGTAATTGATGTTCACGAGAAATCGTTAAAATTAAGGATTGGAGGAGAAGAAATCACATTCAATGTTGATCATCTAATGAGCCATCCTAAAGAAGAAGATGTGAATCTCTCTGATTCTTTTCAAGAATTCTTCAACGAATACCTGGAAGAAACTACGGCTATATGTAGTCAAGATCAAATTTCTAAGGATCTGTTTTTTACACCTCCTGAAGGAAATCTCGGCAACCATTCCGCCATAAACCTTAGTCAACACAAATCTCCCCTCTCTGAAAGTACTTTTCTTGGCAAGACTATTCAAATAGCACCGCTAGGACAAAGAATTCCTTTACCTCTATTAAGGAGAAGACCGAATGAAGAAACATATTTCATTTCGGTATATCAGGAACCCCAGTCAAAGGAGGACTGTGAGGAGTTTCCCGAACCTACCTTCGAAACTAAAGAAGACGTTTCTGAAGAGGAAGCATTAAGAAGGACAATTTCCATAAATGAAGAACAGATAGCATTAGTGACCGCTACTGAAGAATCAGAATTCCAGGAGAAGTATGACTCGTTAGACCGAAAGGAGATAGCTAGGATGAAGCCATCTATCGAGGAACCTCTGGAATTGGAGTTAAAGAAGTTACCCGACAATCTGGAGTATGCATTCTTAGAAGGAAAATCGCAACTCCCTGTAATCATCTCGAAAGACCTCACGCCACAAGAAAATGCAAAATTGATTCAAGTTTTGAAATCACATAAGAAGACAATTGCTTAGAAGATCTCCGACATAAAAGGGATCATCCCCAACTATTGCACCCACAAGATCTTCATGGAAGATGATTTCAAACCTTCAGTTCAGAGATAAAGAATGGTCAACCCTATGATTCAAGAAGTCGTCAAGAAATAAGTAATCAAACCTCTGGACGCTGGTCTGATCTATCCCATCTCTGATTCGCCATGGGTTTGTCCTGTTTAAGTGGTACCCAAAAAGGGAGGGACAACCGTAATTCAAAATGAGAATAATGAGCTTATTCCAACTCGGGAAGTCACCGGTTGGAGGGTTTGCATAGATTATCGTAAACTAAATGATGCATCCTGAAAGGATCATTTTCCATTACCTTTCATTGATCAAATGTTGGAACGTCTATCAGGAAATAAATACTACTGTTTCCTTGACGGTTTTTCCGGCTACTTTGAAATTCCCCTCGATCCAAAGGACCAAGAAAAGACAACCTTTACCTGTCCTTATGGAACATTTTGTTAGGACCCCGAAGTTGTATAGTGTTAATGTGAATTAAGCTTAAATGAAGGTTCCTTAGAAGAGGGCTATATAAGGAACCTAAGTAGTCCTAATTAGATAGCCATTGCATTGTAACTGAGTTCTAGAAGCTGTGGAATGTAATTTTATCGATTCTCTCTCATACCGAGTCTTCTTCCTACATACCGAATCTCACTCTATCTTATTATTTCTCTCAATCTCAACATGATCTGACCTATCATTTGGTATCAGAGCTTCCAGGAAGTGATTCTACATCACTATATTGATCCAGAGATTGTAGATTACAGAATCTGAATACTCTCGGTAAAATGAATCAGATTCGGTATTATCAAATTTGATAATCTGACGTTCAGATTCTTGTGATAAGTTCAGCGAAGGTGTATTAGGTCTATTAGAAAGAGTTTCGATCATCATTACAGCTTATTAACTTCAATTATGGAGAATCAAGTTGATTTTTAGAGTTTATGGCTAAAACTCCCGGTATTGCTTAATTCAAGCTTGATTCTGGATTTTTGTGAAGATTTAAAGATTCAGTTGTGTTCGTGAGGTGTTAAATCACATTTCTGTCGGTTCAATTTCTTCATTTCTTCAAATTTTGAAGATTTGATCAACATTCGGTATCGTAACTGTCATACCGAATCTGCTTCATTACTAAAAATTCATCTTAAGTGTTGCAGATTGTGGTGTGTTTGTGATTCTATCACATTCGGTTTGATCATACGCAGCTAATTGGTGTGGTTTGAGAAAGGATTCTGTTATATTTCTAAGTTTTAGACTTAGACTCGGTATTGTCAACTGCTACAGTTGACATTCGTTATCCTGAATCTTCGGTATCATTGATATTCTGTTTGTTACTAACTTGTTTTCTTGTGCAGCAAGGTTACCGAATCTAATTCAAGGGAATTGGATTGAGTTTACACATAATATTTTACAGAATTTGACTACCGAGTCATTTACTGATTCAGAATCTTGGTTTCACTTAATTATTTGGTTTTAAGTATTCTGAGGCTTCAAGTTGTGTGGTTACCGAATCCATACCGAATTTGGGTGTGTTACTTGTGATTCTTATCAGTTTCTGATACAGAATCTGGTTTACCGTATTGTTACCGAATCTGCTACAGTACCGAACCACTTAACGAATCTGCTACTGTACCGAATCTTTACCAAATCTGACATTCTTGTTTGATTTTATACTGAACCCTGATCATAGATTGTGTTTGATACCGAATCTATACCGAATCTACCTCAATTTAAGATGTCTACATAAGATACTCTTATCATTGGATCAGATTCCCGACCTCCAGTGTTGTTCGATGGCAAGTACACTCAGTGGCTTCATCGTATCACTCAGTACATAGACTATAAGGGTGAGAAAGCTAAACATATATGGGCTTCTCTGAGAGATGGTCCAGTTGTTGATTTTCATCCGGATACTGGTCTGCCAATTCCAGTCTATGAACTTTCTGGTGATAAACGTGAAAGAGCTCAGGGTGACATAGAGGCTAAGAATATTGTCATGCAAGCTATCCCATATGAGCTATTTGAAAATGTTGATAGCAACACTACTGCAAAAGATATATGGGATGAGATCAAACGACAACAAGAAGGTTATGACATGTCAGACGTTACTAAATTGAATAAGGCTCTTGGATTGTATGAAGATTTCAAGCAGGAACCAGAAGAACTACTCAAGGAAACCTACCGTCATTTCAATGGTGTTCTCAATGAGTTGAAAAGGTGTAAGATTGTAAAAGTACATGCTGAAGTCAACATGAAATTCCTCAAAAAGCTCAATGCTGATTGGCTTCCTTATGGAACCATTGTTCGATCTACCAAAGAGATTGACAAGTTGACTATTCATGAGCTTGTTGGAGTTCTTATGCATTACCAACCTGAGGTGTCTAAACTTCAAGAAGGAAGGAAAGAGTCTTCTCCGAGCGATCCTCTTGCTCTAATTGCCAAAAAGAAGAGCAAATCATTTTCCAAAAGCTTGTCCAAGAAAGTGCTTGTTGAAGAATCAACTGATTCTGAAGAGTTGAATCTTTCTGATGTTGATGATTCTCACCTTGAATTAGTCAAGATGGCAGCCATGTTCACAAACACCTTGAAGAAATACAAGTTTAAAGGCAAATCAAGCAATCAACGCAAACACTCATCATCTTCCTCGTACTACAAGAAAGCTGATCAATCCAAACAACAACGTGCTGATGATTCCAAGAAGGAAGATTCAATCTGTTTCAATTGTGGCAAAGCTGATCATTACTCTCGTGAGTGCAAGATGCCTAAGAAGAAGGACGCAGCTTATTACAAGAAGAAAATGTTGATGGCTAAGATTGTGGAAACTGGGGGAGAGCTGAAACCGGTTGATGATACTTGGTTTAACTGGACTGATGATTCAGACTCAGAGGTGGAACATGCAAATGTTTGCAAGGTGACTAAGCTCATCAAAGCTAAGGAAGCATTGGAGAATTCTGATTCAACATCTGACGATGATGAGGTACAATCAACTGAAATCTCACCTGATTTTATAAAAATGCAAAATGACTTGATGAAGAATCTGGTCTCAATGTCAAAAGAAGTTGATAATGCTAAAAACGAACATATATTTCATAGCATTATTCCTCAAGAAAGACAAGCTTTTAGTTGCAATTGTTCTATTTACAAGTGATATTCGTTTAAATAATAAAAGGTGAAGACAAAAGACAGATTCGACGAATTGAAGACGCAAACGACCAAAAAGCTCAAAAGTACAAAGTACAATCAAAGTGGTTCAAATTATTGATGAGAAACGTCTCCAAATTACAAGAGTACAAGATGTAAAACGCAAAGTACAAGATATTAAATTGTACGCAAGGACGTTCGAAAATCCGGAACCGGGACTAAAGTCAACTCTCAACGCTCGACGCAACGGACTAAAAATTACATGTCAACTATGCACATAAATATAATATAATATTTAAATAATTCTTAAAATTATTTATATATTATATATATTTATATAAATCGTCGGCAAAATGCAAACAAAGACATGTGACCTGGAAAAGCTGGCCATGCGATCGCATGGCCTGGAAGGCAAAAAACCATGCGATCGCATGGTGAACAGGGACAGGTCTGGTCCTATAAAGTTCGCGAGTTTTGGACGAATTTTTACACCTTTTTCCATCCATCTCTCTATCTATCATACGTAAATATATATATATATATATATATATATATATATATATATATATATATATATATATATATATATATATATATATATTAATTATAATTATAATTTTAATTTTAATTCTAATAATAAGGGTATGTTAGCGAATGTTGTAAGGTTATAAGTCGAAATTCTGTCCGTGTAATGCTACGCTATTTTTAATCACTGTAAGTTATGGTTAATGTTATTTTTAATTTAATGTCTCGTAGCTAAGTTATTATTATGCTTATTTAATGCCGAAGTAATCGTGATGTTGGGCTAAATATTAAAATTGGGTAATTGGGCTTTGTACCATAATTGGGGTTTGGATAAAAGAACGATACTTGTGGAAATTAGACTATGGGCTATTAATGGGTTTTATATTAACTAAAAATGATACCTCGTTGATTTAATATATAGACTTATAATTTGACGTATTTATATATAACCACATACGCTTGACTGGGTACGGTGGGCGGGATATCTATAAATACCAATAATTATTCATTTTACCGGACACAGAACTGGATTAATAGTTAATAGACTTGTTGAAACAGGGGTGGATTACATTCAAGGGTAATTGGTGTAATTGTTAACAAAGTAGTAAAACCTTGGTTTACACGCAGTCGATAACCTAGTGTATTCATTAAACAAAGTATTAAGACCTTGTTACAATTCGAATCCCCAATTAGTTGGAATATTTGACTTCGGAAATAAGAATAATATGATGAAGACTTCCGCATTTTATGATTATGACTGATGGACTATTATGGACAAATCCGTATGGACATATTGAATAATCCAGGACAAAGAACAATTAACCCATGGGAATAAACTAAAAACAACACGTCGAACATCATGATTATGGAAGTTTAAATAAGCATAATTCTTTTATTTTCATATTTAATTGCACTTTTAATTATCGTACTTTTATTTATTGTCATTATATTTAATTGTACTTTTAATTATCGTACTCTTTAATTGTCGTACTTTTTATTTATCGCATTTTTATTTATCGCAATTTCATTATCGTTATTTACTTTACGCTTTAAATTAAGTTATATTTATTTTTAATATTTTACATTAGGTTTTAACTGCGAATAAAGTTTTAAAATCGATAAACCGGTCATTAAACGGTAAAAACCCCCTTTTATAATAATAATACTACGTATATATATTTTTGTATTTTTACAATTATAAGTAAAAAAATATAGCGTTAAACTTGGCTAAGTCTCCCTGTGGAACCAACCGGACTTACTAAAAACTACACTATTGTACGATTAGGTACACTGCCTATAAGTGTTGTAGCAAGGTTTAGGTATATCCACTCTATAAATAAATAAATAACTTGTATAAAATTGTATCGTATTTAATAGTATTTCCTTGTAAAAATTAATACTATTTCCTAGTAAACCTCGCACACATCAATTATTTTTGGCCCCACTGCCGGGGAAATTGCTTAAACGCCGGAAGCGCAACGCTATATATATATAAAAAAAAGATTTTTATTAATTTTTAGTTTACTTTTATAAAAATACGCTTTTGTAAAAATACGTTTTAAATATACGAAAATATAAAAAGAAAATAAAAACAAAATATTTATATATTTTTAATAGTTTGTTATATATATATATATATATATATATATAAAATTATGAAGTTTCTTTATTTTTATTTTAGTTTTTATAATTAAATTTTTATTTAAGTTATATAAATATTATATATATATTTAAAACAGAAAACTGAAAAAAAAATATAAAAACCACGAGGCCCGGTACTGTAGCAGCCCAACTCTGGCCCGAAACCCTAGCTCATGCGATCGCATGAGCCCGAAGGCAAAAATTCATGCGATCGCATGAACTATCCTGACACGCCACAGTTGACCTGGTACTGCATTAATTACGGAGTATATTATTATTATTATTATTATTAATTAATTAAACCCTAATTAGGTTTTATATTTAATATTATTAAGTTTTAGTTTTATTATTTAATTTGTATAATTTAGTTTTATAAATTATAAAATTAATAGTTTTATAAAATAAATAATATAAAAATAATATTTTTATAAAAATTGTACTTTTTACAACTTTAAGTTTATTTTTTTATATTTTGTACCTTTTTAATCGTTTATTCGTAATATTTGTATTTTTCGCTCGTAATTAGTTTTAAGATATAGTTTTTGCCGTAGTTTTATTTTAATTTCTAGATTTTTAGGCTTTGCCGTAAAATCCCTTAAGTGCTTTTTCTTTAGACTAAGATTTAGATGCTTTAGAATTTTGCGACGCCGTTTTTATATTTTAGTACCTTTTTAAGTATTTGCCATTTTGGATATAGTTTTTCTTTTAAGCTTTAATACCTTTAGACGCAACTTTTAATTCTTAGTTTTTAGTTCCTTTTTAAGTTTCGACGCGCTACTTTCTTTTTATTTTTCGACCTTTTATTTTTCGACATGTTTCGACGCGCAATCTTTTTCTTTCTTATTTCTCGACGCTCTAGTTTATAGGACATAGAATTTTTTTTCTATTTCTTCTCTAAAATTTCAAAACGAAAAATTATTTTAAGTGGTTAAATTGATAGACATCCATTTTCTGGTTCGTAGTAATAGTTGGATTTGTACGTGGACCGAGTTATTGGAGCCAAACAGTACTCAATTATATTGAGACCAAACGACTCCTGCCCCTCTGCTGCATCTTTTGGCTATTCGAAACATGGGCAAAATCAGAAAAGTCTATTAATTTGATAACTTATAAAAATTTTCTTATTTTTATAACTAATAGGATATTCAGTGAATGCACCGAGCAAAACGTTCACCACCTTTTGTACGTTCACCACCTGTAACTAGATCAAGACATCTAGCAAATATTGTCGTCGTTGATTTTTCTTTAGAATCGTCATCCAGTCGACCAAGTACTCCAATTCAAATTTCTGATAATCCATTTTTTGAACCCGACCTCACAATTGAGAATCCGGAGAATATTCAGGGACGATTTCGAGATCCTGAACCATTAATCTTTCCTCCGGAACCACCAATCATTCAAACGGAGATTGTAGAGGAACCAACCATTAAATCAGAATCCTCTAGTGATTCAGATTCAACAAATTCAATCATGGAGAATCTGGAACCTCTAAGTATGGAAGACCGAATGAGAGCTAAACGCACTAGCCAAGGTCACGCAATTACTCAACCAGACATTAATGCGCCAGATTATGAAATCAAAGGACAAATCCTACACATGGTAACAAATCAATGCCAATTTAATGGTGCACCGAAGGAAGATCCAAACGAACATCTTCGTACCTTTAATAGGATTTGTACTCTATTTAAAATCCGAGAAGTTGAGGATGAACAGATATATCTCATGTTATTTCCCTGGACTTTAAAGGGAGAAGCCAAAGATTGGTTGGAATCGTCACCTGAAGGGGCGATTGATACATGGGACGTTTTAGTTGAAAAATTTCTTAAACAATTCTTTCCGGCATCTAAAGCCGTAAGACTTCAAGGAGAAATTGTTACGTTCACACAAAAGCCAAATGAAACTCTATATGAGGCGTGGACAAGATTTGAAAAGTTATTAAGAGGATGTCCGCAACATGGTTTAGACACTTGTCAAATAGTACAAATATTCTACAAAGGATGCGACATCACTACAAGAAAAGACATAGATATAGCAGCTGGTGGTTCCATTATGAAGAAAACCGCAACTGACGCTTACAAAATTATTGATAACACTGCTTCTCACTCACATGAGTGGCACCAAGAAAAAGATATCGTTAGATCATCTAAAGCAGCTAGAGCCGATTCTAACCATGACTTAGATTCCATTTCCGCAAAGATAGATGCTGTCGAGAGACGAATGGAAAAGATGACTAAAGATATACACTCAATACGAATTAGTTGTGAGCAGTGTGGAGGACCACATTTGACAAAAGATTGTCTCAGTATTGAACTAACAATGGAACAAAGAGATAATGTTTCATACATAAACCAAAGGCCTGAAAATAATTATCAGAATAATTATCAACCGCCAAGACCAATCTACAATCAAAACCAGAATTATAACCGAAATGTTCCATACAACAACCAACAAGGTCCAAGCAATCAACAAGTATCCAATAATACTTACAATCATCAAAGACCTATTTTTCCAAACAAACCACCACAAACCGATGATAAAAAGCCAAATTTAGAAGATATGATATCGAAGCTAGTTGAATCTCAAACACAGTTTTTCACATCTCAGAAACAAACCAATGAACAAAATGCTCAAGCATTTAGAAATCAACAAGCTTCTATTCAAAATCTGGAACAAGAAGTAAGTAACCTAGCAAGGTTAATAGGTGAAAGAAAATCGGGAAGTCTACCTAGTGATACAAATGCTAACCCCCGGAATGAAACAGCTAAAGCCATTACCACAAGAAGTGGTATTACACTTAAACCACCTGAAATGCCTGTAATTTCTGATGAAGCTATTCCTACTCCACAAGAACCACAGTCTGAACAAGATAAGGAAAAAGAACTGGTAGTTGAAAAGGTTAATGAAGATAACACAGTTAAGGCTAAACCTTATGTTAAACTATACCAACCACCACTTCCTTACCCAAGTAAAATGAGAAAAGAGAGACTTGAAGCCGAGCAATCCAAATTCTTGGATATGTTTAAATAGATAAATGTCAATCTTCCTTTCATTGATGTGATTTCAGGAATGCCTAGATATGCTAAATTTCTGAAAGATCTGATCACAAATAGAGAGAAAATGGAAGAACTCTCGGCTGTTACTATGAATGCTAATTGTTCTGCAGTACTGTTGAATAAGATATCAGAAAAATTATCAGATCCAGGAAGTTTCACAATTCCATGTTTTCTGGGTAGTCCTAGTTCAATAAAAGCATTGGCAGACTTAGGTGCTAGTATAAATTTAATGCCGTATTCACTATACGCTAAACTAGACCTTGGAGAATTGAAACCAACACGAATAAGCATACAACTAGCCGATCGATCAGTAAAATATCCTAGAGGGATAATGGAGAACATGCTAGTTAAAGTTGGTACTTTAGTATTTTCAGTAGATTTTGTTATTCTGGACATGGAAGAAGATTCTCGAGTTCCTCTCATATTAGGAAGACCATTCTTAAACACGGCCAAAGCAATAATAGACGTGTTCGGTAAGAAACTGACCTTAAGTATAGAGGACGAGAGTGTTACCTTTTCAGTTGATCGAGCAATGCAACAACCGCAATCTGCAGATGATACATGTTATTATATTCAAACTATAGATTCACATGCAGAATTGTTAGAAGAATTTACAGAATTACAAGGAACAGGAGAATGTTCTTTAGGAGAAGGAACTGAACCAATTGATGAAACTGAAATGTTAGCTACACTTATGGCTAATGGATATGAACCAACAACAGAAGAAATTCAAATGCTAAAAGAAGAAGACAGATATCGATATAAATCATCGATAGAAGAACCACCGACATTAGAGTTAAAGCCACTTCCGGACCATTTGGAATACGCTTATTTACATGGTAATCTGAATTACCTGTAATAATATCATCTTCTCTTACTAAAAATGAAAAATCTCAACTCATTTCTGTGCTAAAAGCTCAAAAACCAGCTATTGCATGGAAGATTCATGATATTAATGGAATAAGTCCTTCGTATTGCACACATAAAATCCTTATGGAAGAAGGTCATAAAACGTATGTCCAACGCCAATGAAGACTAAATCCAAATATGCAAGATGTTGTTAAGAAAGAAATTATTAAACTTCTTGATGCAGGTTTAATTTATCCAATTTCTGATAGTCCATGGGTAAGCCCAGTTCAATGCGTACCTAAGAAGGGTGGCTTGACTGTCATCACAAATGAGAAAAATGAGCTTATTCCTACTAGGACTGTAACAGGATGGCGTGTTTGTATTGATTATAGAAAATTATATGACGCCACCAGAAAAGATCCCTTTCCCTTACCTTTTATTGATCAAATGTTGGAAAGATTAGCTGGAAATAGTTACTATTGTTTTCTTGTTAGTTTTTTCGGATATTTTCAAATTCCAATAGCACCTGAGGACCAAGAAAAAACCACGTTCACGTGCCCTTATGGTACTTTTGCTTACAAACGCATGCCATTTGGACTTTGCAACGCCCCTGCAACCTTTCAAAGGTGCATGATGGCGATTTTTCACGACATGATAGAAGAATGCATGGAAGTTTTCATGGATGACTTTTCAGTCTTCGGTGATACTTTTGAATCATGTCTAGTTAATCTTGAACGAATGCTTATTAGATACGAACAATCAAACCTAGTACTTAATTGGGAGAAATGCCATTTCATGGTTAAAGAAGGCATCGTTCTTGGTCATAAAATTTCAAAGGAAGGAATTGAAGTGGATAGAGCTAAAGTTGATGTAATTGCTAAACTTTTACATTCCACAAATGTTAGAGGAGTTAGGAGTTTTCTAGGGCATGCCGGTTTTTACCGACGTTTCATAAAAGATTTTTCTAAAATTGCCACTCCTATGAATAAACTCCTAGAAAAGGATGCTCCATTCATCTTTTCGGATGAATGCATCAAAACTTTTAATATTCTTAAAGAGAAACTCACTAATGCGCCGATTATGATAACTCCAAATTGGAATCTACCGTTTGAACTTATGTGCGATGCAAGTGATTTTGCAATGGGAACCGTTTTAGGACAAAGAATTGAAAAACGATTTCAACCTATTTATTATGCTAGTAAGACGTTACAAGGAGCACAAACAAATTATACAACTACTAAAAAAGAACTCCTTGCTATTGTCTTTGCTTTTGACAAATTTTGATCATATCGCGTTCTAGCTAAAACGGTGGTCTATACCGACCATTCTGCTATTAGATACCTATTTTCGAAACAAGATACCAAACCAAGATTAATCCGTTGGATTTTACTCTTACAAGAATTCGATATTGAAATCCGAGATAAAAAGGGAGCAGAAAATCTCGCAGCTGATCATCTTTCTCGTCTTGAAAATCCCGAATTAGAAGTTCTAAATGAATCGGCCATACAAGACAACTTTCCTGATGAATATTTATTGCAGATAGATTATAATGAAATTTCATGGTTTGCAGACTATGCAAACTACTTAGTATGTGGATTCCTTGAACAATTATTATCGTACCAAAAGCGAAAGAAATTCTTTAGTGATATAAAACACTATTTCTGGGAAGATCCACATTTGTTTAAAAGTTGTCCCGATGGAATAATACGCCGATGTGTATTCGGAGATGAAGCTAGTAAAATCTTAAACCATTGTCACACAGGACCAACAGGAGGGCATTATGGGCCTCAACTCACAGCAAGAAAAGTTTACGATGCTGGATTCTATTGGCCTACAATTTTCAAAGACACACACCTTCTTTGTAAATCCTGTGATGCTTGTCAAAGGGCCGAAAAATAAGTCAACGTGATGAAATGCCACAAAATGTCATTCAAGTATGTGAATTATTTGACATTTTGGGTATTGACTTTATGGGTCCATTTCCAAAATCTCATAATAATCTCTACATTCTCGTTGCCATTGATTATGTATCTAAATGGGCGGAAGCACAAGCTCTCCCAACTAATGATGCACGAGTTGTAGTCAACTTTTTAAAACGTCTTTTTGCTAGGTTTGGAAGACCGAAACCTTTAATAAGTGATCGGGGTACTCATTTCTGTAATAATCAACTTGAGAAAGTTCTCAAAAGATATGGAGTAACTCATAAAATCTCAACCGCATATCATCCACAAACAAGTGGACAAGTTGAAAATACCAACCGAGCTTTAAAACGTATTCTAGAAAAAATTGTAGGATCAAATACGAAGGAATGGTCCATGAAATTGGAGTATGCACTCTGGGCTTTTAGAACAGCCTACAAAACTCCAATTGGAACCACACCTTTTAAACTCGTTTACAGAAAAGCATGTCATCTTCCAGTAGAAATTGAACACAAAGCATTTTGGGCTTTGAAGACATGTAATCTTGATTTACATGAAGCCAGACGTCTACGGTTAAGTCAACTAAACGAATTAGAAGAATTAAGACATGAAGCATACGAAAATTTGTTAATCTATAAAGAAAGAATGAAGAAATGGCATAATAAAAGAATCAGAAGTTCAAAAGAATTTAAATAAGGAGACAGAGTTCTTCTTTTCAATTCACGATTCAAGCTATTTCCTGGAAAATTAAAATCAAGATGGTCTGGACCATTTATAGTCAAAAGAGTATTCCCATACGGAACAATAGAGTTAATAAATTCAAATGGGATTGAATTTAAAGTTAATGGTCACAGAGTTAAACATTACATACATGGTCCGATGGAAGTTGACAATGAAGTCAATCATAATTTCACCACCCAAGAAAACCCTCAAAATGAAAACATAAATATGTTATCAACAACATATGAAAAATCAAAATTGGAAAATAGGGAGGATTCAAATTGGAGTGACGAAGAAGAATTCTTATACAAACCTCTCATTCCAAGAAACGAAGAAAAATGTGAACAAGAAGTTCAGATAAAAGTGAAAGAACCAAGAAAAGAACACCCGAAAAAGGATTACAAACCAACTCGACTTACTAAAGCAGGAGACTCGGGTGAATTTATCATTTCTTGCTTGCTTAATGATGGTGCTGTATATAATGGACTCGCAGATTTAGGAGCAAGTGCAAATATTATGCCTCTTTCCTTATACAAAAGATTAGGTATGGGTAAATTAAAATCAACCAAAATAGGTGTTCAATCATTTGACCTAACCATTAAATACCCGGTTGGAATAGCAAATAATTTACTTGTTAACGTGGGAAGTTTGACCTTTGTTGCAAACTTCATAGTGATTAATATGGAGGAAAACCTTGATATTCCTCTAATTTTAGGTCGCCCATTTTTAGCAACCACCGAGGCATTCATTGAAGTAAGAGAAGGTAGAATGACACTTAGGGATGGTGATAAATCGATCACCTTTGTGAACCGAAAGTTTAGATCTCCACCAACCAAAACTGTTAGACCAATAAAAAGCATAAGTGTGGGGAAGATGAAGAAACACTTAATGATGATCCGATCACAAAGAACCCCGTTGATGATAAGAAATTAGATGAACCCGTTTTTAATCGTTCAATGAAGAAACTTTATAAACGGATTCACGATGCTAGGATTAAGGGAAACTTTAAGTTATGTAACCGATTAGTATCCAATTTATTGCCAAAAGAAAAGGCGATGTTAGTTGAATTTGTGAAAGCTACGGAGGAAATCAACAAATGGATTGAAGAAAAAGTCAGAGATATACAAATTGTTGATAATCCAATTGAAAATAACGTTAATCACAATTTCAACACCACATCTAACTAAGTGTAGGGAGGTTCGAATCTTTTTAGGGTAATATGTATTTCTGTTAGAGTTAGATTTTCTGTTTTCGTCTAGTTCTCGAGAATAGAATCCGAATGGTCTTTCCCTAGCAGACCCTAAAGAACTAGTCTTCTCCCCCCATTCTGAATTTTTATTTTTTTTAGGTTTTACGAGATGAAGACTTCCTGTGAACTAAACCATGGTCTAATGCTACACGCTTTGATCACTAAACGTAATAATGACACCCTTCCAAGTGAATTGGTATCATTAATCAGAGGTAAATTGGACGGAGTAAGAAAAGAATCCAGGAACGAAAATAATAAGTTACAATTTGGTAAAGGAAAATCAAAATCCGCAGCGAAAAGAAGAGCACGACACCTTGAAAAATGTCACAAATGCGAAAAATGGTCACACAAAGGAAAATGTTCGACGAATCAGACATATTCCAATACCGAATTTGTTACTTTATGCAGAGATGGACCGTTCATATGTTTCGAAGAAAAAACGTTGAATGCTCGAGGTTACGCCTATGTAGCTATGGAAAACCAATTAGTCCGACTATCTTATGAGTGGGCTAAAGCAGGTCACTAAGAATTCTATTTCACAGGTAAGTATGTACAGTTTTTATGTTTATTTTTATTGCTTTTAACCTTTTGATAATAAACGCTAAATCGTTCGCTATAAAGTATTAAATTGGTATTCAATAAAATTAGGTTTTGCGTCCGAAATTATTGATATCATGCAAAAATTTATTACATCAATGCGAAATTTACCGTTTATTCTTAAGGTATAAATATCTTTAATCATTCAACCCAAAATATTTCAAAAATTCGTCATGAGTTAAACTAGGTTATGGAACCGAAATTACTTTACCGAAAAGAGGGGCGTATATTTTTAATAATATTTGATTGATTAAAGTGAGATAAAAGACAAAAAAAAAAGATTTTTAATTTTATTTTTACTTTGTTTTTAAAATTAATATTAAATTAATATTGTAAACCATTTAAAATCAATATATTTAAATTTATAAATATTTGAAAAATTAATATTTTTAATATAAGTTTGTTGTATAAAAACAAAAATATAATATAAATTTGGTGTGAAATTTTAATTTTAATAATATGAATTTTTAATTTTATGCATTTTAAATTTAAGTTTGGTGTGAATTTAAAAACAAAAATTTACTTTATTTCACTAAGTTAAAATTTGATATTTAAAATTCATCGTGAGTTGAAGACTAGGTCGTTGAACCGAAATTGCTTTACCCGAGGGCGGGACGAGAAATTTTATTATCATTATTTTTAATCTTATTGAATTAAAGTATGCCAAAAAAAAAAAAACCAAAAATCTTTGCTTTTAAAACAAACGTCAATATGTTTGGAAACTTTGGTAAAATTTAATCATTTTTCTACGCTAATCACCCTCAATAATTTAAATTGTTACTGATTTCTTGCAAATGAGGGCATTGCAAGATCTTAAGTGTGGGAATTCGATGATATCTAAACTCGAGCTTTAACGAGAAAATATTTTGATCAAAATTACAAACCGATTTGTTTTCTGAAAACCCATTTTTAATGCGTTCATTACCATTGAACGTAAAATCCTAGGAATTCACCTAGAATTCATTAGGTCACCTGAACTAAATCGGGTGTCAACCGTAAGAACGGTGGTTGCATAGCATGGTCGAAGACAGGACCCTATGCCAGACCGAAAAATTATAAGGGTGAGCTTTACTATTGCTCCTACCAAGGATAGTAATTGCATCCGACACGTTATAGACCATAATTAAAAGCATGTCAGGGGACATTGCCATAACAGTTGCTTGTTCAACGCTTTCCTTTACAACCGGATGGTAGTTTACCGAAAGGTAATATACGGAGCAAGTATACTGGACGTGTTGCTTTCCCAATACAAGGTTAGCAAGTGGGTGACACAAAACCGCAAGTTTGAGCTAAAGTTTTCAAATCTGAAACCCACCAAACCCACAAAAATAATTTGCAAACACCGGTGAATGGTTATTCCGGAAAACTTATCTAGGGTAAAAGCTAGATTAAATTTTCAAAAGATCAAATGTTTTCATAAAGATCCAATTTCCTTAAAGGATCTAAATTTTTATAGTCATGTGGGACTGTAAACCACAACGTTACTACGATTGTTTATACCGCCGTATAGAAATCACTGATGTACAAAGTGTGAAGAATAAAGAAGTGATTCTAGTATTTTTATTTCAAGACTATATTGCTTGAGGACAAGCAACGATCAAGTGTGGGAATATTTGATAATGCTAAAAACGAACATATATTTCATAGCATTATTCCTCAAGAAAGACAAGCTTTTAGTTGCAATTGTTCTATTTACAAGTGATATTCGTTTAAATAATAAAAGGTGAAGACAAAAGACAGATTCGATGAATTGAAGATGCAAATGACCAAAAAGCTCAAAAGTACAAAGTACAATCAAAGTGGTTCAAATTATTGATGAGAAACGTCTCCAAATTACAAGAGTACAATACGCAAAACGCAAAGTACAAAATATTAAATTGTACGCAAGGACGTTCGAAAATCCGGAACAGGGACTAAAGTCAACTCTCAACGCTCGAAGCAACGGACTAAAAATTACATGTCAACTATGCACATAAATATAATATAATATTTAAATAATTCTTAAAATTATTTATATATTATATATATTTATATAAATCGTCGACAGAATGCAAACAAAGACATGTGACCTGGAAAAGCTGGCCATGCGATCGCATGGTGAACAGGGACAGGTCTGGTCCTATAAAGTTTGCGAGTTTTGGACGAATTTTTACACCTTTTTCCATCCATCTCTCTATCTATCATACGTAAATATATATATATATATATATATATATATATATATATATATATATATATATATATATATATATATATATATATATATATATTAATTATAATTTTAATTTTAATTTTAATTCTAATAATAAGGGTATGTTAGCGAATGTTGTAAGGGTATAAGTCGAAATTCTGTCCGTGTAACGCTACGCTATTTTTAATCACTGTAAGTTATGGTTAATGTTATTTTTAATTTAATGTCTCGTAACTAAGTTATTATTATGCTTATTTAATGCCGAAGTAATCGTGATGTTGGGCTAAATATTAAAATTGGGTAATTGGGCTTTGTACCATAATTGAGGTTTGGATAAAAGAACGACATTTGTGGAAATTAGACTATGGGCTATTAATGAGTTTTATATTAACTAAAAATGATACCTCGTTGATTTAATATATAGACTTATAATTTGACGTAATTATATATAACCACATACGCTTGACTGGGTACGGTGGGCGGGATATCTATAAATACCAATAAGTATTCATTTTACCGGACACGGAACTGGATTAATAGTTAATAGACTTGTTGAAACAGGGGTGGATTACATTCAAGGGTAATTGGTGTAATTGTTAACAAAGTAGTAAAACCTTGGTTTACACGCAGTCGATAACCTGGTGTATTCATTAAACAAAGTATTAAGACCTTGTTACAATTTGAATCCCTAATTAGTTGGAATATTTGACTTCGGAAATAAGAATAATATGACGAAGACTTCCGCATTTTATGATTATGACTGATGGACTATTATGGACAAATCCGTACGGACATATTGAATAATCCAGGACAAAGAACAATTAACCCATGGGAATAAACTAAAAACAACACGTTGAACATCATGATTATGGAAGTTTAAATAATCATAATTCTTTTATTTTCATATTTAATTACACTTTTAATTATCGCACTTTTATTTATTGTCATTATATTTAATTGCACTTTTAATTAACGTACTCTTTAATTGTCGTACTTTTTATTTATCGCATTTTTATTTATCGCAATTTCATTATCGTTATTTACTTTACGCTTTAAATTAAGTTATATTTATTTTTTATATTTTACATTAGGTTTTAACTGCGACTAAAATTTTAAAATCGACAAACCGGTCATTAAACGGTAAAAACCCCCTTTTATAATAATAATACTACTTATATATATTTTTGTATTTTTACAATTATAAGTAAAAAAAATATAGCGTTAAACTTGGCTAAGTCTCCCTGTGGAACGAACCGGACTTATAAATAAATAAATAACTTGTGTAAAATTGTATCGTATTTAATAGTATTTCCTTGTAAAAATTAATACTATTTCCTAGTACACACCTCACACACATCAGAAGTCAAAGGCTTAAAATCTCAAAACAAGATTTTAAAAGATAAAATCAAACTAAATGAGACCAGACCTTCCTCATCCAAATTGCAAACGGATGTGCAACGATTGACTCTCCAACTCAACTCTACGGAAACTTAGTTGGAAGATCTTAAGAAGACAATTCATCCGATTAAAGTCGAACGAACCGATTATCGTTTAAAATCTGAACGACTTGCAGAAAAAGTTCAATTCTTAGAAAAAGATCTTTCTGATTTAAAAAACTAACATGAACCCACACTTTCAAAGCTAAACAAGAAAATTATTCATTTGGAAAATGCCATAATTGAAAAAGACACTAAAATTTCTTCGTTGTCAAAAGAGTCTGTTCTAATGAAAGCTCAACTTGCTCGATATGATGAAAAACTCTATCGTACAGAGTAATCTAAAGCTATCATTGATTTAGAACTTTTAAAACAAACAATTTTCATGAACAGACCAAAAATGATTCATGGTGAAAAGTAGGGGTTGGGTTTTAAAGATCCTAAGATCTTAGATGGAGCTTCCAAAAAGATTCCAGGATTATATCATTCTGATTACTTTCAAGCTGGTTTACCACCGCATTTTGTGCATTCTTCTGATGCTGATTTTGATGATATTATTGTTAATTGCAAATCTAAAAAATACCATCAAATTAGCTTAATGTATGAGAAAATTAATGCAAAAATGGGTAAATCAAATCCTGATTTCTTGAAGGAACTTGTTGAAACTGAAAAGAATGTGCAATGTGCTAATTATATGCCGACACGTAGATTGGTTTACATTCCTACACTCATGCTAGAGAAATACATTTTAATGCTTGAGAATGACGTGTTTAACAAACCTAGTTCTAGCATTGTTAACATTGATGAGGTGTTTGATGAATCAACTTTTGATGTGAAACCAATTCTACCTGCTTTGCCTGCATGTTCTGATAATGTTTTCCGTGAAGACCTAGCACATGAACTAACTGTTTTCTTTGAGACAGAATCTCTAGGTCAAAAGTCTTTAGATGAAAAAATAGAACCTCATAATGAACCGATCATTGAACCTTTGATAGATTTTGAAAGTCAACTTGATCCTTTGCACGATTATTATTTTCATTTACCTGCTGTACGTAATTTGAATTGTATAGTAGCTCAACTAGAAAAGGAGAATATTGACTTGCAACTTAAGTGCCAATCATTAGAACAAATGCTTGCTTTGTGTGCTAAATTGCCTTCACTGCCTAAGAAAGAATGTACCTATGATTTTAAGGAGGGTGAAGTGATAGTTTCTGCTGAAGAATTTTGTCTTGAGATTAAAAGCTTAAAACAAAAAGATAATTCAACTGAAACAGGCTAACACACTTAAGCAATCGTCTAATGTTGAAACCAATGTGCTAGAATGTATTGGTGGGATTACTAAGAAGGGGAAGGGAACAACGACGTCTAAGGATGTAAAACCCATTACTATTCTTAAAAATCCTCTACGTTCTCAATTTGGCAATCGTGGTTCAAAAGTTGTTTCTACAACTTAATTTGTTTTCAAAAAGGTTCATTCTCCCGATGGTTCTGTGTCAACTGAAAAGATTTCTATGATTCCAATGACAAAAACTTCAAAAGCGAGTCTTTTAACGACATCAGTTAAGTTCACACAACACACAAGTTCTAAACCTGATTTAAGTGAGTATGATGCAAAAGAACGTAAATTCAAATTGGAAATTTTGCAAAATCAACCATCTCATGTGTCAACTGGAAAGTTTGGACGTCTAACTAACAAAGGTGTTTTTCATGTCACAGGTCATAATCCAAACTTGAATTACAAATTTTTATGGGTTCCTAAGTCCACGACTAAGAAAGTAGCAACCAAACCAATGCAATCTGCTAGTCGGCCTAGGAAATCATCTCATGTTTTTCAATTTTCGTCTGTGAACAAAACATCTACTTGGAATAAGTTGTGTGTTAAGACTTCTGATAACGATGTAAAACTTGATATTGTATATGATGCTTCATGTAATGTGGTTTTAAATGATGCTTTATTGTCTAAACTGCATGATGCTTTACGTGATTATCTTGTTTTTGATCCAAAGTTTATTGCTGGTACTAACCGTAGAGGACCCAAGAAACTTTGGGTACCTAAACTCTAGGAAATTCACATTTACAGGGTTTTGATGTCTGTGTTTGGTATATCGATTTCGGTTGTTATCGACACATGATGGGCGATAAATCCTTGCTTGTCAACTTCATTGACAAATTCCTAGTAACGGTTACTTTTGGAAATGATGAAATTGCAGCGATAACGGGTTACGGAGATTATGTACAAAATGGCATAACAATCAAACGGGTCTCATATGTTGAAGGTTTGGGGTGCAGTTTATTTAGTGTGAGTCAATTCTGCGATGGAGATCTTAAAGTTCTGTTTAAACGTCGACAATGCTCGGTGCAATCCACCGAAGGAAATGATCTTCTTGTTGGTAAACGTTGTGCTTCACTATACACTATTGACCTCAATGATGCACCTTCACATGAAACCATGTGTTTGGCTACTCGTTCTACCAAAGAAAATTCATGGTTATGGCATCATCGGATGTCACACCTGAATTACAAGGGTATCAATCGACTAGTCTCTAAAGACTTAGTTGATGGTATTCCAACCTTTCACTATGATAAGCATCATGTGTGTCCATCATGTGCGATGGGTAAGCTGAAACGGTCTAATAATCCGCTTAAGTAAAACCCCAGTACTTCATCGTCTTTGCAATTATTGTATATGGACTTATGTGGACCCATGCGTATTTCTAGCCTCGGTGGCAAGAAACATGTGCTTGTCATTGTCGATGACTATACCCGGTTTACATGGATTTTTCTTTTGCGAACTAAGTCAGAAACCCCCACCATTATCATTGAGTTCATTAAAAAGACTCAACGCTCTTTTAGCAAACATGTTAAGAGCATTCGAACTGATAATGGGACGGAATTTAAGAATGCCCCGCTTGATAGTTATTTGAAAGACCAAGGCATTGAACATTAGTTCTCTGCTACTCGGACCCCCCAACAGAATGGAGTAGTCGAACGACGTAATCGTACGTTGTGCGAAGCAGCTCGAACGATGCTTGCTTATTCCAAACTACCTCCAAAAATGTAGGGGGAGGCCATTTCAACTGCATGCTATACCTAAAATCGTTGTATTGTTAATAAACATTTTGATAAAACTCCATATGAGTTATTATATGGTAGACGCCCGAATGTCAAATATTTCCGTGTCTTTGGTTGTATATGCTATGTGCTTAACGATTTTGACAGCCTCGGAAAGTTTGATCCAAATGGTGATCAAGCCATATTTCTCGGTTATTCTTCGAACAAAGTTGCTTATCGGGTTTATCACAAACAGACAAAAATGATTAAAGAGAGCATCAATGTCAAGTTCGATAAATTTTCGGGAATGGCTTTTGAACAACTCAGTTCAAAACCCGATCCTAACCTGGCTACTTCTTTTTCCGTGCAAAACTCAATTTTCTCGAAGAAGGATGTTCCTATGGTTACATCAGAGGAACTGGATATTTTGTTTGATAATCTTTATGCTCCTCAACGAAATTCAAATGTTCAAGCCGTACCGGTTACACCGTCACAGTCAACTACTGTGGAGACTCAACAAAGTCTTTTGGATGAAGATACATCACCAACTGATTCACCCATTGCTTCTTCATTCTCCCTACCACCTCCTGTTAATGATAATCTTGAACCAATTCAAGATTCATCAGTTGATACAACTCCAGCTATTTCTCCAGATAATCAATTGAATCCATTAGATCATGTTACATCAGATCAAGCGGATCAAGGCTCAACGTCAACAATGGTTGATGTTTCAATGGATGCCACTGATGTACAACATCTTCCACACAACCGATGGACTAAAAGTCATCCAATAGATCTTATTATTGGTGATGCATCTGCTCCAGTCTCAACTCGAAGGGCTACTTGGAATATGTGTCTATACACTGCCTTTCTTAGTAAGATTGAACTAACAACGATTTCTCAAGCTTTACTAGATCCGAACTGGGTGGTTGCAATGCAAGAAGAGATCAATCAATTTGAACGGTTGAAAGTAGGGCGATTAGTTCCAAGACCAACGGGTCAACGACCAATAGGGGTTAAGTGGATTTTTAAGAACAAGAAGGATTCTGATGGAATTGTGGTTCTGAATAAGGCACGTCTTGTGGCCAAGGGATATCGACAACAAGAGGGTATTGATTATGAAAAAACATTTGCTCCAGTTGCTAGGATTGAGGCTATTCGTCTTTTCCTTGCCTTTGCTTCTTTTATGAAGTTTACGGTGTTTCAAATGGACATCAAAACTGCTTTTCTGAATGGTCATCTTCAAGAGGAAGTCTATGTCGATCAACCAGAAGGCTTTGTCGATCCCATTCATCCAAATCACGTATACTACTTGGAAAAGGCTTTGTATGGTCTGAAGCAAGCACCGCGTGCATGGTACGAGACCTTAACAAAGTATTTGCTGGACAATGGATTTTCTCGTGGAACGATTGATACAACGCTATTCATCCGTAAAAACTACGGTCACATTCTCTTGGTTCAAATTTACGTTGATGACATTATTTTTGGTTTCACGTCCCCGACCTTATGCAAAGAATTTGGTGACCTTATGGCCAACAAATTCGAAATGAGCATGCTTGACCAGTTAAATTTCTTTTTGGGGTTACAAGTAAAACAATTACCAAACGGGATTTTTCTCAGTCAAATAAAGTATATCAATGATATGCTAAAATGTTTTAAAATGACTGCTTTAAAACCAATGACAACCCCAATGAGGACTTTACTGGATGCTGATACTAAAGGGGAACCCTTTGATATTACACTTTATCGAAGCATGGTTGGTTCTTTAATGTATCTGACTGCAAGTCGACCTGACATTACACTTGCTGTAACTGTCTGTGCCCGCTTTCAGTCAAACCCTAAGAAATCTCATTCCAAAGTGGTCGTTAGGATTTTTCAGTACCTTAATGGTACACCTAACCTTGGGATCTGGTATCCTCATGGATCCGATTTCAATCTCACTGCTTACACTGATGCGGATCATGGCGGTTGCCATGTTGATAGAAAAAGCACATCTGGATCAATTCAGATGTTAGGGAATAGGCTAGTTGGTTGGTCATCCAAAAAGCAGAACTGTGTGTCTTTATCAACAGCTGAGTCTGAATACATTGGTGCAGCTCATTGTTGTTCACAAGTTTTGTGGATGCAAGTTCAACTTTCAGACTATGGCTTTAAGTTTTCTAAGACCCCGATTTACTGTGATTCACAAAGTGCTATTGCAATTACAAGCAACCCGATCCAGAATTCTAAGACTAAACACATAGATATTCACTATCATTTCATTAAGGACCATGTAGAGAAAGGGGATGTAGAGTTATACTTTGTGCCTACCAAAGTGCAATTAGCTGACATGTTCACTAAGCCCTTAGATGAACTTATGCTAAAGTTCTTGATCAAAGAGATTGGCATGGTAGAGTATAGTTCTTGATATTCTTTAGATCTGTTGGGACTTATTCTTGGGAGCCTTTAGATACTTTCTAGGGGAGCAACTACTTTCATATGCTTTGAATATCATCTTTTAAGGGGGAGCCTTTAGACTTATGATAACTTTCTGGATATAATTGTTCAATGGTTATGTAAGGGGGAGGTAACTCATTGATACCATATTTCAAGGGGGAGTTAATTCATTTTCTTGGGAATTTTATCAAAATGCTAATTTACATTCTTGTATATCACATTTTGAGGGAGAGAAAAAGGGAGAAAATGAGAAAATTACTAAAAATATTGTTTTTCAAAAAGTGAATTCATAAATTCTTTGTTTTATATCTGAAATAATTCACTAAGGCTTGTATACATCTCAGTATGCAACCGTTTTAACAATTGGTATCACTGAAGATTTGTACTTTGTTCACAAATTCAAAGTTCTTTTAAGTACAAATCTTATTTTGAAACATTCATAAAAATTGAAAAAGATAAAATCCAAAAATATTTGATTTTTACTGAATAAATGCTATTTTAAGCATTATACCGAATCTGACATCCAACAGTACAGATTCGATAAGTTCAAAGTTTTCAAAAATTGTCTTAGAATTGTTTACCATGAAAAGATTGAAATGAATTTTAATAGGAAAAATCAATTTGTCAAGATTTTGAAGTTAAATTGATAAAGTTTTGAAAAGTGGACTGTATTCGGTAAAATAGTCCCATTCGATAATGCCCATTCGGTATTTTATCTTCGGTATCTATAAAAGGAGGGTCAAAGTCAAACTAACTCTCTTACTGTGCTTAATTATCTACCGAGCCTAATTGAACATACCGAATCTGCCTAATCTACCGAATCCGTTCTTCTGTTCTTCAAATCTTTGGTATAATTTCATTTTAATCATTGCTTTAGATACATACGTGTAGATCTGAGATAATTAAATGTTTTTCAACCAGAAAAGATCAAAATAACTGGATTGTGACTCTCAATTTTGAAATTTTGTTGATTATACCGAGTCTGAGTCGTATTCTACTAATCTTTGATTAAACTCAATTGATTTGGTTAATTAACATGAATTCTTGTTTACTCTGAGTTATATTAATTAATCTATCATTTGACCAAGTTTGATTACATGTTTAATTGATTGTTTGATGGATTCTGTATCTACCGAATATGTTCTGTCTACTGTACCGAGTCTGTTCATACGATTAACATGTTGATCTGCTTCTAATTGAGTGGTTAATTGATTATGGTTGTGATTTTACATGATAGAATATGCATGTTTGAGTGACTTTATGTTAATTTTGGAGATACCGAATCTGTTCTTCTCTTGATACCGAGTCTGACTTTTGGTACCTTGAAACTTTCTGATTTTTATCTTCAAACACTTAACATGTTTATTCTATATCTTTCTGATCTGAAAACTCAAGCTTATTTGGTTACAGAATCTCAAGTTTTCATGACTACCGAATCTGCTTGAATTGTGTTTAAAAATTGACTAAGTGTTGTTCTGATTCTTTGTGTTATATAATTGATTTTGCATGATGAATTTGTATTGTGATGAATAACATATGAATGTCATGATTGTCAATTACTTGTTCATATTTGAGAATAAAGGATTTTTATATCTTTGAAAAACCATAAAAATCATAAAATATATAAGATAAAACATATAAAAAGGATTTCAAAGGCAAATAAGAATAGAGATATATGCTTTATGTTAAATATCTTGTGGTCTTCTATTTCTTATTTATACAGCTAAATGACGAATAATCACTTCATCAACTCTGAAACCAACATTCCCTGCAACTACTGGACTGCAATTCTAGAGAGACACACTCTGTGGCCTGCTCTAAACTCTACAGTCAGTGTACCTATAACAGATCTGGAGCTACTTAACAGAACAATTAGTTTTGTGGAAGCTACACAACCTACTGCTGAAAATCCAGAGGGAACACAAGCTCGTTTTGAATTTCAACTGAGAGGAGTTCAAGGGAGGAGAAGTATCACTAAGGCTGATTTTAGGAGAATATTCAAACTTCCTGTTGTGCAGAATGCTCCTGCTTTTCCTGGTACTCAGCAGATGATGTCATCTGTCTTCGATCTTGGTTATGTTGGAGCCCGCAATGTTCCTCCAGCTAAGTTTCAGAAGAAATATCTGCACTCAAGGTGGTATGTGATCTTCTCAATCATCAACAGATGCTTGCTGATGACAAGGAGTGGATCCGATAGCCTGACTGTGCCTATGCTGAAGTTGTTCTACTCTTTCATAAGAGTAGAAGCTCCTGACTATGTAGAACTAATATGGGATTTGGTTCAAGCTCAAGTTGATAAGCCAAGGGGTTCATACATCCCTTGCGAAAGGTTTTTCTGTATCTTTATCCATGATGCTATAAATGCTTGCAGAAATGTAAATATATTTGTACTAGGTACACATGGATTACAGATGAAACGATTTGGGGAGCTGAAGATGAATACCCCAATGGTATCTGATAATCAATTCACTGTGCTAATTCCAAATTGGCTAGTGAGGCTAGCTGAACCCCAAGACACTCGTATGCGTTCTTATTTTGAGGCTGTAGGAATACCTCTTCCGAACCTGGTACAACAAGAACAAGTTAAACCCGCCGCGGTTCCAGCCCCAGAGGTTGTAGAGGAACCTATAGTTTAACCACCTGGACCAGCTAATCCTCCACTTAGGGTGAACCTTAAACGATCTAGGGCAGCACACCAAGCTCAACCCGTGAGGATCAGGGAACCTAGTCCAACTAGGATTGAACCAACCCTTTCCACAACACCCGAAGTGAGCAGTTACACCGATACTTCAGCAACAGAATCTGAATCGTCTCCCGAACATTCTCCTAAGAGAACTCGATATGTGCCTGATGAGATGATTCAAAATCCACCAACCCAATGAGTAACTAGATCTAGGACTTCGACACCTATCGTCCGCCAAACTGTTACTACAACCGTTGGTGATACGGACCAAGACCTAGAACCAATTAGGCCACCCTCACCCATTTCCGTATCACATCCAATAATAATAGTAAGCCCTACGCTAAATGAAGCGCAAGCTTCGGTAGGTAAGAGATTTAAACGCACGGATGGTACAAAGACCACTAAGCCCATCCAATCTAAACATGACTTAATAATAAATCCTACAAAGCAAGGTGCTTCGGCATCTAAGGAAGTAAAGTCTTCCTCTGCAGTAAAGTCTGCGTTGACTCAATCAATTGAGGAAACTCAATCATTGAAGTCCAGAACGGCCGAAGGGGAGCCGAAAAATCTTGAAAAGGCACCCTGCGTATCGGCTGGAAATCGTCCTGTGCCTCAACGTACAATAGTGTCTCGAGGTCCGGCTTATCTTAATGAGGGAGATCTGCCGTGTCCCATGGAAACGAGTTAACATGACAATCCTTCGGGATATTTATCAGATTTCTAGCAAACTGATCCCTTGGTTCATGAAAGTGATCCATTGGATCAAACCACTTCTCTTCTGGATTCTGAAACTCAGAGTTTGGAGGAGGAGTCTTTAACTGAAAGAGATTTGCCACCTCATGGTATATTAATGATTTCGGGAGTCGGAGATAGCAATATCTCTGCGAGAGCTAAACTGACGGGTAGTTCTGCTACTCTGTCAGAGTCCCATGAGACTAAAGTCATGGAGGCGGATACTTCGAAAGAAACTTCGCCGGTGACAACTCCGGTTGTTACCCAACCTCCATCAGAAGGGGATATCACGAATCTGACTAGTAGTATGTACAGCCCTACATATAATAATAATACCGCACAATCATCCTTACCTGCCCTCACGGCAACTCAACCACTTCCATCGACATCGCCTTCATCCGATACTGCTGCTGCTGCTGCTGTTCCCATTGTTACTTTTCCATCATCACCCTCTCATTTACCACATTTCTATGATGCTTTGCAGCAAGAATATTTCAGTCGTATGTTTTCTAGAGTCAATCTTGATGTTCTTCGATGCACTTCGCTTCAAGCATTGTTTCGTGCTCGTGTTCGATATCCACTTACTTCCTGCTCTTCTCCTTTGAGTCCTCACCGTGATGATGAACATGACGATTCTGATCCTCAGAATAGCCATGAGGGGCAGATAGGAGTAGATGGAGAATATCTATCGGTGAACATTTCAACCAAGGGTGGTGGTGTGAGGTCTTCATTAGCTTCACAAGCTCAACAAGTTCAAACGGAATCAGAAATGGTTTCTACACATGATGAAATTGATGATAAGGAGCCTGAGCAAGTTATAATTCCAGTTGTTCATAATGAGGCTGATAGTGGACCAGTAGATGAGGATTTGAACTACAGTGATTTTTATCTTGAAGAGACGGTTGATGATGGGTTTGTCATCTTAAGCAAGTTTTCTTCAGTATCTTCAATTCCGGAAGATGTAGAGATTGTAGATGAAGGGAATCCTGATCCCGTAATTGAAAGTGATGATGAAATGGATTCTTTTGATGACGATGAAGACAATCTTTATGTTAATCCAAATGATGATGATATCTTTGATCATATTGAAGATAACGATGTTCCAAATGATGATGCAACAAATACTACTGATCATTCATCGAATTCTACACCCTCATCGAATTCTCATCCAACAAATGCTAATGAAAGCTCAACTTCTGGTACATCTACATCAAGTGAAACAGAAAATTCCAGATTCAAATACAACCATGAAATATTCTTTAAGAATCAGGAACAAAGATTGTTATTGGGAGTTGAACATGATTTTATAACGTTACGAAACACATTCATAGAAGAAAATGCTTACAAGATCTTCCGCATCAATGATACACCAAAGAGTAAAAGGTTTTCTTATATAGGTTCACGATTGCTTCCAGCAAGTGAAAGGAATTGGTATGAGTTTATGTGGAGGAAACATATCAACAAAGTTGAAGATGATTTGTGGCTTCAAAGAAAATATCGTATTTCAGAAGTGTTGAATATTGCTCGAGTCGGAGTAGAGATAAGTGAAAAGAAAGACGTCATCAGTCAGTTCCACGTTATTAGAGAAGATGAGAAAGAGTACAAGTTCACAGACGCAGATTTTCATAATCTTGATATGCTTGACATCATTCACATCTACAACTACCTCAGTATCATCACCATTCGACCTTTTGCTAAGGCTCAAGCTTTGGAAGCTGTGAAAAGATATATGATGGAGACAATTGAACTGATGAGACGTGAAGATTTTCAAATAGGTCTCGAAGCAAATAGGAAAAAGATTCGAATAACGTGTCCGAATCAATTTACAGAGGGATTGAAGGATATGAGGATGTTTCAAATGCAATTCGAACTCGAAGGGTTTGTATTTGTAAATTCTCAAAAAGAAAAGGTGTTTATTCGTACTGAAGAGCTGAACAAATATTCAGATGGAACACTTAAGGCTGCACTGAAGTATCTTAAAATTCGTCAAAGCAAGGTTGATGACTTTGATACAAAAATGGGTCTTGGAGAGTTTATAAAGCATATCAGAGATCGTTTAAAGCTCCGAATCCGTACAAGACAGTTTGAGATTCTTCGTGGCCAGAGAAAGAGAAGGTATTTCAAGGAAATGGATGAATATCCATTACATGAGGGAGATCCAAGGAAAGCGTGGGGAGTCTTGAAAACTTCTAAGAAAATTTCAGAAAATCAAGTAGAAGTTTCAAAACCAGATGGCTCACGATGGAAACTAACGTTTGGACCTCTCAAGATTTCACGATAGGATTATATTGTAAAGTTCACATTTAACACTAAGGGGGAGATTGTTAGGACCCCGAAGTTGTATAGTTTTAATGTGAATTAAGCTTAAATGAAGGTTCCTTAGAAGAGGGCTATATATAAGGAACCTAAGTAGTCCTAATTAGATAGCCATTGCATTGTAACTGAGTTCTAGAAGCTGTGGAATGTAATTTTACCGATTCTCTCTCATACCGAGTCTTCTTCCTACATACCGAATCTCACTCTATCTTATCATTTATCTCAATCTCAACATGATCTGACCTATCACATTTGCTTATCGACGCATGCCCTTTGAGTTATACAATGCACCAGCTACATTCCAGCGATGCATGGTAGCAATATTCCACGACATGATTGAACATTGTATGGAAGTCTTCATGGATGACTTCTCAGTCTTTGGTAGTACCTTTGATTCATGCCTTTCAAACCTTGACAAGATGCTCACCCGAAGTGACGAGTCGAATTTAGTTCCGAATTGGGAAAAATGTCACTTCGTGGTTAAAGAAGGGATAGTTTTAGGACATAAGATTTCAAAAGCAGGAATAGAAGTTGATAAGGCTAAGATTGAGACCATTACTAAACTTCCAAAACCTACCACCGTAAGAGCGGTAAGGAGTTTCCTTAGATACGCCGGTTTCTACCAACGCTTCATTAAGGATTTTTCAAAGGTCACACGACCTCTCACTTATCTCCTAGGAAAGGAAGTCCCGTTTGTCTTCGATGAAGAATGTCAAAAAGCATTCAACTATATGAAGGATTAGCTCACACATGCACCCATCATGATCGCTCCCGATTAGAGTTTACCGTTCGAAATCATGTGTGATGCGAGTGACTTCGCAGTTGGAGCCGTGCTTAGACAACGAGTAGATAAGCACTTTCATCCAATCTATTATGCAAGAAAAACCTTAACTGGAGCTCAAGAGAATTACACTACCACGGAAAAGGAGCTGCTAGCTGTAGTATTCGCCTTCGACATATTCCGTTCCTATCTCATCCTGTCCAAAAGTACAGTCTATACAGATCATTCAGCCCTCAAATATCTATTCACTAAGCAAGACGTGAAACCAAGACTCCTACGATAGATCTTACTCCTTCAGGAATTCTATATTGAGATTAAAGATAAGAAAGGAGCAGAGAACATCTCAGCAGACCATCTTAGTCATTTGGAGAACCCAACGATGGAAAAACTTGCTGAACAAGATATCAGAGATAAATTTCTGGAAGAACAGCTTATGAGTTTAGGACAAACTCACATAGGATCACAATTTACTGACACTCCTTGGTATGCCGACATGGCCAACTACCTGGTTGCCGGAGTAGTACAAGAAGGAAGTTCTTTAGGGATGCCAAGTACTACTACTGGGAAGATCCTTACCTGTTTAGAATTTTCCCTGATCAGATAATCAGGAGGTGCGTAGATGAAAAACTGTAACATCCCATTTTTCCCGTACGTATTGAAAGGTACATACTTAATCAATTGTACGTTTGTAACTCATTAGATTATGCGTGATTGTGTGTGTGTGTGTGTGTGTATATATATATATATATATATATATATATATATATATATATATATATATATATATATATATATATATATATATATATATATATGTATGTACTTGTTAATGTGTGAGTACATAAGTTTATAAATGAGTTCGGTTAGCGTTAAGTCTTGTGAGACTTAGATATGAGGTTTAGGCGTGTATTGGAAGCATGAATGAATTGAGTGTGTGTAAAACGATTTTTGGGTTTGAGTGTGGTCGAAGTGGCCAGGTGACGGCTAACGCCGCGCCGCGAGGAAAGGGGCCGCGACGCGACATATCAAGCAAACCAAGATCAGAACATGGGTTAAAAAGGGTTAAATTTCCCTTTGTAGGTCGCGCCGCGACGAAATGTGCCGCGCCGCGGCAGTACTGCTGGACAGGATCCGGACTTAGCTCTTTTTAAGAGATTTTGAGGGGCAATTTGGTAATTTGATGTCTAGATCAGATTGGAGCATTAAATATGCACCACTTGTTCATTTAATTCAATTCCTTTTTCTATTTTCTTTCATTTTCTCTCCCAAAATTTAAAACCCATTTGAATTAAAAGTGAGATTTGAGAGTGAAGGATTGAGGGTTGATCTTTGGAGCAAGAATTAAAGTTGTTCCTTGTGTCTCTAGCTACACGTTGATGGTCTCGGTAAGTTCTAACTTTATGTTTTAAGTTTTAATTGGTTAATGGCCAGGGTTTTGGTTACTAGAGACTTGTATGACCCATTTGAGGGTAAAATGGGTGAATTTGGGTTATGTTGTTGTAATGAAACCCTAATGGCCACAAACTAGGGTTTTGGTCTTGTGATTTGAGGTTGTAAGTGTCAAATGGTATTGCTAGTCACTAATACAATTTTGGATTTATGAAAGAAGTGTTAATGGGTAAGTTTGATTTGATTGTTGGGCTAAGTAATTAAAATGGGTCAAAATGTACTAGTTGACTTAGTTTGGGTGAATGGGTATGAATTTCCCTAAGTTTATGTTAGTTGAGGTTAGAAGACTTTAATTCACTAGCTTTAGTGGTTAAAGTCAGGTCTTGGCCATTTAAGGGCGGTTTTGGTGTGGTTGAGTCATTTAATGCGAAGTGAGTCATTAAATGCTCAAGTATTATGTAATGTGGTTAATTCCACTAGTGTGTAATTGATTGTGTACTTATGTAAATAGGTACTTTGCTTTGAAGTCTTCGGAAGCATTAAATCACCACCGAGGTGTTAAGGTGAGTGGAATAAGTATACTTGTACGTATATGATGTGCTTATTTGTACGTAAGGATATGCGTTGTCCTAGTTAGTGCTATATGTGTTGTACACTAACGATTTATGAACGGATATGCGTTGTCTAATTTAGCAACATACGTGTTGTACGCTAACGGTTTATTAAATGGATATGTGTTGTCCAAGTTGGTGATATATGTGTTGTACACTAATGATCTTATGAGCGGATATGTGTTGTCCAAGGGTTGGTGATATATGTGTTGTGCACTAACGGTTGTTATGAACACCGATGGGAAGTATGAGTACCATTCCTTTTGCTATTGGTTAACCATGGCTGTGTGAATTTGGTGTTAGCTTGTTTAATATTGAACTATATGCTATTGGTGTTGCTAGCTTCTTATAAATTATGGATAGTAGTTTATGCATGAGGTTCGCATGGTTGTCGTATTGCTAGCTTGTATGCGGTGTTGTGTAAGTGTTTGCAAATGAGTAGGTTATATATGAATATGTATAATTATTACACTCACTAAGCATTAGCTTACCCCTCTCTTTGTTTATCTTTTAGTCGCATGTGCGGATAAGGGCAAAGGGGTTATCGGGCATTAGGTGGCCCTTGATGATGTTTTGTTGAAGCTTGGAAGTTGGCCTAACGTTTTGGGTAGTTTAGTCCCAAACCATGCTCCAGTGTCGTTTGGATTATAAACTATCATTGTAGTGGATCAAACTTGTATTAAACATTAATTAATGGACTTCGTGCCTTCTGTAAACATTTAAATTGTTTTATGTTTAAATGGAACTTGTGGAATGGTTCCGGGGGCTACTCCCATTGCTAAAACTCCTTATCGTTTAGCACCAACGGAAATGCAAGAGTTGTTAAATCAAACCCAAGAGTTGCTTGAAAAGGGCTTTATTCGACCGAGTGCTTCGCCATGGGGCGCTCCGGTTTTATTCGTGAAAACGAAGGATGGTAGTATGCGGATGTGCATCGATTACAGGGAGTTGAATAAAGTGATGATCAAGAATCGTTATCCTTTGCCTAGGATTGACGATTTGTTTGACCAACTCCAAGGTGCAACGTATTTCTCTAAAATCGACCTACGGTCCGTCTATCACCAAATGCGGGTCCGTGAGGAAGATATCGAGAAAATGGCTTTTCGAAAGCGTTATGGGCATTTTGAGTTTGTGGTTATGCCTTTTGGTCTTACAAATGCACCGGTGGCATTCATGGACCTTATGAACCGAGTGTGCCAACCTATGTTGGACAAGTCGGTAATTGTGTTCATCGACGATATACATGTTTATTCGAAGAGTATGAACGAACATGAACGTCATTTGCGTGAAGAATTGAAGAAGTTACGAAAGGAGAAGTTGTATGCTAAGTTCTCCAAATGTGAATTTTGGCTAAGGGAGGTTCAATTCCTTGGTCACATTGTGAACAAAGACGGTATTCAAGTAGATCCGGGGAAGATAGAGACGGTGAAGAGTTGGAGACAACCGAATACGCCTACAGAAATCCGAAGTTTTCTAGGATTGGCCGGTTATTATCGTCGATTTATCCAAGACTTTTCTAAGATCGCTTCTTCGTTGATTAAATCGACGAGGAAGAACGCGAGGTTTGTTTGGGAGAACGAACAAGAAATTGCTTTTTAATTGTTAAAGGAGAAGTTGTGTCAAGCTCCGGTGTTGGTGTTGCCGGAAGGTGTGGAAGACATGACGGTTTATTGTGATGCTTCTCTAAATGGGCTCGGGTGTGTTCTTATGCAAAGGGGTAAAGTCATCGCTTATGCCTCTCGACAATTAAAGGAACACGAGAAGAGATATCCGACTCGTGATCTTGAGTTGGCGGCTGAAATGTCCCGTTCTTATTGATTAAAAACGTTCCATATTAATTGATTTCGTTGCGAGGTTTTGACCTCTATATGAGACGTTTTTCAAAGACTGCATTCATTTTTAAAACAAACCATAACCTTTATTTCGTAGATAAAGGTTTTAAAAAGCTTTACGTAGATTATCAAATAATGATAATCTAAAATATCCTGTTTACACACGACCATTACATAATGGTTTACAATACAAATATGTTACAACAAAATAAGTTTCTTGAATGCAGTTTTTACACAATATCATACAAGCATGGACTCCAAATCTCGTCCTTATTTAACTATGCGACAGCGGAAGCTCTTAATAATCACCTGAGAATAAACATGCTTAAAATGTCAACAAAAATGTTGGTGAGTTATAGGTTTAACCTATATATATCAAATCATAATAATAGACCACAAGATTTCATATTTCAATACACATCCCATACATAGAGATAAAAATCATTCATATGGTGAACACCTGGTAACCGACATTAACAAGATGCATATATAAGAATATCCCCATCATTCCGGGACACCCTTCGGATATGATATAAATTTCGAAGTACTAAAGCATCCGGTACTTTGGATGGGGCTTGTTGGGCCCGATAGATCTATCTTTAGGATTCGTGTCAATTAGGGTGTCTGTTCCCTAATTCTTAGATTACCAGACTTAATAAAAAGGGGCATATTCGATTTCGATAATTCAACCATAGAATGTAGTTTCACGTACTTGTGTCTATTTTGTAAATCATTTATAAAACCTGCATGTATTCTCATCCCAAAAATATTAGATTTTAAAAGTGGGACTATAACTCACTTTCACAGATTTTTACTTCGTCGGGAAGTAAGACTTGGCCACTGGTTGATTCACGAACCTATAACAATATATACATATATATCAAAGTATGTTCAAAATATATTTACAACACTTTTAATATATTTTGATGTTTTAAGTTTATTAAGTCAGCTGTCCTCGTTAGTAACCTACAACTAGTTGTCCACAGTTAGATGTACAGAAATAAATCGATAAATATTATCTTGAATCAATCCACGACCCAGTGTATACGTATCTCAGTATTGATCACAACTCAAACTATATATATTTTGGAATCAACCTCAACCCTGTATAGCTAACTCCAACATTCACATATAGAGTGTCTATGGTTGTTCCGAAATATATATAGATGTGTCGACATGATAGGTCGAAACATTGTATACGTGTCTATGGTATCTCAAGATTACATAATATACAATACAAGTTGATTAAGTTATGGTTGGAATAGATTTGTTACCAATTTTCACGTAGCTAAAATGAGAAAAATTATCCAATCTTGTTTTACCCATAACTTCTTCATTTTAAATCCGTTTTGAGTGAATCAAATTGCTATGGTTTCATATTGAACTCTATTTTATGAATCTAAACAGAAAAGTATAGGTTTATAGTCGGAAAAATAAGTTACAAGTCGTTTTTGTAAAGGTAGTCATTTCAGTCGAAAGAACGACGTCTAGATGACCATTTTAGAAAACATACTTCCACTTTGAGTTTAACCATAATTTTTGGATATAGTTTCATGTTCATAATAAAAATCATTTTCTCTGAATAACAACTTTTAAATCAAAGTTTATCATAGTTTTTAATTAACTAACCCAAAACAGCCCGCGGTGTTACTACGACGGCGTAAATCCGGTTTTACGGTGTTTTTCGTGTTTCCAGGTTTTAAATCATTAAGTTAGCATATCATATAGATATAGAACATGTGTTTAGTTGATTTTAAAAGTCAAGTTAGAAGGATTAACTTTTGTTTGCGAACAAGTTTAGAATTAACTAAACTATGTTCTAGTGATTACAAGTTTAAACCTTCGAATAAGATAGCTTTATATGTATGAATCGAATGATGTTATGAACATCATTACTACCTTAAGTTCCTTGGATAAACCTACTGGAAAAGAGAAAAATGGATCTAGCTTCAATGGATCCTTGGATGGTTCGAAGTTCTTGAAGCAGAATCATGACACGAAAACAAGTTCAAGTAAGATCATCACTTGAAATAAGATTGTTATAGTTATAGAAATTGAACCAAAGTTTGAATATGATTATTACCTTGTATTAGAATGATAACCTACTGTAAGAAACAAAGATTTCTTGAGGTTGGATGATCACCTTACAAGATTGGAAGTGAGCTAGCAAACTTGAAAGTATTCTTGATTTTATGAAACTAGAACTTTTGGAATTTATGAAGAACACTTAAAACTTGAAGATAGAACTTGAGAGAGATCAATTAGATGAAGAAAATTGAAGAATGAAAGTGTTTGTAGGTGTTTTTGGTCGTTGGTGTATGGATTAGATATAAAGGATATGTAATTTTGTTTTCATGTAAATAAATCATGAATGATTACTCATATTTTTGTAATTTTATGAGATATTTCATGCTAGTTGCCAAATGATGGTTCCCACATGTGTTAGGTGACTCACATGGGCTGCTAAGAGCTGATCATTGGAGTGTATATACCAATAGTACATACATCTAAAAGCTGTGTATTGTACGAGTACGAATACGGGTGCATACGAGTAGAATTGTTGATGAAACTGAACGAGGATGTAATTGTAAGCATTTTTGTTAAGTAGAAGTATTTTGATAAGTGTATTGAAGTCTTTCAAAAGTGTATAAATACATATTAAAACACTACATGTATATACATTTTAACTGAGTCGTTAAGTCATCGTTAGTCGTTACATGTAAGTGTTGTTTTGAAACCTTTAGGTTAACGATCTTGTTAAATGTTGTTAAACCAATGTTTATAATATCAAATGAGATTTTAAATTATTATATTATCATGATATTATCATGTATGAATATCTCTTAATATGATATATATACATTAAATGTCTTTACAACGATAATCGTTACATATATGTCTCGTTTAAAAATCATTAAGTTAGTAGTCTTGTTTTTACATATGTAGTTCATTGTTAATATACTTAATGATATGTTTACTTATAATAGTATCATGTTAACTATATATATATCCATATATATGTCATCATATAGTTTTTACAAGTTTTAACGTTCGTGAATCACCGGTCAACTTGGGTGGTCAATTGTCTATATGAAACATATTTCAATTAATCAAGTCTTAACAAGTTTGATTGCTTAACATGTTGGAAATATTTAATCATGTAAATATCAATCTCAATTAATATATATAAACATGGAAAAGTTCGGGTCACTACAGTACCTACCCGTTAAATAAATTTCGTCCCGAAATTTTAAGCTGTTGAAGGTGTTGACGAATCTTCTGGAAATAGATGCGGGTATTTCTTCTTCATCTGATCTTCACGCTCCCAGGTGAACTCGGGTCCTCTACGAGCATTCCATCGAACCTTAACAATTGGTATCTTGTTTTTCTTAAGTCTTTTAACCTCACGATCCATTATTTCGACGGGTTCTTCGATGAATTGAAGTTTTTCGTTGATTTGGATTTCATCTAACGGAATAGTGAGATCTTCTTTAGCAAAACATTTCTTCAAATTCGAGACGTGGAAAGTGTTATGTACAGCCGCGAGTTGTTGAGGTAACTCAAGTCGGTAAGCTACTGGTCCGACACGATCAATAATCTTGAATGGTCCAATATACCGTGGATTTAATTTCCCTCGTTTACCAAATCGAACAACGCCTTTCCAAGGTGCAACTTTAAGCATGACCATCTCTCCAATTTCAAATTCTATATCTTTTCTTTTAATGTCAGCGTAGCTCTTTTGTCGACTTTGGGCGGTTTTCAACCGTTGTTGAATTTGGATGATCTTCTCGGTAGTTTCTTGTATAATCTCCGGACCCGTAATCTGTCTATCCCCCACTTCACTCCAACAAATCGGAGACCTGCACTTTCTACCATAAAGTGCTTCAAACGGCGCCATCTCAATGCTTGAATGGTAGCTGTTGTTGTAGGAAAATTCTGCTAACGGTAGATGTCGATCCCAACAGTTTCCGAAATCAATAACACATGCTCGTAGCATGTCTTCAAACGTTTGTATCATCCTTTCGCTCTGCCCATCAGTTTGTGGATGATAGGCAGTACTCATGTCTAGACGAGTTCCTAATGCTTGCTGTAATGTCTGCCAGAATCTTGAAATAAATCTGCCATCCCTATCAGAGATAATAGAGATTGGTATTCCATGTCTGGATATGACTTCCTTCAAATACAGTCATGCTAACTTCTCCATCTTGTCATCTTCTCTTATTGGCAGGAAGTGTGCTGATTTGGTGAGACGATCAACTATTACCCAAATAGTATCAAAACCACTTGCAGTCCTTGGCAATTTAGTGATGAAATCCATGGTAATGTTTTCCCATTTCCATTCTGGGATTTCGGGTTGTTGAAGTAGACCTGATGGTTTATGAGGCTCAGCTTTGACCTTAGAACATGTCAAACATTCTCCTACGTATTTAGCAACATCGGCTTTCATACCCGGCCACCAAAAATATTTCCTGAGATCCTTGTACATCTTCCCCGTTCCAGGATGTATTGAGTATCTGGTTTTATGAGCTTCTCTAAGTACCATTTCTCTCATATCTCCAAATTTTGGTACCCAAATCCTTTCAGCCCTATACCGGGTTCCGTCTTCCCGAATATTAAGATGCTTCTCCGATCCTTTGGGTATTTCATCCTTTAAATTTCCCTCTTTTAAAACTCCTTGTTGCGCCTCCTTTATTTGAGTAGTAAGGTTATCACTATGGGCTCGCGTGGTTTGTTGTCTTTTCAAGAAAGAGTGTGGGTGCCTAAGATGGGTGATTACCGGCGAGTGCTACTTGATGAAGCACATAAGTCAAAGTATTCCATTCATCCGGGCGGGACGAAAATGTAATGATTTAAGGAAAGATTATTGGTGGCCGGGCATGAAACGTGATGTTGTGAAGTATGTGGAGCAATGTGTCACGTGTTTGCAAGTTAAGGCCGAGCACCAAAAGCCGTATGGTAAGTTACAACCGTTAGAAATCCCGAAATGGAAATGGGAGCACATTACCATGGATTTCATTACAAAGTTACCTAAAACGGCGAGAACCCAATTTGATTCGATTTTGGTGATTGTCGATCGATTGACGAAAAGTGCTTTGTTTCTTCCCATTCGGGAAGTGATATCGTCGGAGACCTTGGCTAAGTTGTTTATCAAGGAAGTCATCTCTCGACATGGAGTTCCTATATCTATTATTTCGGATCGAGATACCCGTTTTACATCTCGATTTTGGGAAAAGTTTCACGCAGATATAGGTACACAATTGAAGTTGAGCACGGCATACCATCCTCAATAGGACGGTCAAACCGAACGTACGAATCAAACATTGGAAGATATGTTACGAGCGTGCATTATTTATTTCGGTGGTAGTTGGGATGAGCATTTGCCTTTGGTGGAATTCTCGTACAATAATAGTTATCATACTAGTATCGGGATGCCGCCATATGAGATGATTTATGGGCGTAGGTGTCGAACCCCGATTTGTTGGGGTGAAGTGGGACAAAAGGAGATCGGGAGTACCGATTTGGTTTTAGAGATGAATAGCAAGATCGATACGATTCGAGAGCATTTGAAAAAGGCTCAAGATAGGCAAAAGTTGTATGCCGACAAAAGTAGACGAACGATCGAATTTCAGGAAGGTGACATGGTGATGCTTAAGGTTTCACCATGGAAAGGTATTATTCGATTTCGAAAACGGGGAAAGTTAGCTCCTCGGTTTATTGGACCGTTTAAGGTTTTAGCCCGTGTTGGTGAAGTCGCGTATCGTTTGGAATTACCCGAAGAGCTTGTGGGGATCCATAATACATTTCATGTTTCCCATCTCCGTAAGTGTCTTGCGGATGATTCATCTAGGGTGCCTTTAGACGAGATTGAGCTAAACAATAAGTTAGAGTATACTGAGGAGCCGATCGCTATACTCGATGAGCTAAACAATAAGTTAGAGTATATTGAGGAGCCGATCGCTATATTAAAGTCCAATGGCATCGTAGTAAAGGTTCCGAATTTACTTGGGAGCCCGAAGAGTTCGTGTTGGTTTATCTTCCAGCTTGTCATACGGCTTGGATCGTGAGGACGCGCTCCGATTCAAGTGGGGGAGAGTTGTAACATCCCATTTTTCCCGTACGTATTGAAAGGTACATACTTAATCAATTGTACGTTTGTAACTCATTAGATTATGCGTGATTGTGTGTGTATATATATATATATATATATATACTTGTTAATGTGTGAGTACATAAGTTTATAAATGAGTTCGGTTAGCGTTAAGTCTTGTGAGACTTAGATATGAGGTTTAGACGTGTATTGGAAGCATGAATGAATTGACTGTGTGTAAAACGATTTTTGGGTTTGAGTGTGGTCGAAGTGGCCAGGTGACGGCTAACGCCGCACCGCGAGGAAAGGGGCCGCGACACGACATATCAAGCAAACCAAGATCAGAACATGGGTTAAAAAGGGTTAAACTTCCCTTTGTAGGTCGCGTCGCGACGAAATGTGCCTTGCCGCGGTAGTACTGTTGGACAGGATCCGGACTTAGCTCTTTTAAGAGATTTTGAGGGGTAATTTGGTAATTTAACGTCTAGATCAGATTGGAGCATTAAATCTGCACCACTTGTTCATTTAATTCATTTCCTTTTTCTATTTTCTTTCATTTTCTCTCCCAAAACTTAAAACCCATTTGAATTAAAAGTGAGATTTGAGAGTGAAGGATTGAGGGTTGATCTTTGGAGCAAGAATTAAAGTTGTTCCTTGTGTCTCTAGCTACACGTTGATAGTCTCGGTAAGTTCTAACTTTATGTTTATAGTTTTAATTGGTTAATGGCTAGGGTTTTGGTTACTAGAGACTTGTATGACCCATTTGAGGGTAAAATGGATGAATTTGGGTTATGTTGTTGTAATGAAACCCTAATGGCCACAAACTAGGGTTTTGGTCTTGTGATTTGAGGTTGTAAGTGTCAAATGGTATTGCTAGTCACTAATACACTTTTGGATTTATGAAAGAAGTGTTAATGGGTAAGTTTGACTTGATTGTGAGGCTAAGTAATTAAAATGGGTCAAAATGTACTAGTTGACTTAGTTTGGGTGAAATGGGTATGAATTACCCTAAGTTTGTGTTAGTTGAGGTTAGAAGACTTTAATTCACTAGCTTTAGTGGTTAAAGTCGGGTCTTGGCCATTTAAGGGCGGTTTTGGTGTGGTTGAGTCATTTAATGCTAATTGAGTCATTAAATGCTCAAGTATTGTGTAATGTGATTAATTCCACTAGTGTGTAATTGATTGTGTACTTATGTAAATAGGTACTTTGCTTTGAAGTCTTCGGAAGCATTAAATCACCACCGAGGTGTTAAGGTGAGTGGAATAAGTATACTTGTACGTATATGATGTGCTTATTTGTATGTAAGGATATGCGTTGTCCTAGTTAGTGATATATGTGTTGTACACTAACGATTTACGAACGGATATGTGTTGTCTAATTTAGCAACATATGTGTTGTACGCTAACGGTTTATTAAATGGATATGTGTTGTCCAAGTTGGTGATATATGTGTTGTACACTAATGATCTTATGAGCGGATATGTGTTGTCCAAGGGTTGGTGATATATGTGTTGTGCACTAACGGTTGTTATGAACACCGATGGGAAGTTTGAGTACCATTCCTTTTGCTATTGGTTAACCATGGTTGTGTGAATTTGGTGTTAGCATATTTAATATTGAACTATATGCTAGTAGTTTATGCATGAGGTTCGCATGGTTGTCGTATTGCTAGCTTGTATGCGGTGTTGTGTAAGTGTTTGCAAATGAGTAGGTTATATATGAACATGTATAATTATTACACTCACTAAGCATTAGCTTACCCCTCTCCTTGTTTATCTTTTAGTCGCAGGTGCGGATAAGGGCAAAGGGGTTATCGGGCATTAGGTGGCCCTTGATGATGTTTTGTTGTAGCTTGGAAGTTGGCCTAACGTTTTGGGTAGTTTAGTCCCAAACCATGCTCGAGTGTCGTTTGGATTATAAACTATCATTGTAGTGGGTCAAACTTGTATTAAACATTAATTAATGGACTTCGTGCCTTCTGTAAACATTTAAATTGTTGTATGTTTAAATGGAACTTGTGAAATGGTTTACATATTTAATTGGCGCGTAAATGTGTATTATTTAAAAAAAAATTTATCGTATGGAATACGGGTTGGGTTGTTTCAAAAACAAGCAGCAGGGATTCTTCACCAATGTCAGCATGGACCAACTAGAGGTCATCATGGAGCAAACTTAACCGCAAGAAAAATCTACGAATCAGGATTCTATTGGCCATCTATATTCTGAGATGCGCAAGAGCTTGTAAAACATTGCAACGCATGCCTAAGGCAAGGTATTATCTCTATGAAGAATGAGATGCCTCGAGCTAATATCCAAGCTTGCGAGATCTTCGATATATGGGGATTAGACTTTATGGGACCATTTCCAAAGTCTAATGGAAAAGAATATGTCCTCGTAGCAGTAGATTACATCTCCAGATGGGTCGAAGCCCAAGCATTTCCAACTAATGATGCCAAAGTTGTCACCAACTTCCTGAAGAGACTCTTCTGCATATTTGGAGCTCCCCGTGCTATAATAAGTGATAGAGGCACACACTTCTGTAATACTCAATTTATGAAGGTGATGCAACAATATGGAGTTACCCACAAAATGTCCACTACCTATTATCCGCAGACTGACGGACAAGCAGAGGTCACGAATAGAGCACTTAAAATAATCTTAGAATGAAATGTCGGCCATCATGGAAATAAATGGGCTGAGAAACTAGACGATGCTCTGTGGGCATTCCAGACTGCTTACAAGAATCCTCTAGGAACTACACCCTACCGCATGATCTATGGAAAATCCTGTCACCTTCTACTGGAACTTGAATATAAAGCTCTCTGGGCGCTGAAGACCTGCAACCTCGATCCCTCAGTTACCGCAAAGCATCGGAAGATGCAAATGAATGAACTCACCGAATTAAGAGACCAAGCATACGAAACGTCATACATCTACAAGGAATGAACGAAGCTTACGCATGACGCAAAATTGATTCCTACAAAGTTCGCCACTGGAGATTAAGTTCTACTCTTCAATTCTCGGTTCAAGAAGTTTGCAGGAAAATTTAGATCAAGATGGAGTGGCCCATACAAAGTTGTGAATGCTTTTCCACACGGAGCCGTGGAATTGGAAGGACCTACTGGCAACTTCAAAGTCAACGGCCACCGGCTAAAAGCTTATCTAGAAGACTATGATAAGGAGGAGCACCTCTTATCCTTTGATCCATTCTGACGATCTGAAAAGGAAAAGTCGAGCTGTAACGACTTGATATACAAAGCGCTCTTGGGAGGCACCCCTTGCTTATTCTTTTTATTATTATTTATTTTTATTTCAATTATTTTCAGTCTTAAGATATTATCTTTGTGTACTAACAACTAAGCGCCGTACTTGCGCTTAGTACTTACAAGTTTGTTGAATGTGTTCAGGCAAAAATGCCAAGTTCAGGAGCTTCAGTTTACATCCCAGTTCACAGGAGGAGGACTCCTAGAGTTTACTAATTCGGGCGCAGTGCTGATCAGAACAGGCCATCAACAGGGCAATTAGGCCCAAGGCGATTGATATTGGAGAGTGTTGAGGAGGACATTGGCACAGCACCTCCAGCTCCTCCTGTTCGACGATATAGACATTTAGTCAGGAGACCTGCCGAGCACACACAACTACCAGAGACACATGAGCCACTAACTGTCATACACTATGGAGCCACTTTAAGTGACCCTGATGTTGCATGGGTACTACTCAGAGACCAGCAGAGGTTCTACCAAGCTCTTAGAGCATACCTTCAGCGCGAGGGGATGCCGTGCAGTACTCTGGACTCATCTTCGTTTAGGCTAGCGCGACGTGTTCAGCCGACACGACAAGCTACCCCCAGACGTACCACACCGACCTCAGTTTACACAGTTGCCTCAGCTGGCATGCCTGCACATGCTACTCCTATTCACATCACGCCGCCTGCTCCAGTCACTGAACCAGTTCCAATCACTGAGCTACCTGAGGGTTGTCACTTAGTCACTATTCCCATATCAGTTGAGCCACCAACAGCCCAGGCATTTGAGATCACCGGGAGAATACCTGAAGAGGAGCCTTTCCCGAGCCTATCCTACCTGGAGTTGCCATCAGACCTCTGTCTGGATTCACTACTAGGCCCTGAGTTGGATATAGAGCAACCTCTTGAGTACTTACCGAGACTAGAGGATGATGATGATCCCGTTGGATAATTCGCAGCGCCGACTCAGCACATTGACCAGGATAGTATCCTATAGACTACTTTACTTTATTTTTTTTTTAGTTTTATCTTTTTGAAGCATTGTACTAAAAAATTTATATATATAGTGGAAATGCTGCCTTTCTCTTCTTGTTCTTCATGCAAAAATATTATCAAAAAAGACTGGTCCTTAGGAGATTGACCGTGGGAGGGCACAACACTAGGAAAGTAACACGACCATAGGGAAGTAATCTTTCCTCAAACCTATTTCGATTTTTACGCACTAAAATCTCTAAGTGTGGGGTAACCCCCGTAACTAACTTGGAAATTTTAGAAGTCAATGTCCTTAATTTATAAATCATTAAAATATTCTTTCTAGAGAACATTAGGGACAATGTTCTTTTAAGTGTGGGGTAATGGGTAAGGTTTTAAAGTTTTTAAAGATCGAGTAACCGTAAAACGCCAAGTTTTGAAAAATTCTTTTGTCCAAAAAAGTAATTAAGCAATGAATATTGGGTAGTTTCGAAAAATTCTTACCTTGTTTTTGCCCAAAAGATCTAATAAAATTGCTAGAAATTGGTTTTCGGAACATTTATTAGAACAGAATGATTAAGCTAAAACTTATGTTTTGTGTCAAAAGATTTCTTTTAAGAAAATATGTAAAAGGCTACGCATGATCAAGCACGACCCCTACTTCCAAAAAGGTGAGGAATCTTGGACCCAAAGTATATGTATGACCCATCGAATCTACAGTACTTTGTTATTTCGGTTGGTGAGTGTGCCGCTATACGGTTCAAGTTAGAACTTGGTTCAGACATACGTTTCAAGACCAATGGTTAGTAAGCTGTGATGGCCCCATCAATATGCTTAACGGCTGCGTCACTTGGTCCCACAGATTGATCGAACTTAAATGAATTTAACAAACGACATTGCATTCTTTTATTTCAAAAGTTTCCCAAAAAGGAAAGCATACCAAAATATGTAGTTTAAAAGTAACCCAACATATTAATAATCCAAAGTTGACACAAAACATTGTCAACAACCCACAAGTATTAATTATTCAAAAATCGAATGCAAGCCAAAGTTTCATAAATTGTTTCATTAAAATCTGCCCAAATGCATGCAGACTCTTCTAAACACAGCGGAAGCATCACATAAACTCAAGTACCTGTGAAAACATGCGAGTAAACTGTCAACACAAAGGTTGAGTGAATTATAGGTTTAAATAATTGAATAAACTTTAGACCACAAGATTTAAAAATGTTAGAAAACATTAAACATTATTCCATTATCAATGAGCCACCTGGTAACCACTTAACCCTTTATTTACCCTTGCCAAACACAATAATAACATACACTGGACAGTGTATCTACAACAAAATACGAAGTACTAAACATTCCGATTATAAATTGCTAGCGCGACTAGCTCGAAATGGGGTTGTCAAACCCGATAGATCTATCCGTAGGATTCGCGTTCACCGGTAGAAACCAATGATTACAGTTACCAGACTAGGGAATATTTTTGTCCAACTCACAATGAATAATTTAAATTTAATTGTCACTTGTGTCTAAACGTGAAATAAAATGCATGTAATCACATCCCAAAAAAATACTTTGAAAAGTATGTAAAAACGGGACTATAACTCACCTTAATAGTAACGAAGTAACCAACACAATTAAGCGAACAGCAAATGTAGAATAGTGATCAGGAATGATCACAATGCCGACCTATAAATAAAGCAGGTCGATATAAATAACTAACTTAGGTCAAGTCTTAGTATGATAGCTATTATACATGTTGCAAGTAGTCATAGAACAATACTCAATATGCATCGGTTTGATCGAAACAGCTTACGGACACACTTTCTATTTTTAAAAAGTTTCTATTTTTAGCAGGTTTCCATTTTTGGAAAGTTTCTATTTTTGGAAAGTTTCTATTTTTGGAAAGTTTCTATTTTGACAAAGTTTCCAAATTTAGAAAGTTGCTATTTTAGGAAAGTTTATCAGTTAGGAAAGTTTCCTTAATTAGAAAGTCAACAAAAGTCAACTGAAAGTCAAAGTCAACTCAAAAGTCAACCTTGGTCAAACATGGTCAACGTTAATTTTAAAAGTGTAAGTTGTAATAATAATGTAAGTTATAATGTTTATTAAAGTTAAATATGTCTAATTATGTCATAACATAAGTTTAATTAGATTAAAATGAATTATTAAAGTTAATATAAGTTTAAATGATATAATTAATATAACATAATTATTTAATTAATTAATTAAATATTAGTCATAATATAAGTATTATTAATTAATAATAAATTTTAAATCATATCATAAGTATTATTAGTTAATAATGAATTATTAATCATATCATAAGTTTCTAATTATAACCATTAAATCATAAGTATTTAATAATTAAATTATAATTAAATAATAACTAAGCCTTATAATAATTAAATAATTAATTAATCCTTATTATAAGTCTTATTATAATAATCTCATAATATAAGTTTAATACTTATCATAAGTATTTTCCATTAATAATAAAGTATTATTAATTATATGTTTAATTAAAATGTTAATTAAATCATAAGTATTAATTAAAATGATATAATAAATATATAACATAAGTCTTAAATAATAATAATTACTTTTTTTTATCATAAGTAATTAAATGATAATGAAACCCATTATTTATATAATAAGTTTAATAATTAATCACAAGTTTTAAATCAAAAGTTCATCGGGTCGTATCTTGAGCCCCGGGTGTCGGTTTTCAGCGAGCGTTACATATATCTCCGCCTAATCAAACCACCCGACACTTTGGTACACTCAAGAATACACCAAGAACAGTCCACAAGTCGTGATGTACAGCCAATACACTCCTTGGAACTTCAATTCAATCAAAATCTTGTTTTAGACGTAACGGGTGATTCGTGGCTCGGATTGAGATGACCCGAACATGAAAGTCCGTCCCACCATCAGTCCTAACACACTAACACACCCTAAAGTCAACAAATATGGTCACAAAGTCAGACCAAACCTGGTTCATACCAATATCACAATTCAATCTTAACAAAATACCATTTTGATCATATTTAGGGCTCCGGGAATCGAAACGACATGAATCCGGAGTCTAAAATTAATGTCTTGATGAGAGGAACTCATCTAGATACTTTATTATAACTTTTATAACAGTCACAATATCATAAATACACGAAAAAGCTGCTGTCCCAATTTTATCAAACCGAAAACATGTGTTTACGAGTAATTCTATGCATACAAACACCATTACAACAACAAGTAATCATCATACAATTAATATATAATCAAAATACAGAAAAATAAAGAAAAATCAAAAGTTCTAGGGTTAGGGTTTATACCCTAATCGAGAAACGAGAAGTATAATCGCGTAGAGAACGGAATGAGGAATCCGATTGTATAAACGATTTGATGATCCAAGTAATAAAATGGGTTGATGAAGATGATGTTGTAGGGGGTGGGTGCCATCGCCAAAAAGGGAGAAAGGGAGGAAGGAGAGCAAAATTAGAATTTTAGGTTTATCAAAATAAGGTGTAATGTGAAAAATGGAAAAAAAGAGAAAGGCTCCCCCCTATGTGGTTCGGCCGATTTGGATGGGGTGGGCCCCACTTGTGGGCCATCTTGCTAATGTGATTAAATCCTAGTGGCCCGAAAGCCCGAACGAATCCCGAAACGCGAAAATACGCTTACTCGATTAAAAATTCGGAGAGATAACAAACGCCCGATGAAAAATAAATATAAATACTATATATAATTATATGATATTAAAATATCATATTTAAAATAATTAGGATTTAAATATCCCAAAAACGCGACCATTGGTTTGAAAACCGAAAAGATTCGCCGGATAGAAATCTGCGACACGTAGAAACGTATAAATTAAAATATGAATACAATTATTCACATAACACTTAATAATTAATATATTATTATTAATATAATAATATAGGTCATAGAAATGACGTAGCACAATTAACAGTTAACGGTCGTTAAATAATTAACGGTAAAAGATAACGGAAAAAGTAGGGTCGTAACAGTACCTTCCCGTTACGAAAATTTTGTCCCGAAATTTAAGCAGGTGCAGGGGTTGACTCAGCATCTGGGAACAAATGCGGGTATTTCTGCTTCGTCTGATCTTCACGCTCCCAAGTGAACTCGGGACCGCGTCTAGAGTTCCATCTAACCCGGACAATAGGAATTCGGCTCTGCTTAAGAGTCTTAACTTCTCGATCCATAATTTCAATAGGTTCCTCAATAAAGTGTAGTTGCTTATCAACATGAAGTTCTTCCAGAGGAATAGTCTTGTCGGCCTCGGCCAAACACTTCTTTAAGTTCGACACATGAAAAACATCGTGAACAGCACTGAGTTCTTGTGGCAATTTCAAACGATATGCCGCCGGTCCAACTCTCTCAACAATCTCAAACGGTCCAACAAAACGAGGACTTAACTTTTCCCTCTTACCAAAACGGATCACACCCTTCCAAGGTGAAACCTTTAACATAACACGATCACCAACTTGAAATTCTACATCTTTCCTTCCCCTGTCGGCATAAATCTTTTGCCGACTTCTAGCAGTTCTCAATCTTTCCTTAATCTGTACAATCTTCTCGGTAGTCTCGTGAATAATTTCTGGACCTGTGAGTTGAGCATCCCCAACCTCATTCCAACAGATAGGAGACCTACATTTCCTACCATACAGAGCTTCAAACGGTGTGGCTTGAATACTTGCGTGATAACTGTTGTTATAAGAAAACTCAGCTAGCGGCAAGTATTTATCCCACCCATTACCAAAATCAATAACACACGCTCGTAACATATCTTCTAACATCTGAATGGTCCTTTCACTCTGACCATCTGTTTGAGGATGATAAGCGGTGCTCATATCTAACCTAGTTCCCAAGGATTCCTGTAAAGATCGCCAAAACCTTGATACAAATCGACTGTCTCGGTCTGAAATAATGGATACAGGAACACCATGTCTAGAAACAATCTCCTTCAAGTACAAACGAGTAAGCTTCTCCACTGAATCTGTTTCCCTAATCGGCAAAAAGTAAGCCGACTTAGTGAGTCGATCTACAATCACCTAAATAGTGTCATAGCCACCCGTAACTCTCGGTAACTTAGTAATAAAATCCATTGTAATTCCTTCCCACTTCCACTCGGGAATCTCGGGTTGCACCAAAAGTCCAGACGGTTTTTGATGTTCAGCTTAAACCTTAGCACAGGTCAAATACTTAGCCACATACGTAGCCACATCACCTTTCAAATTTGGCCACCAATACAGCTCCTTAAGATCATGATACATCTTTCCTGAACCTGGATGAATAGAGTACCTAGACTTATGAGCCTCTTCCAAAACAAGTTGTCGCAGTTCCCCAAACTTCGGAACCCAAAGACATCCTGCAAAGTACCTAGTACCATCTGCTCGAATCTCAAATTTCTTAGCCATACCTCTTACGTTCTCTTTCACAAAATTCTCTTCCTTTAAGGCTTCTTGTTGTGCCTCAAGAATCTGCCTTGCGAGGTTTGTTCTAATTGTCATATTCAAGGCTCTAAACCTGCGAGGTTCAGCCCTTTCTTTACGACTCAACGCATCCGCCACAAAATTGGCCTTACCCGGATGATACAAAAGTTCACAATCGTAATCGTTCAACGTCTCAATCCATTTTCGTTGTCTCATGTTCAACTGTTTATGATCTAGGATATGTTGAAGACTTTTGTGATCTGTGTACACAGCACTCTTGACCCCATACAAATAATGTCTCCAAATCTTAAGCGCAAAAACAGCGGCCCCCAACTCTAAATCATGAGTTGTATAGTTCTGTTCGTGAATCTTCAATTGACGTGACGCATACGCAATGACCTTCTTTCGTTGCATCAAAACACAACCAAAGCCTTGATGCGAAGCATCACAATAAACAACAAAATCATCATTACCCTCAGGTAGTGACAATATCGGAGCAGTAGTCAACTTCTTCTTTAAAATCTAAAAAGCAGCCTCTTGTTCATCCTTCCACTCATATTTCTTCCTCTTATGTGTTAAAGCAGTCAGAGGTTTCGTGATACGAGAGAAATCTTGAATGAACCTTCGATACTAACCCGCTAATCCTAGGAACTGACGAATCTGAGTAGGAGTTTTCGGAGTTTCCCACCTTTCAATCGCCTCAATCTTAGCATGATCAACTTGTATCCCTTGTTTACTAACAATATGTCCAAGGAATTGAACAACTCGTAACCAGAATGCACACTTAGAGAACTTAGCGTACAACTCTTCTTTTCTCAACAGATCAAGCACTAACCTCAAATGTTACTCGTGCTCTTCATCACTCTTCGAATAAATAAGGATGTCGTCGATGAACACAATAACGAACTTGTCCAGATAGGGTCTACACACACGGTTCATGAGGTTCATGAACACAGCAGGTGCATTTGTCAATCCGAACAGCATAACAAGAAACTCAAAGTGACCATAACGGGTGTGAAAAGCAGTTTTCGAAACATCAGATTCCTTAACACGCAACTGATGATAGCCGAAACGAAGATCAATTTTTGAATAAACAGATGAACCCTGAAGCTGATCGAACAGATCATCAATTCTTGGAAGAGGATAACGGTTTTTAATAGTAAGCTTGTTCAACTCATGATAGTTAATGCACAAACGAAAAGAACCATCCTTCTTCTTAACAAACAGAACACGGGCTCCCCAAGGGGACGAACTAGGACGAATAAAACCCTTGTCTAACAACTCACAGAGTTGACTCGACAATTCTTGAGGTTCAAAAAGTGCAAGACGATAAGGAGCACGTGCTACAGGAGCAGTACCGGGAACAAGATCAATTTGAAATTCTACCGCGCGTTGTGGCGGAAGGCCAGGTAAATCTTCGGGAAATACCTCAGGAAAATTTCTAACAATATGAACATCTCCAACGCTCTTCGTTTCTTTTTCAGAATCAACAACATGGGCTAGAATAGCATGACAGCCTTTGCGAAGATGTTTAAGAACTTTCAAACAGCTAATAAGATTTAACTATTGGCATTTCTTATCTTCAAAAACCATCAGCGGCTCTCCAACCACATTAGTAATACAAATAGCTTTATCATAACACACAATCTCAGCACGATTCGCAGATAACCAATCCATCCCAATAACAATGTTAAAACTACCAAGTTCAATCGGTACCAAATCTATCTCAAAATCTCTACCCGCCAGATTAATGTTACACTTCCAATACACAGTCTTAGCAGTAAGCACTTTACCATTAGCTATTTCAACAACATAAGTATTGTCTAAAGAAGTTAGCGGTGTTTTGATTTTTGGACTTAATTTACTCGACACAAAACTCAAATCAGCCCCTGAATCAAATAGTACATAAACTGATAAATCGTTGACCGAGAATGTACCAGTAACAAGTTTAGGATCTTCCTCAGCATCCCTAGCGTTAATGTTGAACGCTCTACCACGTGCAGTCTCTACAGTCTTCTTGTTGGGACAGGCATCACGGAAATGCCCCGGCTTCCCACACTCGTAACAAACCCTCGAATTACCACCATTATTCGACTTCCCATTACCATTACCATTCCCACCTCTATTACCCGCATTATTACCATTATTACCACCTGTAGCAGGAGTAGCAGAACCCGGCAGAAGCACCGTACAATCCTTAGCAATGTGTCCCTGTTTGGAACACCTCTTGCAAGTCACGTTACAGAAACCATCATGAGCATTGTAACAATGAGGACACACACACTGACTGCGGTTATTTGAACCAGAAGTATCCTGCTTTTTCTGCTGACCTTGGCTTTGATTGTGGTTATTATCCTACTTTCTCTTCCCATTATCAGCTTTCTTAACAGTCTCCTCACTGGGTTCGGTTACAGCAGCCTTGCTTCTTCTCAAGATCTTATCATTCAACTTATGAGCCATCGACATCGCAGCCTCAATATTCTGGGGCTCACTAGATTCAACCCCATGTTCAATTTTCTCGGACAACCCATCAATGTAAGCTTCAATCTTAAGATTCTCATCAGCATAGACATTAGGACATAACAAAGTCAACTCGAAGAACCTCTGCTCGTAGGCATCTAATTCGGTGCCCTTCATTTTCAAGTTTTTAAGTTCAACCTCTAACTTCTTAAGCTCACCCCTAGGACGGTAGCGGGTGATCATTCTTTCCTTGAAATTATTCCAAGTTAAACCATAAGCCACATCATTTCTCAAACTGTTAACCAAGTTGTTCCACCAGGTCAATGCACTATCCTTCAAAGTGCAGCTAGCAAAACTAACCTTGTCCTCCTCTCGGACACGGCTAACCCTGAAAATAGACTCGATTTTCTCGAACCAGCGGGTGAGTCCTATAGGTCCTTCCGTACCACTGAATTCCTGTGGACAACTTGCCATGAACGTTTTGTGGGAGCATCCCACCTGATTGTTGTTCGCATTAGCATTAGCATTAGCATTCGCTGCCATAGCAGCAGCTATCCCTTCGTTAATAAGACGTTGCATACGGGCTTCGTTGGACTCTCTAGGAGGCATGATCTTCAAAACAGAATAACACAACCGTTAGTACTAAGAATAATACTAGTGTTATAAAGGAATAGATCGAGCACGAAAAGATTAACCATTAAAATAATAGTCAGTAAACACTATGAGTAATAACATGACAGTTATGATAGTTATAGAAATAGCCACCACATGCATACATATTTTATGATAACATCATACAACATACATAGCACCTAACATACATGATCTACATTACGCATAATATAACATGCCAAGAGTCACAACATCAGAAATAAAATGTGATAATGATAATATATGTCATAAAAATAACCATCCATACATAATGAAAAACATCCCATAACAAAATCTTAATAAAATCCTCGGCAAAACGCCGTACATAACCCAAAAATGTATGTATGAAAGGACATTAAGTCTTATGAAATAAGTAATCAATCATGAATCATCATATCACATCTGCTTAGAGCGGGTGTGATAAGCTGGGCCGGCATGAGTCTCGGCAGAAGGCTCATACTTCCGCAACTTTCCTTTCACTTCTTCCAACTCTGCCTTCAAACCACGAACTGTGCTCTCTAGAACCTCGAACCTAGCGTCAACTTCACGGTTATGCTTACGATTCTTGAACCCAACATTGTTCTTGAAGCTAACAAACGAATCCATACTAGCTCGAATCTGGTCCATCATCTCGTTATGTGACAAAGTACACATACAATCACTAAGAGCATTAATACGCGTCACTTCATTGTAAGCCCTGTTCATGTGATTAAGGGTGGAAAAGTAATAGTGAACAGGATCATCGATCAAAGGTTGACCAGCACGACGTCTGGCAGTAGCCGGAGGAGCAGGAGCAGCAACGGAGTTATCGCTCGAAGTCGACATCTGCAAACAGTAAAACCACAAACCATATACCAAATAGGAATAAATGCTTATGATATATCTCATACGAGATGAAATGCATAATAATGCTATAGTAAAAGGGTCGGGCTGTAGACTAGACTCTAATGCACCCTAAGAACCACGGGTTGACCACATTAAGACCGCCTAGTTCCCTACAACCTGGCTATGATACCAACTGTGATGGCCCCGTCAATACGCTTAACGGCTCCATCACTTGGTCCCACAGCTTGATCGAACTTAAATGAATTTAACAAACGACATTGCATTCTTTTATTTCAAAAGTTTCCCAAAAAGGAAAGCATATCAAAATATGTAGTTTAAAAGTAACCCAACATATTAATAATCCAAAGTTGACACAAAACATTGTCAACAACCCACAAGTATTAATTATTCAAAAACCGAATGCAAGCCAAAGTTTCATAAATTATTTCATTAAAATCTGCCCAAATGCATGCAGACTCTTCTAAACACAGCGAAAGCATCACATAAACTCAAGTACATGTGAAAACATGCGAGTAAACTGTCAACACAAAGGTTGAGTGAATTATAGGTTTAAATAATTGAATAAACTTTAGACCACAAGATTTAAAAATGTTAGAAAACATTAAACATTATTCCATTATCAATGAGCCACCTGGTAACCACTTAACCATTTATTTACCCTTGCCAAACACAATAATTATATACACTGGACAGTGTATCTACAACAAAATACGAAGTACTAAACATTTCGATTATAAATTGCTAGCGCGACTAGCTCGAAATGGGGTTGTCAAACCCGATAGATCTATCCGTAGGATTCGCGTTCATCGGTAGAAACCAATGATTACAGTTACCAGACTAGAGAATATTTTTGTCCAACTCACAATGAATAATTTAAATTTAATTGTCACTTGTGTCTAAACGTGAAATAAAATGCATGTAATCACATCCCAAAAAAAATACTTTGAAAAGTATGTAAAAACGGGACTATAACTCACCTTAATAGTAACGAAGTAACCAACACAATTAAGCGAACAGCAAATGTAGTACAGTGATCAGGAATGATCACAACGCCGACCTATAAATAAAGCAAGTCGATATAAATAACTAATTTAGGTCAAGTCTTAGTATGATAGCTATTGTACATGTTGCAAGTAGTCATAGAACAATACTCAATATGCATCAGTTTGATCGGAACAGCTTACAGACACACACTTTCTATTTTTAGAAATTTTCTATTTTTAGCAGGTTTTCATTTTTGGAAAGTTTCTATTTTTGAAAAGTTTCTATTTTTGGAAAGTTTCTATTTTTGGAAAGTTTCTATTTTTGGAAAGTTTCCAAATTTAGAAAGTTGCTATTTTAGGAAAGTTTATAAGTTAGGAAAGTTTTCTTAATTAGAAAGTCAACAAAAGTCAACTGAAAGTCAAAGTCAACTGAAAGTCAACTCAAAAGTCAACCTTGGTCAAACATGGTCAACGATAATTTTAAAAGTGTAATTTGTAATAATAATGTAAGTTATAATGTTTATTAAAGTTAAATATGTCTAATTATGTCATAACATAAGTTTAATTAGATTAAAATGAATTATTAAAGTTAATATAAGTTTAAATGATATAATTAATATAACATAAGTATTTAATTAATTAATTAAATATTAGTCATAATATAAGTATTATTAATTAATAATAAATTTTAAATCATATCATAAGTATTATTAGTTAATAATGAATTATTAATTATATCATAAGTTTCTAATTATAACCATTAAATCATAAGTATTTAATAATTAAATTATAATTAAATAATAACTAAGCCTTATAATAATTACATAATTAATTAATCCTTATTATAATAATCTCATAATATAAGTTTAATACTTATCATAAGTATTTTCCATTAATAATAAAGTATTATTAATCATATGTTTAATTAAAATGTTAATTAAATCATAAGTATTAATTAAATGATATAATAAATATATATCATAATTCTTAAATAATAATAATTACTTTTTTTATCATAAGTAATTAAATGATAATGAAACCCATTATTAATATCATAAGTTTAATAATTAATCACAAGTTTTAAATCAAAAGTTCATCGGGTCGTATCTTGAGCCCCGGGTGTCGGTTTTCAGCGAGCCTTACATATATTTCCGCCTAATCAAATCCGCCTAATCAAACCACCCGACACTTTGGTACACTCAAGAACACACCAAGAACAGCCCACAAGTCGTGATGTACAGCCAATACACTCCTTGGAACTTTAATTCAATCAAAATCGTGTTTTAGACGTAACGGGTGATTCGTGGCTCGGATTGAGATGACCCGAACATGAAAGTCCGTCCCACCATCAGTCCTAACACACTAACACACCCTAAAGTCAAAAAATATGGTTACAAATTCGGACCAAACCTGGTTCATACCAATATCACAATTCAATCTTAACAAAATACCATTTTGATCATATTTAGGGCTCCGAGAATCGAAACGACATGAATTCGGAGACTAAAATTAATGTCTTGATGAGAGGAACTCATCAAGATACTTTATTTTAACTTTTATAACAATCACAATATCATAAATACACGAAAAAGCTGCTCTCCCAATTTTATCAAACCGAAAACATGTGTTTACGAGTAATTCTATGCATACAAACACCATTATAACAACAAGTAATCATCATACAATTAATATATAATCAAAATACAGAAAAATAAAGAAAAATCAAAAGTTCTAGGGTTAGGGTTTATACCCTAATCGAGTAACGAGAAGTATAATCGCGTAGAGAACGGAATGAGGAATCCGATTGTATAAACGATTTGATGATCCAAGTAATAAAATTGGTTGATGAAGATGATGTTGTGGGGTGTGGGTCCCATCTCCAAAAAGGGATAAAGGGAGGAAGGAGAGCAAAATTAGAATTTTAGGTTTATCAAAATAAGGTGTAATGTGAAAAATGGAAAAAAAGAGAAAGGCTCCCCCCCTATGGGGTTCGGCCGATTTGGATGGGGTGGGCCCCACTTATGGGCCATCTTGCTAATGTGATTAAATCCTAGTGACCCGAAAGCCCGAACGAATCCCGAAACACGAAAACACGCTTACGCGATTAAAAATTCGGAGAGATAACAAACGCGCGATGAAAAATAAATATAAATACTATCTATAATTATATGATCTTAAAATATCATATTTAAAATAATTAGGATTTAAATATCCCAAAAACGTGACCGTTGTTTTGAAAACCGAAAAGATTCGCCGGATAGAAATCCGCGACACGTAGAAACGTATAAATTAAAATATGAATACAATTATTCACATAACACTTAATAATTAATATATTATTATTAATATAATAATATAGGTCATAGAAATGACGTAGCACAATTAACAGTTAACGGTCATTAAATAATTAACAGTAAAAGATAACGTAAAAAGTAGGGTCGTGACATAAGCGCCATACGTGGTGTAGGTGCGATATTCCTTCCGAAATCATTCTGAATAGAGAAGACAAAAAGTCATCCATTTTCGTTTTCACTCCACGTAATTTAAACCGACCAACTCACATAAAGAGTTGATGAATCAGAAATATTCACCCCAAATTCACTCCCAAAATAAACCATTCACATTCACTTCCCTTTCCATTCATCAAAAGATCCAGAGATTAGTAAAGAGATAGATCGATCAAATTCGCTTCAAAAGTACTTGTCGAAAGATTCTGAACCCCTGATTGTTTTTGATAGGACAAAGACCTATTTTCAGTAGATTATCACTTCCTCTCTGGGCACCAGGAATGAAAGACCAAAGTTATGAAGAAAGGGTATGCCGAAAATATATATATATATATATATATATATATGTATATATATATATATATATATATATATATATATATATATATATATATATATATATATATATATATATATAAAAGAGCAATGTCTCTATAAATAAGGCAAAGAAACACCCGAGAAGTTGCCCTAAAGAAGGATGCCGGAAGAGCCAAAGAAAATTCTAGACAAAGTCTTAGCAAAATCCGCCTATTCCGAAGAAAGCGTTTACGGATTCCAAGCCGTTCTCTATCCAAAAATGGATACTCTAAAGAATCAAAGTCTATCAATTCTCTCAAAGATCAAAAGATCTGGATACCTTTCACCGATCCATAAATTTCCCGACCAAACCCTATAACCCGTCTTCCTCTTGAAAGAATGCCTAGGAAGAAGATTAGTGCCGTCCTTACTTAACCGGTGGAGATATCAATGCTTTACCAAGCCTATGATGAGGACTGTTACACGACTGGCTTCTGAGCGATAGTACAATTAGAATAGGACACCCTAAACACTTGAGTGATACGAGTGATCCGCTAGTGAGGAGCCTGATCATGTATACTCTACATCTAAGAGTTGGAAAGTATGCCTTTTTCACTATGGACACGATTGAAATCTAGCGACCAAATCATCGAAGCTCGGAACTTTTTCTAAATACTTTCGAAAGATGTGCTGACTTCTGATGAAGGCATAATAAAAAGATCTACGGGTGGGGCAAGGGAGAGTCTATTAGAAAGATCCTTATATTCCCGCTTTTTGCTTGAGGACAAGTAAAGCCAAGTGTGGGGTATTTGATATCGGTCAAAAAGTCACATTTTTATTCAAAATATTAAGCCCTAGAACAATAAAGATTTAAACTTTGTCGGCAAAATTATCGCTTTTCCTGTTGATTTTGTAGATTAAGTAATTACGAAGGTGATGCAAAAAGAATCAAGTAAAACGGAGCTAAAATGAAGAATCTAGAGTGAAAACGGTGAAAGACAAGAAATCAAGTTACGATCCAGCAAATAAGCAAGCCAAACGGCTTGCCAAACAGGCTGTCAAACGGCCTGCCAGTGTGGAAAGTGGCCTGCCAAACACCCAGATCAAACAGCCTCGTTAAACGGCTTGCCTTAGCAAACGGGCTCTGCAAACGGCTTGCCAAACGGCCTGCTAGCCGTTTGCAGGCAAATTCTAAGTCTATTTAAAGGGCTTTCTCCATCCATTTCAACACACACTCAATTTTTAATTCATTTCACATTTTCAAGCTTTTAGTTAGTTTTTAGTAGTAGTTAGCTTAGCTTTTATTTTCCGGAGAATATCCCGGCGAGTCCCTGCGATCTCGGGCAGATTTCTTCGGCCTTTTCAGGTTTTTATCCGAAACGCTTGTCTTTTGTATTAAACATGTGTTCTTACTTTTTATGTTTAATAATGCATTCTGATATTACCATGATAGCTTAATTAATCTGTATGATGCCATGATAGAAGTTTGGGTTAGCGTAATTATGTTAATTTAGTACGATTACTGTTATAATACTGAACTAGGAAGTCTAATAGATTTGTATGCTAGCATCTTAAGGATTGACCAACTTAGGTTGTGATCAGGACTTGTCCACATATATGAAACTAGCTACTTCATAGGATTAAGACCCCTGGTTATACTGTATCTGAAGATTCTATGAACTCGGTATGGTCGGAGTTCCCGAGAGGCATTTAATGCGCTTTTAGGACACGGAACTTAGGAATTGAGACATGAATGACCTAGTATGTCTATTGACTATTCCAAAGAGACTTCTTAGGAGCTGTTAAGATCTATTTAGTGCCTTCACTGTGTGACCCAAGCCTATTACATGTTCTTGTCTGATTATTGCCTTAGGTCTTAGCCATATCAACTGTTTAGGTATTCATTAGATTTCTATCTGCTTTACTATCAGTATATTAACTGTAATGCTGTATAATGTTTGAATTGATATGATCTCATTAGGATTATGGAATGGTTGTTAGTTTTCATTTAAGGTTTTGCCAACTTAAACTGACGTATTCCTTCCGTTTGTGATTAGTGTTCAATCAACACGGCACGTTGTTATTCAGTTAACTAAACTGATAACGAGGGTTAGGATTAGAGCATGACTCACTAATAAACCTAGTACTTTACTGAGGATAACCTCCGAGGTATTGTTACCTTTCAATTATACGACCAAGTGACATACTTCTCACTGCTCAAAGAGAACTCCGAGAGTTCAGAGACAAGTAGGTATGTGTAATTGGCTCATCCAACCAGATCTACATTATTTCAAGCATAGTCTTAACATAAGCATAATTACCTTTCCCTAACCCAATACTGATATTTTGGTCAACATTTCCCTGATCTGCACACTCCGGATATCCTTCCACTTATTTACTTTTCTGCACTTAGGACTTTTAGCTAAAAATAACTACTATCTTTTATCCAGGTAATTTAACTAAAAGACAATTATCCACTTGATCTTCAATTCGTTAATCAGCAAAAAAATGCGACACTAAGTTAACTTATACCTTAGAAAGTAAAAGTAAATTTAGGCCCCGCACAATATAAATAAACGAAGACACTGTGTGCTACTGAACCGGACATCTTGTGACATAACGACACCGCACAAGTAAAACCGTCCGTTAGTAGCATATTAGTTTCTTGTGATGCCATTTGGTTTAACTAACGCACCTGCCGTGTTTATGGATCTTATGAATCGCGTATGCAAGCTGTATCTAGAAAAATTCGTTATCGTATTCATAGACGATATCCTAATCTATTCCAAAAGCGAAGAAGAACATGAGTAACATCTTCGACTCGTGCTTGAACTCTTAAGACAAGAGCAACTCTATGCCAAATTCTTCAAGTGTGAATTTTGGTTGAAGGAAGTTCAATTTCTTGGCCACGTTGTTAGTAGCCAAGGTATCAAAGTCGATCCTGCGAAAATCGAAGCCATTAGCAAGTGGGAAACCCCCACTACTCCTACTCATATTCGCCAATTTTTAAGCCTCGTTGGTTACTATCGTAGATTCATCGAAGGTTTTTCTTTGATTTCAGGTCATTTAACCGCATTAGCTCACAAAGGAAAGAAGTTCGTTTGGGCAGCCGAACAAGAGTCGGCATTCCAAACCCTGAAGCAGAAATTAACCACCGCACCTATCTTATCCCTTCTCGAAGGCAGTGATGACTTCGTTGTATATTGCGACGCCTCAAAACATGGTTTTGGGTGTGTACTGATGCAAAAAAAGAAGGTTATTGCTTATGCCTCTCGACAATTGAAGATTCACGAGCGAAATTACATGACCCATGATCTTGAAACTTGGAGCCGTTGTCTTTGCACACAAACTGTGGAGACACTACCTTTATGGAACTAAAAGCACTATCTTCACCGACCACTAAAGCTTCCAACACATTTTCGATCTGAAGCAGCTGAACATGAGACAGCGACGGTGGATCGAGTCGTTGAACGATTATGATTGTGAACTTCGTTACCAACCTGGCAAGGTAAATGTTGTAGCTGATGCCTTGAGCCGTAAGGAAAGAATGGTACCTCTTCGTATCCGTGCCTTAAACATCACCATCCACGCGAATCTCAATAGCCAAATCCGTGTAGCCCAAGCAGAAGCTCTCAAAGAGGAGAATATTTCTCATGAACACTTGAACATTCTTGTCTCTCGATTTGAGGTTAAAGAGACTGGACTCTGACATTTTGCCAGAAGAATTTGGGTGCCTAGTTATGGGGATTTACGAAGCCTTATTCTAGACGAAGCCCACAAGTCAAGGTATTCGATTCATCCAGGAGCTGGTAAGATGTACCACGATCTCAAGGAACAATATTGGTCGCCAAACCTTAAAAGGGATGTTGCTACTTATGTTGGAAAGTGTTTAACTTGTTCCAAGATCAAAGCCGAACATCAAAGGCCATCTGGGTTACTTCAGCAACCTGAAATCCCGCAATGGAAGTGGGAAGGAATAACGATGGACTTCATCACGAAACTACCAAAGACGGTAGGCGGATATGATACCATCTGGGTTATTATTGACCTTCTTACTAAATCTGCTCACTTCCTAGACATGAAGAAAACTGATACAATGGATAAACTCGCACAGCTATACATAAAGGAAATTGTATCTCGTTACGGTGTACCCTTATCGATTATTTCAGACCGAGATGCCCGTTTCACTTCTAGATTTTGGCATTACTTGCAAGAAGCTTTAGGAACACGTTTAGACATGAGTACCGTATATCACCCGCAAACCGACGGACAAAGCGAACGCACGATTCAAACCCTGGAGGACATGTTACGAGCTTGTGTTATTGATTTCGGAAAATCTTGGGAAAAGCATTTGCCTCTAGCCAAATTCTCTTACAACAATAGCTATCACGCGAGCATTAAGGCCGTGCCTTTCGAAGCTTTATATGGCCGTAACTGTCATTCTCTTATTTGTTGGGCCGAAGTAGGTGAAAAGCAAATCACCGGACCCGAACTCGTCCATGAAACAACCGAGAAGATTGTCCAAATTCAAGCAAGGCTCAAGACGGCCCGTGATCGTCAAAGAGCTATGCCGACCTTAAATGTAAAGATCTCGAATTCCAGGTAGGTGATCGCGTGATGTTGGGGTCGCACCATGGAAAGGTGTCATCCGTTTCGAAAAGTGTGGGAAGCTAAATCCGTGATATATTGGTCCTTTTGAAATCTTGGAGCGTGTTGGACCCGTTGCTTACCGTTTGGATCTTCCGACTTAATTGAGCTTAGTTCATCCCACTTTCCACGTATCGAATCTAAAGAAGTGCCTTGCTGAACCAAAACTTTTCATACCACTAGATGAGCTTATGATTGATGACAAACTCCACTTCGTGGAAGAACCTGTTGAGATCATGGACCGTGAGGTCAAAACCTTGAAACACAACAAGATTCCAATTGTTCGAGTCCGTTGGAATGCTAAACGAGGACCTGACTTTACTTGGCAGTGACAGGATCATATGAAGCAGAAGTATCCTCACCTCTTCATAACTCTACCGTCTATCTCAGCTTAAAATTTCGGGACAAAATTTTCTTTAACAGGTGGGTAATGTAACGACCCGACTTTTTCGACTTATATTTGTGCTTATTACTTTCGCGAAACTGCGTATTTGTGCGTACTGTGTTAGATTATATTCTGGGATCATTATTCATGTTAAATACTTTCGTTAATACCTTACAATGTGCTATTAAGTACTTGGTTACTTAACTTGATCCCCGAATGCTTTTATGACCGTTAGTGTCACTTGTCGTTTAAAGCGAGCTACGTACTTGGTACACGTTTAACTTTTGTCATAATTGGAATATTATGACTACGTAATACTAATTGTTATTTTCTAATGACAATTATTTGGCTTATTGGTTGCTTAATTACGCTTAGTAATTTACTAATGCACACTAGTTAGTCTTATTGGACTTTTTATCTTAATGGATTTAAGCCCACCCTACGCTAGTTAATGGACCATTGAATTAGCCCAACTTTAATGAATTTATGACCCATTAAGATGTAGGACAAAAACCCATTAAGATGAGCCAACATACTAACATTTTTGTTAACCATTACCACATATGTTGCATGGGATCCCAACAATAAGCACCACCTTTAGACCACCACCATGCAAAAAGCAAAGTTTGTTCCCCCTTGTCTCCCTTTAGGCCGTCGGCCATACACCCCCACCACCACTATATATATCACACTTGATCCTTCATTACACACTTGATTTCATTCTCATTTTACACATTTACTCTCTAATTTTCTCTCTATTCTTTCTCACACTATAATTGTAAGTTTTAAATTTTCTTCTTCTTCTTCCTTTCTTCTTAATCACGACATCATCATCATCATCATCATAAGATCAAGCTTTTTAGCTTCTTGATCTTGTTATATCTTATAGATTCAAACTTTGATTTGAATCCTTCAAGAACATAAAAGATTCAAGCTTTCTAGCTTTGAATCTTCATTAATTTGTTGGATCTAAGTTTTCTAGCTTATGATCTCTTTATTTTTGTTAAAAGATCAAAACTTGTGTTTATGATCTTCATGAAACTTGAAGATCTAACCTTTTTCTTTAAAGATCTTCAAGAACATAAAAGATTCAAGCTTTCTAGTTTTGGATCTTCATTACTTTGATGGATCTAAGTTTTATAGCTTAAGATCACTTTGATTTTGCTAAAAGATCAAAACTTGTGTTTATGATCTTCATGAAACTTGAAGATCTAGCTTGTTGCTTTAAAGATCTCCAAGGACATAAAAGATTCAAGCTTTCTAGCTTTGAAATCTCATAATTATTGTTAAGGGATTCAAGCTTTCTAGCTTAGGGTTTCATTACTTTGTTTTATCTAAGTTATGTGACTTAAGGACTTGCTTGATTTGAATCAAAGTTTGTAGCTTTAATCTTGAATAGAACTTGTATTTGTGTTAAGACTAAGAACATGATGCAACCTTAGTTCATCATCCTTCTAAAACTCTTAAGTGAGTTGTATTTCTTCTTAGTCTTGACACTGTGTGTTGATGGTTGAAACTTGGTCAAAGTGATGCTAAAACATCAAGAGTTGTACACTTGAGGCTTATACGCATCAAGGATGAGAACCGTGATGAGCATCAAGCACCAAGAAATCTACCTGAGCACTTATTTTCTGTTTTCCGGGGTCTGATCAGACTCCTGGGACATCTGGAAAGTTGATTTTCAAATAGATCGGTTCGAGTAGATGACTTTCCATTTAAGACTCGCCTAAATCCGATATAAGGTTTAGGATTTATAGCCATCCGAAAGTCACTACGCCTTTGTAATGACGTGCTGAAATTTCTGACCTACTCGCGCTTGAACCCTCGCCATGGTCAAACGACATCGAGTTAAGATCTGAAAATTGGACAGAGGTAATAGGACTCACAAACGGAGCGTTGACCACTGGCCGCGCATCATTTCAGTTTGTATATAGGTCGTAGCAGCTGTCTGAATTCAGCCCTTTGTTTCTATCTCTATTCTTGTTGAAAACTTACTTTATCTTTTATGAATGATGATGATGATGATACTTAAGACTTAACTTATTTACTTTAAAAATTTTGGGGACAAATTACTGACTTAGTAACCTTTGACTTAGGTTCAGGACCTTTCGGACCGACTTACTACTTGCGTACTTTTCATATCGACTTTTACGGCACATTCACTGTGAGTTATAGCTCCTTTTAACTTTAACTATTTTTGGGACTGAGAATACATGCGCTTTTTATGTTTTACATACTAGACACGGGACAAAGATTCCCCTTAGCTTGGTAACGTTTAACTATTGGTTTATGAACCGGTAGACACGAATCTTAGATATGGATCCATAGGGTTTGACATCCCCACTCGGGCTAGTCGCGCTAGCAGTCAACGGGTGTTTAATACTTCGTAAACATACGCACTCGCCAAGTGCACTTTTAGGGGGTGATATGTTACTTATTAAGTTAGTTACCGGGTGCCCACGGATAAGCATATACTTTTCATACTGTTTTGAATACGAATTTTGTGGTATACATTACATTACTGATTACAAACAAACTATAGCTTACCAACATTCGTGTTGACATTTTAAAGCATGTATTTCTTAGGTACTTAGACGTTGTTGCTTCCGCTGTTAGACTTGCTGATACAGACTCGCTGCGTTAGATTTCTGATGTAATGTTTAGAGATGTCTCAAGCATGGAACTTTTATTTTGCATTCACAACTTATGTTATTTTGAACAATGGCTTTGTAATGACCTTTGTGTCACGTACTCATGTTAATGCTTTCTATTCGTAAAAGCACGTTATCTTTTGGTAAAACATTTGACGTTGGTAAAGACGTTATCTTTTCATGAATGAAAAACTTGTTTTAAAACAGCATATAGTGTTATACCGTGTAATGGACCTGTTGTTGATGATCCGTACACTTTGTTTTTGTACGGGGTGTCACACATATGACCCTGATTAGTGTTCATGGCAGTCATCATCTCAATCACCCGCGACAGATCATCCGAACCACCGTGACCACCTCTCCTACTACCCCTAGATCAGCTACTCGATGCCTTAGTGTGAGGTGCCTCATGCTGCTGCTCAACATCCATCAACTGACCAACCATCGGTCATACGGAACAAAACTCTCACCTGCCCCTCTCTTAACAACCTTAGCACTTAACCAAATCCTAGCAGTAACCTTACCAACCTCAGACATAAGCGGCTGCAAACCAATAGTCGGAATCCCTAAAGATCTACCAATCAAGGTCACAAAATGACCACCACAAACTGTACTCCCCTGAGTCCTACCCCTCGCTGAATTACTCAAATAATCGGCCACACAAAAAGGAATGTTCACTGCATTATGATTAAACAACTGAGACAAGTACTAACAATTAGGCTGAGTTAGCTTCTCAGTGTTCTCCTTCCTCAAGGAGATAGTGTGAGAAACCAGAACGTGAAAATAGTGCAAGTACGGAAAGATAATATGCTTCCTCCTCACATCATTATTAAGAAAACTCATAGTATGGTCACCAAACTCACTCCAAGCAGCATCATAGTCAAAACCATGATTAGGACCCGATCGGCCCTGTCTAGCAGCACTCACAAGATAACCCTCAAACCAAGTCCCATCAACAAGCTCCCCATAAATATCCAAAGCTTGAGTAATATCAACCATGCTCATGGACTGCTCACGTCCACCCAAATGAAATCTAAAAAACGAAGTATCTGTCATACCCTGAATGTGACGAGAGCAGATATTAGAGGACAACAGCTCATAAACTAAACTAGGATAGATAGTCTCCCGAATATTAAACAAGTTGAACCAATCCTCAAACACAACACTCATTCCCCCTTCATTAGCCAGGGTTACCAAATAGTTGGTCTGTAGCATCTCCCTATAAGTATCATATTGTAACAACCCAAACCAAACCACAATCGAACCCGCGTAAAAATATCTCAAAATTTTTTTTTGCTTGTTCAGCAGGTGGTGCGGCGCGCCAAATGCCTGCGCGGCGCGCAAAATGGCCTGGACAGCCCGCTGTCCCCGGAAGTCAAAAACACGAAAAAGATTGGCCACTTCCCGACATAATTAGACAAAAAGCTTTTAACAACATATTCAAATATGTAAAACTAACACGATCCAAACATAAAATAAGTTTTACAAAGCGGGGCCCACATCGACCTGAATTACGAGTTTAATACAAAACAAGAGTTTCGACCACAAAAAGTTTAAATACCAAACGACCCTACGAGCATGGTGTTTGGGGTTAAACTACCCAAGTCTCGGTCAAACTCCAAAAGCTAATATCTCCAAAAGCGTCCCCTAACACAACGGGATCTCTACTCTAAACAAACGCCCTTACCTTTGTCCATACCTGAGCCTATAAAAAGGTAAACAACGAGAGGGTAAGCAAAGCTTAGTGAATGCAATAATTACACATACATATATATAACCCATCTATTTGCAATCACATTCATCAAATACCTCATACGACTTGTAACTTAATTAGCATGTCATCGTACCCAAAACACTTAACAAGTCGTACATTATCACAAAACTGCATTAGCATATACTCAACACAATGTATATATATAAACAATATGCTAAATAATCGACAATCTCAATATGGTTAACCATAAACGCTATGGTGCTACTGGCTTGTGGTTCACACCATACGCAATTGAGTCATACTCTTTTATAGTGCTACCGGCTCATGGTTCACACTCGATGCTACCGGCTCGTGGTTCACATCTAGTTTATAGTGCTACCGGCTTGTGGTTCACACTCGATGCTACCGGCTTGTGGTTCACATCTTATTGCACACATGTTATGGTATTACCGGCTCGATGGTTCATACCATAACACCCACAAATAAACACGTCATATACACATACGTATAATTACTCCACTCACCTCAAAATCTCTTGTGAAAGATAATCAAGCTCGAAAATCTTCAATGTAACGTACCTATTACATTATACATAATATCAATCACAAACTCAAGTTGGTCAACAAACTAAAACTCCATTATAGTGTTATGTTGACCCATGGTGCAATTTCGACCCATTTGCACCCTTAACCCTAATATTTGGGTTAACATCCCCAAAATCCTAATCATTAGTCAAGTTAGGTTTAAAACACATTTCAACACAAGGTTTATGCATTACACAACAACATTAACCAACTTAGGTCCATTTTGACCCATTTGACCAAATTAAGGTCAACACACCCATTTTGGGTCATCCACTAACCCACACAACACTCATTTACTTATCTCTAGGTGTGCTAGTAATTAACTAACTAATTTAAGCTCATAAACATCAATTAATACTTTGAAAAACCCTAGTTAGTCATCTTTGAGTCTACATGACCCCAATTCACCCAAAACCCCCAATTCACTAACAAATGGGTTTTAAGTTCATCACTTACCCCAAACCCTAACCCTAACCCTTAATCAAATTAAATAAGTAAAACAAAGTTAGAACATACCACCACACTCAAAACGTAGCTAGGAAGTAGATGAACAACTTTAGAACTTGAGCTTAAGCAAGATTCCTTCTTCTACTTCCCCAAAATGAGTTTTCCTTCACTAGAATATCACTCACTCTCTAGAAATTAAATGGAGGTGATAAGGGTTGTTGAAGATGGAGTAAATGAAGCTCCAAGACTGACATGTGAAATTACCAAAAAGCCCTCAAAATATCTAATTTAAAAAGGAATAAGTGAACTGTCAGCAATTGGTGCGGTGCGCCATTAACCTGCGCGGCGCCCTCTAATCTAAACCTACCTCGCTCGCCCAGGCCTGCCGGGACAATAATGGAATGATGGAGCTAATCTGCGGTTGGCCTGGGCAGAATTTTTCTTCATTTTAAATATGTACAACAAAACCCCCACTTCAAGTATCATAAATACACTTATGTACACTACAAATATTTGGGTCTTACAACTCGGAGCGCATCCTCGCGATCCATGCCGCATGACAAGAGGGAAGATAAACCAACACGAATTCTTCGGGCTCCCAAGTAAACTCGGAACCTTTACTCCGACGCCATTGAACTTTAAAAGTTCTCACTTCTTTATTTCTCAACATTTTCACCTTCTCATCAAGGATAGCAATCGACTCTTCAACATATTCTAACTTGTTGTTTAGCTTAATTTCATCTAATGGCATCCATGAAGAATCATCCGCAAGACACTTACGTAGATGGGAAACATGAAATGTATTATGGATCCCTGTAAGCTGTTCGGGTAAATCCAAACTATATGCAACTTCACCAACACGAGCCAACACCTTAAATGACCCAATAAACCGAGGAGCTAACTTTCCCTATTTTCGAAACCGAATAATGCCTTTCCATGGCGAAACCTTAAGCATCACCATGTCACCTTCTTGAAATTCGATCATTCGCCTACGTTTGTCGGCATACGAATTTTGTCTATCTTGAGCCTTTTTCAAATGATCCCGAATCATATCAATCTTGCTATTCGTCTCTAAAACCAAATCGGTACTCCCGATTTCTCTTTGACCAATTTCACCCCAACAAATCGGAGTTCGGCACCTCCGCCCATAAAGCATCTCGTAAGGTGGCATCCCGATACTAGTATGATAACTAGTATTGTACGAGAATTCCACCAAAGGTAAGTGCTCGTCCCAACTACCACCAAAATCAATAATACACGCCCGTAACATATCCTCCAAAGTTTGATTCGTACGCTCGGTTTGACCATCCGTTTGAGGATGATACGCCGTGCTCAATTTCAATTGTGTACCCATATCTTCATGAAACTTTTCCCAAACCGAGATGTAAAACGGGTATCTCGATTCGAAATAATAGATATAGGAACCCCGTGTCGAGAGATGACTTCCTTGATAAACAACTTAGCCAAAGTCTCCGACGATATCGCTTCCCGAATGGGAAGAAACAAAGCACTTTTCGTCAATCGATCAACTATAACCCAAATCGTATCAAATTGGGTTCTCGCCGTTTTAGGTAACTTTGTGATGAAATCCATGGTAATGTGCTCCCATTTCCATTTCGAGTTTCTAACGATTGTAACTTACCATACGAATTTTGGTGCTCGGCCTTAACTTGCATACACGTGACGCATTGCTCAACATACTTCAAAACATCACGTTTCATGTCCGGCCACCAATAATCTTTCCTTAAATCAAGATACATTTTCATCGCGCCCAGATGAATGGAATACTTTGACTTATGTGCTTCATCAATAGCACTTGTCGATAATCACCCATCTTAGGCACCCACACTCTTCTTAGAAAAGACAACAAATCACGCGAGCCCATAGTAATAAACTCCGATTGCCCCATGATTCGTTCCGCATGCTTGTTGTGAACGTAAGCCTCTATTTGAATCACACCAAGTTTTTCAAGAAAATCGTTAGTAATATTCATACATAACAATCCCAATCGTAACGCCGGGTGATGACTCTTTCGACTTAACGCATCCGCGACCACATTCGCCTTGCCCGGATGATAAAGTATTTCACAATCATAATCTTTCACCACATCCATCCACCTACGTTGACGATAATTCAAATATCGTTGATTAAAGGGATGTTTCAAACTCTTATGATTCGAATAAATAGTACTCTTGACACCATACAAGTAATGGAACCAAATTTTCAACGCATGCACAACCGCCGCCAACTCAAGATCATGAGTCAGATATCTCATTTCGTGTTCCTTTAATTGTCGAGAGGCATAAGCGATGACTTTACCCCTTTGCATAAGAACACACCCGAGCCCATTTAGAGAAGCATCACAATAAACCTTCATGTCTTCCACCCCTTCCGGCAACACTAACACCGGAGCTTGACACAACTTCTCTTTTAACAATTGAAAAGCAATTTCTTACTCGTTCTCCCAAATAAATCTCGCATTCTTCCTCGTCAATTTCGTCAACGAAGAAGCGATCTTAGAAAAGTCTTAGATGAACCGACGATAATAACCGGCCAATCCGAGAAAACTTCTAATTTTCGTAGGCGTAGTCAGTTGTCTCCAACTCTTCACTGTCTCTATCTTCTCCGGATCTACTTGAATACCGTCTTTGTTCACAATGTGGCCAAGGAATTGGACCTCCCTTAGCCAAAATTCCCATTTGGAGAACTTAGCATACAACTTCTCCTTTCATAACATCTTCAATACTTCACGCAAATGACGTTCATGTTCGTTCATACTTTTCGAGTAGACTAGTATGTCATCAATGAACACAATCACCGACTTATCCAACATAGGTTGGCACACTTGGTTCATAAGATCCATGAATGTCGCTGGTGCATTCGTAAGACCAAAAGGCATAACTACAAACTCAAAATGCCCATAACGCGTTCGAAAAGCCATTTTCTCGATGTCTTCCTCACGGACCCGCATTTGGTGATAACCGGACCGTAGGTCGATTTTATAGAAATACGTTGCACCTTAGAGTTGGTCAAACAAATCGTCAATCCGAGGCAATGGATAGCGATTCTTGATCGTCACTTTATTCAACTCCCTATAATCGATGCACATCCGCATACTACCATCCTTCGTTTTCACAAATAAAACCGGAGCGCCCCATGGCGAAGTACTCGGTTGGATAAAACCCTTTTCAAGTAGCTCTTGGGTTTGATTTAACAATTCTTGCATTTCTGTCGGCGCTAAACGATAAGGAGTTTTAGCAATGGGAGTAGCTCCCGGAACCAACTCAATGCGAAATTTAACTTGTCTTTCCGCCGGAACACCCGGTTACTCATCCGGAAAAACGTCTTCAAACTCATTTACCACCGTAATTTCACGAATGGGTGGTGGCTCATCACGAGTATCAACAACATGGGCAAGAAAAGCCATGCCACCACTAACAAGGAAACGATGTGCCCGTGCAAAAGTGCATTTCGGCACAAGTCTTCTACGTTTATCACCGTGAATAATTAACTCTCCCCCACTTGGGGTCTTCACACAAATAAATTTTTCATGGCATGCGATATCGGCCCTATTATGATCTAGCCAATCCATACCATCAACGATATCAAAATCACCCAAAGTCATGGGGATAAGATCTATCTTAAAGTTTTCAGCACCAAAAATGACATCACAATTTTTACACACATCAACCACTAGTACCGTCTTGCTGTCCGCTATTTCGACTTCAACTGGACGACTTAACTTAGCTAACGGTCTATTAAGTTTAGGCACAAATTTTGGAGATACAAACGACAAATTTACACCGCTATCAAATAGAATCCTTGCCGGATTTGAGTTAACCATAAAAGTACATGAGACAACTTCGTTGGATTGCTTGGCCTCATCATTGGTCATCAAGTAATTGCGACCCCTAGCCGTACCCGCCGCTCTCTCCAACTTCTTCACATGATCATTATTCAAATCGGGACATTCCGGCCTCTTGTGTCCCTCTTTACCACAATTATAACAAGTAAGCTTGGTCGATGCCTTGGTACAATCACGGGGTATGTGCCCTCTTTGATTACAATTATAACACGTGGGTCCGAAACCTCCGGAAGCACCCTTCTTCACACTATTAACGCTTTCGAAGCCTTTCTTGTTCTTTTTATTTGAAAAGTTCGAATAGCTCGAACCTTCAAACTTTCTCTTTGAAAAAGTGAAATCGCTTTTTCTTGGAATCTCCGGCTCAAAACTCCTAGCCAATTCGTATAAATCTTCAAAAGACTTAGCCATTCCCCAGCTAATCTTACCCTTCAACTCATCACTTAAAGTACGGTAGAAATCTAGCATCAACTTGTGATCATCACCAACATACTCCGGACAAAAACGAGTCTTTGCCAAGAAGGTAGACTTGAGAGTAACCAAGTCCATTGAACCTTGTCGCAAATTGTGCAACTCGTCCCGAATTTTATCAAGATCGGAAGAAGTTCGGTATTCTTGGAAAAATTCCTTCTTAAACTCCTCCCATGTCAAGCACATGCATTGCTCTTCACCATATAATTTGATTTTATCGTCCCACCACAACTTGCCCTCTTCGCGTAACATGCTAGACCCATACCTTGTATTCTTCTCGGGAGGACACTCCGCGGTACGGAACGCCCCCTCGATATCGGAAATCCAACAAGTGCTTTTCAATGGATCCCTCACCCCAATAAACATCAGAGGTTGAGTATCCTTGAAATTTTTGTAGTGGAAGACCCGCCTTCCACCCCCACCATTACTTTCACCCCCTTCGCCTCGAGGATAAATGTTTCTAGCTTCTAAAGCCTCCTCTATTGCGGCTTTCATTCGTTCATTGATCATTTCGGTCACTTGTCCATCAACCGACTCTTGGAAGACCTTTCAAACATCGTCAAGAAAATCCTTTTTTAGTCTTTTAAAGATGGCCTCAACCTTGGCCGTGAGTTCAACGTCCTCACTCGTACTTCCGTCATTGGTGTCGTGTCCATTTCTCATCTTCATTCTATAAAACGAAGTAAATTAAGCAACGAGATGAACGGACTTAACATATAGGTATATACATATATACCACACTACCCCATCTTGCTCAACAATCGTCGTACATTACTTGTTTGACACGATTTGCACCCGTAACAACGGTAGCTAATCATTGTTATGCGAGCACAACGTATTAACTCGCTAGTACAACGTCTATCTCGCTTGAAGACTGCTAAAACAACATAAAACAATTAGTGCAAGGTTAATTCGCATAAACACAAGCACTAGCAATTCCTGTTCCGACCCAAAGTCCTACAAGTCTCGCATAAAGCGCACACACAATAAAGTCTAAGTCTAGGCACCTATCTCAAGTCGCCTAAATCCCTTAGACCATGCTCCGATACCACTTGTAACAACCCAAACCAAACCACAATCGAACCCGCGTAAAAATATCACAAAAAAAAAATTTGCTTGTTCAGCAGGTGGCGCGGCGCGCAAAATGGCCTGGACAGCCCGCTGTCCCCGGAAGTCAAAAACACAAAAAAGATTGGCCACTTCCCGACATAATTAGACAAAACGCTTTTAAAAACATATTCAAATATGTAAAACAAACACGATCCAAACATAAAATAAGTTTTACAAAGCGGGGCCCACATCGACCCGAATTACGAGTTTAATACAAAACGAGAGTTTCGACCACAAAAAGTTTAAATACCAAACGACCCTACCAGCATGGTGTTTGGGGTTAAACTACCCAAGTCTCGGTCAAACTCCAAAAGCTAATATCTCCAAAAGCGTCCCCTAACACAACGGAATCTCTACTCCAAACAAACGCCCTTACCTTTATCCATACCTGAGCCTATAAAAAGATAAACAAAGAGAGGGTAAGCAAAGCTTAGTGAATGCAATAATTACACATACATATATATAACCCATCTATTTGCAATCACATTCATCAAATACCTCATACGACTTGTAACTCAATTAGCATGTCATCGTACCCAAAACACTTAACAAGTCGTACATTATCACAAAACCGCATTAGCATATACTCAACACAATGTATATATATAAACAATATGCTAAATAATTGACAATCTCAATATGGTTAACCATAAACGCTATGGTGCTACCGGCTCGTGGTTCACACCATACGCAATTGAGTCATACTCTTTTATAGTGCTACCGGCTCGTGGTTCACACTCGATGCTACCAGCTCGTGGTTCACATCTAGTTTATAGTGCTATCGGCTCGTGGTTCACACTCGATGCTACCGGCTCGTGGTTCACATCTTATTGCACACATGTTATGGCACTACCGGCTCGATGGTTCATACCATAACACCCACAAATAAACACGTCATATACACATACGTATAATTACTCCACTCTCCTCAAAATCTCTTGTGAAAGATAATCAAGCTCGGAAATCTTCAATGTAACGTACCTATTACATTATACATAATATCAATCACAAACTCAAGTTGGTCAACCAACTAAAACTCCATTCTAGTGTTATCTTGACCCATGGTGCAATTTTGACCCATTTGCACCCTTAACCCTAATATTTGGGTTAGCATCCCCAAAACCCTAATCATTAGCCAATTTAGGTTTAAAACACATTTCAACACAAGATATATGCATTACACAACAACATTAACCAACTTAGGTCCATTTTGACCCATTTGACCAAATTAAGGTCAACACACCCATTTCGGGTCATCCACTAACCCACACAATGCCCATTTACTTATCTCTAGGTGTGCTAGTAATTAACTAACTAATTTAAGCTCATAAACATCAATTAATACTTTGAAAAACCTTAGTTAGTCATCTTTGAGTCTACATGACCCAAATTCACCCAAAACACCCAATTCACTAACAAATGGGTTTTAAGTTCATCACTTACCTCAAACCCTAACCCTTAATCAAATTAAATAAGGAAAACAAAGTTAGAACATACCACCACACTAAAAACGTAGCTAGGAAGTAGATGAACAACTTTAGAACTTGAGCTTAAGCAAGATTCCTTCTTCTACTTCCCCAAAATGAGTTTTCCCTCACTAGAATATCACTCTCTCTATAAAAATTAAATGGAGGTGATAAGGGTTGTTGAAGATGGAGTAAATGAAACTCCAAAACTGATCTAGGGCCTTTAATTCAGGCCCCCATGTGAAATTACCAAAAAGCCCTCAAAATATCTAATTTAAAAAGGAATAAGTGAACTGTCAGCAATTGGCGCGGCGCGCCATTAACCTGCACAGTGCGCAGATGGCCTGGGCCGAATTTTTCTTCATTTTAAATATGTACAACAAAACCCCCACTTCAAGTATCATAAATACACTTATGTACACTACAAATATTTGGGTCTTACACATATAAACCAGCTGAGTCAAGCGTAGACTAATCAATCTCATAAGGAGCTAACATCTCCTGATGCAGCATTCTCTTGAGCCTGCGTGCCATAGTTTCAAACCTAGGGTCATCCGTAGGAAAACTCAGCCATTCGTGCAAAGCGTCCCAGTTGACTCTGATTTCAACATCTCAGGTTCTTCCCTGTTCCTAACTCTTTGTTTTGACACAATTCAAATAAACATAAGCAACAGAAAGTAAACAGCTCAACGAAGCCGGCGGCTTCTTTAAGCTAGGCCGGCGGCATCATAACCTGTACAAGAAATTTTCACAAATTTTTCCAGAAACCTGTTCAAAAAATATAACTTTTAAATTGGATAAAATTATCAAGATGATGGCGGATTCTATATTATGCCGGCGGCTTCATACCAGTTTCCAGATTTTGGGTTATTTTCAGAATTTATCATTTTAAGTCTAATAACATCAAGTAAATAGATCTAACAGCGATTAACAAGTATTTCATAGCAATTCATAATCCAGTAATTATATAACAGCAAAAATTCATCAAGGAATCAGACAGATGAGACCGGCGGCTTCAACCTAATGCCGGTGGCTTCATGTTTTTACAAAGTAAGCATAGTAGTTTTCGTAGAAATTAAAGGAATTTTGATAATGCAAAGTTAAAAATTCAAACTTACTCTATCAACCATGAGTGATTAAAAGTTGGATTAAAAAACAGCAAATTTTCTTCTTGAGAGCATTTTTGAATAGTTGTGGGTGTAAAAATCAAGAAATAGTGCGGTTTAGGGTTTAAAACTGTCTGTAGTGCAAAGCTGGCAGCTTTAAAGCCAAGCTGGCGGCTTGGTTGGTCAAGAAGTATTTATTGAATGACAGGGGTGCAGCTTTTACTGCTTTCACCAGGCCGACGGCTTTAAAGGTTCAAGCCAACGGCTTCGTTTTAATTTTACAAATTTTCTGTTTTTTTTTAATTGCAAAAATAATATACAAGTAGTTTTACAAACTCTACAGCATTTTAAGTCATGAATTTTAAGTTTTAATGGTGGCGAGGGAGATTACTTCCCCTCCGGGTAATGCATCTTTTTCAAAGTAAATTTTTAATCTATGACCATTTATTTTGAATGTTTCTCTCTTTTTATTATATAACTCAACACATCTAGTAGAAAAAGATTGCTTAATTATGAAAGGACCCATCCATCTAGATTTTAACTTTCCAGGAGAAAATTTATATTTTGATTGGAAAATTAAGACTTTATCCCCTGGTTGAAATATTTTGATGTTTTTAATTCGAGCATCGTGCCATCTTTTCGTTTTCTCTTTATAAGTCATTGAATTTTCATAAGCAGAAAGCCTAAGTTCATCAAGTTGGTTTAGTTGAAGTAATCTATGTTTTTTCATTTCTTTAGAATCTAAGTTACATTGTTTTAAAGTCCAATATGCACGGTGTTCAATTTCAACGAGTAAATGACAAGCTTTTCCATAGACTAACCTAAAAGGAGTAGTTCCTAAAGGTGTTTTGTAGGCAGTTCGAAAAGCTCATAATGCATCATCTAACTTTCGAGACCAAAGTTTTGGGTTATTTTCAAATGTTCGTTCGAGTATTCTTTTCAATCCTCTATTAAAATTTTCAACTTGACCACTTGTTTGAGGGTGGTAAGCTGTAGAGAAATGATAGTTAACACCATACCTTTTAAGAACTCTTTCAAGTAGTTGATTAGTAAAATGGGTTCCACGGTCACTAATTAAAGCTTTAGGAAAACCAAATCGACAAAATAATTTCTTAAGAAAGTCAACTACTACTCGCGAGTCATTAGTTAGAAGAGCTTTTGCTTCAGCCCATGTAGAAACATAGTCAACAGCTACAAGAATGTATTGGTTTCTTTCAGAAGAGGGGAATGGTCCCATGAAATAAATACCCCACACATCAAATATTTTACATACTTGAATATTTTGACGGGGCATATCATCATGTTTTGAGAGATTTCCTCCTCGTTGGCAAGCATCACATGATCGAAGTAATTTATGCGCATCTTAAAATATGGTAGGCCAATAAAATCCTGAATCTAATACTTTGCGAGCCGTGTAATTCGGACCAAAATGTCCTCCTGGTGTACTATTATGACATTGTATTAGGATTTCATTTGCTTCCTTACCATGTACACAACGTTGAATAATTTGGTCGGGTCCTACTTTAAATAAGTAAGGACTTTCCCAAAAATAATGTTTTAAATTAGTGAATAATTTTTTCCTTTGTTAATACGTTAAACCTTTTCTTAATTCTTTTGCAGCTAAATAGTTTGCAAAGTCAGCAAACCATGGGTATGACTCATCAGAGATCATCATGAGATATTCATCGGGGAATGTGTCTCTAATTTTATTTCAATTGTATTCTCTAAACGTGAAAGATGATCTGCTGCAAGATTCTCAGCTCCTTTCTTATCAATAACTTGCATATCAAATTCTTGTATGAGTAAAACCCATCGTAAGAGTCGAGCTTTAGCATCAAGTTTATTAAGCAGATATTTAAGCGCAGAGTGATCGGTGTAAACTGTTACTTTATTCATTATTAAGTATGGACAAAATTTATAGAGCGCGAAGACTATAGCTAACAACTATTTTTCAGTGGTTGTATAATTTAATTGAGCTCCTGCTAATGTTTTGCTAGCATAGTAGATTGGATGAAAATGTTTTTCTTTTCGTTGTCCTAAGACAGCTTCCTATAGCGTAATCACTAGCGTCGCACATAAGTTCGAAAGGTTTGGACCAGTCGGGTGATATTACAATAGGTGTGTTGGTAAGTTTTTCTTTTAAAATGGAGAATGCTTTTTTACAATCTTTAAAAGGTGTGTCTTTCTCTAAGAGTTTTGTTAACGGACTTGCAATTTTGGAAAAATCTTGAATAAAATGCCTATAAAATCCAGCATGTCCTAAAAAACATCTAATTGCTTTAACATTAGTGGGTTCAGGAAGATTGAAAATAACATTTATTTTTGCTTTATCAACTTCAATTCCTTTATTAGAAATTTATGGCCAAGGACAATGCCTTCTTTTACCATAAAATGACATTTTTCCCAATTAAGAATAAGATTCGTTTTTTCGCAACAAGCAAACATTTTATCGAGATTGGATAGACAAGAGTCAAAGGATGTTCCAAAGACGGAGAAATCATCCATATAGACTTCCATAAAATCTTCCACCATGTCGTGAAAGATAGCTGTCATACATCTTTGGAAGGTACCAGGGGCATTGCATAACCCAAAAGGCATTCTTCAATGAGCAAAAGTACCAAAAGGACAAGTGAAAGTGGTTTTCTCTTGATCCTTAGGATCTATCGAAATTTGAAATTATCCAGAGAAACCATCCAAGAAACAATAGTATTCCTTTCTGGCTAATCTTTCAATCATTTGATCAATAAATGGAAGTGGGAAATGATCTTTTCGAGTAGCTTCGTTTAATTTACGGTAATCTATGCAAACTCGCCATCCGGTAACGGTTCGAGTTGGAATTAATTCATTATTTTCATTTTGGACAACAGTGGCTCCTCCCTTTTTAGGGACACACTGTACCAGACTAACCCATTGGCTATCGGATATCGGATAAATCATTCCTGCGTCTAACAATTTTAAAACTTCTTTTTTATGACTTCAGCCATGTTAGGGTTTAAACGTCTTTATCTTTGAATTATGGGTTTTGCGTTTTCTTCTAATATCAGAGGTTTTCCAAGCGAAGGCCTCTTTATGTTTCTTTAAGACTTCCAAGAGTTGCTCTTTTTGATTTGTAGATAATTCGGAGGATATGATTACAGGAAGTTCAGAATTATCTTTTAGAAAAACATATTCTAAGTGAGAAGGCATTTCTTTAAGTTCTAATTTTGGTGGTACTTCAAGTGAGTGTTTTATTCTCAATTCATCGGGTATAGGTTCTTGTTCTTCTTCTGTTACGAAATTATCTTTCATTAATTCTTCAAACTCATCATCAAGATTTTCTTCTTTTATTTCACATACAAATTCATTTATATCCATTGATAAAAATTCATCGACTTCTTCTTCAATACATGTTTCTACATATTTTATCGTTGGACAAGAAAGATCTAATTCAAGATTATTATTTAAAGTAATTCTGTCATCTCCTATCCCTAAACTATATGTCTTAGTCTGCATTTGAAATTCGAAAGCAGCAGTTCTTAGAAATGGTCTTCCTAATATTATTGGGATTTTATCATTTTCTTTCATTTCTAAGACAACAAAGTCTGCGGGAAAAGTGAATTTATAAATTTTTACCGGTATATTTTCGGTTATTCCCATTGGGTGATTAAAATAACTATCGGCCAAGCAAATAGACATTCTGGTAGGAGTTAATTCTCCTAGACCTAGTCTTTTATATAATGAATATGGCATTAAATTTATACTGGCACCGGTATCTGCCAATGCTTGATATATTCAAGAATCATTAAATGAGCATGGGACAGTAATACTTCCTGCATCGCCTAGCTTTTCGAGTATATCAAATTTTTGAAAAATATCTTTACATTCGGTAATAATAAACCTAGAGGAATTTTCAGCGTCTTTTCCTTTATTAGATAACAAGGTTTTTAAATACTTTCCATAATGTGGATTCTCTTTTGATAAATCTATCAAAGGAATATTAACATTTATCTTATTAAACATATTAGCAAAATTCTCTATACGTTTTTGTTGTTTAGCTTTTCTTAGTTGTTGAGGGTATGAAACATGTTCTAAGGGTTTGTCATTTTTAGAATGTAAATCCGTTTTTAAGGGAGTTTCATCATTACCTTTTTTAGTACTAGCGTCATTAGGTGGTTCATGATTTTCCTCTTGACTAGGTGTGACAGGGTCTTGTGTTGTTTTACCACTCCTAGTAGTTAAAGCTTGTACTTCTACACTTCCCTTTGGATTTTCTAATGTGTTAGATGGTAGTGTTTCAGCTTCCCTAATAGCTAATTGCTTAGATAAGGTTCCTAGATCCTTTTCTAAATTAAGTATCAAATTTTGATGATTATGATATAACTCAGAGATTTTATATAAAATAATATTATTTAATTCAGTTTGATTGTAGATATATCCTCTCATCATGTCTGCTAATCCCTTACTTATAGTTTCCTCCTGTGATACCTGAGAGACATTTTCTATCATAGGTTTTTCTTTCAATTCTCTCAATTCTTTTTCCAAAACTTCTATTTTATCCTGTAAGGAAATTATCTCGTTTCTAACTTCAATTTTAATTTCTTGTTGATTTTTATTTAATTGATACCAATCATGTGACTGAATGGCTAAATCAGAAATTAATTATTGTAAGTCCTCGGGAGTTTTAGAAAGGGATGCACCTCCAGCGGCGGTGTCGATTTCTTTTCTAGTAGCTATAGTAATATTTTTGTAGAATTGCATTAATCTTTGAACATCATTTAAACCATGTTGAGGGTATGACTTTATTAATTTTTCGTATCTAGTCCAAACATCATATAAAGTTTCATGAGGTTCTTGTTTAAATTGATTTATTTCATTTTGTAATCTTATCATTTTAGAAGATGGGAAGAATCTTTTTAAGAATTTTTCAACCATTTGATCCCATGTAGAGATTTTCCTTTCGGCAAGTTGATTAAACCAGTCTTTAGCTTCTTCCTTGAGTGTCCAAGGAAAAAGGATAAGATAAATATGTTCATCTTCTATTTGATTATATTTAAAAAGCGTGCACATACTAGTAAAGTTACGGAGATGTTGATAAGCATCTTCTTCAATAGTTCCATTAAAATGACATTCTTCTTTGATTAGGTCTAATATTTGTTTTTCAATAGTGAAATTAGTTTTAATAGTTGGTGGAATTATAGCGGTTCCATGAATTTGTCTTAAAGCTCTTAAGTGATCTTCCATAGAAAGTTTTGAATCATTCATTGTATATTTCTAAGTGTTTCAAGTGCTTTAAGTATTTTAGGTTATTCACCAACAAATGGCCGTCAGCGTCTAGGTTTTGGCAGAGCCCTTTAAATCGGAAGCCCAACAACCTTCCCCTAAAGGAAGACAGTCACCACTTGTATGTAGGTGTTTTATATTCTTTTGATTCCACCGCGTTCCCCGGCAGTGGCACCAAAAAGTTGATGTGTCAAAAGTGTGTGCGACAATGCATGCCTTTTTAATCTACTTTTAACTTTATAATATCTTAATTTATTATTTACTTTTAACACCCTAACGAGCAACAAAACCCGATCAGATGTAGTTTAGTATTATGTAAGTTAAGGTTTGTCCCAAGAGAACGAGTGGATTTTAGAATATAAATTTGGGTTTTAAGCTTTAAATAACAAAGAACAAATAAATTGCAAATAAATAACTAGAAAAGATAAACAATGATAAAGAGAACACATGCTTGAATCTTTCACACGTTGTTCACAATTGCCTTTTTTAATTAAGATCAAACTCAGATTAATAATTGACCTAAGAATATCTACTTTAAGATTAATTGATTAGGTTAACCCTAAAATAAATGGCTAGACTTCTTGCTTGCATTAAGACCTGATAATAGATTTAGTATGATTAACCAAACCCTAATTATAGTTACTAGCTATAATCCTCACAACTAAATTAATCCGATTATGTTTAAGTTTAACAAGTTTTAAACCTAGTGATGTTCTAGTTAAAACCTAATAATAATTGATTGATGTAAACTAGATTAATCTAATGGTGGTGCTTTAATCAGGCATAAAACATAACAAGAAGAATTCCAGAGATTCTGTCAAAACATAAATTCTGCTTTTAGCATATAAAGCCTGCGGCTTTGTCAACGAAGCCGGTGGCTTCGTTGAAGTTGTTGAATAATTCTGCCGAATACTTTTTAATCTGATCTGAGTATAAATAACATTCGAATATTAAATTAACCAGATAAAGCTAGCGGCTTTGGTCCATGAAGCCGGCTGCTTCATGTCCCAAATCCGAGTTTCTGTTTTCTTTCATACAGTTTAACTGTTCAGGTAATTGATCACAAGGTGTTACATGATTCCAGCATATGTAAGGCTGTTAGCCCATAACTAAGGTAAGAATAAATAAAAGATAAGAAATAAGATAAAGAATCATACCGACATAAAAGAAATTTAAAACCAAATGATTGATTAATGAATTTGAAAGGAAATAAAAACCTAACTAATTCGTATTTTTATTCTGAATGTAGAGAAAACTGAACTGACTTATAAAACTCTGGCCTAAGGCCTGTATTTATAATGTTTCAAAACGGTACCCCAAGGCGGCTGCTTCAGGGTGAAGCCGGCGGCTTCCCTAAGGCGGTGAATTCTTCTCCAAGTAAAACTTGATCCGTAAGTCCAAAATGCGTAATCGTCTAACTTAAGTCGGCGGCTTTGGTAGCAGGCCGGCGGCTTCGATGATCTGAAAAATCTTTCTGATTTGGTTTACATATTTACTTGAACTTGATCAGTAAGTCAACAAATCGAGTCCATGAGGTCGGCGGCTTCAGTGTGAAGCCGACGGCTTTACTTCATATTTTCTTTTGCTCCAAGTTTAGCATATTTTACGATCAAATCTGGAACATTTTGGATATCGTTGAGGAAGCCGGCGGCTTTATAGCCCTCAGGCCGGTGGATTCATCTCACATTCTTCATTTTTTCACTGTTTTTGCTCCTGTTTTGTACATAACTTAAAAAAATATCAGAAATACCTATTTTACCTTCTTTACTCATTTTAGTGTATTTTGGCATTAAAATGAATTTAAAATACTGAGATAACTCCTCAAAATGTTATCAAAATACTGTATAATTTAGGAGTTATCAATGACATTCACTTTAATGTCCCTGCGGGTGATGACCTCATCCGTGCTTTCTCTCAACTTGATATCGATTATCCTGCTTTTATGAGTGCCCTAGATAAGGGGTCCTCCTCAGTCCTCCGTCAGGCATTTTCTTCCCTTTCTGCGAGTGACGCAGGGTTGTTCGTGCCCGAACAATCATGTCGCTAAATACTTTCCTACATGACAGCTTTGACCATGACGAGCAGATGGTGATGGATCTGGAGCATCAGCTAAAGGCTGCCCAGGATGAGTTGGCCCGGATGTCCATGGCCCGGGAAGCTATTGACATCTTGGAGAGCCAGCAAAGGGCATCCATGGAAGAGCTTGCCCGGGTGGTGGTGGAGAATGATAAGGAGGTTTCTTTTACTGTTTCTGCGAAGGAGGCGACCTTGCTGGAGTGTAAGTGGTTGCAGGGTGATATGGCCGAAATGGACAGTTTTATTCGTAAGGTGTCGTTAGGCCGCAGGATGTTCGATTCAGTTGATCAAGGAGGCAAACAGTGGTTTTGTGTATTTATATTATGCGGGGGCCTAAATCTACTTCTACTTTCTAAGGTGTAGAAGGTGTAAGCTAACCTAGTGTCGTGTTTTAATGGATTAACGAATTGAAGATCAAGTGGATAATTGTCTTTTATTTAAATTACCTAAATAAAGGATAGTAGTTGGTTTAAGCTAAAAGTCCTAAGTGCGAAAAAGTAAATAAGTGGGAGGATATCTAGAGTATGCAGATTAGGGAAATGTTGACCAAGATATCAGTGTTGGGTTAGGGAAAGGTAATTACGCTTATGTTAAGACTATGCTTGGAATGATGTAGATCTGGTTGGATGAGCCAATTACACAGACCTACTTGTCTCTGAACTCTCGAAGTTCTCTTTGAGCAGTGAGAAGTATGTCACTTGGTTGTATAATTGAAAGGTAGCTATACCTCAGAGGTTATCCTTAGTAAAGTACTAGGTTTATTAGTGAGTTGAGCTCTAATCCTAACCCTTGTTATCAGTTTAGTTAACTGAATAACAACGTTCCTTGTTGATTGAACACTGATCACAAACGGAAGGAGTCCGTCAGTTTAAGTTGGAAAAACCTTAAATGAAAACTAACAACCATTCCATCATACTAATGAGATCATATCAGTTCAAGCATTATACAGCATTACAGTTGATATACTAAAAGTAAAGCGGATAGAAACCTAATAAATACCTAAACAGTTGATATGACTAAGTCCTAAGGCAACAATCAAACAAGAACATGCAATAGGCTTAGGTCATATAGTTAAGGCACTAACTAGATCTTAACAGCTCCTAAGAAATCTCTTCGAAACAATCAATAGGCATACTAGGTCATTCATGTCTCAATTCCTAAGTTATGTGTCCTAAAAGCGCATTAATTGCCTCTCGGGAACTCCGGCCATACCGAGTTCATAGAATCTTCAGATACAGTATAATCAGGGGTCTTAATCGTATGAAGTAGCTAATTTCATATAGGTGGACAAGTCTTGATCACAACCTAGGTTGGTCAATCCTTAAGATGCTAGCATACAAATCTATCAGACTTCCGAGTTCAGTATTACGACGGTAATCGTACTAAATTAACATAATTACGCTAACCCAAACTTCTATCATGGCAGCATACAGATTAATTAAGCTATCATGGTAATATCGTTTCGGATAAATAAGACAAGCGTTTCGGATAAAAACCTAAAAAGGCATAAGAAATCTGCCCGAGATCGCAGGGACTCGCCGGGATATCCTCCGGAAAATAAAAGCTAAGCTAACTACTACTAAAAACTAACTAAAAGCTTAAAATATAAAATGAATTACAAATTGAGTGTGTATTGAAATGGATGGAGAAAGCCCTTTAAATAGACTTGGATTTTGCCTGCAAACGCCTGACAGGCCGTTTGGTAAGCCGTTTGGCAGGCCGTTTGCAGGAGCCGTTTGGCAAGTCAAGCTGTTTACAGGGGCCATTTATCCTGGCGTTTGGTAGGCCATTTGTGAGCCATCCAAGCCGTTTGGTACGCCGTTTGGCAAGCCATTTGGTCTTCCTGGTCAGCTGATTTTCACTGGATCGTAACTTGATTTCTTGTCTTTCACCGTTTTCACTCTAGAATCTTCGTTTTAGCTCCGTTTTACTTGGTCTGCCTGTTGATTGAATCTTCATCTTGGGGACAAAGTTTGAATCTTTATTGTTCTAGGGCTTAATATTGGGGTAAAAATGTGTCTTTTTGGTCGATATCAAATACCCCACACTTAGCTTTGCTTGTCCTCAAGCAAAAAACGGGAATATAAGGTTCTTTCTAATAGACTCTCCCTTGGCCTTCCACGGATCTTTTTATTATGCCTTCATCAGAAGTCGTCACATCTTTCAAAAGTATTAGAAAAAGTTTCGAGCTCCGATGATTTGGTCGCTAGATTTCAATTGCGTCCATAGTGAAAAAGGCTTAGTTTCCAACTCTCAGATGTAGAGTATACATGATCAGGCTCCTCACTAGCGGATCACAAATCACTCAAGTGTTTAGGGTGTCCTAATCTAATTGTGTTGTTGCTCAGAAACCAGTCGTGTAACAGTTCTCATCATAGGCTTGGTAAAGCATCGATATCTCCACCGGTTAAGTAAGGACGGCACTGATCTTCTTCCTAGACATTCTTTCAAGAGGAAGACAGGTTGTAGGGTTTGTTTGGGAAATATTTATGGATTGGTGAAAGGTATCCAGATCTTTTGATGTCGAGAGAATTGATAGACTTTGATTCTTCAGAGTATCCATTTTTGGATAGAGAACGGCTTGAAATACGAAAAAGTTTCTTCGGAAGAGATGGATTTTGCTAAAACTTTGTCTAGAATTTTCTTTGCTCCTCCAGTATCCTTCTTGGGGCAACTTTTCAGGTATATATATATATATATATATATATATATATATATATATATATATATATACATATATGTATATATATGTATATGTATATATATATGTATACATATATGTATATATATGTATACATATATGTATATATATGTATACATATATGTATATATATGTATACATATATGTATATATAGGTATACATATATATATATACATATATGTATATATACATATATACATATACATATATATATATATATATATATATATATATATATATATATATATATATATATATATGTATACATATATATATACATATATATATACATATATACATATATATATATATATATATATATATATATATATATATATATATATATATATATATATATATATATATATATATATATATATATATATATATATATATATTCCGGCATACCCTTTCTTCATAACTTTTGTCTTTCGTTCCTGGTGCCCAGAGAGGAAGTGATAATCTACTGAAAATAGGTCTTTGACCTATCAAAAACAATCAGGGGTTCGGAATCTTTTAACAAGTTCTTTTGAAGCGAATTTGATCGATCTTTCTCTTCATTAATCTCTGGATCTTTTGATAAATGGAAAGGGGAATGAAGGTGTATTTTTGGGCGTGAATTTGGTTGTGAATATTTCTGTTTCACCAACTCTTTATGTGAGTTGGTCAGTTTAAATTGCGTGAAGTGGAAACGAAAACGAATGGTTTTGTGTCTTCTCTATTCAGAATGATTTCGGAAGGAGTATCGCACCTGCACCACGTATGGCGCTTACTAACCATTGACCTTGAAACGTATGTCGGAACCAAGTTCTAACTTGAACCGTACACCGGCACGCTCATCAATTGAAATGACAAAGTACTGTAGATTTGATGGGTCGAATAGTTACTTTGGGTCCAAGAGTCCTCACTTTTTGGGAGTAGGGGTCGTGCTTGATCATGCGTAGCCTTTTACATATTTTCTTAAAAGAAATCTTTTGACACAAAACATAAGTTTCAGCTTAATCGTTTCGTTCTATTGAATGTTCCGAAAACCGATTTCTAGCAATTTTATTGGATCTTTTGGCCAAAACAACGTAAGAATTTTTTCGAAATCACCCAATATCCATTGCTTAATTACTTTTTAGAAAAAAGAATTTTTCAAAACTTGGCATTTTACGGTTACTTGTCCTTTAAACCTTTACCCAATAACCCACACTTAGAAGAACATTGTCCTTTAATACTTTATAAATTAAGGACATTGTCTTCTAAAATTTCCAAATTAGTTGCGGGGGTGACCCCACACTTAGAGATTTTAGTGCGCAATAATTGAAATAGGTTTGAGGAAAGATTACTTCCCTGTGGTCATGTTACTTTCCTAGTGTTGGGTCTTCCTATGGTCGGTCTCCTAATTGCTGGAAAGCACCAGTCTCTTTTGATAAAATTTCTGCATGAAGAATAAAAAGAGAAAAGCAGCATTTCCACTATATATAACTTTTTAGTACAATGCTTCAAAAAGATAAAACTAAAAGTAAATAAAGTAAACTAGTCTATGAAATACTATCATGGTCAATGTGCTGAGTCGTGTCTGCGAAGTATCCATGAAGTCTGAAGGGATCATCATCCTCTAGTCTCGACAAATACTCAAGTGGTTGCCCTATATCCAACTCAGGGCCTAGTAGTGAATCCAAACAAAGGTTTGATGGCAACTCCAGGTATGATAGGCTCGTGAAAGGATCCTCATTAGGATGTTCTCGGTAATTTCAAAAACTTGGGTCGTGGGTGGCTCAACTGATATGGGAAACGTGACTAGGTGACCACCCTCAGGTAGCTCAGTGACTTAGACTTCCTTGGTGAGTGGAGCAAGTGAAACGGCTAAGACAGGCGGCGTGATAGGAACAGGAGTAGCATGTGCTGGGATGGCAGGTGAAGCGACTGAGTGAACTGAGACCGGTGTGGAATGACTGGTAGTAGCTTGTCGTGTTGGCTGAACACGGCATGCTAGCCTAAATGACGATGGGTCCAGAGTACTGCGTGGCATCCCCTCGCGCTGAAGGTATGCTCTAAGAGCTTGATAAATTCTCTGTTGGTCTCTGAGTAATGCCCATGTAACAAATGTGTCATTCAATGTGGCTCCATAGTGTATTACCGTCTGTGGCTCTTGTATGTCTAGTGGTTGTGTATACTCAGCAGGTCTCCTAGCTAAATGTCTAGATCGTCGAAAAGGAGGAGCTGGCGGTGATGTACCAATATCTTCCTCAACACTCTCCAATATCAATAGCCTTGGGCCTAATTTCCCTGTCGATGGCCTGTTCTGATCAGCGCTGCTTCCCGATGAGTAGACTCTATGAGTCCTCCTCCTACGAACTGGATGTAAATTGAAGCTCCTGAACTTGGCATGTTGCCTGAACACATTCAACAAACTTGCAAGTACTAAGCGCAAGTATGGCGCTTAGTTGTTAGTATACAGAGATAATATTTTTATAGATTGAAAATAAAGAAAATAAAAAGGATAAGCAAGGGGTGCCTCCCAAGAGCGCTTTGTTTATCAAGTCGTTACAGCTCAAATTTTCTTTGCTAGATCTTCAGAATTGATCAAAAGAGAAGAGGTGCTCCTCCTTATTGTGGTCTTCTAGATAAGCTTTTAGCCGGTGGCCATTAACTTTGAAGTTGCCAGTAGGTCCTTCTAATTCCACGGCTCCGTGTGAAAAATCATGTATAACTTTGTATGGCCCACTCCATCTTGATCTAAATTTTGCATCGAACTTCTTGAAAAGAGAATTAAAGAGCAGAACTTTATCTCCAGGAGCGAACTTTGTAGGAATCAATTTTGCATCGTGTGACAGCTTCGTTTGTCCCTTGTAGATGTAAGACCCAAGTTCGAATGGTACATAATTGTAAATGTTATAAAAAGCTGCCGGTATCAGTTTCAGCAGGGGGCCGCGGCGCGGCCAATAGGCTCGTGGCATGACCAGCGTCAGGTGGTGACTCTTTTGTTTTATTTAAATTAAAGAAGGGCAGTTTGGTATTTTCACTTGGAGAATGAATTTAAGGCCACAAGATCAGTTCCAAGGTGTCATTTACTCCTCTCACACCAACCTTATCCCCTCCACTTCAATTTTAGAGAGAAAACCCATTTAAGAGAGAGAAAGCTTAAATAAAGAAGGAAGAAGCTTGTTTCGAGTTAAAGTGCAAGCGTTAAAGTTGTTCATCTAGTCTCTAGCTACATTTTGATAGTGCTGGTAAGCTTTATCTCCGAATTTTGAGTTCTAATTGATTTATAACTGGGGTTTGTTCATTTAAGGCTTGAAAGACCCATTTGGGGGTTAAATGGGTGAACTTGGGTTAAATTGGTGTATAGAAACCCTAAGGTTCGTAATCTAGGGTTTGGTCATGTGATTTGGTGTTTGTAAGCATTAATTGTGTTGTTAAATCACTAATACACTTGTGTGGTAGTGAAAGGTTGTTAATGGGTTCAAGTTTAACCAAATTGTGAGTCTAAATGTTAAAATGGGTCAAATGGGTAATGGTTGACCTAGTTGGGTAAGATGGGTATGAAATACCCTAAGTTTGTGTAAGTTGGTGTTATTGGACTTTAATCACTAGCTTTTAGTGATTAATGATGAGTCTTGGCTTTAAATGGGCGGTTTTGGTGTAAATGGGCCATTTATTGCAAATGGGTCATTAAATGCGCATGAGTTAATTAATGGTGTTAAGTCCAACGAGTTGGTATATTCAATGTGTACTTAACGTATTAGGTACTTCACTTTGAAGCTTGCGGATTTGCATAATCATCACCTAGGCGTTAAGGTGAGTGGGATATTTATGCATGTATGTATATAGTATATTTATTTGTATGCTATGGCATGATCCACGGAGTTGAAAGTGCCATAGTGTGTGCGAAGGAGCTATGATGTGAACCACGGAGCCGGTAGCATTATGGTACGTGTGTTGTGATGTGAACCACGAAGCCGGTAACATCAAAGTGTGAACCATGAAGCCGGTAGCACTATAAAATGAGGTGTGAATCACAGAGCCGGTAATACTGAAGTGTGAACCAAGGAGCTGGTAGCACTATAAAAGAGTATGACTCAAATGCGTAGTGACGTGAACCAAGGATTCGGTAGCATCATAGCATTACGTATGGTGTGAACCACGGAGCCGGTAGCACCATGACGCGTGTATGGTTAACCATATAGGTTGTGCATGTATTGTAGTGTAGCATATTATATTTGGGAGTATATGCTATCGTTTATGCTAGTTGCGGTAATGGAGGTTATTAGCTTTATACTTGGAATTCGTATGCTAATATTGTATTGCTAGCATGTTTGTGGTATGCGAGTAGTGGTTGCAAGTAGGTATATTATATATGCATGTGTAAACTTATTGCACTCACTAAGCATTTTGCTTACCCCTCTCGTTGTTTACATTTTTAGGCTCCGGCGTGGATAGAGGCAAGGGTATTTGCTTGGACTAGCGGGCTCCTTAATGTTTGTACTAGTGAATTGCTTTTGAAGTTTGACCTAGATTTGGGTAGTTTAACCCCAAACGCCATGCTCGAGTTTTTGTTTGGTAATTAAACTTGTCGGTCGAAACTTATATTTGATGTGTAAGTGAGCGTATGGAGCTCGGTGGTTAAATACTCGATTTGTGGTAGTTAAAACATGTAAATTTTATTTACTAATGCGGCGGGAAGCCATTGTGTTGATAAATGTCGATTACTTCGAAATTTGGTGTTGTATAATTTTTGTACAAGTCAGAATCAGTTCCAGGCCTATGTAGCGTCGCGACCCCTTTGGGGCGCACCGCGAGATTTAACGCACTTTTGTGACAGCTTTTTGATGGTCCCTGACCTTCAGTTTCCATTGTGGACCGCGCCGCGGCCAGATGGACCGCGCCGCGAGAATTGCCTGACAGGCTTGGCCTGTTGATGTCAAAGCTAAGGGGTATAAAATACTATTGAAGTTTACAACGAAACACTATTAAATACGATACACTTTTACACAAGATATTTATTTATTTAGAGAATGGATATACTTAAACCTTGCTACAACACTTATAGGCAGTGTACCTAATCGTACAGTAGTGTAGTTTTTAGTAAGTCCGGTTTGTTCCACAGGGAAATCTTTAAACAAAGCTTAACGCTATATTAGTTTACTTTTATAAAAATACAAATACATATATATAAGTAATATTATTATTATAAAGGGGGGTTTTTACCGTTTAATGACCGGTTTGTCGATTTTAAAACTTTAGTCGCAGTTAAAACCTAATGTAAAATATTAAATAAATAAAAGACTTAATTTAAAGCGTAAAGTAAATAACGATAATGAAATTGCGAATAATAAAAGTGCTATAAAATAAAATTGCGATAATTAAAAAGTACGATAATTAAAAGTGCGATTAAATAACAATAAATAAAAGTGCGATAATTAGAAGTGCAATTAAATATAAAATAAAGGAAATTAAATATGAAATAAAAGAATTATGCTTATTTAAACTTCCGTAATCATGATGTTTGACGTGTTGATTTTAGTTTTATGCCCATGGGTTAATTGTCCTTTGTCCTGGATTATTTAATATGTCCGTCTGGTTTTTGTCCATAACAGTCCATCAGTCATAAATATAAAATGCGAGTGCCCTCGTCAAATTATCCTTATACCCGAAGTTAAATATTCCAACTAATTGGGGATTCGAATTGTAACAAGGTTTTAATACTTTGTTTAATGAATACACCAGGTTATCAACTGCGTGTAAACCAAGGTTTTACTACTTTGTTAGCAATTACACCAATTACCCTTGAATGTAATTTCACCCCTGTTTTAATTATTCTAGTGGCTATTAATCCATTCCCGTGTCCGGTTAAATGAACGATTATTCGTACATATAAATACCCCGCCCATCGTGTCCGATCGAGTGTATATGGTAATTTATAGGGACGCCCAATTGTAAATCTTTATATTAACATTAACAAACTTTCATTTAGTTAAACAATTATAAAGCCCATTAATAGCCCATAGTCTAATTTCCACAAGTGTCGTTCTTTTGTCCAAACCCCAATTATGGTACAAAGCCCAATTACCCAATTTTAGTAATTAGCCCAACATCATGATTACTTCATTTTAAATAAGCATAATAATAACTTAGCTACGAGACATTAATGTAAAAAGGTTGAACATTACTTACAATAATTAAAAATAGCGTAGCGTTACACGGACAGAATTTCGACTTACACCCTTACAACATTCGCTAACATACCCTTATTATTAGAATTATAATTAAAATTAAAATTAAAATTAAAATTAAAATATAAATATATACGATATATTGAGAGAGAGAGAGATATATATTTGGTAAATTTTTACGATCAGAATGCGCGAGCTTTATAGGGATTTTCGATTTTTGGGGCTCCGCGACTCGCGGCATTTTTGCCTTCAAACTCCGTGAGTCGCGGAGAATGAATTTACAGCTCAGTCCCTTGGAGTCTTTCTCTGCTGACGGTTTTTATTTATAAATATAATATATATATATAATTAATATAATTAATTATATATTATATTATATTTATATACATAGTTAACTTGTAATTTTTAGTCCGTTGCATCGAGCGTTAAGAGTTGACTCTGGTCCCGGTTCCGGATTTTCGAACGTCCTTGCGTACAATTTAATATCTTGTACTTTGCGTTTTGAATCTTGTACTCTTGTAATTCCGAGACGTTTCTTATCAATAATTGGAACCTTTTTGATTGTCTTTTGTACTTTTGAGCTTTTTGGTCGTTTGCGTCTTCAATTCGTCGAATCTGTCTTTTGTCTTCACCTTTTATTATTTAAACGAATATCACTTGTAAATAGAACAATTGCAACTAAAAGCTTGTCTTTCTTGAGAAATAATGCTATGAAATATATGTTCGTTTTTAGCATTATCAAATATTCCCACACTTGAGCGTTGCTTGTCCTCAAGCAATATCGTCTTGAAATACTAGAATCACTTCTTTATTCTTCACACTTTGTACATCAGTGATTTCTATACGGCGGTATAAACAATGGTAGTAACGATATGGTTTACAGTCCCACATGACTATAAAAATTTAGATCCATTAAGGAAATTGGATCTTTATGAAAACATTTGATCTTTTGAAAATTAAATCTAGTTTTTACCCTAGATAAGTTTTCCGGAATAACCCTTTACCGGTGTTTGCAAAATATTTTTGTGGGTTTGGTGGGTTTCAGATTTGAAAATTTTAGCTCAAAACTTGCGGTTTTGTGTCACCCACTTGCTAACCTTGTATTTGGAAAGCAACACGTCCAGTTTACTTGTCCCGTATATTACCTTTCGGTAAACTACCGTCCGGTTGTAAAGGAAAGCGTTGAACAAGCAACTGTTAAGGCAATATCCCCTGACATGCTTTTAATTATGGTCTGTAACGTGTCGGATGCAATTACTATCCTTGGTAGGAGCAATAGTAAAGCTCACCCTTATAATTTTTCGGTATGGCACAAGGTCCTGTCTTTGACCATGCTATGCAACCACCGTTCTTACGGTTGACACCCGATTTAGTTCAGGTGACCTAATGAATTCCAGGTGAATTCCTAGGATTTTACGTTCAATGGTAATGAACGCATTGAAAATAGGGTTTTCAGAAAACAAATCGGTTTATAATTTTGATCAAAATATTTTCTTGTTCAAGCTCGAGTTTAGATATCATTGAATTCCATGAGTTTGAATTCTCAATCTTTAAGGTCAATCTCTAGGATTGAGTAATATCAGTCTTAAAAGCTGATTTTTAATCTTTAAGGAGATTATCCTTTCTGGGGATCTGATTCATTAGTCTTATCCAGCTAATTTGCATGGTGCCCCCCCATTGTACGAGATAAATCCTTCTCATGGTTAGGATAAATCTGACCACTTGGCGACCCTGTTTAATGCTGAGGTCCGTGGATTTCCTGCTGATTTTAGTGATGACTTTTCTAGATTTTTCGTCAACCTACAGCTGGTCTGGACGACAACTTCATGACCTAAATCAAGAAGCGCGTTTCTTTTTCGGAAGACTTTACTTCCTTTTAATGATGGAATTGATTCATCGTGTAGATCCATCTCTTCTTTTCTTTCATCGGGTAAAAACAGTTTAGTTTAGTCCAAAGCAAAAGTATTTTCAGTTATTTGTTACAGATATATGTGACATATGTTTAAGATAACTTGGTAAATTTTCCCACACTTGGCTTTTATTTTCCTTTTTATCGTCCTCTATTCCATTTTAAATGAATTTTAACATTTTGGTTTGTTTCTCAATTTATGTCCTTTCCGAGGTAACAATAATTTCGGTGTTAAAACCTAGTTTTATCGTTCATAAATATGTATAAACATGATTTTTAGTTCATTTAATTGAAAATTTTGAAAAATTTTACTAGAATTGGGTAGTCAGTATATAAGACCAGGGCTGTTCTTTATTATCAGAGAGCACTAGATTCTAATACAACTACTGCTTTACTAGTATTTTTAATGGTAACCAAGTGTATAAAGTAAAAATTTTTAAAATCCAAAAGAATTTAACCCCTTCCCACACTTAAGATCTTGCAATGCCCTCATTTGCAAGAAATCAGTAACAATTTAAATTATTGAGGGTGATTTGTGTGAAAATGATTAAATTTTACCAAAGTTTCCAAATATATTGGCATTTGTTTGCTGAATGATAAATGGTGCACATCATTTGTTCATTCCGTCTTGTTGTTATTTCACATATATTTTGCATCTTGTCGTCAAAATTAGTTGCTTTTGCTGAACTTAATGCCAGTCTTTGAAAATGCGTTGTTTTACCCTGTTGTGTACATAAGATAAACTGCAAACATATATACATATTTTTGAAGTTTGGTATATTACCCCACATTCAAAAATTATTAAAATCTAAGAATAAAAGTTAGATAATTATAAAAATGATTACAATATTAACAAAAGCATTAAACGTATCAATCATTACAAATTACAAAATAAAAAAAAATAATAAGTATACTAAGGATGATATTGGTAACAATAGGGGTTCCAGGCATAACCATAGGTGCTATAGAATGCTTCGGCAGGGTCATACGTAGGATATGGTAGCTGCATCTCTATAGACCAAGGAGGGAAGATGGGTTTCGGTGTAGGAATATAGGTTCTACCTATATGTTGGCAATGAGCTATGATTTGGTTCTGATGAACTTGCCAATCTTCAAATGCTCTCTGTCTAGCATTTTTGTATTCCTGAGAAGCTATAAATCTTTGCATTTCTTGCATCTCATTCCCCCCTCCTACATTACCTTGATGTTGGTTTCTCTCCACCTGTGGATGTCTACCATGGTATCGTACTGCGGCGTTATTTCGCCTCTTCAAAACTTTCGCACCATGGTATACATTTAAACCTATAGTATCGCGGGGTTCTGGTTCTTCTACTAATAATCCCCCCTGACTTATATCCACACCGAGATATTCACCAATCAAAGTAATAAAAATACCACCTCCTATTATGCTATGCGGTCGCATCCCCCGAACCATAGCTGATAAATAATAACCCACACAATATGGTATACTTACAGCGCTTTGTGGGTCTCGAATACACATATGGTAAAACAAATCCTGTTCATTTACTTTTTCCTTGTTCTTACCCCTTTGTGTAATCGAATTAGCTAAAAACCTATGTATCACTCTTAATTCGGCTCTATCTATATCCAAATAAGAGTAATTTCCCCCTTTGAAACGGTGATGGCTTGTCATTTGACTCCACACACCGTGTGTATCAAAATTTTCATCTATCTTTCTACCGTTTAGTATCAATCCTCTACAATCGGCAGACGCTAACTCCTCAGGCGTATATATACGTAAAGCCTGAGCCATGTCCAGTAAAGACATGTGGCGCATCGAACCGCCTAACAAAAATCTAATAAAAGAACGATCAGTTAAACTAGCTACTCGATCATTCAACTCTATACTACATAACAATTCTTCACACCATACTTTATATACAGGTCTACGCATGGTGAATAAACATACCCAGTCATTAAAAGAAGAATTACCATACCTCTGTACAAGTAATTCCCTAATTGGCCCGGCCAATTCTACAGCTTCTAAGGGTCCCCATTCTATGACCCTCGGTACCTCAACAACCTTAGAATGAAGAGTATGCAAACCCCTTTGATATTTTGGATAATCTATCCAAAGTCTGTCAAATCTCAGGTTCGGGTGCAACTCTTCCAAGTGCATATCGGAAAATGTCATGACTGGATGAGGTATATCCTGCTTATAGTAGTTATCCACCTCCTGTTGTTCCAAATTCTCAGTAGAAGCATTGCGGGCTTGGGATGAAGATTCATCCCTTTCATTCTGCAAAACACATCAAACACAATTTTTGTGCATCCAAATATGCATTAGTGTCAGCAAAATCATCAATCAAAATAATTACAATGACATTATCAATTTATATCAAACTTAAGCTCATTTTCACATTTTTATCAAATCTACACTTTTTCAAATAAGCATATACGAAAATGTTCGCCAAGTTCATAAGCATTCAACTCAAATAACATGTCAAAATAATCATTACTAGCAATTAAACAAGTTTCAAATGGCATTATCTTTCAAAAATCAAGTTCATGAATTTTTAGACTTGAAAAAGTCCACTTTAATTCTCAAAATCATGTTTAGGCTCAAAGTTTGGATCATTTAACTACCTAGACATGTTACACTACTCAATTTAGCAACAATTCATGACAAAAATCGGCCATAACCTGTTTATATCAAAAAGCCCCAAATTTGCTCAAGAACACAAACCCTAGATTATTCAAAATTTGAAGTTTAAGGCTTCTAATCATGTTAAATAGCATCAATCTAGGTTATACAAGCATAATACATAAACAATTTAAGCCTAATTACACTAAAAAGCATCAAAATCAAATTGGAAAAAAAAATTGCTCAAGAACATCAAATTTCGAATTAAATGGTGTTTAGGTGTAGAAATTTACCGTTTTTCTTGAGTAATTCTTAGATAGCATCCTTCTCAACATGATTTTAGCAAAAGATTTGGTGATTAACGGTTAAAAATTGTGATTTTGGGGGGTTTTTTTCGTGTTTTTGCGTGGAGGTTTTCGCAGTTATTTTCTGTTTTGGGTGTGTGAAACTGAGCTGTTGCAGCTCTTTATTTTTTTTCTGTATCCGATATCTCCGCGAGGCTCGGGGATTAACCCTCCAAACTCCGCGAGTCGAGGAGTTTGGTTTTTTTTTTTTTTTTTTTTTTTTTTTTTTTATAATCATTAACTTATTAAAACAATTAAGTAATTAATTTTAAAATTTTGTTTCCCTTGTTATTTAGGACGAGGTCGTTTCAGATCGATGTCCTAGTCCGTCCCTCGACAAAATTTTAAAATTTATCTTTTTGTAGCGATTGTTTTAAAAGCTAAGATTTTTGGGTTTTTTCAATGTTTTTGGCATACTTTAATTCAATAAGATTAAAAATAATGATAATAAAAGTTCTCGTCCCTCCCTCGGGTAAAGCAATTTCAGTTTAAAGACCTAGTCTTCAACTTACGACGAATTTTAAAAATCATATTCTTAACTTAATGAGATAAAGTAAATTTTTGTTTTTAAATTCACACAACTTAAATATAAAATTCAAAATTAATATTAAAAATTCACACCAAACTTAAAATTTGAAATGCATAAAATTAAAAATTCATATTTTAACAATTAAAAGTTCACACCAATATTAATTTAAAAATTCATAAATTCATATCAAACTTATATTAATTTTTCAAATATTTACAATTTTAAATATATTGTTTTTACAAAGTTTACAATATTAATTTAAGATTTAAATATTAATTTTAAAAACATGGTAAGAATAAAATTAAAAATCTTTTTGTCTTTTTATCCCACTTTAATCAATCAAATATTATCAAAAATATGCGCCCCTCTTTTCGGTAAAGTAATTTCGGTTCCAAGACCTAATTTAACTCATGACGAATTTTTGAAATATTTTGTGTTGATTGATTAAAGATATTTATACCTTAAGAATAAACGTTAAATTTCGCAGTGATGTAATAAATTTTTGAATGATATCAATAATTTCGGTCGCCAAACCTAATTTTATTCAATACGAATTTAATACTTTTTAGCGAACAAATTAGCGTTTATTATCAAAAGGTTAAAAATAAAAATAAAAATAAAAACTGTACAGACATACCTGTGAAATAGATTTCTTAGTTATATGATCTATCCCATTCATAAGATAGTCGGTTTAATTGGTTTTCCATTGCTACATAGGCGTAACCTCGAGCATTCAGTGTCTTTTCTTCTAAACATATGAACGGTCCGTCTCTGCATAAAGTAACAAATTCGGTATTTGAATAGGTTTGATTATTTGAACATTTACCTCCATGTGACCATTTTCCGCATTTGTGACATCTTTCTAGGTGTCGTGCTCTTCTTTTCGCTGCGGATTTTGATTTTCCTTTACCAAATTGTAACTTATTATCTTCGCATCTGGATTCTTTTCTAACTCCGTCCATTCTTTCTCTGATTACTGATACTATTTCACTCGGTAGTATGTCATTATTACGTTTAGTGATCAAAGCGTGTAGCATTAGACCATGGTTTAGTTCACAGGCAGTCTTCATTTCGTAAAAACCTAAAAAAAAAAAAAATTCAGAATGGGGGGAGAAGACTAGTTCTTTAGGGTCTTCTAGGGAAAGACCATTCGGGTTCCATTTTCGAGAACTGCACGAAAACAGACAATCTAACTCTAACAGAAATACATATTATCCTTTAAAGACTTGATTCTCCCCACACTTAGTTAGCTGTGGTGTCGAAATTGTGATTAACTTCGTTGTCGACTTCCATCGGACCATGTATGTAATGTTTAACTCTGTGACCATTAACTTTAAATTCAATCCCATTTGAATTTATCAATTCTATCGTTCCGTATGGGAAAACTCTTTTGACTATGAATGGTCCAGACCATCTTGATTTCAATTTTCCAGGAAATAGCTTGAATCGTGAATTGAAAAGAAGAACTCTGTCTCCTTCTTTAAATTCTTTTGAACTTCTGATTCTTTTATCATGCCATTTCTTCGTTCTTTCTTTATAGATTAACGAATTTTCGTATGCTTCATGTCTTAATTCTTCTAATTCGTTTAGTTGACTTAATCGTAGACGTCCAGCTTCATGTAAATCAAGATTACACGTTTTCAAAGCCCAAAATGCTTTGTGTTCAATTTCTACTGGAAGATGACATGCTTTTCCATAAACAAGTCTAAAAGGTGTGGTTCCAATTGGAGTTTTGTAGGCTGTTCTAAAAGCCCAGAGTGCATCCTCCAATTTAATGGACCATTCCTTCGGATTTGATCCTACGGTTTTCTCTAGAATACGTTTTAAAGCTCGGTTGGTATTTTCAACTTGTCCACTTGTTTGTGGATGATATGCGGTGGAGATTTTATGAGTTACTCCATATCTTTTAAGAACTTTCTCAAGTTGATTATTACAGAAATGAGTACCCCGATCACTTATTAAAGCTTTCGGTGTTCCAAACCTTGCAAAAAGACGTTTTAAAAAGTTGACTACAACTCGTGCATCGTTAGTTGGGAGAGCTTGTGCTTCCGCCCATTTAGATACATAATCAATGGCTACGAGTATATATAGATTATTATGAGATTTTGGAAATGGACCCATAAAGTCAATACCCCAAATGTCAAATACTTCACATACTTGGATGACATTTTGTGGCATTTCATCACGTTGACTTATTTTTCCGGCCCTTTGACATGCATCACAGGATTTGCAAAGAAGGTGTGCGTCTTTGTAAATTGTAGGCCAATAGAATCCAGCATCATAAACTTTTCTTACTGTTAGTTGAGGCCCATAATGCCCTCCTGTTGGTCCTGTGTGACAATGGTTTAAAATTTTACTAGCTTCATCTCCAAATACACATCGGCGTATTATTCCATCAGGACAACTTTTAAACAGGTGTGGATCTTCCCAGAAATAGTGTTTTATATCACTAAAGAATTTCTTTCGTCTTTGGTACGATAATCCTTTTTTAAGGAATCCACAAACTAAGTAGTTTGCATAGTCTGCAAACCATGGGATTTCTTTATAATCTATCTTCAATAGATATTCATCAGGAAAGTTGTCTTGTATGGCCGATTCATTTAGAACTTCTAATTCGGGATTTTCAAGACGAGAAAGATGATCAGCGGCGAGATTTTCTGCTCCTCTTTTATCTCGGATTTCAATATCAAATTCTTATAAGAGTAAGATCCAACGGATTAATCTTGGTTTAGCATCTTGTTTTGAAAATAGGTATCTAAGAGCAGAATGGTCGGTATAGACCACCGTTTTTGCTAGAACGAGATATGATCGAAATTTGTCAAAAGCAAAGACAATAGCAAGGAGTTCTTTTTCAGTAGTTGTATAGTTTGTTTATGCTCCTTGTAACGTCTTACTAGCATAATATATAGGTTGAAATCGTTTTTCAATCCTTTGTCCTAAAACGGCTCCCATTGCAAAATCACTTGCATCGCACATTAGTTCAAATGGTAGATTCCAATTTGGTGTTATCATGATCGGCGCATTAGTGAGTTTCTCTTTAAGAATATTAAAAGATTTGATACACTCATCTGAAAAGATGAATGGCGCATCATTTTCTAGGAGTTTATTCATAGGAGTGGCAATTTTAGAAAAATCTTTTATGAAACGTCGGTAAAAACCGGCATGCCCTAGAAAACTCCTAACTCCTCTAACATTGGTGGGATGTGGAAGTTTAGCAATTACATCTACTTTAGCTCTATCCACTTCAATTCCTTCTTTTGAAATTTTATGACCAAGAACGATGCCTTCTTTAACCATGAAATGGCATTTTTCCCAATTAAGTACTAGATTTGATTTTTCGCATCTAATTAGCATTCGTTCCAGATTAACTAGACATGATTTAAATGTATCACCGAAGACTGAAAAGTCATCCATGAATACTTCCATGCATTCTTCTATCATGTCGTGAAAAATCGCCATCATACACCTTTGAAAGGTTGCAGGGGCGTTGCAAAGTCCAAATGGCATGCGTTTGTAAGCAAAAGTACCATAAGGGCACGTAAATGTGGTTTTCTCTTGATCTTCGGGTGCTATTGGAATTTGAAAATATCCGGAAAATCCATCTAGAAAACAATAGTAACTATTTCCGGCTAATCTTTCCAACATTTGATCTATGAAAGGTAAGGGAAAGTGATCTTTTCTGGTGGCGTCATTTAATTTTCTATAATCAATACATACACGCCATCCTGTTACAGTCCTAGTAGGAATAAGCTCATTTTTCTCATTTGTGATGACAGTCATGCCACCCTTCTTAGGCACGCATTGAACTGGGCTTACCCATGGACTATCAGAGATTGGATAAATTAAACCTGCATCTAGCAGTTTAATAATCTCTTTCTTAACTACATCTTGCATATTAGGATTTAGTCTTCGTTGGCGTTGCACATACGTTTTATGACCTTCTTCCATAAGGATTTTATGTGTGCAATACGAAGGACTTATTCCTTTAATATCATGAATCTTCCATGCAATGGCGGGTTTATGAGCTTTCAACACAGAAATGAGTTGTGATTTCTCATTTTCAGTAAGAGAAGACGATATTATTACAGGTAATTCAGATTCACCATGTAAATAAGCGTATTCCAAATGGTTTGGAAGTGGCTTTAACTCTAATTTCGGAGGTTCTTCTATCGATGATTTATATCGATATCTGTCTTCTTCTTTTAGCATTTGAATTTCTTCTGTTGTTGGTTCATATCCATTAGCTATAAGTGTAGCTAACATTTCAGCTTCATCAATTTGTTCATTACCTTCTCCTAAAGAACATTCTCCTGTTCCTTGTAATTCTGGAAATTCTTCTAATAATTCTGCATGTGCATCTATAGTTTGAATATAATAACATGTATCATCTGCAGATTGTGGTTTTTGCATTGCTCTATCAACTGAAAAGGTAATACTCTCATCCTCTATACTTAGGGTCAGTTTCTTATCGAACACGTCTATCATTGCTTTAGCCGTGTTTAAGAATGGTCTTCCTAATATGAGAGGAACTTGAGAATCTTCTTCCATGTCCAGAACAACAAAATCTACTGGAAATACTAAAGTACCAACTTTAACTAGCATGTTCTCCATTATCCCTCTAGGATATTTTATTGATCTATCGGCTAGTTGTATGCTTATTCTAGTTGGTTTCAATTCTCCAAGGTCTAGTTTAGTGTATAGTGAATACGGCATTAGATTTATACTAGCACCTAAGTCTGCCAATGCTTCTATTGAACTAAGACTACCCAGAAAACATGGAATTGTGAAACTTCCTGGATCAGATAATTTTTCTGGTATCTTATTTAACAGCACTGCTGAACAATTAGCATTCATAGTAACAGCCGAGAGTTCTTCCATTTTTTTTCTATTTGTGATTAGATCTTTCAAGAATTTAGCATATCTAGGCATTCCTGAAATCACATCAATGAAAGGAAGATATACATTTATCTGTTTAAACATATCCAAGAATTTGGATTGCTCGGCTTCAAGTTTTTCTTTCTTCATTTTACTCGGGTAAGGAAGTGGTGGTTGGTATGGTTTAACATAAGGTTTATCCTTAACTGTGTTATCTTCATTAATCTTTTCAACTACCGGTTCTTTTTCCTTATCTTGATCAGGTTGTGGTTCTTGTCGAGTAGGAATGGCTTCATCAGAAGTTACAGGTATTTCAGGTGGTTTAAGTGTTGTACCACTTCTTGTGGTAATGGCTTTAGCTGTTTCATTCCGGGGGTTAGCATTTGTATCACTAGGTAGACTTCCCGGTTTTCTTTCACCTATTAACCTTGCTAGGTTACTTACTTCTTGTTCCAGATTTTGAATAGAAGCTTGTTGATTTCTAAATGCTTGAGCATTTTGTTCATTGGTTTGTTTCTGAGATGTGAAAAACTGCGTTTGAGTTCAACTAGCTTCGTCATCATATCTTCTAAATTCGGCTTTTTATCATCGGTTTGTTGTGGTGGTTTGTTTTGAAAATTAGGTCTTTGCTGATTGTAAGTATTATTGGATACTTGTTGATTGCTAGGACCTTGTTGGTTGTTGTATGGAATATTTCGGTTATAATTTTGGTTTTGATTGTAAATTGGTCTTGGCGGTTGATAATTATTCTGATAATTATTTCCAGGCCTTTGGTTTATGTATGAAATATTCTCTCTTTGTTCCATTGTTAATTCAATACTGAGACAATCTTTTGTCAAATGTGGTCCTCCACACTGCTCACAACTAATTGGTATTGAGTGAATATCTTTAGTCATCTTTTCCATTCGTCTCTCCACAGCATCTATCTTTGCGGAAATGGAATCTAAGTCATGGCTAGAATCGGCTCTAGTTGCTTTAGATGATCTAATGATGTCTTTTTCTTGGTGCCACTCATGTGAGTGGGAAGCAGTGTTATCAATAATTTTGTAAGCATCAGTTTCGGTTTTCTTCATAATAGAACCACCAGCTGCTATATCTATGTCTTTTCTTGTAGTGATGTCGCATCCTTGGTAGAATATTTGTACTATTTGACAGGTGTCTAAACCATGTTGCGGACATCCTCTTAATAACTTTCCATATCTTGTCCACGCCTCATATAGAGTTTCATTTGGTTTCTGTGTAAACGTAACAATTTCTGCTTGAAGTCTTGCGGCTTTAGATGCAGGAAAGAATTGTTTAAGAAATTTTTCAACTAAAACGTCCCATGTATCAATCGCCCCTTCAGGTAACGATTCTAACCAATCTTTGGCTTCTCCCTTTAAAGTCCAGGGAAATAACATTAGATATATCTGTTCATCCTCCACTTCTCGTATTTTAAATAGTGTGCAGATCCTATTAAAGGTACGTAGATGTTCATTTGGATCTTCCTTCGGCGCACCACTAAATTGGCATTGATTAGTCACCATGTGTAGAATTTGTCCTTTGATTTCATAATCTGGCTCATTAATGTCTGGATGAGTAATTGCGTGACCTTGGCCAGTGCGTTTAGCTCTCATTCGGTCTTCCATACTTAAAGGTTCCAGATTTTCCATAATTGAATTTGTTGAATCGGTATCACTAGATGATTCTGATTTAATGGTTCGTTCCTCAACAATCTCTGTTTGAATGATTGGTGGTTCCGGAGGAAAGTTTAATGTTTCAGGATCTACGAACCGTTCCTGAATATTTTCCGGATTCTCAATTGTGAGGTTGGTTTCAAAAAATGGATTATCGGAAATTTGAACTGAAGTACTTGGTCTACTGGATGACGATTCTAAAGAAACATCAACGGCGGTAATATTTGCTAAATGTCTTGATCTAGTTACAGGTGGTGAACGTACAAAAGGTGATGAACGTCTTGCTCGGTGCATTCACTGAATATCCTATTAGTTTTTAAAAGGAAAGAAAAATTATAATAAGTTATCCAATCAATAGACTTTTCTGATTTTGCCCACGTTTCGAATAGCCAAAAGATGCAGCAGAGGGGCAGGATTCGTTTGGTCTCAATATAATTGAGGACTGTTTGGCTCCAATAACCCGGTCCACGTACAAATCCAACTATTACTACGAACCAGAAAATTTTGATGTCTATTAATTTAACCACTTAAAATAAATTTTCGTAATTTTAAGAAATTTAGATAAGAAGTAGAATAAAAATCTATGTCCTAAAACTAGAATAGCGAGAAATAAGAAAGAAAAAGAGTTCGTCGAAAAAGGTCGAAAAAGAAAAAATGGTTGAAAAATAAAAGGTGACGAAAAAAATAAAAGAAACTTATAAAAACTTAAAAATACTTGACTAACCTAACCTTATTACTACAACTAACTTAAAATTATAATCGCAAATTGAAATTACTAATTGGAATGATAATTGATACATAGTAAAAGGTGTCTAAAAATATTAAAGCTTACAGGAAAAACTAAATCCCAAATGGAAATAACTTAAAAAGAAACTAAAACTTAAAAAGGCGTCGCAAAATTCTAAAGCACCTAAATCTTAGTCTAAAGAAAAAGCACTTAAGGAATTCTACGGCAAAGCCTAAAAATCTAGGAGTAAAAATGACTATAGCAAAAACTAAGTTTAAAACTAAATATGAGCTAAAAATACAAAAGTTATGCTACAACGATTAAAAAGGGACAAAATATAAAAATATACAAAAAGTTGTAAAAATTACAATTTTTATAAAAATATTATTTTTATATTATTTATTTATTAAAACTATTAATTTAATATTTTAATTAAACTAATTAAACAAAATAATAATAAAAACTAAAATTAATAATTAATTAAAACCTAATTAGGGTTTTATATTAATAATTATAATATAATCCGTAATTAATGTGAAATTAGGGTTCTGTCAGCGTGTCAGAGTGGCTCCGCGACTTGCGGTATTCAAGGCTTCAAACCCCGCGACTCGCGGGGTTCCAAAATTCAGCTGACAGGTTATTTTAAATTCGACGCGTTTTTCTTTATTTTTTTTTATTTTCTGTTTTCTGTTTTTATATAAATAAAATATATTTAAATAAAACTTATATTTTTATAAACTAAAATAAAAATAAAGAAACTTATAAAACTTAAATATTTAACAAAATCTTAAAAATACTTATATTTTTGTTTTTCTTTTTATATTTTTGAATATTTAAAACTTATTTTTACAAAAATGAATTTTTAATAGAAGTAAACTAAAAATCTTTATTTTTTATTTTTTATTATTAGCGTTGCGCTTCCGGCGTTTAGAAAGTTCCCCGGCAGCGGCGCCAAAAATACTTGATGTCAAAGCTAAGGGGTATAAAATACTATTGAAGTTTACAACGAAACACTATTAAATACGATACAATTTTACACAAGATATTTATTTATTTAGAGAATGGATATACTTAAACCTTGCTACAACACTTATAGGCAATGTACCTAATCGTACAGTAGTGTAGTTTTTAGTAAGTCCGGTTCGTTCCACAGGGAAATCTTTAAACAAAGCTTAACGCTATATTAGTTTACTTTTATAAAAATATAAATACATATATATAAGTAATATTATTATTATAAAGGGGGGTTTTTACCGTTTAATGACCGGTTTGTCGATTTTAAAACTTTAGTCGCAGTTAAAACCTAATGTAAAATATTAAATAAATAAAAGACTTAATTTAAAGCGTAAAGTAAATAACGATAATGAAATTGCGAATAATAAAAGTGCGATAAAATAAAATTGCGATAATTAAAAAGTACGATAATTAAAAGTGCGATTAAATAACAATAAATAAAAGTGCGATAATTAGAAGTGCAATTAAATATAAAATAAAGGAAATTAAATATGAAATAAAAGAATTATGCTTATTTAAACTTCCGTAATCATGATGTTTGACGTGTTGATTTTAGTTTTATGCCCATGGGTTAATTGTCCTTTGTCCTGGATTATTTAATATGTCCGTCTGGTTTTTGTCCATAACAGTCCATCAGTCATAAATATAAAATGCGAGTGCCCTCGTCAAATTATCCTTATACCCGAAGTTAAATATTCCAACTAATTGGGGATTCGAATTGTAACAAGGTTTTAATACTTTGTTTAATGAATACACCAGGTTATCAACTGCGTGTAAACCAAGGTTTTACTACTTTGTTAGCAATTACACCAATTACCCTTGAATGTAATTTCACCCCTGTTTTAATTATTCTAGTGGCTATTAATCCATTCCCGTGTCCGGTTAAATGAACGATTATTCGTACATATAAATACCCCGCCCATCATGTCCGATCGAGTGTATATGGTAATTTATAGGGACGCCCAATTGTAAATCTTTATATTAACATTAACAAACTTTCATTTAGTTAAACAATTATAAAGCCCATTAATAGCCCATAGTCTAATTTCCACAAGTGTCGTTCTTTTGTCCAAACCCCAATTATGGTACAAAGCCCAATTACCCAATTTTAGTAATTAGCCCAACATCATGATTACTTCGTTTTAAATAAGCATAATAATAACTTAGCTACGAGACATTAATGTAAAAAGGTTGAACATTACTTACAATGATTAAAAATAGCGTAGCGTTACACGGACAGAATTTCGACTTACACCCTTACAACATTCGCTAACATACCCTTATTATTAGAATTATAATTAAAATTAAAATATAAATATATACGATATATTGAGAGAGAGAGATATATATTTGGTAAATTTTTACGATCAGAATGCGCGAGCTTTATAGGGATTTTCGATTTTTGGGGCTCCGCGACTCGCGGCATTTTTGCCTTCAAACTCCGCGAGTCGCGGAGAATGAATTTACAGCTCAGTCCCTTGGAGTCTTTCTCTGCTGACGGTTTTTATTTATAAATATAATATATATATATAATTAATATAATTAATTATATATTATATTATATTTATATACATAGTTAACTTGTAATTTTTAGTCCGTTGCATCGAGCGTTAAGAGTTGACTCTGGTCCCGGTTCCGGATTTTCGAACGTCCTTGCGTACAATTTAATATCTTGTACTTTGCGTTTTGAATCTTGTACTCTTGTAATTCCGAGACGTTTCTTATCAATAATTGGAACCTTTTTGATTGTCTTTTGTACTTTTGAGCTTTTTGGTTGTTTGCGTCTTCAATTCGTCGAATCTGTCTTTTGTCTTCACCTTTTATTATTTAAACGAATATCACTTGTAAATAGAACAATTGCAACTAAAAGCTTGTCTTTCTTGAGAAATAATGCTATGAAATATATGTTCGTTTTTAGCATTATCAAATATTCCCACACTTGAGCGTTGCTTGTCCTCAAGCAATATCGTCTTGAAATACTAGAATCACTTCTTTATTCTTCACACTTTGTACATCAGTGATTTCTATACGGCGGTATAAACAATGGTAGTAACGATATGGTTTACAGTCCCACATGATTATAAAAATTTAGATCCATTAAGGAAATTGGATCTTTATGAAAACATTTGATCTTTTGAAAATTAAATCTAGTTTTTACCCTAGATAAGTTTTCCGGAATAACCCTTTACCGGTGTTTGCAAAATATTTTTGTGGGTTTGGTGGGTTTCAGATTTGAAAATTTTAGCTCAAAACTTGCGGTTTTGTGTCACCCACTTGCTAACCTTGTATTTGGAAAGCAACACGTCCAGTTTACTTGTCCCGTATATTACCTTTCGGTAAACTACCGTCCGGTTGTAAAGGAAAGCGTTGAACAAGCAACTGTTAAGGCAATATCCCCTGACATGCTTTTAATTATGGTCTGTAACGTGTCGGATGCAATTACTATCCTTGGTAGGAGCAATAGTAAAGCTCACCCTTATAATTTTTCGGTATGGCACAAGGTCCTGTCTTTGACCATGCTATGCAACCACCGTTCTTACGGTTGACACCCGATTTAGTTCAGGTGACCTAATGAATTCCAGGTGAATTCCTAGGATTTTACGTTCAATGGTAATGAACGCATTGAAAATAGGGTTTTCAGAAAACAAATCGGTTTATAATTTTGATCAAAATATTTTCTCGTTCAAGCTCGAGTTTAGATATCATTGAATTCCATGAGTTTGAATTCTCAATCTTTAAGGTCAATCTCTAGGATTGAGTAATATCAGTCTTAAAAGCTGATTTTTAATCTTTAAGGAGATTATCCTTTCTGGGGATCTGATTCATTAGTCTTATCCAGCTAATTTGCATGGTGCCCCCCCATTGTACGAGATAAATCCTTCTCATGGTTAGGATAAATCTGACCACTTGGCGACCCTGTTTAATGCTGAGGTCCGTGGATTTCCTGCTGATTTTAGTGATGACTTTTCTAGATTTTTCGTCAACCTACAGCTGGTCTGGACGACAACTTCATGACCTAAATCAAGAAGCGCGTTTCTTTTTCGGAAGACTTTACTTCCTTTTAATGATGGAATTGATTCATCGTGTAGATCCATCTCTTCTTTTCTTTCATCGGGTAAAAACAGTTTAGTTTAGTTCAAAGCAAAAGTATTTTCAGTTATTTGTTACAGATATATGTGACATATGTTTAAGATAACTTGGTAAATTTTCCCACACTTGGCTTTTATTTTCCTTTTTATCGTCCTCTATTCCATTTTAAATGAATTTTAACATTTTGGTTTGTTTCTCAATTTATGTCCTTTCCGAGGTAACAATAATTTCGGTGTTAAAACCTAGTTTTATCGTTCATAAATATGTATAAACATGATTTTTAGTTCATTTAATTGAAAATTTTGAAAAATTTTACTAGAATTGGGTAGTCAGTATATAAGACCAGGGCTGTTCTTTATTATCAGAGAGCACTAGATTCTAATACAACTACTGCTTTACTAGTATTTTTAATGGTAACCAAGTGTATAAAGTAAAAATTTTTAAAATCCAAAAGAATTTAACCCCTTCCCACACTTAAGATCTTGCAATGCCCTCATTTGCAAGAAATCAGTAACAATTTAAATTATTGAGGGTGATTTGTGTGAAAATGATTAAATTTTACCAAAGTTTACAAATATATTGGCATTTGTTTGCTGAATGATAAATGGTGCACATCATTTGTTCATTCCGTCTTGTTGTTATTTCACATATATTTTGCATCTTGTCGTCAAAATTAGTTGCTTTTGCTGAACTTAATGCCAGTCTTTGAAAATGCGTTGTTTTACCCTGTTGTGTACATAAGATAAACTGCAAACATATATACATATTTTTGAAGTTTGGTATATTACCCCACATTCAAAAATTATTAAAATCTAAGAATAAAAGTTAGATAATTATAAAAATGATTACAATATTAACAAAAGCATTAAACGTATCAATCATTACAAATTACAAAATAAAAAAAAATAATAAGTATACTAAGGATGATATTGGTACCAATAGGGGTTCCAGGCATAACCATAGGTGCTATAGAATGCTTCGGCAGGGTCATACGTAGGATATGGTGGCTGCATCTCTATAGACCAAGGAGGGAAGATGGGTTTCGGTGTAGGAATATAGTTTCTACCTATATGTTGGCAATGAGCTATGATTTGGTTCTGATGAACTTGCCAATCTTCAAATGCTCTCTGTCTAGCATTTTCTTATTCCTGAGAAGCTATAAATCTTTGCATTTCTTGCATCTCATTCCCCCCTCCTACATTACCTTGCTGTTGTCTTAAACTCATAAGCTGTTCTTCCAGAAATTTATCTCTGATATCTTGTTCAGCAAGTTGTTCCATCGATGGGTTCTCCAACCGACTAAGATGGTCTGCTGCGACGTTCTCCGCTCCTTTCTTATCTTTAATTTCAATATCGAATTCCTGAAGGACTAAGATCCATCGTAGGAGTCTTGGTTTAGTGTCTTGCTTAGTGAATAGATATTTAAGGGCTGAATGATCTGTGTAAACCATAGTTTTGGACAGGATGAGATAGGAACTGAATTTTTCGAAGGCGAATACTACAGCTAGCAGCTCCTTTTCCGTTGTAGTGTAATTCTCTTGAGCTCCGATTAGGGTTTTACTGGCGTAATAGATTGGATGAAAGTGCTTATCTGTCCGTTGTCCGAGTACAGCTCCAACTGCGAAGTCACTTACATCACACATGATTTCGAATGGTAAACTCCAATCAGGAGCTATCATGATGGGTTCATGTGTTAGCTGCTTATCAACTTCTATTCCTCCTTTTGAAATCTTATGTCCTAAAACTATCCCTTCTTTAACCATGAAGTGACATTTTTCCCAATTCAGGACTAAATTTGAATCTTCACACCGGGTGAGCATCTTGTCAAGGTTAGAAAGGCACGAATCAATGGTACTACCAAAGACTGAGAAGTCGTCCAGGAAGACTTCCATACAACGTTCAATCATGTTGTGGAATATTGCCACCATGCATCGCTGGAATGTAGCTGGTGCATTGCATAACCCAAAGGGCATGCATCGATAGGCAAATGTTCCATAAGGACAGGTAAAGTTTGTCTTTTCTTGGTCCTTTAGATCGAGGGGAATTTGAAAGTAGCCAGAAAAACCGTCAAGGAAACAATAGTATTCATTTCCTGATAGACGTTCTAACATTTGATCGATGAAAGGTAATGGAAAATGATCTTTTCGGGTTGCATCATTTAGTTTATGATAATCTATGCAAACCCTCCAACCGATGACTTCCCATGTTGGAATAATCTCATTATTCTCATTTTGAATTACGGTCATCCCTCCCTTTTTGGGTACCACTTAAATAGGACTAACCCATGGTGAATCGAAAATGGGATAGATCAGACCAGCTTCCAGAAGTTTGATTACTTCTTTCTGAAGGTATTTCATATGCCCGAGAGACATATCAAATTAATGTGTCTAACATGTTATGATCCAAGTCGGGTCATACCCAATAACAAGCTTACCGACACCTTATTCGTATTTGATCTTAACGATTGGATCGTGGATTAAAATACGCGACACTTGGATTTTAAGAAAAATGGTTTTCTAAAATAATATAACTTGATGTAGATATAAATTATGGAATAATTTATATAATGTGGATTTAATTATTTATAGGTTAAATAATTAGTTTTGTTATGTTACATTTTATAAAATTGGTTTTATAAAATAAAAATGTGCATAACAAATAATGGAAGTTTATAAAATGTAGTTTTATAAAAATTAAGTTTATAAAACTAATTTTATTTAAATTCATTAATGGCATTGGTAGTGGGTTCTTGCATGGCTTTTGATTGGCTAAAGATGCAAGACCCATGTGCTTATCTTGGAGGCACAAAAACACCAATACACATACATGCAAATACATCAAAACAAGCAAAAAAAATTCTGCATTTTTCTCCTCCTTGCTGCTGGCCGAAATTTTTTTGGAGCAAAAGGGTGTTCAAATTTTTTTTGCAAGCTAATCTCAAGTGTAATTAAATCCTAACTGAAGGCTAGGGTGTTGGTGATAAGTTTGGGGTATTATCTCTTGAGGTTTCATACATTTGGAGCTCCATTCATCCTCATCTTCTTCATCATATTGTTGTAACCCTCAACTAGCTAGAGGAGGTAAATTACTAAACCCACTTGTTGTATGTAAGCATATTATTTCAAGACTTGATATATTTATGGAATTTGTCTTTTAAAATGGTTGATATATAACATGATACTTGCATGCTTCCGCTCACTTTATCTTCATAAAATGGGTTTATGAACTTGTTAAAATGTAGAACATGTTTCTCAAAAGTTTGTCAAATTCCATCAATGGTATCTAGAGCCAAGGTCTTTGAAATATGCTTCTTTTTTATGACTTTTAAATCCACTAATCTTACAATCTAGTAACATGCATGAAACTAGAATGTAAAAAAAATTTTGGATTTTGGGTGGGTTCTTATTTTGGCCGAAAATTAGGAGGTTCCAAAGTGGGTTTGGAACTTATTTTTTGGTCAAATTTGGTTGTTTAATGTGGTTCACAATCAAGCCTAGACCTTGTGTTTGTATGGTTGTATGTTTTGGTTGATTAATCATTCATTTGGTTTGTAATATTAATCATTCATTTGGTTTGTAATAATTTGTAATATTCATTCATTTGTAATTTTATTTATATTTGGTATGTATAATAGATTAGGTTGTAATTTCATTTTCTAGAAAAATGTATTAGGATATATTTTTTTGTAAAGAGAATGAAGAATGAAGATGATGAAGATGAACACAAGTTGGAAGCATTTGGATGCAAGATTAAGTGGGAGATTATAAATCTCCTACTTTGTCATAACCCTTAGAAGGTGACATTTGTTTTGGCTAAACAAATGTCTACCAATTGGCTTGATTGTGAACTTGGTTGTTTTGCATGTTTATTGTGTTTGTATGTTTGGTTGCTACAATTTATCACACATTTACAACTTGCAAAATGACATTATAATTGGTTATAATTAAAACAACAAAAGGACACTAATAAATGGTTATTAGGGACATAAATAACAATGCATATAAAATGGTTTATATCAAAGTAATTGGCTTTACTAATATAACATGAAAATTGGCTTTTCATAATGAACTATACACCAAATGCATGTTGGTGTATGGCAAATGTTTTCTTAAACTAGAATTTATGAAAACTTAAAATCCCTTTACTAAAACAAGGTAAACAAGTTAAACGCCATCCTTTTGTGGAAACACTTAGACATATTAGGAATCTCTTGATGGGATAAAGGTCACCTAACCGTCATGAGTGAACTAATATGAATAAGGTACACTTCGCATACATGTGGGATAAAGGTCACCTAACCACTTGTAGGTTAAGTCTACATGTTTACACAAGTAGGACGACTTGATTTGGGAATCATGAACTTAGGGTCACCGAAGCATGAGGAACAAATAGGCGTTGATGAGATTAATATGCCATGCAAAAGGATTGCATGATCCCATACTCTAGAAGTTGCAAATGGATTGCAATTGTCATTTATTGACTACCTAGCTAAATCAAATTGCGGGATAAAGGTCACCTAACCGAAATTTGGTTTATCGTTGGATTCTAGAATTTAATAATTCAATTAAATTGAAAGGGTATTGAATGTTAAATTAAAATCGATACTTAAACGAACTTTTTTAATTTTGTAGATGGCCGCCAATAACAACAACAACATGCAAAACGTACCACTTAACATGAACAACCTATCGTTACGGTCTCTCCTCGAGAAAGACAAACTCAACCATACCAACTTTATGGATTGGTTCCGCAATCTTCGGATTGTCCTCAAACAAGAGGATAAAGCGTATGTACTTGAGGACCCCATTCCCAATCAACCGGATGAGAATGATGTGGAGGCAATGGCCTCTTACGATAAGTATTGCCACGACTCCCTTCAAGTCTCATGCTTAATGCTTGGGACTATGATACCCGAACTCCAAAAGGATTTCGAGCACCATAGTGCATACGACATGATAACGCAATTGAAGGAGATGTTCCTTCAATAAGCGCGTGTCGAGCGTTTTGAGACCGTTCGGGCGCTACATGCTTGTCGTATGGACGATACCCAATCGGTTTCATCTTATGTGCTTAAGATGAAGAGCCTTATTGATCGTGCTAACCACCTTAACCTAAACATATCAAATGAGTTAGCCACCGATCTTATCCTTAACTCCCTATCAAAAAGGTTTGATCAATTTGTAATTAATTACAATATGAATGGGATGGATAAGAGCATAGGTGAGCTTCACGGTATGCTTAGAACGGCGGAAACTAGCATGGGTAAAAGGGCTTTACCCGTGTTAGCAATCGATCAAGGTGGATCCAAAGGTAACACCTCTAAGCCAAAGGTGGCTAAGAGAAAAGGACCCGCCCATCAAGGCAAAGGGAAGGGGAAGATGGTTACCCCAACCATCAACAAGGCTAAGAAGCAAAAGGTAGCCGAGAAGGCAAACCCCAAGGAAGACCCATGTTTCGGTTGCGGTGAGATGGGTCATTGGAAACGAAACTGTCCGGTCTACCTTAAGGAGTTGAAGGACAAGAGGGATGCAGGGCAAACCTCAGGTAATATATATATGGTATATATAGAGCTTAGTATTACTTCTTCTAATACATGGGTATTAGACACTGGATGTGGAACTCATATTTGCAATTCTTTGCAGGGGTTCAAAAGAAGTGATCATAAGGCGGGAACATCAAGTCTCTATATGGGCAATGGTGCAAAGGTGCATGTTAAAGCTCAAGGAGATTTTATTTTGAAGCTTCCAAGCGGATTGGAACTTATTTTAGAAAATGTTTTGTATGCTCCGGATTTGTGTAGAAACATTATTTCTATTTCTCGCTTAAAACAATGTGGTTACGTTGTTAATTTTATTGATGATGATATTCATGTTTCTAAAGATAATGTATTCTATTTCAAGGCTTCGCCTTCAAATGGAATTTATGAATTGGTTCATGATGACGCATCATCGAGCTCTATATACCATACTAGCACCAAGAAACTCAAAAGGGATTTGAGTGATTCCTATCTATGGCATTGTCGCCTTGGTCACATAAACAAGAACCGAATGCATACACTTCAAAAGAATGGACTTTTGAAATCAAATGAAATGGATTCGTTTGATGTATGTGAATCTTGTTTACAAGGCAAGATGACTAAAGCACCTTTCAAAGGGACTTATGAAAGGGCTAAAGATTTATTGGGATTAATACATTCGGATGTATGTGGACCCTTTAAACCCATGACTAGGAATGGTGAAAGATACTTTGTTACTTTCATTGATGACTTTAGTCGTTTCGGATATGTCTACTTATTAAGACACAAGGACGAAACGTTTGAAGCATTCAAAGAATATCAAAACGAAGTACAAAATCAACTCAATAGGACAATTAAGGTACTTCGTACCGATAGAGGAGGTGAATACCTAAGCGATGCCTTCCAAGATCATCTTAGGAGTTGTGGGATTATCTCACAACTTACTCCACCCGGAACACCCCAACTTAATGGAGTTTCCGAAAGGAGGAACCGAACCCTAGTGGATATGGTTCGATCTATGATGGCAAGAAGCTCGTTACCTCTATCATTTTGGGGTTATTGTCTAAGCTCCGCGGTTCGTATTTTAAATATGGCCCCAACCAAGAAAGTGGAACGAACTCCTCATGAGATGTGGTTTGGAAAACCTCCTTCTCTTTCATACTTGAAAGTATGGGGATGTGAAGCTTATCCTAAGCGTTATGTAGCTAATAAGCTACATGCTCGATCCACAAAGTGTATCTTCATAGGATATCCCAAAGATGACATGGGGTATTACTTCTATGATCCATCCGAGCAAACGGTATTTGTTGCTCGGAAAGCGGAATTCCTTGAAACCAAGTTCCTTATGGAAGGTGATGGTGAAAGGAAGATAGATCTTGTAGAGGTACAAGATCAAGCCGATGATGCACGATTGGTTGGCACTAGCACTCAACATGAGGATGTTGAACATGATCAAGTGGATGATCAAAGTACACAAGACGTTCGAAGATCTAGTAGGATTAGTAATCCTCCTGAGAGATATGGTTTTCTCGTGGATGGTTGCTATACGGTTGATTTGGATGAACCGACAAACTACAAAGATGCTTTATCAAGGATTGATAAAGACAAATGGCAGGAAGCCATGAACGCCGAGATGCAATCCATGTATGAAAACCAAGTTTGGGAACTTGTTGTGCAACCTCCTAGCTCCAAGCTAGTTGATTGCAAATGGCTTTTCAAGAAGAAAACCGACATACATGGAAACTTGGATACATACAAAGCTAGACTTGTAGCAAAAGGTTTCACTCAAACTCAAGGGGTTGATTATGATGAAACTTTCTCGCCTGTGGCAATGCTAAAGTCTATTAGGATATTATTTGCCATTGCTGCTCACTATGACTATGAAATATGGCAAATGGATGTCAAAACCGCTTTCCTAAATGGATATCTTGAGGAAGATGTCTATATGGTACAGCCCGAAGGTTTTGTTGATCCGAAAAATCCTAAAAAGGTATGCAAGTTAAAGAAATCAATCTACGGATTGAAACAAGCATCTAGAATGTGGAATCATCGTTTTAATGAAGAGGCAAAGAAATTTGGCTTCATTAAAAATGGTGATGAAGCTTGTGTATACAAGAAGGCTAGTGGGAGCTCCATAATGTTTCTTGTGCTATATGTGGATGATATATTATTGTTTGGGAATGATATTACCACAAAGCAAGAAGTCAAAACTTGGCTAAAGAGTTGCTTCTCCATTAAGGATCTTGGAGAAGCACAATACATATTGGGGATTGGGATCTATAGGAATAGATCCAAGAGATTGATAGGTTTAAGTCAAAGTACATACATTGATAAAATCTTGAAAAGGTTCAAGATGGAAAAATCTAAGAAAGGTTTGGTACCTATTCAAAAGGGAACCGTTCTCAGTTCATCTCAGTGTCCTAACACGAAAGATGAACAAGAGAGAATGAAGAAAGTCCCATACGCATCTGCTATTGGGTCTATCATGTATGCAATGATATGTACTAGACCGGATGTGTCATGCGCTTTAAGCTTGACAAGTAGATACCAGAATAACCCAGGAAATAGTCATTGGACTGCGGTTAAATGTATATTGAAATACCTTAGAAGGACTAAGGATATGTTTCTAATATATGGGTCTGGTGAGGAGGAACTCGCTGTAAAAGGTTACGTGGACGCGAGTTTCCAAACTGATCGAGATGACTCTCGATCACAATCCGGTTATGTCTTCATGTTAAATGGTGGTGCGGTCTCTTGGAAGAGCTCAAAACAGGAAGTTGTTGCGTTATCCACTACAGAGTCGGAGTACATTGCCGCCTCATTGGCAGCCCAGGAAGCTGCATGGATGAAGAAATTCATCGACGACTTAGGAGTGGTCCCTTCCATTCAGGACCCTCTTGAGATCTTTTGTGACAACGAGGGTGCGATTGCTCAAATCAAGGAACCTCGTGCTCATCAAAAGACTCGTCACATTGAGCGGAGATTCAACTACATTAGGGATGAGGTTGAAAAGGGAAAGATATGTATTCACAAAGTTCACACAGATCATAATGTTGCGGATCCACTCACGAAGATTTTACATGGGCCAAAACATGAGGGACATGTTTGTGCATTAGGGCTTCGATATTCTAGTGATTGGAAATGATCTATTTTATGTATTGTAACAGAACGAATTAGTTCAAACTCATTAATATAATTATGGTATTAATTTATTTATGAGTCATGTTCCAATTTTGCATATTTTATCCATGAATAAACTATTATTCTGAATTCCGTAGTTGATCACATTTGTGGGGACAAGTGTGAGGTTTAGACTATTATGAACTTGGATTGGTTAGCATTCAAATGGTGAATGTGGGGCAAGGTTGCGACCAAGGTTCATAGATATTTGTGGGACACAAATATTGAAAGACCCGCTCTCAAGATTTACTATATGGAGCCTTTGTGGTTGATCACATGTAATCTTGAGTAAAGGAGAATATCATTATATCCTTTGACCTGAGACACATATTGGGTTCAGACATTCACCGAATATTGTGCCTTGATTCTTTCCTTCGCTATTCTGAAACATGGTAGTACATAAGGGAGGCTTCAGGTATGGTACGAAGTGTAGTATCTAGGACGTATGTAATCAAGATGGAATTTGTCCCTCTTATTCGTTGAGAGTCGGATGTCTAAGGCCTGATAAAGTTAAATCTATAAGAGAGTGATCATTCTATGTCTCTTGGATTTAACATGACATCTAGGACAAAAGGATATATTGAAAGATTCACCTAATCATATTCGAGATGGGAACTCGAAAGGGATGATGTTATTGAATGGCACTAAGTCATAACATATTAGGGGTGATGGACGGTCGTTAGGTGGTATCCATCACTTGCATTAATTTCTTATGTTTCTCGTGCAAGTGGGAGATTGAAGGTATTTCATATGCCCGAGAGACATATCAAATTAATGTGGCTAACATGTTATGATCCAAGTCGGGTCATACCCAATAACAAGCTTACCGACACCTTATTCGTATTTGATCTTAACGATTGGATCGTGGATTAAAATACGCGACACTTGGATTTTAAGAAAAATGGTTTTCTAAAATAATATAACTTGATGTAGATATAAATTATGGAATAATTTATATAATGTGGATTTAATTATTTATAGGTTAAATAATTAATTTTGTTATGTTACATTTTATAAAATTGGTTTTATAAAATAAAAATGTGCATAACAAATAATGGAAGTTTATAAAATGTAGTTTTATAAAAATTAAGTTTATAAAACTAATTTTATTTAAATTCATTAATGGCATTGGTAGTGGGTTCTTGCATGGCTTTTGATTGGATAAAGATGCAAGACCCATGTGCTTATCTTGGAGGCACAAAAACACCAATACACATACATGCAAATACATCAAAACAAGCAAAAAAAATTCTGCATTTTTCTCCTCCTTGCTGCTGGCCGAAATTTTTTTGGAGCAAAAGGGTGTTCAAATTTTTTTTGCAACCTAATCTCAAGTGTAATTAAATCCTAACTGAAGGCTAGGGTGTTGGTGATAAGTTTGGGGTATTATCTCTTGAGGTTTCATACATTTGGAGCTCCATTCATCCTCATCTTCTTCATCATATTGTTGTAACCCTCAACTAGCTAGAGGAGGTAAATTACTAAACCCACTTGTTGTATGTAAGCATATTATTTCAAGACTTGATATATTTATGGAATTTGTCTTTTAAAATGGTTGATATATAACATGATACTTGCATGCTTCCGCTCACTTTATCTTCATAAAATGGGTTTATGAACTTGTTAAAATGTAGAACATGTTTCTCAAAAGTTTGTCAAATTCCATCACTTTCTTGTAGACTTCTTGAATCATAGGGTTTTCCCTTCTTTGCCTCTGAACTGATGGTTTGAAATCATCTTCCATGAAGATCTTGTGGGTGCAATAGTTGGGGCTGATTCCTTTTATGTCGGAGATCTTTCAAGCAATTGCATTCTTATGTGATTTCAAAACTTGAATCAATTTCGCCTTCTCTTGTGGGGTGAGGTCTTTTGAGATAATTCCGGGGAGTTGCGATTCTCCTTCTAAGAATGCATACTCCAGATTGTTGGGTAACTTATTTAATTCCAATTCCGAAGGTTCCTCGATAGATGGCTTCATCCTAGCTATCTCCTTTTGGTCTAGCGAGTTATACTTCTCCTGGAATTCTGATTCTTCAGTAGTGGTCACTGATGCTATACGTTCTTTGTTTTTGGAAATTGTCCTTCTTAATGCTTCCTCTTCAGAAACGTCTTCCTTAGTTTTGAAGGTTGGTTCAGGAATTTCCATGCAGTCCTCTTTTGACTGGGGTTCCTGATATACTGGAATAAAATTTGTTTCTTCATTCGGTCTTCTCCTTAATAGAGGTAGGGGAATGCCTTGTCCTAGCGGTGCTATTCGGATAGTCTTGCCACGAAAATTACTTTCACAGAGGGGAGATTTGTGTTGACTAAGGTTTATGGCTGAATGAGTGTCGAGATTTTCTTTAGGAGGTGTAAAGAACAAATCCTTAGAAATTTGATCTTGACTACATATAGCCATGGTTTCTTCCAGGTATTCGTTGACGAGTTCTTGAAAAGAATCAGAGAGATTCACATCTTCTTCGCGAGGATGGTTCATGAGACAGTCAACATTGAATGTGATTTCTTCTTCTCCAACCCTTAATTTCAATGATTTCTCGTGCACATCAATTACGGCCTTGGCAGTGTTCAGGAATGGCCTGCCAAGAATGAGTGGGACCTTCATGTCTTCCTCAATATCCATAATGATGAAATCAACGGGAAATGCGAACTTATCCACTCTGACTATGACATCTTCAACTATTCCTCGAGGAATCTTAACTGATATGTTCGCGAGTTGGATAGTCATTCTGGTAGGACTTAAGTCATTTAATCCTAGCTTTTTGTATAACGAATAGGGCATTAGGTTTACACTGGCTCCTAAGTCTGCTAATGCATTGCTAATTTGGACATCTTGCAGGTAGCAAGGTACCGTAAATCTACCTATATCTCCTAACTTAGGGGGAATACAATGTTGTAACACTAATGAGCATTCTTCACTGAAGGGCAAGCTAACTATCTCTCTTAATATCTCTTTGTTTAAAAGCAGTTCTTTGAAAAACTTAGCGCAGTTTGGCATTTCTACTAAAGCATCTACTAGTCGTACATTCAAATGCAAATTCTTGATAACATCCCAATACAAATTGCGCTTCTTTTTTTCCTTCCTAAGCCTACCTGGAAAAGGTATGCGGGCGTGCGGAATAACTTCCGGGGCTTTAGGAGAGATAGGTTCCGTGGGACAATTGACACAAGTTCCTCATCGAAAAAATCTTGTATGGGTATATTGACAGTTGTTTCTTTCCCTCCTCTAGTGATTACTAAGGCATCAAACTTACTACACTCTATATTAACTTTAGTGGTTAAACGTTTAAGCGTAAGCTAAAAATTGGCATCAAATTTATTTTGACATTCTATGACTTGAAGGTTTATCATGTATTGCTTTTTCATAAATTCAACTAAAATTTTCTTAGAGTGGAGAGTAGGTTTGTGTAACGGGAAGATTACATTATGATCCGAGCTATTTTGCTGTTTATGTGCCTATCTAGGGTAAGGATACCTTAGATTGGTTCTAGTAGCAGCGGAGTTTTTAGGAATTGGTAAACATTGAAGAGTGAGGGTGAGCTCTTGTAACCTGGCTTCCAGCATTTTTACCGTATGAGCGAAGACGTCATCCTTCTCAGCAGCTTCATTGCTCCAATCTTTCTGTTGCGCAGCTACTGTATCCAAGAGATTTCATGCTTCGTCTGCTGTTCGGGACATAAAATTGCCTTGCGAGGCCATGTCTAGGAGAGACTTATCATCCTTGGTTAAACCATTGTAAAGCGTACAGATTATGTCTGCCCGACTTAACGAATGATTCGGACATCTTTTAAGCATCATCTTCACTCTATTCCATGCTAGACACAATGACTCATTTTCTTTTTGAGAAAAGTTTGTGATGTCATTTCTTAAACAGGTTGTAGGGAGGGTGGATAAAATTTGTTTAGAAATTTAGTGGCTAGTTCCTCCCATGAATGTATTGAATTCGGGTTAAGTTCTTCAAACCATGCCAAAGCGTGTGTAGAAAGTGAATATTGGAAAAGATGAAGTTTTAAAATGTTTTTCTCGTTTTCTTCCTTCTTAAAAGAGTCAACCAGACTGATAAATTTCTTTAAGTGAAAGTTTGGAACGTCAGTCGGTAATCCTTGAAATTTACAGATCATACTGACTAGTTTAATTATGTGTAAACTGATTTAAGGAATTCCTTCGGTTCCTAAGGTGACTGGTCCTACTCTTTCCTCTAAGCACGACTTATGCATAGAAGCAAGGGTATCTTGTTGTTCCATTTTTTTAGATTTTCTATTTAAAAAGACTTAAAAGTAACTTTTAGAAAATATTATTTGACTAAAAGGATCGATAATTTAACAAAAATAATTATTCTTGAAATTCGATCGCTAACCTTATCAGATATATCAACTGATAGGACTTCCTACAGATTACTTTGTATCTAGGTGGCCAGGCTGACTACGGAGAGGCAGGATCCTTTTGGTTCCAATATAATTGGAGACTGTTTGGAAAATCCAACAACCAAGTCCGTGTATAATTGTTTTTCTTAGACACTACCAAACAATACTTTTGTCTATGTAAAATCTTTCTCAGTCAAAATATTCGATCCCTGGCAGCGGTGCCAGAAAACTCGTTACTACTATGATATGGCCGAAATGGACGGTTTTATTCGTGCGGTGTCGTTAGGCCGCAGGATGTCCGATTCAGTTGATCAAGGTGGCAAACAGTGGTTTTGTTTATTTATATTATGCGGGGGGCTAAATCTACTTTTACTTTCTAAGGTGTAGAAGGTGTAAGTTAAACTAGTGTCGTGTTTTTAATGGATTAACGAATTAAAGATCAAGTGGATAATTGTCTTTTATTTAAATTACCTAGATAAAGGATAGTAGTTGGTTTAAGTTAAAAGTCCTAAGTGCGAAAAAGTAAATAAGTGGGGGGTTATCCGAAGTATGCAGATTAGAGAAATGTTGACCAAAATATCAGTGTTGGGTTAGGGAAAGGTAATTACGTTTATGTTAAGACTATGCTTGGAATGATGTAGATCTGGTTGGATGAACCAATTACACAGACCTAGTTTTCTCTGAACTCTCGGAGTTCTCTTTGAGCAGTGAGAAGTGTGTAACTTGATTGTATAATTGAAAGGTAGCTATACCTCGGAGGTTATCCTCAGTAAAGTACTAGGTTTATTAGTGAGTTGAGCTCTAATCCTAACCCTCATTATCAGTTTAGTTAACTGAATAACAACGTGCCGTGTTGATTGAACACTGATCACAAACGGAAGGAGTCCGTCGGTTTAAGTTGGCAAAACCTTAAATGAAAACTAACAACCATTCCATCATACTAATGAGATCATATTAGTTCAAGCATTATACAGCATTATAGTTGATATACTGAAAGTAAAGCGGATAGAAACCTAATAAATACCTAAACAGTTGATATGACTAAGTCGTAAGGCAACAATCAAACAAGAACATGCAATAGGCTTGGGTCACACAGTGAAGGCACTAACTAGATCTTAACAGCTCCTAAGAAATCTCTTCGGAACAGTCAATAGGCATACTAGGTCATTCATGTCTCAATTCCTAAGTTATGTGTCCTAAAAGCGCATTAAATGCCTCTAGGGAACTTCGGCCATACCGAGTTCATAGAATCTTCAGATACAGTATAATTAGGGGTCTTAATCATATGAAGTAGCTAATTTCATATAGGTGGACAAGTCCTAATCACAGCCTAGGTTGGTCAATCCTTAAGATGCTAGCATACAAATCTATCAGACTTCCGAGTTCAGTATTACGACAGTAATCATACTAAATTAACATAATTACGCTAACCCAAACTTCAATCATGGCAACATACAGATTAATTAAGCTATCATGGTAATATCGGAACACATTATTAAACATAAAAACTAAGAACACATGTTTAATACAAAAGACAAGCGTTTCGGATAAAAACCTGAAAAGGCCGAAGAAATCTGCCCGAGATCGCAGGGACTCGCCGGGATATCCTCCGGAAAATAAAAGCTAAGCTAGCTACTACTAAAAAATTACTAAAAGCTTGAAAATATAAAATGAATTACAAATTGAGTGTGTGTTGAAATGGATGGAGAAAGTGATGTTATGCGAGGGGTATATGAAATAGTATTAATTTTTACAAGGAAATACTATTAAATACGATACAATTTTACACAAGTGATTTATTTATTTATAGAGTGGATATACCTAAACCTTGCTACAACACTTATAGGCAGTGTACCTAATCGTACAGTAGTGTAGTTTTTAGTAAGTCCGGTTCGTTCCACATGGATCTTTTAAACAAGCTCAACGCTATATTTTTAAAAACTATATTTGTAAAAATACAAAAATATATATAAGTAGTATTATTATTATAAAATGGGGTTTTACCGTTTAATGACCGGTTTGTCGATTTTAAATCTTTAGTCGCAGTTAAAACCTAATGTAAAATATTAAATATATAAAAGACTTAATTTTAAGCGTAAAGTAAATAACGATAATGAAATTGCGATAAATAAAAGTGCGATAAAATAAAATTGTGATAATTAAAGAGTACGATAATTAAAAATGCAATTAAATAAAATGATAATAAATAAAAGTGCGATAATCAAAAATGCAATTAAATATGAAATATATAAATTATGCTTATTTAAACTTCCGTAATCATGATGTTTGACGTGTTGATTTTAGTTTCTTCCCATGGGTTAATTGTCCTTTGTCCTGGATTATTTAATATGTCCGTCTGGTTTTTGTCCATAACAGTCCATCAGTCATAAATATAAAGTACGAGTGTCCTCGTCAAATTATCCTTATATCCGAAGTCAAATATTCCAACTAATTGGGGACTTAAACTGTAACAAGGTTTTAATACTTTGTTTAATAATTACACCAGGATATCGACTGCGTGTAACCCAAGGTTTTAATACTTTGTTAACAATTACGTCAAGTGTCCTTGTACATAATTCACCCCTGTTTTAATAAGTCTATTAACTATTAATCCATTCCCGTGTCCGGTTAAATGAACGATTATTCGTACATATAAATATCCCGCCCATCGTGTTCGATCGAGTGTATATGGTTATTTATAGGTACGTCCAATTGTAAATCTTTACATTAAATTAACAAACTATCATTTAGTTAAACAAATATAAAGCCCATTAATAGCCCATAGTCTAATTTCCACAAGTGTCGTTCTTTTGTCCAAACCTCAATTATGGTACAAAGCCCAATTACCCCGTCTTAATATTTTAGTCCAACATCATGATTACTTCGGCATTAAATAAGCATAATAATAACTTAGCTACGAGACATTAAATTAAAAATAACATTAACCATAACTTACAGTGATTAAAAATAGCGTAGCGTTACACGGACAGAATTTCAACTTACACCCTTACAACATTCGCTATCATACCCTTATTATTAGAATTTAAAATTAAAATTAAAATATAATATATATATATATATATATATATATATATATATATATATATATATATATCTTTACGTATGAAGGAAGAAGAAAAAGATGTGTTTTAGGTTCATGCAAAGCCTGCCTTTTATAGGCATGTGGCTAGAAAAAGGCCTCCATGCGATCGTGAAACAACCCAACCCGTATTCCATACGAGTAAATTTTTTTTATATAATACACATTTACGCGCCAATTAAATATGTAAACCATTCCACAAGTTCCATTTAAACATACATCAATTTAAATGTTTACAAAAGGCACGAAGGCCATTGATTAAGTTTTATACAAGGTTGACCCACTACAATGATAGTTTATAATCCAAACGACACTCGAGCATGGTTTGGGGCTAAACTACCCAAAACGTTAGGCCAACTTCAAAAAGCTAACACCAAAAGCACCTCCCGACAACATAAACGGGAGACCACTAGTCCAAACGTATGCCCTTACCCTTGTCCAAGCCGGCACCTATAAAATGGTAAACAACGAGAGGGTAGGCAAGGCTTAGTGAGTGCAACAATTATACATACATATATATAACCTACTTACTTGCAAACACTTACCAAATCCACATACATACTAGTTACATAATTAGCATACCTTTCACATGTATAACGCTAAGTACTACGATAACAAGGCTAGTATAACAATAGCATATAACAAAACAATACAATATGCTAAGACACAAGTATAACGATGATGTTCACAACATCCATAGTACTCAAGCTCCCAAGGCTAGCCCAACGAATGGTATCGTCAACATCGAACTTAAATCCCATTCGCCTATATTAATGTGGTATCGTCAACACCGAACTTTAAACCCACATATGAGGTATCGTCAACAACAAACTTTAAACCCTCATCAACGTCACTATAATAATCGTATGGCATCGTCAACATCGAACTTTAAGTCCATACGTATGAGGTATCGTCAACAACGAACTTTAAACCCTCATCCACAACATAATATACTCTAGGGTATGGTATCGTCAACATCGAACTTTAACCCATACCCCACAAGCAAATAAATCATATACATGCATATATAATTATTCCACTCACCTTAACACTTCGGTGGTGATTTAAATGCTTCCGTATACTTCGAGCAAAGTAGCTAATACATAGGTACACATTCAATACACAACTAATGGCAATTACCACATTACTCACACTTTGAGCATTTAATGACCCAATTAGCATTAAATGACTCAACCACACCCAAAACCACCCTTAAATGGCCAAGACCCGACTTTAATCACTAAAACTAGTGAATTAAAGTTTGCTAACTTCAACTAACATGAACTTAGGGTAATTCATACCCATTTCACCCAAAGTAGGTCAACATTACCCATTTGACCCATTATAACACCCACACTTACCAACTTAGTCAAACATGACCCAATAACATCTCTTTAACTTTAAACAAGTGTGTTAGTGACTAAAAATGCCATTTAACACTTATAACCCCAAATCATAAGACCAAACCCTAGGTTATGGCTATTAGGGTTTTCTTTCAACAATCTAACCCAACATCCACCCATTTAACCCTCAAATGGGTCATACAAGTTCCATATGAAAAAAACCCTAGCATAAACTATTTTAAATTCAAAATATTGAGTTGAGACTTACCAAGACTATCCTCTTGTAGCTAGTAACAAGGAGAACAACTTTAATTCTTGCTCCTAGGTTTGATTCACAAATCTCCAACTCCAAATCTTAAGTTTAATCTAAATGGGTTCTGTGTTTTGGGAGAGAAAATGGAAAGAAAAGAGAAAAAGAAATGAAATAAATGGATAAGTGGTTGTGATTTAATGCTCCAATCTGATCTACACGCAAAAAGACCAATTTACCCCTAAAACCCTTTTAAATAGAGTAGAATTTGGTGTCAGAACTGCAGATATGCCGTGGCGCGGCTTCTTTGTCGCGGCGCGACATAAAGAAGGAAAAACGACCCTTGTTAACTTGAATTCTGATCTGGAATTGCTTTATGTGTCGCGGCGCGGCCCAGTTTGTCGCGGCGCGGCATTAGCCGTCACCTGGACACCTCGACAACCTTAAACAAATTTTGATTTTATTTAATTCGTACGCTTAAATCCCGCTTCCTATATTCGCCTAACCTTCAACAATGGTCTCACAAGACTTAACTCTATCAAAACCCATGTATAAACTTCTATATGCACCCATTATCAAGTATATATATATATATCTATACAATTACGCATAATCTAGCGAGTTACAAACGTTCAATGATTAAGTATGTACCTTCCAAGGGAAAAACAGGATGTTACAGATCGCATGGCTTTATAACTACCAGGCCATGCGATCGCATGGCCTGCTTTTCCAGCTCACATGAGCTTGTTTCTTCTGCCGACGGTTTTTAAATATAATATATAATATATAAATAATTTTAAGAATTATTTAAATATTATATTATATTTATGTGCATAGTTGACTTGTAATTTTTAGTCCGTTGTGTCGAGCGTTGAGAGTTGACTTTGGTCCCGGTTCCGGTTTTTCGAACGTCCTTGCGTATAATTTAATATCTTGTACTTTGCGTTTCGCGTCTTGTACTCTTGTAATTTTGAGACGTTTCTTATCAATAATTTGAACCATTTTGATTGTACCTTGTACTTTTGAGCTTTTTGATCGTTTGCGTCTTCAAATCGTCGAATCTGTCTTTTGTCTTCACCTTTTATTATTTAAACGAATATTACTTGTAAATAGAATAATTGCAACTAAAAGCTTGTATTTCTTGAGTGATAATGCTATGAATTATGTGTTCGTTTTTAGCATTATCAAATATTCCCACACTTGAGCGTTGCTTGTCCTCAAGCAATATAGTCTTGAAATAAAAAATACTAGAATCACTTCTTTATTCTTCACACTTTGTACATTACTGATTTCTATATGGCGGTATAAATAATGGTAGTAACGATGTGGTTTACAGTCCCACATGACTATAAAATTTAGATCCTTTAAGGAAATTGGATCTTTATGAAAACATTTGATCTTTTGAAAATTTAATCTAGCTTTTACCCTAGATAAGTTTTCCGGAATAACCCTTCACCGGTGTTTGCAAATTATTTTTGTGGGTTTGGTGGGTTTCATATTTGAAAATTTTTGGCTCAAAACTTGTGGTTTTGTGTCACCTACTTGCTAACCGTGTATTAGGAAAGCAACACCTCCAGTATACTTGCTCCGTATATTACCTTTCGATAAACTACCGTCCGGTTGTAAAGGAAAGCGTTGAACAAGCAACTGTTAAGGCAATGTCCCCTGACATGCTTTTAATTATGGTCTATAACGTGTCGGATGCAATTACTATCCTTGGTAGGAGCAATAGTAAAGCTCACCCTTATAATTTTCCGGTCTGGCACAAGGTCCTGTCATTGACCATGCTATGCAACCACCGTTCTTACGGTTGACACCCAATTTAGTTCAGGTGACCTAATGAATTCTAGGTGAATTCCTAGGATTTTACGTTCAATGGTAATGAACGCATTGAAAATGGGTTTTCAGAAAACAAATCGGTTTATAATTTTGATCAAAATATTTTCTCGTTCAAGCTCGAGTTTATATATCATCGAATTCCATGAGTTTGTAATTCTCCATCTTTAAAAGTCAATCTCAAGGATTGAGTAATATCAGTCTTAAAAGCTGATTTTTAATCTTTAAGGAGATTATCCTTTTCTGGGGATCTGATTCATTAGTCTTATCCAGCTAATTTGCACGGCGTCCTCCCCATTTTACAAGACAGATCCTCTCATGGTTAGGATAAGTCTAACCACTTGGCGACCCTGTTTGATGCTGAGGTCCGTGGATTTTCTGCTGATTTTAGTGATGACTTTTCTAGATTTTTCGTCAACCTACAGCTGGTCTGGACGACAACTTCATGACCTAAATCAAGAATCGCGTTTCTTTTTCGGAAGACTTTACTTCCTTTTAATGATGGAATTGATTCATCGTGTAGCTCCATCTTTCTTTCAAATATATTACAGTAAATCGGGTGAAACTGATTAGTTTAGTCTAAAGCAAAAGTATCTTCAGTTATTTGTACAAAAATATGTGATATATGTTTTAAATAACTTGGTAAATTTTCCCATACTTGGCTTTTATTTTCTTTTATTTGCCTTTTTATTGTCCCCTATTCCATTTTAAATGAATTCTAACATTTTAGGCTGTTTCTCAATTTATGTCCTTTCCGAGGTAACAATAATTTTGGTGTTAACACCTAGTTTTATCGTTCATAAATATGTATAACATGATTTTGAATTCATTTAATTGAAAATTTTGAAAAATTTTACAAGAATTGGGTAGTCAGTATATAAGACTAGGGCTGTTCTTTATTATCAGAGAGCACTAGATTCTAGTACAACTACTGCGTTACTAGTATTTTTAATGGTAACCAAGTGTTTAAATAAAAAATTTTAAAAATCCGAAAGAATTTAACCCCTTCCCACACTCAGGATCTTGCAATGCCCTCATTTGCAAGAAATCAGTAACAATTTAAATTATTGAGGGTGTTTAGCGTAGAAAAATGATTAAATTTTACCAAAGTTTCCAAACATATTGGCGTTTGTTTGTTGAATGATAAATGGTGCACATCATTTGTTCATTCCGTCTTGTTGTTACATCATATTTGTTTTTCGTTTTTTTGTCAAAATTAGTAGCTTTTGCTGAACTTAATGCCAGTCTTTGAAAATGCGCTGTTTTACCCTGTTGTGTACAATCGACAATATACATACATACAAATATAAACATGCATGGTAATTTGAAATGGGACTTAAAATCCCACTTTCAAATTAAATATGAAACATTAGTACAACATATAAAAATATTAAACATTACAATAAAAGTATCATAATATAATGTGTTTAAACATAAATAAACAGAAATAATAAAAATTAAAATCATATAAATTATCAACCGGAACTAAATCAATCTGGATAGGGGTTCCAGTTCATGTCGTCGTCTGGGTTCCATGGTTGGTGATAGGTGTACTGGTATGCCTGGTTAGGGTCGTAGAGAGTAAATGGCGGTTTCATCTCGGGCTGATGTGGAGGATAGTAAGTGGGTCGGGTCGGAATGTAGTGATCCTGAGGTGACAGCCGGCTCATAATCTGACGCTGATGATAGTCCCATCTATCATACTGTCGTTGCCTGGAATGCTCGTAATCATTCCGGGCTTACCACTGCTCCATCCGACGAAATCTCTCCGCGTTTATCATATCTACCTCATCTATATGCTGGTAGACATCAATCATAGCCTCCCGAATGACATCCCTAATGTCATCCGCTTCCTCCATTTCCTCATCTGAGCCTCTCTCTACCTGAGGATGACTACCTTCATAAGGTATTGCCTGGTTGCGTCTACTCTTTAATACCTTAGCACCCGCATAAACCCTCAATCCTAAAGGCTTAACCTGTTCCCTACATTCCAAAAGTAGACCCCCTTGGTCCTTATCTACACCTAAATACTCTCCAATGAGAGTAACAAAAATACCTCCTCCAATTATCCCCCCTTCCTGTATTCCTTCAACCATCTTAGATAAATAAAAACCAACACAGTAGGGGATATTAACAAAGCCTCTTGGGTCTCAAATACACTTTAGGTAAAATAAATCATGTAAGGTCAATTTTTCCTTGTTGTGACCTCTCTGTGTAATCGAGTTAGCCAAAAATCTATAAATTATGAGAAGCTCGGCTTTGTTAATATGTAAGTGGGTATGTGTTCCTGCCCGCCCAAAAACATTATAATCTGACATACGCCTCCAGACGGCGTTCGCATCAAAATTCCTATCTACCCTTTCACCACGATAAATCAAATTCATACAATCGGGTAGTAGTAATTCAGCGGGCTTATATATCTGCAAAGCCCTGGCCATGTCCAGCATGGACATCCTATACATCCTACGGCCAAGTATAAACCTAAGAAAACTTCTATCATCTAATCTATCCACATCTACATTTAATGCTATAGTACTCATCAGCTCAACACACCATTTCTTATATACAGGTCTACGAATGGTGAATAAACGTTCCCAATCAGTAAAAAAAGTACTGCCATACCTTTGAATCAGATGCTCCCTAACACGGTCAGCTAGTTTGACCCTTTCCAAAGGATTCCAATCAATTACCCTAGGCACCTCTACATCTTTCGTTACTAATTTGAATTTATTACTTTGATATGCCGGGTAATCTCTCCAGCTTCTATCGAATCTTAGATTAGGATGCAATGTATGTTCAGGAATCGTTAGGTATTCTACTGGCAGATGCATCGGAATTACTATGAATTCATTAACAAACTGTAGCGGATCATAATAAGGTACATGTTGATCAGGCTGATGTTGTTGTTCCTGTTGTGATTCTTGTTCGGGTTCTGGCTCGTATTGCGGCTCATATTCTGGTTCAGGTTCTTGTTGTGGTTGTCTAGATGACGATGAAGCACCAGCAGTATCGGTTTTCTGCAAAACACATTAAACACAAAATTTCTGCATCCAAATATGCATTAGTGTTAGCAAAATAACAACTTAAATTAACCACAATAACATGTTCAATCAAAATTAAACTTATACACATTTTCTCAATTTTTACAATTCTACACTTTTTCAAATATGCACATATAAAAATGTATACAAAGTTTATAAGCATTTAACTCAAATAACATGTCAAAATAGTCATTACTAGCAATTAAACAAGTCTCAAATGGCAATTATATCAAATTAATCAAGTTCATGAATTTTAGACTTAAAAAGTCTACCTTAATCTCCAAAAATCATGTTTAGGATCAATGTTTGGATCATTTAACTACCTAAACATGTTACACTACTTAATTTAGCAATAATTTATGACAAAAATCGGCCATAACCTGTTTATATCAAAAAGCCCTAAATTGCTCAAGAACACAAACCCTAGATTTCTAAAATTTTTGAAGTTTTTGGCTTCAAATCATGTCAAATAGCATCAATCTAGGTTATACATGCATAATATACTAACAATTTAACTCTAATTACGCTAGAAATTAACAAAATTGCATTAGGTAAAATATTGGTAATTATCACAAAAACTAGAAATTTTAAGAGTTTAGGGGTGTAATTTTTACCTTTTTGTTGAAAAATCCGAACCTAGGCATGATTATAGCGAACTGTAGCAACAAATTTCGTGAATTTTGGTGAAAAAATGGCGATTTTAGGAGTGTATATGTGTGTGTGTTCGTGTATGTGTTGGTGTTTGAAGTGCGGCAGAAGCAGAAGCTCGATGCCTTTTGATCCTGGCTAGAAAATTAGCTCCATGCGATCGCATGGAGTTGAAGTTCAAAACCCATGCGATCGCATGGGTCTAGTATTTTATTTTATTTTATATTTTTTTATAAAACCTTATAACTTTTAAAACATAAATTAATAAAATTTTAAAAATTTGTTTCTTTTTAGGATGAGGGTGTTTCGGATCGTTGTCCTAGTCCGTCCCTCGACAAAATTTTAAAATTTGTCAATTCAAAGCGCGGTTTTAAAAGTAAAGATTTTTGGGTTTTTTAAATATTTTTGGCATACTTTAGTTCAATAAGATTAAAAATAATGATAATAAAAGTTCTCGTCCCTCCCTTGGGTAGAGCAATTTCGGTTCAACGACCTAGTCTTCAACTCACGACGAATTTTAAAAATCATATTTTTAACTTAGCGAAATAAAGTAAATTTTTTTTTTTAAATTCACACAAAACATAAATTTAAATTGCATAAAATTAAAAATTCATATTAATAATATTTAAAAATTCACGCCAAACTTATATTATATTTTTTTTATACATACAAACTTATATTAAAAATATTAATTTTTCAAATATTTACAAACTTAAATATATTGATTTAAAAAAAAAATTTACATTATTAGTTTAATATTTATATATTAATTTTAAAAACAAATTAAAAATCTTTTTGGTCTTTTATCCCACTTTAATCAATCAAATATTATCAAAAATATACGCCCCTCTTTTCGGTAAACTAATTTCGGCTATATAACCTAGTTTTACTCCTGACGAATTTTTGAAATATTTTGGGTTGATTGATTAAAGATATTTATACCTTAAGAATAAACAGTAAATTTTGCAGTGATGTAATAAATTTTTGTATGATATCAATAATTTCAGTCGCAAAACCTAATTTTATTGAGTATCAATTTAATACTTTATAGCGAACGATTTAGCGTTTATTATCAAAAGGTTAAAAATAATAAAAATAAAAATAAAAACTGTACATACTTACCTGTGAAATAGAATTCTTAGTGACCTGCTTTAGCTCACTCATAAGATAGTCGGACTAATTGGTTTTTCATAGCTACATAGGCGTAACCTCAAGCATTCAACATTTTTTCTTCGAAACATATGAACGGTCCATCTCTGCATAAAGTAACGAATTCGGTATTGGAATATGTCTGATTCGTCGAGCATTTTCCTTCATGTGACCATTTTTCGCATTTGTGACATCTTTCAAGGTGTCGAGCTCTTCTTTTTGCTGCGGATTTTAATTTTCCTTTACCAAACTGTAACTTATTATTTTCGTTCCTGGATTCTTTTCTTACTCCGTCCAATTTACCTCTGATTAATGATACCAATTCACTTGGAAGGGTGTCATTATTATGTTTGGTGATCAAAGCGTGTAGCATTAGACCATGGTTTAATTCACAGGAAGTCTTCATCTCGTAAAACCTAAAAAAAATAAAAATTCAGAATGGGGGGAGAAGACTAGTTCTTTAGGGTCTGCTAGGGAAAGACCATTCGGGTTCCATTTTCGAGAACTACACGAAAACAGAAAATCTAACTCTAACAGAAATACATATTATCCTTTAAAGACTTGATTCTCCCCACACTTAGTTAGCTGTGGTGTTGAAATTGTGATTAACTTCGTTGTCAAATTCCATCAGACTATCTATGTAATGTTTAACTCTGTGACCATTAACCTTAAATTCAATCCCATTTGAATTTATTAATTCTACTGTTCCGTATGGGGAAACTCTTTTGACTATGAATGGTCCAGACCATCCTGATTTCAATTTTCCAGGAAATAGCTTGAATCGTGAATTGAAAAGAAGAACTCTGTCTCCTTCCTTAAATTCTTTTGAACTTCTGATTCTTTTATCATGCCATTTCTTCGTTCTTTCCTTATAGATTAACGAATTTTCGTATGCTTCATGTCTCAATTCTTCTAATTCGTTTAGTTGGCTTAACCGTAGACATCCAGCTTCATGTAAATCAAGATTACATGTCTTCAAAGCACAAAATGCTTTGTGTTCAATTTCTACTGGAAGATGACATGTTTTTCCGTAAACGAGTCTGAAAGGTGTGGTTCCAATTGGAGTTTTGTAGGCTGTTCTAAAAGCCCAGAGTGCATCCTCCAATTTCATGGACCATTCCTTCGGATTTGATCCTACGGTTTTCTCTAGAATACGTTTTAAAGCTCGGTTGGTATTTTCAACTTGTCCACTTATTTGTGGATGATAAGCGGTAGAGATTTTATGAGTTACTCCATATCTTTTAAGAACTTTCTCAAGTTGATTATTACAAAAATGAGTACCCCGATCACTTATTAAAGCTTTCGGTGTTCCAAACCTTGCAAAAAGACGTTTTAAAAAGTTGACTACAACTCGTGCATCGTTAGTTGGGAGAGCTTGTGCTTTCGCCCATTTAGATACATAATCAATGGCAAGGAGAATATAAAGATTATTATGAGATTTTGGAAATGGACCCATAAAGTCAATACCCCAAATGTCAAATACTTCACATACTTGAATGACATTTTGTGGCATTTCATCATGTTGATTTATTTTTCCGGCCCTTTGACAAGCATCACAGGATTTGCAAAGAAGGTGTGCGTCTTTGAAAATTGTAGGCCAATAGAATCCAGCATCATAAACTTTTCTTGCTGTAAGTTGAGGCCCATAATGCCCTCCTGTTGGTCCTGTGTGACAATGGTTTAAGATTTTACTAGCTTCATCTCCGAATACATATCGGCGTATTATTCCATCGGGACAACTTTTAAACAAATGTGGATCTTCCCAGAAATAGTGTTTTATATCACTAAAGAATTTCTTTCGTTTTTGGTACGATAATCATTTTTCAAGGAATTCACATACTAAGTAGTTTGCATAGTCTGCAAACCATGGAATTTCACTATAATCTATCTTCAATAGATATTCATCAGGAAAGTTGTCTTGTATGGCCGATTCATTTAGAACTTCTAATTCAGGATTTTCAAGACGAGAAAGATGATCAGCGGCGAGATTTTCTGCTCCCTTTTTATCTCGGATTTCAATATCGAACTCTTGTAAGAGTAAGATCCAACGGATTAATTGTGGTTTGGCATCTTGTTTCGAAAATAGGTATCTAAGAGTAGAATGGTCGGTATAGACCACCGTTTTTGCTAGAACGAGATATGAACGAAATTTATCAAAAGCGAAGACAATAGCAAGGAGTTCTTTTTCAGTAGTTGTATAATTTATTTGTGCTCCTTGTAACGTCTTACTAGCATAATAAATATGTTGAAATCATTTTTCAATCCTTTGTCCTAAAACGGATCCCATTGCAAAATCACTTGTATCGCACATGAGTTCAAATGGTAGATTCCAGTTTGGAGTTATCATGATTGGCGCATTAGTGAGTTTCTCTTTAAGAATATTAAAAGATTTGATGCATTCATCTGAAAAGATAAATGGAGCATCTTTTTCAAGGAGTTGTTCATAGGAGTGACAATTTTAGAAAAATCTTTTATGAAACGTCGGTAAAAACCGGCATGCCCAAGAAAACTCCTAACTCCTCTAACATTGGTGGGATGTGGAAGTTTAGCAATTACATCTACTTTAGCTCTATCTACTTCAATTCCTTCCTTTGAAATTTTATGACCAAGAACGATGCCTTCTTTAACCATGAAATGACATTTCTCCCAATTAAGTACTAGATTTGATTGTTCGCATCTAATAAGCATTCGTTCAAGATTAACTAGACATGATTCAAAAGTATCACCGAAGACTGAAAAGTCATCCATGAAAACTTCCATGCATTCTTCTATCATGTCGTGAAAAATTGCCATCATGCACCTTTGAAAGGTTGCAAGGGCGGTGCAAAGTCCAAATGGCATGCGTTTATAAGCAAAAGTACCATAGGGCATGTGAATGTGGTTTTCTCTTGGTCCTCGGGTGCTATTGGAATTTGAAAATATCCGGAAAAACCATCAAGAAAACAATAGTAACTATTTCCGGCTAATCTTTCCAACATTTGATCAATAAAAGGTAAAGGAAAGTGATCTTTTCTGGTGGCGTCATTCAATTTTCTATAATCGATACAAACACGCCATCATGTTACAGTGCTAGTAGGAATAAGCTCATTTTTCTCATTTGTGATGACAGTCATGCCACCCTTCTTAGGCACGCATTGAACTGGGCTTACCCATGGACTATCAGAGATTGGATAAATTAAACCTGCATCAAGCAGTTTAATAATTTCTTTCTTAACAACATCTTGCATGTTAGGATTTAGTCTTCTTTGGCGTTGCACATATGTTTTATGACCTTCTTCCATAAGAATTTTATGTGTGTAATACGAAGGACTTATTCCTTTAATATCATGAATTTTCCATGCAATGGCTGGTTTATGAGCTTTTAGCACAGAAATGAGTTTAGATTTTTTATTTTCAGTAAGAGAAGACGATATTATTACAAGTAATTTAGATTCACCATGTAAATAAGCATATTCCAAATGGTTTGGAAGTGGCTTTAACTCTAATGTCGGTGGTTCTTCTATCGATGATTTATATCGATATCTGTCTTCTTCTTTTAGCATTTGAATTTCTTCTGTTGTTGGTTCATATCCATTAGCCATAAGTGTAGCTAACATTTCAGTTTCATCAATTGGTTCAGTTCCTTCTCCTAAAGAACATTCTCCTGTTCCTTGTAATTCTGGAAATTCTTCTAACAATTCTGCATGTGAATCTATAGTTTATTATAATAAAATGTATCATCTGCAGATTGCGGTTGTTGCATGGCTTTATCAACAGAAAAGGTAACACTCTCGTCCTCTATACTTAGGGTCAGTTTCTTACCGAACACGTCTATTATTGCTTTAGCCGTGTTTAAGAATGGTCTTCCTAATATGAGAGGTACTCGAGAATCTTCTTCCATGTCCAGAATAACAAAATCTACTGGAAATACTAAAGTACCAACTTTAACTAGCATGTTCTCCATTATCCATCTAGGATATTTTACTGATCTATCTGCTAGTTGTATACTTATTCGTGTTGGTTTCAATTCTCCAAGGTCAAGTTTAGCGTATAGTGAATACGGAATTAAATTTATACTAGCACCTAAGTCTGTCAATGCTTCTAATGAACTAAGACTACCCAGAAAATATGGAATTGTGAAACTTCCTGGATCAGATAATTTTTCTGGTATCTTATTCAACAGCACTGCAGAACAATTAGCATTCATAGTAACAGCCGAGAGTTCTTCCATTTTCTTTCTATTTGTGATTAGATCTTTCAAGAATTTAGCATATCTAGGCATTCCTGAAATCACATCAATGAAAGGAAGATTTACATTTATTTGTTTAAACATATCCAAGAATTTAGATTGCTTGGCTTCAAGTTTCTCTTTTCTCATTTTACTCGGGTAAGGAAGTGGTGGTTGGTATGGTTTAACATAAGGTTTAGCCTTAACTGTGTTATCTTCATTAACCTTTTCAACTACCGGTTCTTTTTCCTTATCTTGTTCAGATTGTGGTTCTTGTGGAGTAGGAATAGCTTCATCAAAAATTACAAGTATTTCAGGTTGTTTAAGTGTAATACCACTTCTCGTGGTAATGGCTTTAGCTGTTTTATTCAGAAATTACAGGTAGACTTCCCGGTTTTCTTTCACCTATTAACCTTGCTAGGTTACTTACTTCATGTTCCAAATTTTGAATAGAAGCTTGTTGATTTCTAAATGCTTGAGCATTTTGTTCATTGGTTTGTTTTTGAGATGTGAAAAATTGAGTTTGAGATTCAACTAGCTTTGACATCATGTCTTCTAAATTTGGCTTTTTATCATCGGTTTGTGGTGGTTTATTTTGAAAATTAGGTCTTTGCTGGTTGTAAGTATTGTTGGATACTTGTTGATTGCTAGGACCTTGTTGGTTATTGTATGGAACATTTCGGTTATAATTCTGGTTTTGATTGTAAATTGGTCTTGGCGATTGATAATTATTCTGATAATTATTTCCCGGCCTTTGGTTTATGTATAAAACATTCTCTCTTTGTTCCATTTTTAGTTCAATACTGAGACAATCTTTTGTTAAATGTGGTCCTCCACACTGCTCACAACTAATTCGTATTGAGTGAATATCTTTAGTCATCTTTTCCATTCGTCTCTCGACAGCATCTATCTTTGCGGAAATGGAATCTAAGTCATGGCTAGAATCGGCTCTAGCTGCTTTAGATGATCTAACGATATCTTTTTCTTGGTGCCACTCATGTGAGTGGGAAGCAGTGTTATCAATAATTTTATAAGCGTCATTTGCGGTTTTCTTCATAATGGAACCACCAGCTGCTATATCGATGTCTTTTCGTGTAGTGATGTCGCATCCTTGGTAGAATATTTGTACTATTTGACAAGTGTCTAAACCATGTTGCGGACATCCTCTCAATAACTTTCCAAATCTTGTCCACGCCTCATATAGAGTTTCATTTGGATTTTGTGTGAACGTAACAATTTCTCCTTGAAGTCTCACGGCTTTAGATGCCGAAAAGAATTGTTTAAGAAAATTTTCAACTAAAACGTCCCATGTATCAATCGCCCCTTCAGGTAACGATTCTAACCAATCTTTGGCTTCTCCCTTTAAAGTCCAGGGAAATAACATGAGATATATCTATTCATCCTCAACTTCTCGAATTTTAAATAGTGTGCAGATCCTATTAAATGTACGAAGATGTTCATTTGGATCTTCCTTTAGCGCACCACTAAATTGGCATTGATTAGTTACCATGTGTCGGATTTGTCCTTTGATTTCATAATCTGGAGCATTAATGTCTGGTTGAGTAATTGCGTGACCTTGGCCAATACGTTTAGCTCTCATTCGGTCTTCCATACTTAGAGGTTCCAGATTTTCCATGATTGAATTTATTGAATCTGATTTACTAGAGGATTCTGATTTAAGGGTTCGTTCCTCAACAATCTCTGTTTGAATGATTGGTGGTTCCGGAGAAAAGATTAGTGGTTCAAGATCTATGAATTGTCCCTGAATATTCTCCGGATTCTCAATTGTGAGGTCGGGTTCAAAGAATGGATTATCAGAAATTTGAATTGGAGTACTTGGTTGACTGGATGACGATTCTAAAGAAAAATCAACGGCTACAATATTTGCTAAATGTCTTGATCGAGTTACAGGTGGTGAACGTACGAAAGGTGGTGAACGTTTTGCTCGGTGCATTCACTAAATATCCTATTAGTTATAAAAATAAAAATTATATAAGTTATCAAAATAATAGACTTTTCTGCTTTTGCTCACGTTTCGAATAGCCAATAGATACAGCAGGGAGCCAGAACCCTTTAAATCGGAAGCTCACAACTCAGCCACTAACAAATTCAACTATTACTACGAAGCAGAAAATTTGGATGTCTATCAATTTAACCACTTAAAATAATTTTTCTTTGAAATTTAAAGAAATTTTAGAGAAGAAATAGAAAAAAAAATCTAAGTCCTAAAAACTAGAGTGGCGAAAAATAAGAAAGAAAAAGAGCGCGTCGAAACTTAAAAAGGAACTAAAAACTAAGAATTATAAATTGCGTCTAAAAATATTAAAGCTTAAAAGGAATTCTATATTCAAAAGCGGCAATTACTTAAAAAGGTACTAAAATATAAAAACGGCGTCGCGAAATTCTAAAGCACTTAAATCTTAGTCTAAATAAAAAGCACTTAAGGGATTTTACGGCAAAGCCTAAAAATCTAGAAATTAAAATAACTATGGCAAAAACTATGATTTAGATCTAATTACGAGCGAAAAATACAAATATTACGCTAAAACGAATAAAAAGATACAAAATATAAAAATATACTTAAAGTTGTAAAAAGTACAATTTTTATAAAAATATTATTTTTATATTATTTATTTTATAAAACTATTAATTTTATAATTTATTAAAACTTATTAAACTTAAAATACAAATTAATTAAAACTAAACTAAATTAATTAATAACTAAACCCTAATTAGGGTTTTTAATTAATAATAATAATAATAAAACCCTAAACTAGGTTTCAGACCTGTCCAGTCAACTCATGCGATCGCATGAGTTTTCTGTTATGGAGCCATGCGATCGCATGGGCCTTGGATCCGGGCCAAATGCTGGGCTGCTACAGTACGGGCCCGAATGTTTTTATATATATATATATATATTTTTTATTTAAAATTAAATAAAATATAAATAACTTAAATAAAAATATAATTTTAAAAACTAAAATAAAAATACTTTTATAATTTTTTAACAACTCTTAACAACTAAAATATAGATTTTGTTTTTTTTTTCTTTTTATATTTTTGGTTTTTAATATTTAAAACGTATATTTTTTACAAAAGCGTATTTTTATAAAAGTAAACTAAAAATTAATAAAAATCTTTTTTTTATATATATATTTAGCGTTGCGCTTTCGGCTTTTAAGCAAGAGATTCCCCAGCAGCGGCGCCAAAAATACTTGATGTTATGCGAGGGGTATATGAAATAGTATTAATTTTTACAAGGAAATACTATTAAATACGATACAATTTTACACAAGTGATTTATTTATTTATAGAGTGGATATACCTAAACCTTGCTACAACACTTATAGGTAGTGTATCTAATCGTACAGTATTGTAGTTTTTAGTAAGTCCGGTTCGTTCCACAGGGATCTTTTAAACAAGCTTAACGCTATATTTTTAAAAACTATATTTGTAAAAATACAAAAATATATATAAGTAGTATTATTATTATAAAAGGGAGTTTTTACCGTTTAATGATCGGTTTGTCGATTTTAAAACTTTAGTCACAGTTAAAACCTAATGTAAAATATTAAATATATAAAAGACTTAATTTTAAGCATAAAGTAAATAACGATAATGAAATTGAGATAAATAAAAGTGGGATAAATAAAATTGCGATAATTAAAGAGTACGATAATTAAAAATGCAATTAAATAAAATGACAATAAATAAAAGTGCGATAATTAAAAGTGAAATTAAATATGAAATATATAAATTATGCTTATTTAAACTTTCGTAATCATGATGTTTGACGTGTTGATTTTAGATTCTTCCCATCGGTTAATTGTCCTTTGTCCTGGATTATTTAATATGTCCGTCTGGTTTTTGTCCATAACAGTCCATCAGTCATAAATATAAAGTGCGAGTGTCCTCATCAAATTATCCTTATATCCGATGTCAAATATTCCAACTAATTGGGGACTTAAACTGTAACAAGGTTTTAATACTTTGTTTAATAATTACACCAGGATATCGACTGCGTGTAACCCAAAGTTTTAATACTTTGTTAACAATTACGCCAAGTGTCCTTGTACATAATTCACCCCTGTTTTAATAAGTCTATTAACTATTAATCCATTCCCGTGTCCGGTTAAATGAACGATTATTCGTACATATAAATATCCCGCCATCGTGTCCGATCGAGTGTATATGGTTATTTATAGGTACGTCCAATTGTAAATCTTTACATTAAATTAACAAACTATCATTTAGTTAAACAAATATAAAGCCCATTAATAACCCATAGTCTAATTTCCACAAGTGTCGTTCTTTTGTCCAAACCCCAATTATGGTACAAAGCCCAATTACCCCGTCTTAATATTTTAGTCCAACATCATGATTACTTCGGCATTAAATAAGCATAATAATAACTTAGCTACGAGACATTAAATTAAAAATAACATTAACCATAACTTACAGTGATTAAAAATAGCGTAGCGTTACACGGACAGAATTTCGACTTACACCCTTACAACATTCGCTATCATACCCTTATTATTAGAATTTAAAATTAAAATTAAAATTAAAATATAATATATATATATATATATATATATATATATATATATATATATATATATATATATATATATATATATATATATATCTTTACGTATGAAAGAAGAAGAACAAGATGTGTTTTAGGTTCGTGCAAAGCCTGCCTTTTATAGGCATGTGGCCAGAAAAAGGCCTCCATGCGATCGCATGGCTTTATAACTGCCAGGCCATGCGATCGCATGGCCTACTTTTCCAGCTCACATGAGCTTGTTTCTTCTGCCGACGGTTTTTAAATATAATATATAATATATAAATAATTTTAAGAATTATTTAAATATTATATTATATTTATGTGCATAGTTGACTTGTAATTTTTAGTCCGTTGCGTCGAGCGTTGAGAGTTGACTTTGATCCCGGTTCCGGTTTTTCGAACGTCCTTGCGTATAATTTAATATCTTGTACTTTGTGTTTCGTGTCTTGTACTCTTGTAATTTTGAGACGTTTCTTATCAATAATTTGAACCATTTTGATTGTACTTTGTACTTTTGAGCTTTTTGGTCGTTTGTGTCTTCAAATCGTCGAATCTGTCTTTTGTCTTCACCTTTTATTATTTAAACGAATATTGCTTGTAAATAGAACAATTGCAACTAAAAGCTTGTCTTTCTTGAGGGATAATGCTATGAATTATGTGTTCGTTTTTAGCATTATCAGAAAGCCCTTTAAATAGACTTGGATTTTGCCTGCAAATGGCTGGCGGACTGTTTGGCAAGCCGTTTGGTAGGCCGTTTGCAGGGGCCGTTTGGCAAGTAAAGCCGTTTACAGGAGCCGTTTATCCTGGCCGTTTGACAGGCCGTTTGTGAGCCAGGCAGGCCGTTTGGCAAGCCATTTGGTCAGCCTGGTCAGCTGATTTTCACTGGATCGTAACTTGATTTCTTGTCTTTCACCGTATTCGTTATAGAATCTTTGTTTCAGCTCTGTTTTACTTGATTCTTTTTGCATCGCCTTTGTAATTACTTAATCTACAAAATTAATCGAAAAAGCGATAATTTTGCCGACAAAGTTTGAATTTTTATTGTTCTAAGGCTTAATATGGGGGGTAAAAATGTGGCTTTTTGGCCGATATCCCAGGGTGGTCTGTCTTCATTGTTGAAGAAGGCTATCAACTCCAGCACCGTGAAGGCGCCTTTCGAGACTTATTTAAATAGTTTTGGGGTGGCCAACTTTACTTGGGCTGTGAGGTTGATGCAAAAGCATCACTGGGGTGGGGTCGTCCCCTTGCACCCGGACATCGCCGAGAAGGTGAACACGGGTGCCGTGCAGGATCTCCAGGCCGCTCAGCAGGCGTTGAAATAGATCCAATTTAATAGTTTTGAGGATCTCTGCTCTGATGAAGTGACGACCGTGCAGCAGCTCTTAGACTTTGAATTTTAGTTTGTTGTACTGCGTGTTGTTGCACATTTTTTTGAAGTAACTTTGTAATGAAATCAAAAGTAATTAATGAAATTTTAATTTCAAGTATTTTGTGATGAATTTTCTTAAGTCGAACTAGTTCGTGTCTTTGTATGTAGGTCTATACTACATTTGTATTAGTTTTGGTGTGTACACCGTGCAGTTACGCGTGTTTATGCCATCTACTCATTGGCCGTTTATCAGTATAAACTTGTACGATGAGGGCTAGCCGATCACCTTTTAAGGGGGTACATAATAACTTGCATGGGGCTTATGTGGATGCCGGAATCCATCTGCTACTAGCCGGTTATTTTTATGTAAATAACGTTGTAAATAACATAATGACTAAGTTATTGTAAACGGTAAAAACTTTATTCATTGTGGAAAAGAAGTCAAACATACATAGTGAAACAACCCAACCCGTATTAAAACGGCCCATAAATTTTTTTTCCTTTTAATACGCGTTAAATAATACTTTAGGTCCCAATTGTTTTTCCATAAACATCTTTAATTATAATAGAAGGTTTAGTAACCTTAAAACATTTAATACATTAGTTAATTGTCCAAACGGACATACACGACCCGACTAGTTTAGTTTCCAACAAAACCGAGCATAGTGATTTGGGACTGATGTGCAACGAGGTGTATATAAAATAGCTTATATTTTACTAGGAAATACTATTAAATACGATACAATTTTACACAAGATATTTATTTATTTATAGAATGGATATACTTAAACCTTGCTACAACACTTATAGGCAGTGTACCTAATCGTACAGTAATGTAGTTTTTAGTAAGTCCGGTTCGTTCCACAGGGAAATCTTTAAACAAAGCTCAACGCTATATTAGTTTACTTTTATAAAAATACAAATATATATATAAGTAATATTATTATTATAAAGGGGGGTTTTTACCGTTTAATGACCGGTTTGTCGATTTTAAAACTTTAGTCGCAGTTAAAACCTAATGTAAAATATTAAATAAATACAAGACTTTAAATTAAAGCGTAAAGTAAATAACGATAATGAAATTGCGAATAATAAAAATGCGATAAAATTAAATTGCGATAATTAAAAAGTACGATAATTAAAAGTGCGATTAAATAACAATAAATAAAAGTGCGATAATTAGAAGTGCAATTAAATATAAAATAAAGGAAATTAAATATGAAATAAAAGAATTATGCTTATTTAAACTTCCGTAATCATGATGTTTGACGTGTTGATTTTAGTTTTATGCCCTTGGGTTAATTGTCCTTTGTCCTGGATTATTCAATATGTCCGTCTGGTTTTTGTCCATAACAGTCCATCAGTCATAAATATAAATTGCAAGTGTCCTTGTCAAATTATTATTATACCCGAAGATAAATATTTCAACTAATTGGGGATTCGAATTGTAACAAGGTTTTAATACTTTGTTTAATGAATACACCAGGTTATCGACTGCGTGTAAACCAAGGTTTTACTACTTTGTTAACAATTACACCAATTACCCTTGAATGTAATTTCACCCCTGTTTCAATTATTCTAGTGGCTATTAATCCATTCCCGTGTCCGGTTAAATGAACGATTATTCGTACATATAAATACCCCGCCCATCGTGTCCGATCGAGTGTATATGGTAATTTATAGGGACGCCCAATTGTAAATCTTTATATTAACATTAACAAACTTTCATTTAGTTAAACAAATATAAAGCCCATTATTAGCCCATAGTCTAATTTCCACAAGTGTCGTTCTTTTGTCCAAACCCCAATTATGGTACAAAGCCCAATTACCCAATTTTAGTAATTAGCCCAACATCATGATTACTTCGTTTTAAATAAGCATAATAATAACTTAGCTACGAGACATTAATATAAAAAGGTTGAACATAACTTACAATGATTAAAAATAGCGTAGCGTTACACGGACAGAATTTCGACTTACACCCTTACAACATTCGCTAACATACCCTTATTATTAGAATTATAATTAAAATTAAAATATAAATTATAAATATAAATATATATTACTTCGTATGAATGAGAAGAAAAAAATGATGATGATTTTGATCAGAATTCGGGTTGATTTATAGCCAGACTTGAAATTTGGGGCTCCGCGACTCGCGGCCAAATACCCTTAAAACTCCGCGAGTCGCGGAGAGGTATTTACAGTTTACACCCTTGGAGTTTCCTGCTGCCGACGGTTTTAAATATATATATATAATATATATATAATTAATATAATTAATTATATATTATATTATATTTATATATATAGTTAACTTGTAATTTTTAGTCCGTTGCGTCGAGCGTTAAGAGTTGACTCTGGTCCCGGTTCCGGATTTTCGAACGTCCTCGCGTACAATTTAATATCTTGTACTTTGCGTTTTGAATCTTGTACTCTTGTGATTTCGAGACGTTTCTTATCAATAATTGGAACCTTTTTGATTGTCTTTTGTTCTTTTGAGCTTTTTGGTCGTTTGCGTCTTCAATTCGTCGAATCTGTCTTTTGTCTTCACCTTTTATTATTTAAACGAATATCACTTGTAAATAGAACAATTGCAACTAAAAGCTTGTCTTTCTTGAGGAATAATGCTATGAAATATATGTTCGTTTTTAGCATTATCAAATATTCCCACACTTGAGCGTTGCTTGTCCTCAAGCAATATTGTCTTTGAAATACTAGAATCACTTCTTTATTCTTCACACTTTGTACATCAGTGATTTCTATATGGCGGTATAAACAATGGTAGTAACGATATGGTTTACAGTCCCACATGACTATAAAAATTTAGATCCATTAAGGAAATTGGATCTTTATGAAAACATTTGATCTTTTGAAATCTAGTTTTTACCCTAGATAAGTTTTCCGGAATAACCCTTTACCGGTGTTTGCAAAATATTTTTGTGGGTTTGGTGGGTTTCAGATTTGAAAATTTTAGCTCAAAACTTGCGGTTTTGTGTCACCCACTTGCTAACCTTGTATTTGGAAAGCAACACGTCCAGTTTACTTGTTCCGTATATTACCTTTCGGCAAACTACCGTCCGGTTGTAAAGGAAAGCGTTGAACAAGCAACTGTTAAGGCAATGTCCCGTGACATGCTTTTGATTATGGTCTATAACGTGTCGGACGCAATTACTATCCTTGGTAGGAGCAATAGTAAAGCTCACCCTTATAATTTTTCGGTTTGGCACAAAGTCCTGTCTTTGACCACTATGCAACCACCGTTCTTACGGTTGACACCCGATTTAGTTCAGGTGACCTAATGAATTCCAGGTGAATTCCTAGGATTTTACGTTCAATGGTAATGAACGCATTGAAAATAGGGTTTTCAGAAAACAAATCGGTTTATAATTTTGATCAAAATATTTTCTCGTTCAAGCTCGAGTTTAGATATCATTGAATTCCATGAGTTTGTAATTCTCAATCTTTAAGGTCAATCTCTAGGATTGAGTAATATCAGTCTTAAAAGCTGATTTTTAATCTTTAAGGAGATTATCCTTTCTGGGGATCTGATTCATTAGTCTTATCCAGCTAATTTGCACGGTGCCTCCCCATTGTACGAGATAAATCCTTCTCATGGTTAGGATAAATCTGACCACTTGGCGACCCTGTTTAATGCTGAGGTCCGTGGATTTCCTGCTGATTTTAGTGATGACTTTTCTAGATTTTTCGTCAACCTACAGCTGGTCTGAACGACAACTTCATGACCTAAATCAAGAAGCGCGTGTCTTTTTCGGAAGACTTTACTTCCTTTTAATGATGGAATTGATTCATCGTGTAGATCCATCTCTTCTTTTCTTTCATCGGGTAAAACAGTTTAGTTTAGTCCAAAGCAAAAGTATTTTCAGTTATTTGTTACAAATATATGTGACATATGTTTAAAATAACTTGGTAAATTTTCCCACACTTGGCTTTTTATTTTTCTTTTTATCGTCCTCTATTCCATTTTAAATGAATTTTGACGTTTTAGTTTGTTTCTCAATTTATGTCCTTTTTGAGGTAACAATAATTTCGGTGTTAAAACCTAGTTTTATCGTTCATAAATATGTATAAACATGATTTTGAATTCATTTAATTGAAAATTTTGAAAATTTTTACTAGAATTGGGTAGTCAGTATATAAGACCAGGGCTGTTCTTTATTATCAGAGAGCACTAGATTCTAATACAACTACTGCTTTACTAGTATTTTTAATGGTAACCAAGTGTTTAATATAAAAATTTTAAAATCCGAAAGAATTTAATCCCTTCCCACACTTAAGATCTTGCAATGCCCTCATTTGCAAGAAATCAGTAACAATTTAAATTATTGAGGGTGATTTGTGTGAAAATGATTAAATTTTTACCAAAGTTTCCAAATATATTGGCGTTTGTTTGCTGAATGATAAATGGTGCACGTCATTTGTTCATTCCGTCTTGTTGTTATTTCACATACATTTTGCATCATTGTCGTCAAAATTACTTGCTTTTGCTGAACTTAATGCCAGTCTTTGAAAATGCGTTGTTTTACCCTGTTGTGTACATAAGATAAACTGCAAACATATATACATATTTTTGAAGTTTGGTTTATTACCCCACATTCAAAAATTATTAAAATCTAAGAATAAAAGTTAGATAATTATAAAAATGATTACAATATTAACAAAAATATTAAATGTATCAATAATTACAAATTACAAAATAATAAAAAATAATAAATAAACTAAGGATGATATTGGTACCAATAGGGGTTCCACGCATAACCATAAGTGCTATAGAATGCTTCGGCAGGGTCATACGTAGGATATGGTGGCTGCATCTCTATCGACCAAGGAGGGAAGACGGGTTTCGGAGTAGGAATATAGTTTCTACCTATATGTTGGCAATGCGCTATGATCTGGTTCTGATGAACTTGCCAATCTTCAAATGCTCTCTGTCTAGCATTTTCGTATTCCTGAGAAGCTATAAACCTATGCATTTCTTGCATCTCATTCCCCCCTCCTACATTACCTTGTTCCTGGTTTCTCTCTACCTGTGGATGTCTACCATTGTATCGTACTGCGGCGTTATTTCGCCGCTTCAACACTTTCGCACCATGGTATACATTTAAACCTATAGTGTCGCGGGGTTCCGGCTCTTCTACTAATAATCCCCCCCGACTTATATCCACACCGAGATATTCACCAATCAAAGTAATAAAAATACCACCTCCTATTATGCTATGTGGACGCATCCCTCGAACCATAGCTGATAAATAATAACCCACACAATATGGTATACTTACAGCGCTGTGTGGGTCTCGAATACACATATGGTAAAACAAATCTTGTTCATTTACCTTTTCTTTGTTTTTACCCCTTTGTGTAATCGAATTAGCTAAAAACCTATGTATTACTCTTAATTCGGCTCTATCTATATCCAAATAAGAGTAGTTTCCCCCTTTGAAACGGTGGTGGCTTGTCATTTGACTCCACACACCGTGTGTATCAAAATTCTCATCTATTTTCCTACCGTTTAGTATCAATCCTCTACAATCGGCAGACGCTAATTCCTCAGGCGTATATATACGTAAAGCCTGAGCCATGTCCAGTAAAGACATGTGGCGCATCGAACCGCCTAACAAAAATCTAATAAAAGAACGATCGGTTAAACTAGCTACCCGATCATTCAACTCTATACTACATAACAACTCTTCACACCATACTTTATATACAGGTCTGCGTATGGTGAATAAACATATCCAGTCATTAAAATAAGAATTACCATACCTCTGTACCAGTAATTCCCTAATTGGCCCGGCCAATTCTACCGCTTCCAAGGGTCCCCATTCTATGACCCTCGGTACCTCAACAACCTTGGAATGAAGAGTATGCAAACCCCGTTGATATTTTGGATAATCTATCCAAAGTCTGTCAAATCGCAGGTTCGGGTGCAACTGTTCCAAGTGCATATCTGAAAAGGTCATGACTGGATGAGGTACATCCTGCTTGTAGTAGTTATCTACCTCCTGTTGTTCCAAGTTCTCAGCAGGAGCATGACGGGCTTGGGATGAAGATTCACCCCTTTCATTCGTTTTTCTTGAGTAGTTCTTAGATATCATCCTTCTCAACATGATTTTAGCAAAAAATTTGGTGATTAACGGTTAAAAATTGAGATTTTTGGGGGTGATTTTCGGGTTTTTTCGAGGTGTTTTCGCAGTATTTTTGCTGTGTTTTTGTTTGTGGGAGTGAACTGATCGTGCAGCTAGTTTTATTTTTTTTTCTGTAATTTTGTCCCTCCGCGAGTCGCGGAGGTTTTCACTTAAAACTCCGCGAGTCGCGGAGTTACTTTTTTTTTTTTTTTTTTTTTTTTTTTTTTTTTATAATCTTTAACTTATAAAACAATTAAGAAATTAATTTTAAAATTTTGTTTCCCTTGTTATTTAGGACGAGGTCGTTTCGGATCGATGTCCTAGTCCGTCCCTCGACAAAATTTTAAAATTTGTCTTTTTGTAGCGATTGTTTAAAAGCTAAGATTTTTGGGTTTTTTAATGTTTTTGGCATACTTTAAATCAATAAGATTAAAAATAATGATAATAAAAGTTCTCGTCCCTCCCTCGGGTAAAGCAATTTCGGTTCAAAGACCTAGTCTTCAACTTACGACGAATTTTAAAAATCATATTCTTAACTTAATGAGATAAAGTAAATTTTTGTTTTTAAATTCACACAACTTAAATATAAAATTCAAAATTAAAATTAAAAATTCACACCAAACTCAAAATTTAAAATGCATAAAATTAAAATTTCATATTTTAAAAATTAAAAATTCACACCAAACTTAATTTAAAAATTCATAAATTCATACCAAACTTATATTAATTTTTCAAATATTTACAATTTTAAAAATATTGTTTTTACAAAGTTTACAATATTAATTTAAGATTTAAATATTAATTTTAAAAACATGGTAAAAAATAAATTTAAAAAATCTTTTTGTCTTTTTATCCCACTTTAATCAATCAAATATTATCAAAAATATGCGCCCCTCTTTTCGGTAAAGTAATTTCGGTTCCAAGACCTAATTTAACTCATGACGAATTTTTGAAATATTTTGGTTTGATTGATTAAAGATATTTATACCTTAGGAATAAACGTTAAATTTCGCAGTGATGTAATAAATTTTCGAACGATATCAATAATTTCGGTCGCCAAACCTAATTTTATTTAATACCAATTTAATACTTTTTAGCGAACAAATTAGCGTTTATTATCAAAAGGTTAAAAATAAAAATAAAAATAAAAACTGTACAGACATACCTGTGAAATAGATTTCTTAGTTATATGATCTATTATATTCATAAGATAGTCGGTTTAATTGGTCTTCCATGGCTGCATAGGCGTAACCTCTAGCATTCATTGTCTTTTCTTCTAAACATATGAACGGTCCGTCTCTGCATAAAGTAACAAATTCGGTATTTGAATAGGTTTGATTATTTGAACATTTACCTCCATGTGACCATTTTCCGCATTTGTGACATTTTTCTAGGTGTCGTGCTCTTCTTTTCGCTGCGGATTTTGATTTTCCTTTACCAAATTGTAACTTATTATCTTCGCATCTGGATCCTTTTCTAACTCCGTCCATTCTTTCTCTGATTACTGATACTATTTCACTCGGTAGTATGTCATTATTTCTTTTAGTGATCAAAGCGTGTAGCATTAGACCATGGTTTAGTTCACAGGCAGTCTTCATTTCGTAAAAACCTAAAAAAATAAAAATTCAGAATGGGGGGAGAAGACTAGTTCTTTAGGGTCTGTAGGGAAAGACCATACGTGTTCCATTTTCGAGAACTACACGAAAACAGACAATCTAACTCTAACAGAAATACATATTATCTTTTAAAGACTTGATTCTCCCCACACTTAGTTAGCTGTGGTGTCGAAATTGTGATTAACTTCGTTGTCGACTTCCATCGGACCATGTATGTAATGTTTAACTCTGTGACCATTAACTTTAAATTCAATCCCATTTGAATTTATTAATTCTATCGTTCCGTATGGGAAAACTCTTTTGACTATGAATGGTCCAGACCATCTTGATTTCAATTTTCCAGGAAATAGCTTGAATCGTGAATTGAAAAGAAGAACTCTGTCTCCTTCTTTGAATTCTTTTGAACTTCTGATTCTTTTATCATGCCATTTCTTCGTTCTTTCTTTATAGATTAACGAATTTTCGTATGCTTCATGTCTTAATTCTTCTAATTCGTTTAGTTGACTTAATCGTAGACGTCCAGCTTCATGTAAATCAAGATTACATGTCTTCAAAGCCCAAAATGCTTTTTGTTCAATTTCTACTGGAAGATGACATGCTTTTCCATACACAAGTCTAAAAGGTGTGGTTCCAATTGGAGTTTTGTAGGCTGTTCTAAAAGCCCAGAGTGCATCCTCCAATTTAATGGACCATTCCTTCGGATTTGATCCTACGGTTTTCTCTAGAATACGTTTTAAAGCTCGGTTGGTATTTTCAACTTGTCCACTTGTTTGTGGATGATATGCGGTGGAGATTTTATGAGTTACTCCATATCTTTTAAGAACTTTCTCAAGTTGATTATTACAGAAATGAGTACCCCGATCACTTATTAAAGCTTTCGGTGTTCCAAACCTTGCAAAAAGACGTTTCAAAAAGTTGACTACAACTCGTGCATCGTTAGTTGGGAGAGCTTGTGCTTCCGCCCATTTAGATACATAATCAATGGCTACGAGTATATATAGATTATTATGAGATTTTGGAAATGGACCCATAAAGTCAATACCCCAAATGTCAAATACTTCACATACTTGGATGACATTTTGTGGCATTTCATCACGTTGACTTATTCTTCCGGCCCTTTGACATGCATCACAGGATTTGCAAAGAAGGTGTGCGTCTTTGTAAATTGTAGGCCAATAGAATCCAGCTTCATAAACTTTTCTTGCTGTTAGTTGAGGCCCATAATGCCCTCCTGTTGGTCCTGTGTGACAATGGTTTAAAATTTTACTAGCTTCATCTCCAAATACACATCGGCGTATTATTCCATCGGGACAACTTTTAAACAGATGTGGATCTTCCCAGAAATAGTGTTTTATATCACTGAAGAATTTCTTTCGTCTTTGGTACGATAATCCTTTTTCAAGGAATCCACAAACTAAGTAGTTTGCATAGTCTGCAAACCATGGGATTTCTTTATAATCTATCTTCAATAGATATTCATCAGGAAAGTTGTCTTGTATGGCCGATTCATTCAGAACTTCTAATTCTGGATTTTCAAGACGAGAAAGATGATCAGCGGCGAGATTTTCTGCTCCTTTTTTATCTCGGATTTCAATATCAAACTCTTGTAAGAGTAAGATCCAACGGATTAATCTTGGTTTAGCATCTTGTTTTGAAAATAGGTATCTAAGAGCAGAATGGTCGGTATAGACCACCGTTTTTGCTAGAACGAGATATGATCGAAATTTGTCAAAAGCAAAGACAATAGCAAGGAGTTCTTTTTCAGTAGTTGTATAGTTCGTTTGTGCTCCTTGTAATGTCTTACTAGCATAATATATAGGTTGAAATCGTTTTTCAATCCTTTGTCCTAAAACGGCTCCCATTGCAAAATCACTTGCATCGCACATTAGTTCAAATGGTAGATTCCAATTTGGTGTTATCATGATCGGTGCATTAGTGAGTTTTTCTTTAAGAATATTAAAAGATTTGATACATTCATCTGAAAAGATGAATGGCGCATCCTTTTCTAGGAGTTTATTCATAGGAGTGGCAATTTTAGAAAAATCTTTTATAAAACGTCGGTAAAAACCGGCATGCCCTAGAAAACTCCTAACTCCTCTAACATTTGTGGGATGTGGAAGTTTAGCAATTACATCTACTTTAGCTCTATCCACTTCAATTCCTTCTTTTGAAATTTTATGTCCAAGAACGATGCCTTCTTTAACCATGAAATGGCATTTCTCCCAATTAAGTACTAGATTTGATTTTTCGCATCTAATTAGCATTCGTTCCAGATTAACTAGACATGATTTAAATGTATCACCGAAGACTGAAAAGTCATCCATGAATACTTCCATGCATTCTTCTATCATGTCGTGAAAAATCGCCATCATACACCTTTGAAAGGTTGCAGGGGCGTTGCAAAGTCCAAATGGCATGCGTTTGTAAGCAAAAGTACCATAAGGGCACGTGAATGTGGTTTTCTCTTGATCCTCGGGTGCTATTGGAATTTGAAAATATCCGGAAAATCCATCTAGAAAACAATAGTAACTATTTCCGGCTAATCTTTCCAACATTTGATCTATGAAAGGTAAGGGAAAGTGATCTTTTCTGGTGGCGTCATTTAATTTTCTATAATCAATACATACACGCCATCCTGTTACAGTCCTAGTAGGAATAAGCTCATTTTTCTCATTTGTGATGACAGTCATGCCACCCTTCTTAGGCACGCATTGAACTGGGCTTACCCATGGACTATCAGAAATTGGATAAATTAAACCTGCATCTAGCAGTTTAATAATCTCTTTCTTAACTACATCTTGCATATTAGGATTTAGTCTTCGTTGGCGTTGCACATACGTTTTATGACCTTCTTCCATAAGGATTTTATGTGTGCAATACGAAGGACTTATTCCTTTAATATCATGAATCTTCCATGCAATGGCTGGTTTATGAGCTTTCAACACAGAAATGAGTTGTGATTTCTCATTTTCAGTAAGAGAAGACGATATTATTACAGGTAATTCAGATTCACCATGTAAATAAGCGTATTCCAAATGGTTTGGAAGTGGCTTTAACTCTAATTTCGGAGGTTCTTCTATCGATGATTTATATCGATATCTGTCTTCTTCTTTTAGCATTTGAATTTCTTCTGTTGTTGGTTCATATCCATTAGCTATAAGTGTAGCTAACATTTCAGCTTCATCAATTGGTTCATTACCTTCTCCTAAAGAACATTCTCCTGTTCCTTGTAATTCTGGAAATTCTTCTAATAATTCTGCATGTGCATCTATAGTTTGAATATAATAACATGTATCATCTGCAGATTGTGGTTGTTGCATTGCTCTATCAACTGAAAAGGTAACACTCTCATCCTCTATACTTAGGGTCAGTTTCTTACCGAACACGTCTATCATTGCTTTAGCCGTGTTTAAGAATGGTCTTCCTAATATGAGGGGAACTTGAGAATCTTCTTCCATGTCCAAAACAACAAAATCTACTGGAAATACTAAAGTACCAACTTTAACTAGCATGTTCTCCATTATCCCTCTAGGATATTTTATTGATCTATCGGCTAGTTGTATGCTTATTCTGGTTGGTTTTAATTCTCCAAGGTCTAGTTTAGCGTATAGTGAATACGGCATTAGATTTATACTAGCACCTAAGTCTGCCAATGCTTCTATTGAACTAAGACTACCCAGAAAACATGGAATTGTGAAACTTCCTGGATCAGATAGTTTTTCTGGTATCTTATTCAACAGCACTGCTGAACAATTTGCATTCATAGTAACAGCCGAGAGTTCTTCCATTTTCTTTCTATTCGTGATTAGATCTTTCAAGAATTTAGCATATCTTGGCATTCCTGAAATTACATCAATGAAAGGAAGATTTACATTTATCTGTTTAAACATATCCAAGAATTTGGATTGCTCGGCTTCAAGTTTTTCCTTCTTCATTTTACTCGGATAAGGAAGTGGTGGTTGGTATGGTTTAACATAAGGTTTATTCTTAACTGTGTTATCTTCATTAACCTTTTCAACTACCGGTTCTTGTTCCTTATCTTGATCAGGTTGTGGTTCTTGTGGAGTAGGAATAGTTTCATCAGAAGTTACAGGTATTTCAGGTGGTTTAAGTGTTGTACCACTTCTTGTGGTAATGGCTTTAGCTGTTTCATTCCGGGGGTTAGCATTTGTATCGCTAGGTAGACTTCCCGGTTTTCTTTCACCTATTAACCTTGCTAGGTTACTTACTTCTTGTTCCAGATTTTGAATAGAAGCTTGTTGATTTCTAAATGCTTGAGCATTTTGTTCATTGGTTTGTTTTTGAGATGTGAAAAACTGCGTTTGAGTTTCAACTAGCTTCGTCATCATATCTTCTAAATTTGGCTTTTTATCATCGGTTTGTTGTGGTGGTTTGTTTTGAAAATTCGGTCTTTGCTGATTGTAAGTATTATTGGATATTTGTTGATTGCTAGGACCTTGTTGGTTGTTATATGGAATATTTCGGTTATAATTCTGGTTTTGATTGTAAATCGGTCTTGGCGGTTGATAATTATTCTGATAATTATTTCCAGGCCTTTGGTTTATGTATGAAATATTCTCTCTTTGTTCCATTGTTAATTCAATACTTAGACAATCTTTTGTCAAATGTGGTCCTCCACACTGCTCACAACTAATTCGTATAGCATGAATATCTTTAGTCATCTTTTCCATTCGTCTCTCGAAAGCATCTATCTTTGCGGAAATGGAATCTAAGTCATGGCTAGAATCGGCTCTAGCTGCTTTAGATGATCTAATGATATCTTTTTCTTGATGCCACTCATGCGAGTGGGAAGCAGTGTTATCAATAATTTTGTAAGCATCAGTTTCGGTTTTCTTCATAATCGAACCACCAGCTGCTATATCTATGTCTTTTCTTGTAGTGATGTCGCATCCTTGGTAGAATATTTGTACTATTTGACAGGTGTCTAAACCATGTTGCGGACATCCTCTTAACAACTTTCCATATCTTGTCCACGCCTCATATAGAGTTTCATTTGGCTTCTGTGTGAACGTAACAATTTCTGCTTGAAGTCTTACGGCTTTAGATGCAGGAAAGAATTGTTTAAGAAATTTATCAATTAAAACGTCCCATGTATCGATCGCCCCTTCAGGTAACGATTCCAACCAATCTTTGGCTTCTCCCTTTAAAGTCCAGGGAAATAACATGAGATATATCTGTTCATCCTCCACTTCTCGTATTTTAAATAGTGTGCAGATCCTATTAAAGGTACGTAGATGTTCATTTGGATCTTCCTTCGGCGCACCACTAAATTGGCATTGATTAGTCACCATGTGTAGAATTTGTCCTTTGATTTCATAATCTGGCGCATTAATGTCTGGATGAGTAATTGCGTGACCTTGGCCAGTGCGTTTAGCTCTCATTCGGTCTTCCATACTTAAAGGTTCCAGATTCTCCATAATTGAATTTGTTGAATCGGTATCACTAGATAATTCTGATTTAATAGTTCGTTCCTCAACAATCTCTGTTTGAATGATTGGTGGTTCCGGAGGAAAGTTTAATGGTTCAGGATCTACGAACCGTTCCTGAATATTTTCTGGATTCTCAATTGTGAGGTTTGTTTCAAAAACTGGATTATCGGAAATTTGGACTGAAGTACTTGGTCGACTGGATGACGATTCTAAAGAAAAATCAACGGCGGTTATATTTGTTAAACGATGTCTTGATCGAGTTACAGGTGGTGAACGTACAAAAGGTGATGAACGTCTTGCTCGGTGCATTCACTGAATATCTTATTAGTTTTAAAAAGGAAAGAAAAATTATAATAAGTTATCCAATTAATAGACTTTTCTGATTTTGCCCACGTTTCGAATAGCCAAAAGATGCAGCAGAGGGGCAGGATTCGTTTGGTCTCAATATAATTGAGGACTGTTTGGCTCCAATAACCCGGTCCACGTACAAATCCAACTATTACTACGAATCAGAAAATTTTGATGTCTATCAATTTAACTACTTAAAATAAATTTTCGTAATTTTAAGAAATTTAGATAAGAAGTAGAATAAATTCTAAGTCCTAAAACTAGAATAGCGAGAAATAAGAGAGAAAAAGAGTTCGTCGAAAAAGGTCGAAAAAGAAAAAAATATGGTTGAAAAATAAAAGGTGGCGGAAAAATAAAAGAAACTTATAAAAACTTAAAAATACTTAACTAATTTAACCTTATTACTACAACTAACTTAAAATTATAATCGCAAATTGAAATTACTAATTGGAATGATAATTGATACATAGTAAAAGGTCTAAAAATATTAAAGCTTACAGGAAAAACTAAGTCCCAAATGGAAATAACTTAAAAAGAAACTAAAACTTAAAAAGGCGTCGCAAAATTCTAAAGCACCTAAATCTTAGTCTAAAGAAAAAGCACTTAAGGAATTCTACGGCAAAGCCTAAAAATCTAGGAGTAAAAATAACTATAGCTAAAACTAAGTTTAAAATTAAATATGAGCTAAAAATACAAAAGTTACGCTACAACGATTAAAAAGGTACAAAATATAAAAATATACAAAAAATTGTAAAAAGTACAATTTTTATAAAAATATTATTTTTATATTATTTATTTAATTAAAACTACTAATTTTACAATTTTAATAAAACTAATTAAACAAAATACATAAATATAAAGTAAAAAGTAAAAATAAAACTAAAATTAATAATAATAATAATATTTAGGTTTTAATAATAATAATAATTAAAAATAACCCGTGATTAGGGTTTTTGTCCGTGTGTCAGAGGGTCTCCGCGAGTCGCGGCAAATAAAGAGGAAAACCCCGCGAGTCGCGGGGTTCAGAATTTGAGCTGACAGGTTTCACTTTTTACGCGTTTTTCTTTATTTTTTTTTATTTTGTTTTCTGTTTTTTTAAATAATTAAAAGATATTAAAATTAAAATTTATATTTTTATAAACTAAAATAAAAATAAAGAAACTTATAAAACTTAAATATTTAACAAAATCCTAAAAATACTAATATTTTTGTTTTTCTTTTTATATTTTTCGAATTTTTAAAACGTAATTTTACAAAAAAAACGACTTTTAATAAAAGTAGATAAAAATCTTTTTTTTTTTATATTAGCGTTGCGCTTCCGGCTTTTAAGATATTCCCCGGCAGCGGCGCCAAAAATACTTGATGTTAAAGCTAAGGGGTATAAAATACTATTAAATTTTAGCAGAAAAATACTATTAAATACGATACAATTTTACACAAGATATTTATTTATTTATAGAATGGATATACTTAAACCTTGCTACAACACTTATAGGCAGTGTACCTAATCGTACAGTAGTGTAGTTTTTAGTAAGTCCGGTTCGTTCCACAGGGAAATCTTTAAACAAAGCTCAACGCTATATTAGTTTACTTTTATAAAAATACAAATATATATATAAGTAATATTATTATTATAAAGGGGGGTTTTTACCGTTTAATGACCGGTTTGTCGATTTTAAAACTTTAGTCGCAGTTAAAACCTAATGTAAAATATTAAATAAATACAAGACTTTAAATTAAAGCGTAAAGTAAATAACGATAATGAAATTGCGAATAATAAAAATGCGATAAAATTAAATTGCGATAATTAAAAAGTACGATAATTAAAAGTGCGATTAAATAACAATAAATAAAAGTGCGATAATTAGAAGTGCAATTAAATATAAAATAAAGGAAATTAAATATGAAATAAAAGAATTATGCTTATTTAAACTTCCGTAATCATGATGTTTGACGTGTTGATTTTAGTTTTATGCCCTTGGGTTAATTGTCCTTTGTCCTGGATTATTCAATATGTCCGTCTGGTTTTTGTCCATAACAGTCCATCAGTCATAAATATAAATTGCAAGTGTCCTTGTCAAATTATTATTATACCCGAAGATAAATATTCCAACTAATTGGGGATTCGAATTGTAACAAGGTTTTAATACTTTGTTTAATGAATACACCAGGTTATCGACTGCGTGTAAACCAAGGTTTTACTACTTTGTTAACAATTACACCAATTACCCTTGAATGTAATTTCACCCCTGTTTCAATTATTCTAGTGGCTATTAATCCATTCCCGTGTCCGGTTAAATGAACGATTATTCGTACATATAAATACCCCGCCCATCGTGTCCGATCGAGTGTATATGGTAATTTATAGGGACGCCCAATTGTAAATCTTTATATTAACATTAACAAACTTTCATTTAGTTAAACAAATATAAAGCCCATTATTAGCCCATAGTCTAATTTCCACAAGTGTCGTTCTTTTGTCCAAACCCCAATTATGGTACAAAGCCCAATTACCCAATTTTAGTAATTAGCCCAACATCATGATTACTTCGTTTTAAATAAGCATAATAATAACTTAGCTACGAGACATTAATATAAAAAGGTTGAACATAACTTACAATGATTAAAAATAGCGTAGCGTTACACGGACAGAATTTCGACTTACACCCTTACAACATTCGCTAACATACCCTTATTATTAGAATTATAATTAAAATTAAAATAAAAATTATAAATATAAATATATATTACTTCGTATGAATGAGAAGAAAAAAATGATGATGATTTTGATCAGAATTCGGGTTGATTTATAGCCAGACTTGAAATTTGGGGCTCCGCGACTCGCGGCCAAATACCCTTAAAACTCCGCGAGTCGCGGAGAGGTATTTAAAGTTTACACCCTTGGAGTTACCTGCTGCCGACGGTTTTAAATATATATATATAATATATATATAATTAATATAATTAATTATATATTATATTATATTTATATATATAGTTAACTTGTAATTTTTAGTCCGTTGCGTCGAGCGTTAAGAGTTGACTCTGGTCCCGGTTCCGGATTTTCGAACGTCCTCGCGTACAATTTAATATCTTGTACTTTGCGTTTTGAATCTTGTACTCTTGTGATTTCGAGACGTTTCTTATCAATAATTGGAACCTTTTTGATTGTCTTTTGTTCTTTTGAGCTTTTTGGTCGTTTGCGTCTTCAATTCGTCGAATCTGTCTTTTGTCTTCACCTTTTATTATTTAAACGAATATCACTTGTAAATAGAACAATTGCAACTAAAAGCTTGTCTTTCTTGAGGAATAATGCTATGAAATATATGTTCGTTTTTAGCATTATCAGGGACTACGCTACCCAAATCCTAATCGAGTACAAAAACAAGATCTTCTAAGCAACCTAGCCAAGATCTCTAATCCCCAAGCTTACCCGAGCCGCCAAGCATTCGAACCTATAAAAATATCAACAACGAGAGGGTAAGCTAATGCTTAGTGAATGATAATATACTACATACATATATATGTATAAAATGGACACGCCACACAATATCAAATACCGCATACCCAAGCATCCAAGTATAAGGCAACTACACTAAGCATACCGTACGATCTCTAAGCAATAAGCTAAAGATATCAACAAGTATAAGTTCACCAACGACGATGTGAACAACGCCAATAAGCTACACCCGGAGGGTTAGCTACAACACAACATTATTTTAATATATATAACAATATAAAACGAATAAGGTTAACCCCTTAATCCATTACTGAATACCAAATGCCACAATGAAGATTGGCCGAACTACACGAGCCTTAGTAATCCGAACCCACACGAGATTACTAACTTCACAACATCGAGGTTGGCCGAACTACACGAGCCTTAGTAATCCGAAACCACACGAGATTACTACCTCAATAAGATGACCGGGCTACACGAGTCACCATGAATCTGAACTACACGAGATTCATTTCTAATAAGATGACCGAACTACACGCGTCATCGTGAATCCGAACTACACGAGATCCACTTCTCCAATACAAACCCACGGTCACGGGATTTTAAAATCCACCACATCAGGGTTATCCACATCACGACAAATCAACCCTTCGCCATTGGGGTTATAACATCCAAATCACAACCACGTGTGATAACGTACACACAAACGTGTACCTCGCCAAAGGTGGTCAACCAAAGCGCTCAAACGTGCCAATTGGACCTATACACAAGTCCATCAATCCACCTATATGTGAAGTGAGCTCTATGACCGAGAACCACTTCACCCGACCCGCACCCATCCTACACATACACATGTACATAGGATATTAACACTCACCTTGTCGCCTTGAAGAATGCTTCCAAGTAATCCACAACTCTTCAATGGAAAGTACCTATTCCATTATCACAAATTCAACAACACACTTAGATTGGATTTACAAACCAACTCAATTTGACACTTAGTGCAAATTCGACCCAAATGCACCTCCAAGTACAAACTGTGCCCAAACTAACCAATAATCACTAACACAAGTGATAATGGTCCTAATATGCCAATTAAACCCGAACACAAGTGTTAAACACTTATCGTTCTCAAAATCTCCCATAAACCCTAATTTTGACCCATTTAGTCAAAGTCTCACCATTTACAAGTTTTAACACCAAAACATAGTTAACTCGGTTTTATACCTCAACTTAATCCATTTTAAGTTTATAAACCTCAACGAATCGACATTCGGGTTATAATCCTCAACAAACCCTAATTTCGACTCTAGTCAAAATTAGTCAACCACAAGAACCCTAAAAGTCTCCAAAACACCAATAATCACTAATGCTAGTGATTATACACCATTTACAAGTCTTAAACATGGTTAAATCATTAACCAAGCCAAAACCCGCCTTTAACAACAATAAACCCGAATATTGGTGTTAATCTCCAATTAACAACTAAATGGGTTTCACCTATGAATCATACAATCAAAAGCCCCAAATTTGAATGATGAACACGAAAATGAAATTTGGAGTTAGAGCTTACCACTAGTATCACCGTGTAGCTAAGAATGAGGAGAACAACCTAGTCAACTACGCCAAAGATCAAATCCCGCTTCTTCCTTTCCAAAAATCCCTTTGAAATCAAATGGGTGTTTGAGTTTTTGAGAGGAAAATGAAATGAAAAGGAAAAATAAAATGAGAAAGGAAATGAATGGATGAGGTTAAAGCCTCAAATCTGGCTCAAACGTGAAAAGAACAAAATGCCCTTGCTTCTCATTAATATTACAAAAATCCGGCACCAATTTGCCCAGAGTGCCGCGCCGCGGCCTTAATCGTCGCGCCGCGACCTTTGCCTAGGTCTGGGATCATTTTTTGTCAAGCTTCTGATCTGGATTCCAGTTAAATGCCGCGCCGCGGCCTCCTTTGCCGCGCCGCGACGTTCAACGTGGTCTGACTCATTTACTTGCATACAAGACCTTAACACCCGAACATGTCCCGAACCCTTCATACGCCTATCGTACATACACAATACACTTATAAATCATGTACGGAGAAAAACGGGGTGTTACAACTCTCCCCCACTTAGATTCGATCACATCCTCGTGATCCTCGTCACATAACCAAATGGACCACACTTCACGGTCCTCAAACATAAGTCCCAACCGACTTTCCTAAGCAATTCTTCCCAATGAATTGCCTTTAACAACTAAATCGTCACCCGCGATTTATCAAATCCACAATCCGAGCACTAAAACCATGCTCATTCCCTAACATCGGGAAAACGCAACCAATCTCGTACCGAGATATCAACCCCTTAGAGTACCCTTACCGAGTACAACGCTAAAAGCAACCAAGTCTCAACCTAAGGTCAACAATCCGAGACGATGAAGACCGAACCAAACGAATCTTGACGGATAACACCAAACACTAAACATCCCTTGTAGTGCGCAATACGACCAATACGCAACTACCGTAACATCATAACAAACGGTTGAGACCGATAACGCCCAAAACGACTATGGTAACGTTAATCCCAAGGTGTACAAAATCGACTATCGTCACAACCGTAGCAACATGTGAGCGAAACACGGCTATCGCCTCACTAATCATACAACATGGTCCTCACTACCCCACCATCGGCGTATAAAACAACTGATAGTTCCCACAACATGGTCCTTACGACCCCACCATTGGTGTATAAAACAACCAATAGATCACACAACCCGAAGGCTGGCCGAAAACACACGCACCTTAGTGAATCCGAACTACACGCGACTCACTACCTTCACCACAACACAATCGGGATTGGCCGAACTACACGCGCCTTAGTGAATCCGAACTACACGAGAGTCACTATCCCGGAGGAATGACCGAACTACACAAGTCATTTGTGAATCCGAACTACACGAGACTCACTCCTCAATAAAATGACCGAAACCACACGAGTCATTTGTGAATCCGAACTACACGCGACTCACTTCCACAATAAGATGACCGAAACCACACGCGTCATCGTGAATCCGAAACCACAAGCGATCCACTACCATGATGAAGTCAGCGGACTCAAAGATCATGCTTCACCAATCTCAACACCGGATGAAGTCAGCGGACCCCGTCAACGGTCATGCTTCACCGATATAACACCTCGCTCATGATGAAGTTAGCGGACCCCGAAGGTCATGCTCCACCAATCGCATACTCCCATGATGAAGTCAGCGGACCCTAAAGGTCATGCTTCATCAATCACCAATACCATGATGAAGTTAGCGGACTCCGAAAGTCATGCTTCATCAATCAACACCCTTTTGGCCTCGAACAACGAGTAGCGTAACATCGCGCTCTGCTACACTATAGTGAACCCTAACGGATACCACTAACCATCCACACAATCGAGCAAGAACCACCAATATCAAACATAGGCACAAAACAATAATTCTCTAGAAGAGAATCCGACACACCTCCCTTAACCGAAGGATTTCACCTTGCTCACCAAACACGTCCATTATCTCTCAACGAGATTTACCACATTACCACCTCGGTGATAATTCAAATCCAAACCATAAGTACAATTTATCCGAACTTGTAATCTACCACAAATCGACCAAAACCAGGTCTCGACAACATTTTCCGGATCTACCAAAAGCATCATCCGAAATCTCACACTAAAACTTCCTCGTGCGGGAGTGTAACTCCCCCACTTGGAACTACGTCCCATATCCAATACTCGTACAACTGTACAATGCTACCAAAGGTAGACTTTACAAACGATTGGGCTCACACAACCCATCACCCTATCTTACTCCAGCCTTGAGCACACGAAGGATTTCAATCAATCCTTAAACACTTCGAACAAAAAGTGTACCACGACTACACAAACCCCACCCTCGCAATCATCCAATTGCTCTAGTTTGTCAATTTCCACCTAGTCACTCATGTACCTAAGGGTTTCACTCCGGTACCCTAAGTACAACCTAACCACAACACAATCGGAGTCGAACACCACGCTAGTAGTTATAAAAGAGGCACCTAATGTCGCGTCCCGTAGACTCCTTTACCAACATACATCGAGATCCAAAACACTTGATTTTAAGGGTTTCATCCCACATGTCGAACCTCATGGTTCATCGACCTCCACCCAAAAGCGAACACGCGCTTAACAACCGAACACCAAAACCTATTTCCATGGCTTGGTAGAAACATTACCCAGATACTAAGGAATGCTTAGTTGCACCAAGTCTTACACCCTTCGCCCGACAATCAAATGTCACCATAGGGTACTTCCATTAGGAACGTCACCCAAAACAACAATATGCACAACACAAGGCATTGAATCAACTCTAATTCAAACAGCACTTAATAAATAATCAAAGGGCATATTTATTAAAATGAAACGTACCTTAACATCTCCTTGCCGCACCCGTCCCCGCTAACTTGGGACATTCCGACTTACGATGTCCTTCTTCTTGGCAATTGAAACACACCAAACCATCACCCTTTGGTACCGAACATTCCCAAGACTTGTGACCCCTCATGCCACAATTATAACATCTAGATGCACTAGAATCCGGTATACCCGTCCGCGTACCACCCGTGCTCACACTCGGACCCTTAGTCCTCTTACTCGGAGCACCATACGAAACAACCCTTCTCTCACTTGAATGTTCACCAATCTTTGATCGCGTATACGACTCGAAACCTCTAGCCACGGTGAATAATTCCGCAAACGATTTCGCGTGACCCCGGCTAATCTTATTCTTCATGTCATCATTCAAGGTTCGATAGAAATCTTGCATCAACAAATTATCATTCCCCAAATACTCCGGGCAAAAACGAGCCTTCGCCATAAAGGCCGTCTTGAGAGTATTCAAATCCATTGAACCCTGTTGCAAATTTCGCAACTCATTATGCATTTCCGACAAATCGGCTGAAGTCCGGAACTCCTCGAAGAATTCTTTCTTAAACCCGTCCCACGATAACGCCATAAACAGTTCACCACCGACAAGATCAATCTTACCATCCAACCAATCCTTTGCCCTACCCCGCAACAAACTAGTAGCGAGTCTCGTCTTCTTCTCAGGAGGGCATTCAATAGTATGAAAACACCCTTCGACATCCGAGATCCAAGTTGTGCTTACCAAAGGATCCGGTTTCCCGTCATACATCGGGGGTTTAGTCCTCATGAAGCTCTTAAGACAACGCTCCATTTCACTACTACCCCGAAACTCGGAATACTTCCTATCCATTTCTTCTCGAAACGCACTCATTTGCTCCGCAACGGCGGTCGCAACTCTAGTGTTAAACTCAGCATTGTTCGTCTCGATCCCACTTCCCGTTGCCATTCTAAGGAATGCAAAGCGATTAGATCACGAACGTATAAAACACACACTCCACATCGGTCCATCTTGCTAAACACTCATCGTACATCACTTCTTTGACACGAATTGCACCCGTAATAAGGTTTGCAAGTCCTTATTACGCACACACGCCGTATCCACTTGTTAGTACAACGACCATCTCGCTCGATGATATAAACAAACATAAACAAAATTCTACGCGATATAAACACACGCGAGAATTATCATCACAACACATTAATATATTAATAATATCTGCATTACTAATATAAATGTTAGTCCACCTACAAACAAGGCACTAACTACAACTCATTCTGACCCGTAATCCTACAAGTCCCGCAACAAATAAGCACACACAAAAGTCTAAGTCTAGGCACCTATCTCAAGTCACCTAAATCCCTTAGACCATGCTCTGATACCACTTGAAACAACCCAACCCGTATTAAAACGGCCCATAATTTTTTTTTCCTTTTAATACGCGTTAAATAATACTTTAGGTCCCAATTGTTTTTCCATAAACATCTTTAATTACAATAGAAGGTTTAGTAACCTTAAAACATTTAATACATTAGTTAATTGTCCAAACGGACATACACGACCCGACTAGTTTAGTTTCCAACAAAACCGAGCATGGTGATTTGGGACTACGCAACCCAAATCCTAATCGAGTACAAAAACAAGATCTTCTAAGCAACCTAGCCAAGATCTCTAATCCCCAAGCTTACCCGAGCCGCCAAGAATGCGAACCTATAAAAATATCAACAACGAGAGGGTAAGCTAATGCTTAGTGAATGATAATATACTACATACATATATATGTATAAAATAGACACGCCACACAATATCAAATACCGCATACCGAAGCATCCAAGTATAAGGCAACTACACTAAGCATACCGTACGAACTCTAAGCAACAAGCTAAAGATATCAACAAGTATAAGTTCACCAACGACGATGTGAACAACGCCAATAAGCTACACCCGGAGGGTTAGCTACAACACAATATTACATTAATATATATAACAATATAAAATGAATAAGGTTAACCCCTTAACCCATTACCGAATACCAAACACCACAATGAAGATTGGCCGAACTACACGAGCCTTAGTAATCCGAACCCACACGAGATTACTAACTTCACAACATCGAGGTTGGCCGAACTACAAGAGCCTTAGTAATCCGAAACCACACGAGATTACTATCTCAATAAGATGACCGGACTACACGAGTCACCATGAATCCGAACTACACGAGATTCATTTCCAATAAGATGACCGAACTACACGCGTCATCGTGAATCCGAACTACACGAGATCCACTTCTCCAATTCAAACCCACGGTCACGGGCTTATAAAATCCACCACATCGAGGTTATCCACATCACGATAAATCAACCCTTCGCCATTGGGGCTATAACATCCAAATCACAACCACGTGTGATAACGTACACACAAACGTGTACCTCGCCAAAGGTGGTCAACCAAAGTGCACAAACGTGCCAATTGGACCTATACACAAGTCCATCAATCCACCTATATGTGAAGTGAGCTCTATGACAGAGAACCACTTCACCCGACCCGTACCCATCCTACACATACACATGTACATAGGATATTAACACTCACCTTTTCACCTTGAAGAATGCTTCCAAGTAATCCATAACTCGTCAATGGAAAGTACCTATTCCATTATCACAAATTCAACAACACACTTAGATTGGATTTACAAACCAACCCAATTTGACACTTAGTGCAAATTCGACCCAAATGCACCTCCAAGTACAAATCGCGCCCAAACTAACCAATAATCACTAACACAAGTGATAATGGTCCTAATATGCCAATTAAACCCGAACATAAGTGTTAAACACTTATCGTTCTCAAAATCGCCCATAAACCCTAATTTTGACTCATTAAGTCAAAGTCTCACCATTTACAAGTTTTAACACCAAAACATTGTTAACACGGTTTTATACCTTAACTTAATCCATTTTAAGTTTATAAACCTCAACGAATCGACATTCGGGTTATAATCCTCAACAAACCCTAATTTCGACTCTAGTCAAAATTAGTCAACCACAAGAACCCTAAAAGTCTCCAAAACACCAATAATCACTAATGCTAGTGATTGTACACCATTTACAAGTCTTAAACATGGTTAAATCATTAACCAACCCAAAACCCGCCTTTAACAACAATAAACCCGAATATTGGTGTTAATCTCCAATTAACAACTAAATGGGTTTCACCTATGAATCATACAATCAAAAGCCCCAAATTTGAATGATGAACACGAAAATGAAATTCGGAGTTAGAGCTTACCGCTAGTATCACTGTGTAGCTACGAACGAGGAGAACAACCTAGTCAACTACGCCAAAGATCAAATCCCGCTTCTTCCTTTCCAAAAATCCCTTTGAAATCAAATGGGTGTTTGAATTTTTGAGAGGAAAATGAAATGAAAAGGAAAAATAAAATGAGAAATGAAATGAATGGATGAGGTTAAAGCCTCAAATCTGGCTCAAATATGAAAAGACCAAAATGCCCTTGCTTCTCATTAATATTACAAAAATCCGGCACCAATTTGCCTAGAGTGCCGCGCCGCGACCTTTGCCTAGGTCTGGGATCATTTTTTGTCAAGCTTCTGATCTGGATTCCAGTTAAATGCCGCGCCGCGGCCTCCTTTGTCGTGCCGCGACGTTCAACGTGGTCTGACTCATTTCCTTGCATACAAGACCTTAACACCCGAACATGTCCCGAACCCTTCATACGCCTATCGTAGATACACAATACACTTATAAATCATGTACAGAAAAAAACGGGGTGTTACACATATGTTCTTTATTTGTGAAAGAAAAACATGAACATCAAGATAACTTGTGATTGAAGTGATCAGTTTCAACCACAATATCTATCCAAACTTCAGTCGTTTTGCCTAGCCACTTTTGTTTCCTTCAACCGTTGTCTTGTCCCGGTTAGAGCTCTCACAGCTTTCAGGTCTGGAACATTTAAGTGCCGGGTTGAGGGGTTCAGTATTTTTGTACACATCATTCAATGGTCTCTCACATCCTGGCCAGTGATGCCAACCGGTTATGACCTTCTCTGCTTCGTAGGCATTGATTGAATTTTTGGTAGTATAGCGTGTCGGTGGAGAGAAGTAAGTTAGCCATTTGAGAACAAACACATGTTTTTCCTCCAGGACGTATGGTGTCTTCCATGATTCGGTACATCACCTAGCTTGACTATCATCATTTCTGGGGAAAGGATGTCAGGTGGACTGGACTGTTGCCACACCTCGCCAGGTTGGAAATTTGAGCACACCGTGAGTGGTGGAAGCTATTGCACCAAACTTCCTGAAGCATTTTCTTCCAGTATCACATTTGTAGCAGTCACAGATTTGACGACATAAAAGTCGATGACTTCACTATGGAGGTAGGGTTGAGTACCCACCGTGACCGTTGCCTTGAGTTTACCCATGGGTTCCTCTGTGGAACCCGTGAACCCTAAGATGACGGCGTTGAACTGCCTCATTTTCCTTCTGACACATTTTGGGAGCTGGGAGAGGCAATGGGCATACATGACATCAACCTCACTTCCCGTGTCGGTATACATTTCACTGACCTGAAAAACATCTATCAGTCTGACAACCACTACCAGTTCTTCCCTAGATTATCGTGCCGGTAACCCTGGGAACGTGATTGCGGCATCCTTCCAGAAGCTACGCAGAACGAACTCATCTTTCTCAATGCTGATCATGTTAATGACAACTTTGTCTTTTGCTTTCTCACGCTTCTTGCCGTCTTCCTTTTGCCAACTGAATGTTTTATTGGGATCATCTTTTTGAACTTTCGACCTGACAACAAGTTATTTAATTCACCCTCCTTGATTTTAGCAATAATTTCACGTATTAATGCTTTGCATTTGTCAGTGTCGTGACCATTGTCTTCGTGGAATTCACAGTACTTGTCTGACTTTTGACCATCCCGCTTTTCCAATGGTGCCGGAGGGGTGACCTTTTCCTTCATCGGCTCCATTAACAGTATCTCTCTTGGAGTTTTGGATAGGCTATTGATTAAAGATCCCTTATCGTATAGTCTTCGGCTACTTTTAGCATACCTATGGCTGTCATTGCTCTTTCCATGGCTGTTGTGGCTTCTGTGATGGTTTTCACTGCGTCGGCTACTGTCATGACGGTGTCTGCTATCGCTTCTCTTTTCATTCCGATGATACCCGGCTTGCCTTTCTCGCCCAAAGTGTTGGTATTGCCTTGCTACCATCACAGCATCCGCAAATGTACTCGGGATGTTCCATTGAAGTTCAGCGACAAGTGATGGGTGCGCATCTTTGTCTAGGCATGTTATGAAACTGGAAATTTGCTGTGTTTCCGAGTGCCCTGGGATTTTTTGGCACTCCAGCGTGTACCTTGTGATGAAGCTTTCAATTTTCTCCCCCCGATACATTGGTATTTCATGAGCGTATAGGTGTGTAAATGTGTACCGGCGAACATTTTGATATTGCATGAGAAACTTCTCTCGTAAGTCTGCAAAGCATGTGATGCCATTTAGTGGTAATTTGGCAAACCATTCCCTAACGGAAGACTGTAGGACAGTTGGAAAGAGATGACACGCCACCTCTTCACTCCAATGTTGGGTTTTCATGGCACCCAAAAAGATTTGCAGGAAATCATCTGGGTCAGTAGTTCCATTGTACACCCCCAAAGTGACTTGTATGACGATGTTAGCAGGAAGGATACTGCCGGAAATTCGCTCGCAGAGGTTTTGGCTGGTAGTCGACATCTCAACCAGTCGCTTTGCTTTATTAACAGTGATCAGTGTGAACAGATTCTTGAGCACAGTCCCTTGGACGGCGGGTTGTGATAGAGAGTGTTTATATGCCGGCGGTGCAGCCTGCACAAGGAGCTCAGTTAGCCATGCGTTTGCGGCAGCCTTGGTGACACCCTCACTTCATGTGCCGATGTTTGGCAGCGGGCTGGTCTTCACGATGTCAAGAGTTTGCAATTGCCGCATTTCTGCTAGATTGTTGCCGTCGTTCAACATGGCTTTTAGCTTTTCGATCACTTGCTTTCGACGTCAGCTGAGATCATCTTGGTGATCATGTTGGTGTCATTGTGCGATGATCCGATGCCACTCGGACCGCTGGTTTTGAGAGCAGGGGTGCCGAGTTTCAACCTTGCCCCGCCAGGTGGTGTGCCCTCTTGTGTGTCCTCATTGTTATTGGAAACATTCATCTCGTCTCCTGATGCTTTGCCGGAGTGAATGTGAGCGATTGAATGCTTTTGGGGTTGAGGTGGTTCTACCGTTGGCGAGCTTCCTTTGTTCAAAGGTGGTTGGACGTCATTGGTCGTTCCTTTCTTTCTTGCCGTTTTGCTACTTGGTTTCACTGTGTTGTTCGTACCTTTAGGTGGTGCCATTTGATCAAACCAAAATGGTATGGTTATATAGATTTCGAGTTTGAGTGCAAAATTAGTAGAAAAGAGTGGATCGAATTTTTTAACTCCAATAACTATGCAAACCCCGATTTGAAATCTGGATTTCAAGGGCGTAAAACAAACGATGAGATTAACCTTACTCGAATGGACTTGAGTAAGTTAATATCTTAATGAGGATTAACTTCGATGGCGACCGGAATCTTGACCGGAGTTGTATTATCAGCTGGAGAAATGTTACCCTAATTAATTTGGGCAGAATAACATTAATGCATCCAGTGTTGGTGGTTGAATGATCTTGAATGTGTATTTATAGGTGTTATGAGAGAATGGTGATGTGGCACATGTACCTTTCATGGAAGCTATTTCTAAAGAACAAAGTCCTATGTTGGGATATGTGGAGTCAAAATAGGCTCTCAACCCGTAGCGTAAAATTGCATTTGGGTTCCCCGCACTTAATGCCTTAAAGAAAACACGGCGCAACTTAAGGTCTCCCCAATGTGATATACCCCATCTTTCAAAGGAAAGCCTTTTTTAAACTAAGGCATGCCTGGAACGTCTTTCAAATGTTCGACACACTAATTTCTCCATAAATAATTTTGCCGATGAATTTTGACCGACTCTGGACAAGATTTCATCAATCATATCCCGTGGTAGGTCTTCTAAAATACTCGGTTGTATATCCTTAACATCCATTTTGTGTTTTATACTGTAAAATAGACGAGGATTAGATTTGTAAAAGATAATTAACAAACAATACAAGTAATTATTACATATATCATAAAAGTACGAGCACACTACAATACATATATTACACAGCATGATTACAACTCTTTATTCCGACTCACTTGTTTCTTTCTCTTCGGACTCGTTTCGTTTTGCTAATTTCCTAGGGGTACATGGTGCTCCTCTAATATGAGCTGTCGTTTTCACAAATGGTTTAGAAAAACCTGATGGCTTAGATGTTCCCGGGTTATAGTTAAAATTTAAGAAATACGGGTGTTTACGATACACCCCATCAGGGTACTTCATGTTAACATAAAGTTCATCGGGGTTGGAATCATGTTTCTCTATTTTTATGCCTTTTCCCTTATTATTTTCTTTTGCTTTCTTAAATTGGGTCAGGGTAATTTCTATAACATCATCGAAATCCTCGTCGAGATTCGATTCATCAGAAAATTGGTAATTTTCCCAATATATTGCTTCCTCGGCGGAAACACCATTGACCATTTTTAATTTTGGTCCATTGGTTGAGGATTTTCTTTTATTTAACTGTTTTTATGTAGTTATTAATATTTCTTCCTCCAGAACCTCTTCTTCTTCTTCCGGTTCCTCTTCTTCCGGTTCCTCTTCTTCCGGTATTTGTGAATCTTCCCAAAATACATTCGACTTTTCATTATTATTAGGTGAGTCGATGGAATTTGTACTAGAGGTAGACATCTATCACACAATATCAAACACGTTAAGTGATTAATATATCACATAATATTTACATGTAAAAATATATAGTTTCCAACAAAAGTGTTAAGCAATTGTTTTTAAAGAAAAACACGGTCGAAGTCCAGACTCACTAATGCATCCTAACAAAATCGATAAGACACACTAATGCAAATTTATGGTTCTCTAAGACCAATGCTCGAATACCAACTGAAATGTCCCGTTCATATCGGTTATAAACATTTCATATTAATTGATTTCGTTGCGAGGTTTTGACCTCTATATGAGACGTTTATCAAAGACTGCATTCGTTTTTAAAATAAACCATAACCTTTATTTTATCGATAAAGGTTTAAAACCATAATGTAGATTATCAAATAATGATAATCTAAAAGATAACGTTTTACACACGACCATTACATAATGGTTTACAATAATGTTACATATCGATAATGTTACATTACGTTTTAACGATTTAAGTTTGTTAAGTTGATTGTCCAACGCTAGTAGTCCATAATTAATTGTCCACAGTTAGTAGTACAGAAATAAATTAATATATATTATCTCGAATCAATCCACGACCCAGTGTATACAAGTCTCAGACTCGATCACAACTCAAAGTATATATATTATTTTGGAATCAACCTCAACCCTGTATAGCTAACTCGAGCATTACTGCATATAGAGTGTCTATGGTTGTTCCAAATAATATACATAGATGACGTCGATATGATATGTCAAAACATTGTATACGTGTCTATGGTCTATCAAGATTACATAATATATGTTAGAATACATGTATAATACAATATAAGTTAGTTAAGTTATGGTTGGTATAGATTTGTTACAAATTTCACGTAGCTACAACAAGCAAATTTATCCAATTTTGTTTTACCCATAACTTCTTCGTTTTAAATCTGTTTTTAGTGAATAAATTTGCTATGGTTTCATAATGAACTAAAATTTATGAAACTAAACAGAAAAAGTATAATTTTATAGTCGGATATAAAGGTTACAAGTCGTTTTTGTAAGAGGTAGTCATTTCCGTCGAAAGAACGACATCTTGATGACCATTTTGAAAAACATACTTCCACTTTGAGTTTAACCATGATTTTTGGATATAGTTTCATGTTCATAAGAAATATCATTTTCCCATAAGAACAACTTTTAATTCAAAGGTTATCATATTTTTTAATTATCCAACCCAAAACAGCCCCCGATTTAACTACAACGGCGTATGTCCGTTTGTACAGTGTTCTTCGTGTTTCCAGGTTTTAAATCATTAAGTTAGCATATCATGTAGATATAGAACATGTTTTTAGTTGATTTTAAAAGTCAAGTTATAAGGATTAACTTTGTTTGCGAACAAGTTTAGAATTAACTAAACTATGTTCTAGTGATTACAAGTTTAAATCTTCGAATAAGATAGTTATATATATATGAATCGAATGATGTTATGAACATCATTACTACCTCAAGTATAGTAGGTAAACCTACTGGAAGTGACAAGAAATGATCTAGCTTCAAAGAATCTTGGATGGCTTGAAAGTTCTTAAAACAGAATCATGACTCGAAAACGAGTTCAAGTAAGATTACTACTTGAATTAAGATAGTTATAGTTGTAGAAATTGAATCAAAGTTTGAGTACGAGTATTACTTTGAATTAGGATGATAACCTACTGTAAATAACAAAGATTTAGTGAGGTTGGATGATCACTTGAAATGGATTTTCAAGATTGGAAGTAAGTTAACAAACTTGGAAGTGTTCTTGAAGTGTTCTTGAGTAGTTGTTTTGTAGGTTGATCAAAGGTTGGATTTATGAGCTAGATTGATGTAGATTTTGATGAATATGATGAAGAACACTTAGAACATCATCATAGAACTAAAAAGAGATCAAATGGACGAAAGAAAATTGAAAAATGAAAGTGTATGAGAGTGTGATCAAAAATGTGAATGGCTTAGTCCATATATGCAAGTTGTAATTTGATTTTTAGTGTAATAATTCATGCTATTTGCCAAATGATGGTTCCACATGTTTGTTGACTAAATGAGGGCTGCTAAGAGCTGATCATTGAAGTGTATATACCAATAGTATATACAATTAGGAGCTGTGTATTGTACGAGTACGAATACGGGTGCATACGAGTGGAATTGTTGATGAAAATGAATGGGAATGTAAATGTAAGTGTAACACCCCGTTTTCCCCGTTTATGATATGTAGGTGTGTCGTGTATGTACGACTAGTGTATGAAGGATTCGAGGCGTATTCGTGTGTTAAAGTTCTTGTACGCGAGAAAATGATCTGAAATGAACCGTTCATATCACTATAAATGCAGTACGTTATTCATTGGTCCCATAGCGAGGTATTTGACCTCTATATGATACGTTTTACAAAATATTGCATTCGTTTCATAAAAAGCACACCATTATTATACATAATGCATGTTTTAAACAAGTGGGCGATTATTTAAGAAATAATCCCCATAATACATCGGTTTCCAAATACTACACACGTGACATAAAAGTCGAATATAATACATGATAAAGGTTTTATTGAATGCAACACTTCATTTAAACAAAAACATGAGACTCCATGCACAGCTTGCTCAGATAATGCAACAGCGGAAGACTTTCTTAAGGACCTGAGAATAAACATGCTTAAACAGTCAACACAAAGGTTGGTGAGATATATAGGTTTAGCATCGATATAAATATAGACCACAAGATTTCTTAGTTATAAATATATGTACACTCGCAAGTGTATAAAAATATTCTATAAGGTGTTGAGCGCTTCTGTAACCATACTTAACCATTAATGTGGCATATTCCCTTTATTATGAAATCTCCCTACACTGTACCAAGTGTAGTAAAAACGAAGTACTATGCAACCGTTTACGATACTAGAGCGACTAGCCCGGTTGGGGTTGTCAAACCCGATAGATCTATCAACATGATTCGCGCTTACATGTTCTTCCAACATGTAAATATTAGTTACCAAGCTATTAGGGAAGATATGCAAGGTGGTACAACTCAACGTAGAATATATTTTAAGTACTTGTGTCCATGACGTAAAACATAAAATGCATGTATTCTCATCCCAAAATATTTATAGAGTTTAAAAATGGGACTATATACTCACGGCAGTAAAAGTATATTAATAATAAGTTTTCAACTTCTTAAAAATATCCGTCGTCTATGGATTCACGAACCTATAATAATATTAACTATTCAGATAACAATACATGTGAACAAAATTAATATAGCAAGTTCATATCATATATTCAATCACATGTGATTGTTTAAGTTTATATTTTCAATCACATGTGATTATTTATATTTTCAATCATATGTGATTATTTAAGTTTATATTTTCAATCACATGTGATTATTTAAGTTGTCAAATTAGTAGCCCAAAATAATCCGAAAAGTCCAACAGTCCAATAATCGGTATATATATATAATCTAAGAATTACCCCATGACATATTGTGTACGTATTGTCTTGCATCAATCCAGAGACATATTGTATACGTATTGTCTTAGAATTAACTAAGACGTATTGTGCATGTATTGTCATGGAACGTACCAAGATTATTATATATATACAATCTCAGAATTAACCAAGATTATAATATTTTGTTATACTAATGATAACATGTCCAAATATATATAGGATATAGGAAAAATTAGCAAGGATATGGTTAATATAGTTTTTATAATATAAATTTCGTCCATACAACGTTAATTTTAGCAGATATTATTTTGGTCGCCAAATATTCATTACAACTCCGTTTAAAGTGAATCAAATTGCTATGGATTCCTTAAGAAGTAAATTTTACAAAACCAATTCGAAAAGTTCATTCCAAATAGTATTTTTTTAGAGCTTTACCCTCTTTTTGTGTCGGTGGACAGATTTGGAAAAATCCCGGCATCCACCCAATATATGATTTTTGATAAAATACTTCCACTTTGTCTAAAATCATGAAAAAAATACTGGAAGTCTTAATTACATATATTAGCATATTTCCAAAGTCTTAGCCTCGAACTCAAAGTCTAAGATAGGTTTTTAATTCGCAACCCAAAACAGCATGCTTTTTACCCAATAGGGATTAAGCGATATATGTAAAGTTTCAAGGTGTTCTTCATATGTACAAGTTATAAGTTCTTATATTAACTTAATATAACATCATAATACATATAAATAAGTGTTATTAGAGTTAAGTTAGAAATATTAGATTAGTTTTTCAAACAAGTTTAGAATCAACTAAACTATGTTCTAGTTTATAAACTCTTATATAGATAGCTATAAACATATGAATTGAATAAAAGTTTAGGCAATGTTAATACCTTGATTTTGAAGCTTGAACTTGCTAGAAATAGATGAAGAACAAAGAAAGGGATACTAAAACTAGAGAGAGTATGTGTGTGTAAATAAACTTGAAGTAAAAATTAGAAAATGGAATGGTAAATATTTGATCACATATGATGTCTTTATATACTAGTTGTAATTTGTTATTTTGTGAAAAATATCTAGTATAAGTTAAAAACCATTAGGTCATGCATGACATAATAAGATTGATGATGTCATGCATGACATAATACATCAATCATGCAAATTACTATTGGTATATACGAATAGTAAATACTTTATGTTGTCTTTTTTTTACTAATATCTAGTATAAGTTAAATTGATGATGTCATGCATGACATAATACTCCACTAATACATTATAAAGTGTATTCCATACTTTTAAGGATATATTTATACTCATATTACATTGTATGTAAATACACTTTAACATAAGTTAATTACGTCGTTTAAATAGTAACATATATATTGTTTAAAATTCTTTAAATTAGTAGTATGAAAAATATATATATATATATATATATATATATATATATATATATATATATATATATATATATATATATATATATATATATATATATATATATAAAATACTTTGTTAGTATACTTAATGAGATATTTAATTATCATATTTTCAAGTTATATATATATAAATCCATATATATACACAATAATTAAGCAATTAAATAATTAAATCAAGTTATGACGTTCGTGAAATCGTCGGAATAAAAGGGTGACCAAAAGCTTGTGTAAACTCTTTCCGGAGGCTCAAGATTTATTAAAATTCATTGCTTATCAAGTCGGAATTATATAAATATTAAGTTTAAATTTGGTCGAAAATTTTCGGGTCGTCACATGATCAGACCACGCTATATGTCGTGGCGCGGAGAGGGGTGTCGCGGCGCGACAAACCAAACAAATCAGAATCAGGAGACATGGTAAGGCAGGCATCAAATCGCGTTAAATGTCACGGCGCGAGGATTGGGGCCGCGGCGCGGCATTCTGGGCGGACTGGTACCAGGTTTTTGTAATTTTAAATGAGGTTCAAGGGCATTTTGGTCATTTCACGTGTGAGCCAGATTTGATATCTTAATCTCATCCATTCATTTCATTTCCTTATTTTTTTTTTCCTTTTTCTTCCTCATTTTCTCTCTTTTCTTCATTTCTTCAAATCATTCTAGAGGGATTTTGTTCTCCTCGTTCTTAGCTTCAAGGTAATACTGGCGGTAAGCTCTAACTCCGAATTTTGTTTTCGTGTTCTTCATCTAAATTTAGGGTTTTTGATTGTATGTTCATACATGGAACCCCACTAGTTGTTAATGGAAGATAATAACTAGGATTCAGGTTTATTAGTGATGAAGGCGTGTTTTGGGTTGGTTGATGATTTACCCTTGTTTAAGGCTTTAAATTGAGTGTAATCCCTATGATTAGTGATTATGGAAGTGTTGGAACTCATTTGGGTGTGTTTGGTTGACTAATTTTGAAATGGGTCAAAATTAGGGTTTTGGTGTCAAATTGGGTAAGACAAGTGTTTAACACTTGTGTTCGGGTTTAATTGGCTTATTAGGACCATTGTCACTAGTGTTAGTGATTATTGGTTTGTTTCGGCATGGTTTGTGCTTGGAGGTGCATTGGGTCGAGATTGCACTAGTTGTCAATTTGGGTTGGTTTGTAAATCCTCCCTAATTGTGTTGTTGTATTTGTGATTAATGGAATAGGTACGTTCCATTGGCGTTTGCAGATTTTGGTTTGGCATCCATCAAGACTTCAAAGTAAGTGTTAATATCATATGTGCATATGTATGTGTAGGATGGGTGCAGGTCGAGTGAAGTGGTTCTCATTTATAGAGCTCACTTCACATATAGGTGGATTTGATAGACTTGTGTATGGGTCCAATTAGCACGGTTGTGCGTTTTGGTTGACCACCTTTGTCGAGGTGCACACTTTTTGTGTACGTTATCACATATGTTTGTGATGTGGATTATACATCCCCAATGGCGAAGGGTTAGTATTGAGTTGTGATTGGAAGAGTGGATCACGTGTGGATGCGAATTCACGATGACGCGTGTAGCTTCGGTCATCTTATTGAGAACGTGAGTCTCGTGTAGTTTGGATTCACGATGACTCATGTAGTTCGGTCATCTTATTGAGGTAGTGATCTCGTGTAGTTGCGGATTACTAAGGCTCGTGTAGTTCGGCCAACCTCGATGTTGTTGTGTGATTGAAGATAGTAGCCTCGTGTGGATGCGGACTTACTAAGGCTCGTGTAGTTCGGCCAATCTTCATTCTGGTAATTGGTAATCGGTTTTGGTATTGGGTTAAGGGGTTAACCTTGGACGTTTATATATTGTTTTATATATTGTCGTATTGTTGTGTTGTAGCTAACCCTCCGGTGTAGCTTATTGGCGTTGTTCACATCGTCGTTGGTGAACTTATATTTGTTGTTATTTTAACTTATTGCTTAGTGATCGTACGGTATGCTAAGCTTAGCTTGCCTTTATGCTTGGATGTTCCGTTATGCGTTATTTGATTACTTGTGTGGCGTGTCCATTTTATGCATATGTATGTATGTAGTATATTCTCACTCACTAAGCGTTAGCTTACCCTCTTGTTGTTTACATTTTTATAGATTTGAATGGAGGTGGTGGCTCGGGTAAGCGTGGGGACTAGTGGACTTGCATAGTTTCCTTTAGAAGATGTGCTTTTGGATCGATTAGGATTGGGTAGCGTATCCCCAATCACCATGCTCGGTTTTGTTGGACATTAAAATATTCGGGTCGTGTTTGCCCGTTCGGATATTTAAACTATGTATTAAATGTTTTCAAGCTTATTGAACTTATTATTGTGTTAAAGATGTTTTTGGAAACATAAATGAGACCTAAATATTAATGTATTAAAGAAAAATTTTTACGGGCCAGTTTAAATACGGTTGGGTTGTTTCAAGTGGTATTAGAGCATGGTCTAAGGAATTTAGGCGACTTGAGATAGGTGCCTTGTGACGACCCGGAAATTTTCGGCCAAATTTAAACTAAATCTTTATATGATTCTGACACGATAAGCAAAGTCTGTAAGGTTGAGTCTCAAAAAGTTTGAACTGTTTCATATATTCAATTGACTTTCAACTATTCCCGACGATTCACGAACCTTTAATTGTAGATAGATATGGGTGTATATATATATATATATATATATATATATATATATATATATATATATATATATATATATATATTAATTTGAAATATAATTTGAAATATTATATGTTGTTCTTATTAATAGTAATTACGTAAAATAAAATAAAAATGATATTATGATAATTATTATTTAAAAACATATATATATAAATAAACAAAGTATATTAAATATATATTTTGTGATTTTGAATCTATTCACTAAACGATTGTTACACTCAATTGTCATTCTATGGATATTACATGAGTAAAATACGAACTAATATTATTTTAAAAATAAACAGTGATCCGAAAATGGATTCTATAAAATTTAGACTTATTAAAAATGTATTTAGGAGCTGTTTGCTAAATTTGAGAACTTTTTATATTTCACCCATAAATGAGAGGGGCAGTTGATGTAATTTTTATTTAATAGTTAATGATCGAATTTTATACCATAATGACCAAAATAAATAGATATAGATAATTTAAAAATATGAGATTCTTCTGAACACTTTTATCCGCCACTGTTTAACAACTGAGCACGAATTTCAGTCCGTGAAAGACGACGGCTACTTAATCACACATTTATTATTATTAAATATATATTTCTACTGAAAATGGATCCGTGAACCAAGACTTAATATCATTGAATACTATTTTTGTCTTTGTTGTCCCACCATCTAATCATATAGATATACATTCATACGTGCATTATCACACACCACTTGCTATATATTTTGTTTCTATATTATATATCTTCTATATACACATGATTATATATAAAATATATATATTCTTACACAAGCCTTAGACACACTCTAACACAAAACCATAACCACCGGCCATCTCCACCATGAACCCCACCTATAAACTCAAGTTTCGGTTTTGATTCTAGACGACACCAACCTCAACACAAACCTGCAAATCTTCATGAAAACACCACACCACCTGCAAATTGTTTTCAAACTACTGATGTACCTTGATAGGTTTCTGCTATACGCATTCTGCTACTGCCATATAAGCTGTTCTAAGTCGCTGTTCTTCAAACCAACACCACCATCACGAACTGCATACTCGTTGCTTCCCTATTACTCGAGTCATCACGACAGCCACCACCCGCCATCCTACAATCACCTTCGGTAACCACCCAACACCATCTCAATCCACATTTTTCATCATCAAGAACACAACTGCTACTTATTTTCTATTTTTACAGCTTTTTGCTACTGCTTGTTTTTATGTTTTTCGCTCACGATGAAACCACCACAACCCACCGTAAAACACCACTATGTTGATACTATATTCTATTCCATCTAAAGACCAACAACGATGATACAATGATCATAATGATGAACAGCTACAGTACGCTTCAGTTTTGGCAAGCGAAGAAGATGATGAACAGTACAATGATATGATGATGATGAGCTGTTGGTGTTGTCACTGCTGCGTTTTCTGTTTTGGTTATACAACGATGGTGATGATATGTAACGATGAAGAAGGAAGAAACAGAAGTAATGGAATGATGATGATACGTTTGCAGATGACCTCACCCCCACTAATATCACGATCAATTAAATTTAACACATGTTTTTTTGGCCATGATCTATAGTTAATTATTGGGCCACTTGGGCCATTCATGTTTTAAATGAATATACTATATGGACTTTATTAGGCTGGTAAGTAAACCGTCCCTATTTCCATTCGAGCACCTAAGCCAAAAACCGAACACTTATGTTGATCTTGAATCCGCAAACGACATGTTTAAAGAAGATAATGAATGGTGGTTTGTTGATGAAAGGAATACGTGACAAAGGATGATGATATCGATGATAACGATAATGGTTAGATAATGTTAAGTTGATGATGATGATAATGGTAATATGATAATGATTAGGATAACAATGATGATAATAATAATTGTTTGATGATAATGAGTTTGATAAAACGAGTACATATGTTATAGAAATATCCGTGCAGTTTAAAATAGAAAAACGAAGATAGTGTAATGGTTAGGGGTGTCTTTGGGTGAGCGAGAGGTCGCGAGTTCGAGCCCGGGAAAGGGTACTTATTCTTTGAGGTAGTTTACTTATTACTTATTATTATTATTATTATTATTATTATTATTATTATTATTATTATTATTATTATTATTATTATTATTAATATTATAAGAGTTATTATTATTGTTACTATTATTAATTTTATCAATATTATCATAAGTATTATAATCATTATTGTTATTATTAACACTATTATTATTATCATTATTAATATTATTGTTATCATTATTATTATTATTATCATTATTTTTAACATTATTGTTATTATTATCTTTATTATTATTATCACTATTAGTATTATAATAACTATATTATTTTTACTATCATTATTATTATTATAATTATTATTCTTATTCTAAGTATTATTATAACTATTATTTTGCAAACAAATGAAATTTATATAAAAATATATTTATTACAAGTATACTAATATTACCTAATATTAAGTTTTAACTAATATAATATTATTTATATTAATATACTATTAATTAAATTATATATCATATAACGTATTATAAGTAACAACAAAATTTTATATAAAGATATTAACCTTAATACGTTATAAAATATATATATTTGTTTAGTGTTAATATTATTTGATATATAATAATTGATATAGGTTCGTGAATCCGAGGCCAACCCTACACTTGTTCAATGACTTCATATGTATTTTTGCTACGAAATACAGTATTGTGAGTTTCATTTGCTCCCTTTTTAAATGCTTTTGAAAAATATATTTTTGGGACTGAGAATACATGCGCTTTTATAAATGTTTGACAAAATAGACACAAGTAATTAAAAACTACATTCTATGGTTGAATTGTTATACCGGATATCACCCTTGTTGAACTTGGTAGCCTAAGAATTGGTGTTTATTATAATTGCCAACAATTGACGCGAATCCTAAAGATAGATCTATGGGCTTTGACACGCCCCAGTCAGAGAATTTGAACTGCTTTAGTACTTCGATGATTATATGTTTGGGGATATTCTTGATGCATTTTGTTAATGTCGGTTACCAGGTGTTCAATCCATATGAATGAATTTTAAACACTTGCGAGTGTATGATTATTGAATAAATGGAATCTTGTGGTCTATTAAAATTATGGAAATGATCGATTATGATAAACTAATGAACTCACCAACCTTTTGGTTGACACTTGAAAGCATGTTTATTCTCAGGTATGAAAGAAATCTTCCGCTGTGCATTTGCTCATTTTAAAGACATTACTTGGAGTCGATCATCTCAATGGGACCAGATGTTGGTGACTTCATCCAGATGGATTAGGACGGGGTATGACATGCCTAGACTTAGACTTTTATGTGTGCTTATTTGTTGCGGGACTTGTAAGTGAACGGGTTGGAACGGGTTGTAGTTACTGCCTTGTTTGTAGGTGAACTAACTAGGATGGTGGCTTGTGTTGTGTTGTAATTCTTGCGTGTGTTTTTATCGCATAGATATTTCGTTGTGTTGGTTTATATCATCGAGCGAGGCGGTCGTTGTACTAATGAGTTGAGACGACGTGTGTGCATAATAAGGACTTGCATACCTTATTACGGGTGCAAATCGTATCTAACAAGTGATGTACGACGAGTGTTTAGCAAGATGGGGCGGTGTTGTGCGTGTGGTTTTATACGTTCGTGGACTAATCGTTTTGCATTCTTTAGAATGACGACGCGAAACAAGATTGAGACGAATGACGTTGAGTTTAACGCTAGAGTTGCGGTCACCGTTGCGGAGCAAATGGGTGCATTTTGAGAAGAAATGGATAGGAAGTATTCCAAACTTCAAAGTAGTGGTGAAATGGAGCGTTGTCTTAAGAGCTTCATGAGGCCAAACCCCCGATGTATGACGGAAAACCGAATCCTTTGGTTAGCACAACATGGATCTCGGATGTCGAAGGGTTTTTTTGTACTATTGAATGCCCTCCTGAGAAAACGATGAGACTCGCTACTAGTTTGTTGCGGGTTAGGGCGAAGGATTGGTTGGATTGTAAGATTGATCTTATCGGTGGTGAACCGTTTATGGCATTATCGTGGGACGAGTTTAAGGAGGAATTCTTTGAGGAGTTCCGGACATCAGCTGACTTGTCAGAATTGCGTAGTAAGTTGCGAAATTTACAACAGGGTTCTATTGATTTGAATACTCTCAAGGCGACCTTTATGGCAAAGGCTCGTTTTTGCCCGGAGTATATGGAGAATGATCGTTTGTTGATGGAAGAGTTCTATCGGACTTTGAATGATGACTTGAAGAATAAAATTAGCCGAGGTTACGCAGAGTCATTTGCAGAGTTATTCGCGGTGGTTAGGGGTTTCGAGTCGTATTCGCGATCGAAGATGGGTGAACCTTCAAGTGAGAGAAGGGTTGTTTCGTATGGTGCTCCAAGTAAGAGGACTAAGGGTCCGAGTGTGAGCACGGGTGGTACACGGATGGATATATCAGATTCTAGTGAGTCTAGGTGTTATAATTGTGGCGTGAGGGGTCACAAGTCTTGGGAATGTTCGATGCCAAAGGGTGATGGCACGGTGTGCTTCAATTGCCAAGAGGAAGGACATCGTAAGTCGGAGTGTCCTGAGTTAGCGGGGACGGGTGCGGGAAGGAGATGTTAAGGTACGTTTCATTTTAATAAATATGTCCTTTGATTATTTATTTTTTGCCGTTGAGTTTGGATTTGTTAAAAGCCTTGTGTTGTGCATGTTATCGTTATGGGTGACATTCCTAATGGAAGTACCCTATGGTGACGTTTTGATCGATGGGCGAAGGGCGTAAGACTTGGTGCAACCAACCATTCCTTAGTGTTGGGAAATGTTTCTACCAAGCAATGGGTATGGGCTTGGGTGTTCGGTTGTGAAGCATGTATTTGCTTTTGTGTTGAGGTTGATGAACCATGAGGTTCGATGGGTGGTTTAAAACTCTAAAGGTCGAGTGTTTGATCTCGATGTATGTTTGTAATGGAGTCTACGTGATGCAATGTTAGGTACCTCTTTCATACCTACTAGCGTGGTATTCAACTCTGATGGTGTTGTGGTTACATTGTACTTAGGGTACCGGAGAGAAACCCTTAGGTACATGAGTGACTAGGTGGAGATTTGCAAACTATAGCAATTGGAAGGTTGCAAGAATGAAGTTTGTCTGAGTTGTGGTAAACTCTTCGTTCGAAGTGTTTGAGGATTTGTTAAAATCTTTCGTATGCTCAAGGTTAGAGCAAGATGTGGTGATGGGTCGTGTGAACCCAATTGTTAGTAAAGTCTACCCTTGGTAGCATTGTACAGTTGTACAAGGTGTGGTTATGGAACGTAGTTCCAAGTGGGGGAGTTACATTCCCGCACAAGGAGGTTTTAGTGTGAAATTTCGAATGATACTCTTAGTAGATCCGGAATTGGTGTCGGGACCTAGATTTGGTCGATTTGTGGTAAGAGTACGATTTGGAATAAATTGTACTTATGGTTTTGAATTTAAATCATCACCGAGGTGGTAATGTGGTAAATCTCGTTGAGAGATAATGGACGTGTTTAACGAGCAAGGTGAGATCTCTCGGTTAAGGATGTGCGTGTCGGATTCTCTTTTAGAGAATTATTGTTTTGTGCCTATGTGCAATATAGGTGGTTCTTGCTCGATTGTGTTGACGTTGTGTACGCGTACGTATGTATTTGTGTGCTATGGTATGAACCACGGCGCCGGTAGTGCCATAGTATGTGCGGGTGAATTATGATGTGAACCATGGAGCCGGTAGCATCATGGCGATGTGTATGGTGTGAACCACGGAGCCGGTATCACCATGACACGGGTATGGTTAGTGGTATCCGTTAGGATTCACTATGGTGTAGCAGTGCGTGAAATACGAGTACCGGTGGGAAATGCGAGTACCATTCATGTGTTAAGAATTGGGAGTGGATCATGTGTAGATGCGGATTCACGGTGACACGTGTAGTTTGGTCATCTTATTGTGGAAGTGAGTCTTGTGTAGTTTGGATTCACAATGACTCGTGTGGATGCGGTCATTATATTGAGGAAGTGAGTCTCGTGTAGTTCGGATTCACAATGATACGTGTGGATGCGGCCATTCTTTTGGGATAGTGATTCTCGTGTAGTTCGGATTCACTAGGGCGCGTGTAGTTCGGCCAATCCCGATTGTTGTGCGGTGGAGGTAATGGGTCGCTTGTGGTTGCGGATTCACTAAGGCGCGTGTAGTTTTCAGCCAGCCTTCATGTTGTGTGATTTATTGGTTGTTTCATACGCCAATGGTGGGGTCGTAAGGACCATGTTGTGTGTGTAACAACCCGGAATTTTCCAACGTTTATTATTAATACTTGTTCTTTAATAAATGTATTTATATACATTTACTGGTTACCGTATTTAACTTTCCATGGCCCGACTAGTCTTTGTGACACGCGTACTTTTCTCGAATAATATTTTTGAATATTATTTACATTCATGATTAATTTTTATTAATCATTTTTAATTAACTAAGATTAGTGGTTAACTACTTGGGCTTTTATTTACTTGTTGGTAACTTGGGCTTGGACTTTTATTTTATGGCTAATAAGCCCACCCTACACATTATTGGACATGTAAGCTCAACATATTAACTAGTATTACATTAAGTATAAGCATGGATTAATTAGCTTAATTTAGAGACAAACCTTACAAGCATGCTACACCTTTCTCCATACATTTTAACCTTATTACTCTTCCTAGCTTTACCCATCCTTCCCATGTTAGAAAGCAAGTTTTGACTTCCCCCTTATACTGCAAAAACCGTCGGCCAAATAGGGAGCATGCGGAGTTCCTTTTTTTTTTTTTTTCATTTTACTTGTTATTTACTAACTAGCTTCATCTCATTCTTCACACACACACACAAAATACTCACAACATTCTCTCAACTTTCTCTCTTTTCTTGTAAGTAAAAGGTTTCATTTTCTTCTTTCTTTTCTTTCAAAAACCAAAACCTTAAGCACTCATCATCATCATTGTTAGTTTGTAGTTGTTATTTGTTTGTTGTAAAGATCAAGTTTCTTAGCTTGAATCTTCATGGATCTTGGTTACTTCTTTTATTGATGAAGAACCAAGAACAAGAACTCAAACTTGTTAGTTTGAAGTTCTACATTTAAGTGTTTTGAAGACTAATAGTTCATAAGTTTATAATCTTCTTTGTTTTCATGTTTGTAGACTTGAATTCTAAAGATTCAAAACCTTAGTTTGAATCTTCTCAAGTATGAAGCAAATATAAACATAATACTTGTAGATCTAGTTTATTTCTTCATTCTTACTTACTTTAAATTTGTGTTTGATTGTTCATGGTCAAGTATTACTAGTTAAAACTTGATCTTATACTTCTTGAAAACAAAGTTAACTTTGCAAGTTCAAGAACATGGAAGTTTAACTTTCTAGTTACAACTTCATATACTTGTGTTGGATTTAACTTAAGAACCTTAGATCTAGACTTTTGGGTCTATGATCTTCAAGATCTAACTAAGAACTATGTTCTACAACCTAAGATCTTGTTTGCTTAAGTTTAATTTCAAGTTGTAGCTTAATATTACTTGTATAACTCTTGTATGTGTTGGATCTAAGATTTGGATGTAACTTTGGTTCATCAAACTTCATACAACTCTTAAGTGAGTTGTTCTACATGTCTTAGACTTACACTTGTGTCATGATAGCCAAAACTTGGTTAATATTACTTTTAGAGTTCATGTATGTGTCGGATCTAAGATCTTGATGTAACTTTGGTTCATCAAACTACATACAACACTTAATTAAGTTGTGCAACTTATCTTAGACTTACACTAGTGTTATGATGGACAAACCTTGGTTAAGATGATGCAAACATATCAATGAGTTGTACACTTGAAGCTATATGCATCAAGGATGAGAACCGGGATGAGCATCAAGCACCAAGAACCCACCGGAACACTCTAACTTACTGTTTTATGGGTCTGACACGACCACCTGGGCTACTTTAAAGCTGATTTTCAGTTATCTATGTTCGATGAGATAATTTTTCGTTTAAGACTCGTCTTAATCCGAGTTACGGTTTAAGATCTATGGCCCTCCGAGTGTCACTACGTCCTTTTAACGTTGTGCTGAAAATTCTGACCTACTCGCACTTAAACCATCGCCACGGTCAAACGAAGATGAGTTTGGTTCTGGAATTTATATAACAACTAAAGGACTCATATACGGAGCCAGGGCCACTGGTCTCACCTCATTTCAGTAGGTATAGAGGTCGTGGTGACTGATCGGAATCAGCCTTTGTTTTAAACTCTTTTCTAGAATGAAACTTACTTTATACTTTTTGTTTGATGATGAATGATGATGACCCTTAAGACCTAATTCACATACTTATAAACCTATTGGGACGATTTACTGACTTAGTAACTTTTGACTTAGGTTGAGGACCTTCCGGACCTACATACTTGCTTACTTTCCCGAGTCAACTTTACTACTACTTTACCACTGTGAGTTATAGCATCCCTTTTTACTTTAACTATTTTGGGAACTGAGAATACTTGCGCGTTTTATGTTTTACATACTAGGCACGAGTACTTAAACTTTATATATGTGTGGGTTATACAACGGCATAAACATTCCCTTTAGCTCGGTAACGTTTAGTCATTGGTTTTTGAACCGGTGAACGCGAATCTTAGATATGGATCCATAGGGTTTGACATCCCCACTCGGGCTAGTCGCGCTAGCATTTAACGAGTGTTTAATACTTCATAAACATACGCACTCGCCAAGTGTACTTTCAGGGGGTTATAAACGTTAAGTTAGTTACCAAGTGCCCACGATTAAACATATACTTTACATACTATTTTGAAACGCTCTTTGTAGCACTGAAATCTCGTGGCCTACCTTACATTACTGTCATACTTAAACTATAGCTCACCAACCTTTATGTTGACGTTCTTAAGCATGTTTTTCTCAGGTGCTTAAGATTGCTTTCGCTGTTGTACTAGTCATGCCTCGTAGACTTCCGTTGTGCTTTACTAGAGATGTCACCGCATGAAACACTTTATCTTGCATTCAAATTTTAATACTTTTGAAAAAATGATTTGTAATGACCTAAGGGTCACGCACTATTATATTTGCTTTTGTTCATAGAAGCATACTTTTGGTTGTAAAACATTTGGCGTTGGTTATGACGTCACCTTTTATCATGAATGCAAACTTGTTTTGAAAACGCATATAGTGTTTGACCTTGTAATGATCCTGTTGTTGATGGTCCGTACATGTTGATTTAGTACGGGGAGTCACATTTGGTATCAGAGCATTGGTTGTAAGGAATTAGGTTGCATTAGTGAGTCAAGACCCGACCGAGTAGGATTCACTAATAGGACTAATCTACAACTTGCTAGTTTACTTGTTTCTGCGGAACTTGCTGCATGCTGCTGTTTACTTTTACTACTATATGCCATATGCTATTACATAATTTTACTACTGCATGCTATTTTCTGCTTTCGATTGCATGATACTTGTCGTTACTACCATGCTACTTACTGTTACACATGATCTGGACTGGCGTAGTTACTTTGCCTAATACGTGCTAGCTTTATGACTTACTGACGTGGAAAAAGTTATTTTTCCTTGTTCAGATGTCGGATATTCCACCTGTCATCATTTTGGACAGCGACACAGACTCATTAGCCGCTTCACCGACCGTTGTTGCCGATTCCCAGATGCCGTCGTCGACACCCACCAGTGACCCTGGCGCTTCATCCTCTGGTGCCAGTAGTCATGAACCTGCCTAAGTGGTTACCTCTGACAGAGCCAAGGACCTCCAGGAGATTCTAGCTCCACTTGCCCTCGAACCCTCGGAGCCACAGCACCATCCCGGTGGTGCTGTGATTCCCGCAGATCTTGGGGAAGGTCCAGTCCGTAATGAGCATAACCATTGGTGCCGAAGCACTCCTGACAGAGGATGGCCGCCCGAGGAGAGCCAGTACAGTCACCCGTGCAGCCACCTCCACATGATTCGCCGACCCATCCTCCGCTGACTCTTTACCCGACGACACCTCCTCAGACAACTCCAGTGATGATGATTCTGATGAGGACCCTGATGATACACCTGTACAGCCACCCTCTACCCCACCGAAGAAGCGGTACCATTTTGATGGTACCGTCATTCCAGGGATCAACGGAGGTCGGCATTCACTGACGCATATGGACGGCGTCGTAAGGTTACCGCCCGAAAGCGGCTTGTGCCGTCTCCTGCTGATCCCTTCATCCGTAAGCCTTACCACTTCGCAGCTTCTACTTCTGGAGCCGGACCGTCTGCACCACCGGCACCACCTGCACCACCAGCACCGCCTGCCCCACCATCTCCCACTATCGAGGAACTGACAAGGGAGGTGGAATCCTCCGTGCTCGGGTAGCTGAGCTCGAGGACCAGATGTCTCATGTTTTGGACATCCTACACCCACCTTCACCATAGGACCTTTGTAGTAGATTTCATTATGTAATCTCATTTGTAGTTTTATGTTTCACTTATGTATTGTACGAACCTATACGAATGTATGCAACTTATTATTATTAACAAATGGAACTTTGCGTTATTTAATTCCTGCACGGTGTTCTATTTACGTTACTGTTTGATGATTCTGTGGTATTTGTCCCTAGATGCATTACTTAATAAACATGTGTTGTGTTGATTCCATGTCGGTTACCATGTATTGTATTATTATTTATTGAATACTGGATTTTGACTTGAGTCAAAAATTTTGTTTAGAACGTCATGGCCAACGGACGATCAACACCCACTGCAGCCCAAATCGAGGATATGATCAATGAACGAGTCGCCGCAGCTTTAGCGGAAAGAAACCTCCAAGCTCCACCACCACCGGTTATCCAGGCCATTCGTAATGGATGCACATACAAAGAGTTTCAAAGCTGCAAACCCCACAACTTTAGTGGAACGGAGGGACCAGTTGGTCTCACTCGGTGGTTTGAGAAATTAGAATCTGTGTTTCGAGTTAGTAACTGCCTAGAGGCAAGAAAAACCAAGTTTGCTTCATGTACGCTGTCTGACGGCGCACTAACTTGGTGGAACACGTTGGCTCAAGCAAAGGGTATTGATGAGGCGTTTGCTACCCATGAGAGGAATTCAAAGGGGCCCTAATTGAAGAATATTTCCCTAGGACTGAGATCCAGAAAATGGAGATGGAGTTTATGCAGTTGAAGGTTGTGGGAAACGATCTCGATGGTTACAACCGTAGGTATCTAGAATTAGCCCTGATGTGTCCTACCATGGTTACCCCGGAGTTTAAACGTATGGAAAGGTATTTGTGGGGACTTCCTAAGTCCATTAAGGGAAATATCACCTCGTCTAAGCCACCCAATGTCCTGGAAGCAATGCGCATGGCGAATACCTTAATGAACCAAATCATCATCGATGAACCGGAAAAGGCAAAATTCGAAGCGGGTATGTAAGACCCGAATATTTATCTTGCTTGTTTGTGTATTAAGACGTTCGAGATTGGGTTTCGCGGATTATTTATATAAAGTTTAAAATGCAAAAGAATCTGTTTCAGTCAGGTCGCGCGCCGCGCGGGGATTCGGCGCGCCGCGCCGTTTGCTGCTGACAGAATCCCTTGTTTTTAATTGGTTTAAATGAAGGGCAAATGGGTAATTTCACTTGAGGCCGGATTTGTGAGGCTTATGAGCTAGTTTGGATCAGTTTTGGATCCCATTCACATCCACTCATCATCTTCATCCATTTTTAGAGAGAGAGTAAGAGTTTAGAGAGAGATTGGAGGTTTTGGTGAGGAAGAAGCTCGAATCGTTCAAAGTCTCGGGTTTTAAAGTTGTTCCTTTCGTTCTCGGCTACACGGTGATAGTATTGGTAAGCTCAAACTCCGAATTTCAATTATCTAATTTGATATTCAAGTTAGGGTTTTGAGTTAATTTGTTGTAAAACCCTTTTAGGTGATGAAGTGACTTTAGTGATGCTAGTAATCGGGTTTATTGTTATTGTTGGTGGATTTCGGTTTGGTGAACAAATTGGTTATGTTTAGAACTTGAAATTGGGTTTAATCACTAGGTTTAGTGATTGTGGAAGTATTGAAACCTATTTAGGGTTATTTGGTTGACTAACTTTGACCTTGGGTCAAATTAGGGTTTGGTGGTGATTATGACCCAATTGGCGATTTAATGAAGTTTATAAACTTAAAATGGATTAAGTTGAAGTATAAAACCGAGTTAAATGTGTTTTGGTGTCAAAACTTGTAAAGAATGAGATTTTGACCTTTATGGGTCAAAATTAGGGTTTAAGTGTCATTTTGGGCAAGATAGGTGTTTAACACCTATGATCGGGTTTAATTGGCGTATTAAGACCATTCTCACTTGTGTTAGTGATTATTGATTAGTTTTGGGCACGGTTTGTGCTTGGAAGTGCATTTGGGTCGAAATTGCACTAAGTGACGAATTGGGTTGATTTGTAAATCCACTCTAAGTGTATTGTTGTAATTGTGATAATGGAATAGGTATTTTCCATTGGCGAGTTGCGGATTACTTGGAAGCTTTCTTCAAGACTTCAAGGTGAGTGATATTATCCTATGTACATATGTATGTGTAGGATGGGTGCGGGTCGGGTGAAGTGAATCTCGGCTATAGAGCTCACTTCACGTGTAGGTGGACTTGATGGACTTTTGTATAAGTCCAATTGGCACGGTTGTGCGTTTTGGTTGACCATCTTTGGCGAAGTACACGTTCGTGTGTACATTATCACACGTGATTGTGATTTGGATGTTGTGGCCCCGATGTGGTGGATTATATAATCCCGTGACCGTGGGTTTGAGTTGGAGAAGTGAATCGCGTGTGGTTTCGGATTCACGATGACGCGTGTAGTTTCGGTCATCTTATCGAATGAATCTCGTGTAGTTCGGATTCATGGTGACTCGTGTAGTTCGGTCATCTTATTGAGGTAGTAATCTCGTGTGGTTTCGGATTACTAAGGCTCGTGTAGTTCGGCCAACCTCGATGTGGTGAAGATAGTAATCTCGTGTGGTTTCGGATTACTAAGGCTCGTGTAGTTCGGCCAATCTTCATTGTGGTATTTGGTTCTCGGTATTGGGTTAAGGTGTTAACCTTGTTCGTTTATATTATTATATATTAATGTATTGTTGTGTTGTAGCTAACCCTCCGGGTGTAGCTATTTGGCGTTGTTCACATCGTCGTTGGTGAACTTATATTGTTATTGTATCTTTAGCTCGTTGCTTAGAGATCGTACGGTATGCTTAGTGTAGTGCCTTATATGGATGCCTCGGTATGCGGTATTTGTTATTTTGTGGCGTGTCCATTTTATACATATATATGTATGTAGTATATTATCATTCACTAAGCATTAGCTTACCCTCTCGTTGTTGACTCTTTTTATAGATTGCATGCGGATGGTGGCTCGGGTAAGCGCGAGGATTAGAGGACTTGCATAGTTTGCGTAGAAGGCTTGCTTTTGGATTTATTAGGATTGGGTAGCGTGTCCCCAATCGCCATGCTCGGCTTTGTTTTGTATTAAAAGTCTTATGGTCGAAAATTGTATTTTGGTACTTAAGGGGTAATTTGGGTCAATGTGGGCCCCGCTTCGTAAACTCAATTTTATTAATTAAACGTGCTAGTTTTTCATATATGAAGTCATGGTTAAAAGCGTTTTAGCTAAATGTGTCGGGAACTAGTCAAACATTTTCATTAAATTGACTTCCGGGGACAGCGGGCTGTCCAGGTGGTTTGGCGCGCCGCGCGGCCACCTGGCGCGCCGCGCAGATGGCCTGCACCAGAAATTTTTTTTTGTTTAAAATTTCGTCGTGTTTGGTCGGTTACGGTTTGGGTTGTTACAAGTGGTATCAGAGCATGGTCTAAGGGATTTAGGTGACTTGAGATAGGTGCCTAGACTTAGACTTTTGTGTGTGCTTAATTTGTTGCGGGACTTGTAGGATTACGGGTCGGAATGGGTTTAGTTAGTGCCTTGTTTATAGGTTGACTAACGTTTATATTAGTAATGCGGATATTATTAATATGCTCTTGTGTTGTGATAGTAATTCTCGCGTGTGCTTCTATCGCGTAGAATTCTGGTTGTGTTTGTTTATATCATCGAGCGAGGCGGTCGTTGTACTAACAAGTCGATGCGGCGTGTGTGCGTAATAAGAACTTGCAGACCTTATTACGGGTGCAAATCGTGTCTAACGAGTGATGTACGACGAGTGCTTAGCAAGATGGGTCGGGGTTGTGCGTGTTTACTTATACGTTCGTGATCTAATCGTTTTGCATTCCTTAGAATGGCGACGGGAAGTGGGATCGATACGAACGACGCGGAGTTTAACGCTAGAATTGCGGCCGCCGTTGCGGAGCAAATGCGTGGGTTGGAAGAAAGAATGGAAAGGAAGTATTCCGAACTTCAAAGTAGTAGTGAAATGGAGCGTTATCTTAAAAGCTTCATGAGGACTAAACCCCCGATGTACGACGGAAAACCGGATCCTTTGGTGAGCACAACATGGATTTCGGATGTCGAAGGGTGTTTTCGTACTATTGATTGCCCTCCCGAGAGGAAGACGAGACTCGCTACGAGTTTGTTGCGGGGTAGGGCAAGGGATTGGTTGGATGGTAAGATTGATCTTGTCGGTGGTGAGACGTTTATGGCCTTATCATGGGACGAGTTTAAGGAAGAATTCTTTGAGGAGTTCCGGACTTCGGCCGATTTGTGGGAATTGCGTAATGAGTTGCGAAATTTGCGACAAGGATCTATGGATTTGAGTACTCTTAAGACGACCTTTATGGCGAAGGCTCGTTTTTGTCCGGAGTATTTGGGGAATGATCGTTTGTTGATGGGGGATTTCTATCGGACCTTGAATGATGACTTGAAAAGTAGGATTAGTCGGGGTCAAGCGAAATCGTTTTCGGAATTATTCGACTTGGCTAGAGGTTTCGAGTCGTATTCACGATCGAAGAGGGGTGAATCTTCAAGTGAGAAAAGAGTTGTTTCTTATGGTGCTCCGAGTAAGAGGACTAAGGGTCCGAGTGTGAGCACGGGTGGTACGCGAACGGGTATATCGGATTCTAGTACGGCTAGATGTTACAATTGTGGCGTAAGGGGTCACAAGTCTTGGGAATGTTCGGTACCAAAGGGTGGTAGTATGGTGTGCTTCAATTGCCAAAAGGAAGGACATCGTAAGTCGGAATGTCCCAAGTTAGCGGGGACGGGTGCGAAGAGGAGACGTTAAGGTACGTTTAATTTTGATAAATATGTCTTTTGATTATTTATTAAATGCCGTTTGAGTTTGAGTTGCATGCCTTTGTTGTGTATGTTATGCTATGGGTGACGTTCCTAATGGAAGTACCCTAAGGTGATGTTTGATTGTCGGGCGAAGGGCGTAAGACTTGGTGCAACCAAGCGTTCCTTAGTATTTGGGGTATGTTTCTACCAAGCCACGGAAATGGTTTTGGTGTTCGATTGTTAAGCGCGTGTTCGCTTGCGTGTCGAAGTTGACGAATCATGAGGTTCGTCGGTTGGTTGGAACCCTTGAGATTGAGTGTTTTAAATCTCGATGGGCGTTGGTAATGGAGTCTTTATGACGCGACGTTAGGTGCCTCTTTTATACCTACTAGCGTGGTGTCGACTCCGATTGTGTTGTAGTTACATTGTACTTAGGGTACCGGGAGGAACCCTTAAGTATACGGGTGACTCGGTGAAATTGACAACTATAGTAATTGGATGATTGCGAGGGTGTAGTTTGTGTAATGCGTGGTACACTTTTCGTTCGAAATGTTTAAGGATTGTTTGAAATCCTTCGTATGCTCAAGGTTGGAGCAAGGTGTAGTGATGGGTCGTGAGTACCCAATCGCTGGTAAAGTCTACCTTTGGTAGCATTGTACGGTTGTACGAGTGTGATATAGGAACGTGGTTCCAAGAGGGGGAGTCGCATTTCCGCACGAGGAAGTTTTAGTGTGATATTTCGGATGATGTTTTTAGTAGATCCGGAAATTTCGTCGAGACCTAGTTTTGGTCAACTTGTGGTAGAGTACAATTTTGGTTAAATTGTACTTATGATATTGGATTGGAATTACCACTGAGGTGGTAATGTGGTAAATCTCGTTGAGAGATAATGGACGTGTTTGGTGAGCAAGGTGAAATCCTTCGGTTAAGGGAGGTGTGTGTCGGATTCTCTTTTGGGGAATCATTGTTTGGTACCTATGTTTGATATAGGTGGTTCTTGCCCGATTGTGGGGATGGTTAGTGGTATCCGTTAGGATTCACTATAGTGTAGCAGGGCGCGATGTTGCACTACTCGTTGTTTGAGGCCGAAAGTGCGTATGTGATCGATGAAGCATGATCTTTAGGGTCCGCTGACTTCATCGTGGTATTGATGATTTATGAAGCATGACCTTCGGGGTCCGCTGACTTCATTATGGTACGGTTGAGTGATGGAGCATGATCTTTAGGGTCCGCTGACTTCATCACGGGAGTACGTGATCGGTGAAGCATGATCTTCGGGTCCGCTGACTTTATCCGGTGTTGAGATTTAGTGAAGCATGATCTTCGGGTCCGCTGACTTCGCCATAGTAGTGGATCGCGTGTGGTTTCGGATTCACGATGACGCGTGTGGTTTCGGTCATCATATTGTGGAAGTGGATCGCGTGTGGTTTCGGATTCACAAATGACTCGTGTGGTTTCGGTCATTGTATTGAGGAGTGAGTCTCGTGTAGTTCGGATTCACAATTGACTCGTGTAGTTCTGTCATTCCTCCGGGATAGTGACTCTCGTGTAGTTCGGATTCACTATGGCGCGTGTAGTTCGGCCATTCCCGATTGTTGTTGTGTTGAAGGTAGTGAGTCGCGTGTAGTTCGGATTCACTAAGGCGCGTGTGTTTTCGGCCAGCCTTCGTGTGTTGTGTGATCCATTGGTTGTTTGATACACCGATGGTGGGGTCGTAAGGACCGTGTTGTTTGATCTATCGGTTGTTTGATACACCGATGGTGGGGTCGTGAGGACCATGTTGTGTGATTAGTGATGCGATAGCCGTGTTTCGCTCACATGTTGTTACGGGTGTGACGAAAGTCGATTTTGTACACCTTGGTTTAGCGTTGCCATCATCGTTTTGGACGCTATCGGTTTTAGCCGTTTGTTATGATGTTACGGTAGTTGCGCTTTGGTCGTATTGCGCACTACAAGGGATGTTAGTGGTTGGTGTTGTCCGTAAGGATTCGTTTGGTTCGGTCTTCATCGTTTCGGGTTGTTGACCTTAGGTTGAGACTTGGTTGCTTTTAGCGTTGTACTCGGTAATAGTACGCTAAGGGATTTATATCTCGGTACGAGATTGGTTGAGTTTTCCTGATGTTAGGGAATGAGCATGGTTTTAGTGCTCGGATTGTGGTTTTGATAAATCGCGGGTGACGATTTAGTTGTGGAAGGCGATTCGTTGGAAAGGAATTGCTTAGGAAAGTCGGATTGGGACTTATGTCGAGGACCGTAGGGTGAGGTCCACTTGGTTAAGTGATGAGGATCACGAGGACGTGATCGAGTTTAAGTGGGGGAGAGTTGTAAGACCCGAATATTTATCTTGCTTGTTTGTGTATTAAGACGTTCGAGATTGGGTTTCGCGGATTATTTATATAAAGTTTAAAATGCAAAAGAATCTGTTTCAGTCAGGTCGCGCGCCGCGCGGGGATTCGGCGCGCCGCGCCGTTTGCTGCTGACAGAATCCCTTGTTTTTAATTGGTTTAAATGAAGGGCAAATGGGTAATTTCACTTGAGGCCGGATTTGTGAGGCTTATGAGCTAGTTTGGATCAGTTTTGGATCCCATTCACATCCACTCATCATCTTCATCCATTTTTAGAGAGAGAGTAAGAGTTTAGAGAGAGATTGGAGGTTTTGGTGAGGAAGAAGCTCGAATCGTTCAAAGTCTCGGGTTTTAAAGTTGTTCCTTTCGTTCTCGGCTACACGGTGATAGTATTGGTAAGCTCAAACTCCGAATTTCAATTATCTAATTTGATATTCAAGTTAGGGTTTTGAGTTAATTTGTTGTAAAACCCTTTTAGGTGATGAAGTGACTTTAGTGATGCTAGTAATCGGGTTTATTGTTATTGTTGGTGGATTTCGGTTTGGTGAACAAATTGGTTATGTTTAGAACTTGAAATTGGGTTTAATCACTAGGTTTAGTGATTGTGGAAGTATTGAAACCTATTTAGGGTTATTTGGTTGACTAACTTTGACCTTGGGTCAAATTAGGGTTTGGTGGTGATTATGACCCAATTGGCGATTTAATGAAGTTTATAAACTTAAAATGGATTAAGTTGAAGTATAAAACCGAGTTAAATGTGTTTTGGTGTCAAAACTTGTAAAGAATGAGATTTTGACCTTTATGGGTCAAAATTAGGGTTTAAGTGTCATTTTGGGCAAGATAGGTGTTTAACACCTATGATCGGGTTTAATTGGCGTATTAAGACCATTCTCACTTGTGTTAGTGATTATTGATTAGTTTTGGGCACGGTTTGTGCTTGGAAGTGCATTTGGGTCGAAATTGCACTAAGTGACGAATTGGGTTGATTTGTAAATCCACTCTAAGTGTATTGTTGTAATTGTGATAATGGAATAGGTATTTTCCATTGGCGAGTTGCGGATTACTTGGAAGCTTTCTTCAAGACTTCAAGGTGAGTGATATTATCCTATGTACATATGTATGTGTAGGATGGGTGCGGGTCGGGTGAAGTGAATCTCGGCTATAGAGCTCACTTCACGTGTAGGTGGACTTGATGGACTTTTGTATAAGTCCAATTGGCACGGTTGTGCGTTTTGGTTGACCATCTTTGGCGAAGTACACGTTCGTGTGTACATTATCACACGTGATTGTGATTTGGATGTTGTGGCCCCGATGTGGTGGATTATATAATCCCGTGACCGTGGGTTTGAGTTGGAGAAGTGAATCGCGTGTGGTTTCGGATTCACGATGACGCGTGTAGTTTCGGTCATCTTATCGAATGAATCTCGTGTAGTTCGGATTCATGGTGACTCGTGTAGTTCGGTCATCTTATTGAGGTAGTAATCTCGTGTGGTTTCGGATTACTAAGGCTCGTGTAGTTCGGCCAACCTCGATGTGGTGAAGATAGTAATCTCGTGTGGTTTCGGATTACTAAGGCTCGTGTAGTTCGGCCAATCTTCATTGTGGTATTTGGTTCTCGGTATTGGGTTAAGGTGTTAACCTTGTTCGTTTATATTATTATATATTAATGTATTGTTGTGTTGTAGCTAACCCTCCGGGTGTAGCTATTTGGCGTTGTTCACATCGTCGTTGGTGAACTTATATTGTTATTGTATCTTTAGCTCGTTGCTTAGAGATCGTACGGTATGCTTAGTGTAGTGCCTTATATGGATGCCTCGGTATGCGGTATTTGTTATTTTGTGGCGTGTCCATTTTATACATATATATGTATGTAGTATATTATCATTCACTAAGCATTAGCTTACCCTCTCGTTGTTGACTCTTTTTATAGATTGCATGCGGATGGTGGCTCGGGTAAGCGCGAGGATTAGAGGACTTGCATAGTTTGCGTAGAAGGCTTGCTTTTGGATTTATTAGGATTGGGTAGCGTGTCCCCAATCGCCATGCTCGGCTTTGTTTTGTATTAAAAGTCTTATGGTCGAAAATTGTATTTTGGTACTTAAGGGGTAATTTGGGTCAATGTGGGCCCCGCTTCGTAAACTCAATTTTATTAATTAAACGTGCTAGTTTTTCATATATGAAGTCATGGTTAAAAGCGTTTTAGCTAAATGTGTCGGGAACTAGTCAAACATTTTCATTAAATTGACTTCCGGGGACAGCGGGCTGTCCAGGTGGTTTGGCGCGCCGCGCGGCCACCTGGCGCGCCGCGCAGATGGCCTGCACCAGAAATTTTTTTTTGTTTAAAATTTCGTCGTGTTTGGTCGGTTACGGTTTGGGTTGTTACAGGGTAGTAGTGATAAGCATAAGTGGGATAACAACAAGGGGATGGCCTATGATCAAACCCCCACTAAGAGGCACAACAATGGTGGGAATCCCAACCCAAACACAAGCTCAAACCCGAACTACAAGGGTACCTTACCGCAATGCAAAAGGTGTTACAAGCACCATACCGGGTATTGTAATGTAGTTTGTGAAAAGTGCCAACGGACTGGACATATCGGTAAGGACTGCAAGGTCACCACCCTGAATGTGAAGGCGAACCCTAATGGACCGAAAAAGTGCTACGAATGCTGACAGACGGGCCACTTCAGAAATGTGTGTCCCAACAAAAGAAAGGACGGCGGACCACCGCGTGGCAGAGCTTTCAATGTTAATGCAAGGGACGCTCGTGAGAACCCTGACTTGGTGACAGGTATATTCACTATCAACAATCTATTAGCTTCTATCTTATTCGATACTTGTGCCGATAGGAGTTATGTATGTAGACACTTTTGCGATAAGATAAATTGGTCATTAGTTCCTTTAAAGAAGAGTATTCTTGTAGAGGTAGCCAATGGAAAACTTGAGAAAGTTGACCATATTAGTCGAGGAGCTAATATCAACATAGCTGGTGTGGATTTTGAGATTGACTTGATACCCATTAAGTTGGGAAGCTTTGATGTTATTGTCGGTATGGACTGGTTGACCAAGATTAGGACCGACATTATTTGTGGAGATAAAGCTCTTCGTATACCACACGGAGATGGTGAGCCACTGACCATTTACGGAGAGAGATGTACCTCGAAGCTGAATCTCATTAGTTGTGTGAAAGCGCAAAAGATCATGAAGAAAGGACGTCTTGCTGTTCTAGCACATGTAAAAACGGTAGAAACCGAGGAGAAGAGTGTGAACGATGTTCGTGTTGTGAACGAGTTTTCAGATGTCTTCCCGGAAGAATTGCCTGGATTACCGCCAACGAGGGCAGTAGAGTTTTAGATCGATTTAGTACCAGGAGCTGCACTTGTAGCTCGCGCACCTTATCGACTCGCACCTTCTGAGATGCAAGAATTGCAGAGCCAATTACAAGAACTGCTAGACCGTGGATTTATCCAACCAAGTTTCTCGCCTTGGGGCGCACCTGTTTTATTTGTAAAGAAGAAGGATGGATCTTTCCGTATGTGTATCGACTACCGTGAACTCAACAAATTGACGATCAAGAATCGGTATCCTCTTCCCCAAATTGATGATCTTTTTGATCAACTACAAGGATCGAGCGTCTACTCTAAGATCGATTTGCGATCCAGTTATCACCAGTTGAGGGTGAAAGAGAGCGATGTGATGAAGACTGCATTCAGAGCCCGTTATGGTCATTATGAGTTTCTCATGATGCCATTCGGTTTAACCAACGCACCTGCCGTATTTATGGACCTCATGAATCGTGTCTGCAAGCTATACCTGGATAAGTTCGTTTTCGTCTTCATAGATGATATCCTCATCTACTCTAAAAGCAAAGAAGAACATGAGCAACATCTTCGTCTAGTGCTTGAACTCTTGAGACAAGAGCAACTTTATGCGAAATTCTCCAAGTGTAAATTTTGGTTGAAGGAAGTCCAATTTCTGGGTCATGTTGTGAGCGACCAGGGTATCAAAGTTGATCCTGCCAAGATTGAAGCTATCAGCAAGTGGGAAACCCCCACTACTCTACCTTATAGTCGCCAATTTTTAGGTCTCGCAGGTTACTACCGAAGATTTATTGAAGGATTTTCTCTGATTGCGCGTCCTTTGACCGCACTGACTCACAAAGGGAAGAAGTTCATTTGGGAACCCGCACATGAATCAGCATTTTAAACCTTGAAGCAGAAGTTGACCATCGCACATATCTTATCTCTTCCTGAAGGCAGTGATGATATCCTTGTATATTGCGATGCCTCGAAAAGTGGTTTTGGTTGCGTATTGATGCAAAGATCGAAGGTTATTGCTTATGCTTCTCGTCAACTGAAGATTCACGAGCGAAATTACACTACGCACGATCTCGAGCTTGGAGCCATTGTCTTTGCATTAAAATTGTGGAGACACTATCTTTATGGAACTAAGAGCACTATCTTCACCGACCACAAAAGCCTCCAGCACATCTTTGATCAGAAGCAACTGAATATGAGACAGCGTCGATGGATCGAGACGCTGAACGACTATGATTGTGAACTTCGTTATCATCCTGGTAAGGCAAATGTTGTAGCTGACGCTTTAAGCCGAAAGGAGAGAACGGCACCTCTTCGTGTCCGAGCCTTGAACATCACCATCCATTCAAACCTCAATAGCCAGATCCGAGTAGCCAAAGATGAGGCTCTCAAGGAGGAGAATATATCTCATAAACACTTGAACATTCTCGTCTCGCGATTCGAGGTCAAGGAGACAGGACTTCGGTACTTCGTCGAAAGAATTTAGGTACCTTGTTATGGAGATCTACGGAACCTTATACTTGATGAAGCCCACAAATCGAGATATTCGATTCATCCCGGAGCGGGCAAAATGTACCACGATCTTAAAGAACAGTATTGGTGGCCTAATCTTAAGAAGGACGTTGAAACTTATGTTGGTAAGTGTTTGACTTGTTCGAAAGTTAAGGCCGAACATCAAAGACCTTCTGGATTACTTCAATAACCGGAAATCCCACAATGGAAGTGGGAGAGGATAACAATGGACTTCATTACTAAGCTACCAAAGACGGTGGGCGGATACGATACCATCTGGGTTATCGTTGACCGTCTCACTAAATCTGCACACTTCTTAGCCATGAAGGAGACGGATACGATGGAGAGACTTGCTCAACTGTACATCAAGGAGGTTGTATCTCGTTATGGTGTACCTTTATCGATCATCTCAGATCGCGATCCCCGTTTTGCTTCTAGATTTTGGCGTTCTTTAAAAGAAGCCATGGGAACTCGTCTCGACATGAGTACTGCATACCACCCACAGACCGACGGGCAAAGTGAACGCACGATTCATACTTTGGAGGACATGTTGCGTGCATGTGTCATTGATTTCGGAAAGGCCTGGGAAAGGCATTTGCTGTTAGCTGAATTATCGTACAATAACAGTTACCACTCGAGCATTAATGTCGCACCTTTTGAAGCGTTGTATGGCCGCAAGTGCCGATCTCCTATTTGTTGGGCCGAAGTAGGCGAAAAGCAAATCACTGAACCCGAGGTAGTCCATGAAACAACGGAGAAGATTGCCCAGATTCAAGCGAGACTTAAGACGGCTCGTGATCGCCAAAAGAGTTATGCCGACCTAAAATGTAAAGACTTTGAATTCAACGACGGTGACCGTGTAATGTTGAAGGTTGTACCGTGGAAAGGTGTGATTCGTTTTGGAAAACGTGGAAAGTTAAACCCACGATACATTGGTCCTTTTGAAATCTTGGAACGTGTTGGACCCGTTGCTTATCGTTTAGATCTTCCAACACAATTAAGCTCAGTTCATCCTACCTTCCACGTGTCAAACTTGAAGAAGTGTCTTGTTGCACTGAAACTTATCATACCACTGGAAGAACTTACGATTGATGACAAACTCCACTTCGTGAAGAGCCTATCGAAATTATGCACCGTGAGGTCAAAACTTTGAAACGCAACAAGATTCCGATCGTCCGAGTACGTTGGAATGCCAAACGAGGACCCGAGTTTACCTGGGAGCGAGAGGATCAAATGATTCAGAAGTATCCTCACCTTTTCCCAACTCCTCCATCTACCTCAGCTTAAAATTTCGTGACAAAATTTTCTTTAACAGGTGGGTAATGTAACAACCCGGAATTTTCCAACGTTTATTATTAATATTTATTATTAATACTTGTGCTTTAATAAATGTTTTTATATACATTTACTTGTTACCGTATTTAACTTTCCATGGCTCGACTAGTCTTTGTGACATGCGTACTTTTCTCAAATAATATTTTTGAATATTATTTACATTCATGATTAATTTTTATTAATCATTTTTAATTAACTAAGATTAGTGGTTAACTACTTGGGCTTTTATTTACTTGTTGGTAACTTGGGCTTGGACTTTTATTTTATGGCTAGTAAGCCCACCCTACACATTATTGGACTTGTAAGCCCAACATATTAACTAGTATTACATTAAGTATAAGCATGGATTAATTAGCTTAATTTAGAGACAAACCTTACAAGCATGCTACACCTTTCTCCATACACTTTAACCTTATTACTCTTCCTTGCTTTTCCCATCCTTCCCATGTTAGAAAGCAAGTTTTGACTTCCCCCTTATACTCCAAAAACTGTCGGCCAAATAGGGAGCATGGGGAGTTCCTTTTTTTTCATTTTACTTGTTATTTACTAACTAGCTTCATCTCATTCTTCACACACACACAAAATACTCACAACATTCTCTCAACTTTCTCTCTTTTCTTGTAAGTAAAAGGTTTCATTTTCTTCTTTCTTTTCTTTCAAAAACCGAAACCTTAAGCACTCATCATCATCATTGTTAGTTTTTAGTTGTTACTTGTTTGTTGTAAAGATCAAGTTTCTTAGCTTGAATCTTCATGGATCTTGGTTACTTCTTTTATTGATGAAGAACTAAGAACAAGAACTCAAACTTGTTAGTTTGAAGTTCTACATTTAAGTGTTTTCAAGACTAATAGTTCATAAGTTTATAATCTTCTTTGTTTTCATGTTTGTAGACTTGAATTCTTAAGATTCAAAACCTTAGTTTGAATCTTCTCAAGTATGAAGCAAATATAAACATAATACTTGTAGATCTAGTTTATTTCTTCATTCTTACTTACTTTAAATTTGTGTTTGATTGTTCATGGTCAAGTATTACTAGTTAAAACTTGATCTCATACTTCTTGAAACCAAAGTTAACTTTGTAAGTTCAAGAACATGGAAGTTTAACTTTCTAGTTACAACTTCATATACTTATGTTAGATTTAACTTAAGAACCTTAGATCTAGACTTTTGGGTCTAGGATCTTCAAGATCTAACTAAGAACTATGTTCTACAACCTAAGATCTTATTTGCTTAATTTTAATTTCAAGTTGTAGCTTAATATTACTTGTATAACTCTTGTATGTGTTGGATCTAAGATTTGGATGTAACTTTGGTTCATAAAACTTCATACAACTCTTAAGTGAGTTGTGCTACATGTCTTAGACTTACACTTGTGTCATGATAGCCAAAACTTGGTTAATATTACTTTTAGAGTTCATGTATGTGTCGGATCTAAGATCTTGATGTAACTTTGGTTCATCAAACTACATACAACACTTAATTAAGTTGTGCAACTTATCTTAGACTTACACTAGTATTATGATGGACAAACCTTGGTTAAGATGATTCAAACACATCAACGAGTTGTACACTTGAAGCTATATGCATCAAGGATGAGAACCGGGATGAGCATCAAGCACCAAGAACCCACCGGAACACTCTAACTTACTGTTTTCTGGGACTGACCCGACCACCTGGGCTACTATAAAGCTGATTTTCAGTTATCTCTGTTCGAGTAGATAATTTTTCGTTTAAGACTCATCTTAATCCGAGTTACGGTTTTAGATCTATGGCCCTTCGAGTGTCACTATGTCCTTTTAACATTGTGCTGAAAATTCTGACCTACTCGCACTTAAACCGTCGCCACGGTCAAACGAAGACGAGTTTGGTTCTGGAATTTATACATCAACTAAAGGACTCATATACGGAGCCATGGCTACTGGTCTCACCTCATTTCAGTAGGTATAGAGGTTGTGGTGACTGATCGGAGTCAGCCTTTGTTTTAAACTCGTTTCTAGAATGAAACTTACTTTATACTTTTTGTTTGATGATGAATGATGATGACCCTTAAGACCTAATTTACATACTTATAAACCTATTGGGACAATTTACTGACTTAGTAACTTTTGACTTAGGTTGAGGACCTTCCGGACCTACATACTTGCTTACTTTCCCGAGTCAACTTTTCTACTACTTTACCACTGTGAGTTATAGCATCCCTTTTTACTTTAACTATTTTGGGAACTGAGAATACATGCGCATTTTACGTTTTACAAACTAGGAATGAGAACTTAAACTTTATATATGTGTGGGTTATACAACGGCATAAACATTCCCTTTAGCTCGGTAACGTTTAATCATTGGTTTTTAAACCGGTGAACGCGAATCTTAGATATGGATCCATAGGGTTTGACATCCCTACTCGGGCTAGTCGCGCTAGCATTTAATGAGTGTTTAATACTTTGTAAACATACGCACTCACCAAGTGTACTTTCAAGGGGTTATAAACGTTAAGTTAGTTACCAAGTGCTCACGGTTAAACATATACTTTACATACTGTTTTGAAACGCTCTTTGTAGCACTGAAATCTCGTGGCCTACCTTACATTACTGTCATACTTAAACTATAGCTCACCAACCTTTGTGTTGACGTTTTTAAGCATGTTTTTCTCAGGTGCTTAAGGTTGCTTCCGCTGTTGTACTAGTCATGCCTCGTAGACTTCCGTTGTGCTTTACTAGAGATGTCACCGCATGAAACACTTTATCTTGCATATAAATTTTAATACTTTTGAAACAATGATTTGTAACGATCTAAGGGTAACGCACTATTATATTTGCTTCTGTTCATAGAAGCATACTTTTGGTTGTAAAACATTTGGTGTTGGTTATGACGTCACCTTTTATCATGAATGCAAACTTGTTTTGAAAACGCATATAGTGTTTGACCTTGTAATGATCATGTTGTTGATGGTCCGTACATGTTGATTTAGTACGGGGCATCACAGTGTGATCTATTGGTTTTTTTATACGCCAATGGTGGGGTCGTAAGGACCATTTTTGGTGTGAATAGTGATGCAATAGTCGTATTTTGCTCACGTGTTTGCAGTAGTTGCGTATTAGACGTGTTTGTGCACTACAAGGGATGTTAAGTGGTAAGTGTTATCCATTAGATTTCACTTTTATTTGGTCTTCATCGCTTAGATGGTTGACTTTAGTTTGGGACGTGTTTATTTTTAGCATTGTACTTGGTATGGTACGCTAAAGGGTTGATATCTCGGTACGCGATTGGTGGAGTTTTTCCCGATATGAGGGATTAAGCAAGCTTTAGTGCTCGAATTTGTGAACTTGATAAATCGCGAATGAAGATTTAGTTGTTAAGGGTAACTCTATGAGAAGAATTGCCTAGAGGACTTGGAAGGATACGTGGCGATTTCGCGTATTTTAAGTTATCGTTATAGACTTCGAATGATCTGTGCATTGCATGTCTCGAAATGCGTGCACATGTATATTTTGGTAAATGGGTTTACCTCCGGATTAATGAGAAATGTGTTGGAAGTCAGATTGGAACGATTGTTCGAGAACCATAGCGTGTAGGTTCAGATTGATTAGGTGATTAGGATCACAAGGACGTGATCGAAATAAGTGGGGGAGAGTTGTAATACCCCGTTTTCCCCATTTATGATATGTAGGTGTGTCGTGTATGTACGACTAGTGTATGAAGGATTCGAGGCGTATTCGTGTGTTAAAGTTCTTGCACGCGAGAAAATGATCAGACCGCGCTATATGTCGCGGCGCGGAGAGGGGTGTCGTGGCGCGACAAACCAAACAAATCAGAATCAGGAGACATGGTAAGGCAGGCATCAAATCGCGTTAAATTTCTCGGCGCGAAGATTAGGGCCGCGACGCGGCGTTCTGGGCGGACTGGTACCAGGTTTTTGTAATTTTAAATGAGGTTCAAAGGCATTTTGGTCATTTCGCGTGTGAACCAGATTTGAGATCTTAATCTCATCCATTCATTTCATTTCCTTATTTCTTTTTCCTTTTTCTTCCTCATTTTCTCTCTTTTCTTCATTTCTTCAAATCATTCTAGAGGGATTTTGGAAAGGAAGATTCGTGATTCGATCTTTGGCGTAAGAGGCAACTTTGTTCTCCTCGTTCATAGCTTCAAGGTTGTAGTGACCCGAACTTTTCCATGTTTATTTATATTAATTGAATTTGATAATTACATGATTAAGTGTTTTCAACATGTTAAGCAATCAAACTTGTTAAGACGTGATTAATTGAAATAGGTTTCATATAGACAATTGACCACCCAAGTTGACCGGTGATTCACGAACGTTAAAACTTGTAAAAAGTATATGATGACATATATATGGTTACATATATAGTTAACATGATATTATGATAAGTAAGTATCTCATTAGGTATTTTAACTATGTGTATATACATAAAAATGAGAATATTGAATTAAGAAAACTCAAAAACGATATATATAACGATTATCATTATAACAACGTCTTACTAAATACATATGAATCATAATAAGATATTGATACACTATGTTTAATCATGAAATGATATGTAAACATGTCATTAAGTGTATTAACAATTAACTACATATGTAAAAACAAGACTACTAACTTAATGATTTCGAAACGAGACATATATGTAACGATTGTCGTTGTAACAACATTGAACTATATACATATCATACTAAGATATATTAATATATCATAATATCATGATAATGTAATAATTTGACATCTCTTTAGATATTATAAACAATGGATTAACAATATTTAACAAGATCGTTAACCTAAAGGTTTCAAAACAACATTTACATGTAACGACTAACGATGACTTAACGACTCAGTTAAAATGTATATACATGTAGTATTTTAATATGTATTCATACACTTTTGAAAGACTTCAAGACACTTATCAAAATACTTCTACTTAACAAAAATTCTTACAATTACATCCTCGTTCAGTTTCATCAACAATTCTACTCGTATGCACCTGTATTCGTACTCGTACAATACACAGCTTTTAGATGTATGTACTATTGATATATACACTCCAATTATCAGCTCTTAGCAACCCATGTGAGTCACTTAACATATGTGGGAACCATTATTTTGCAACTAGCATGAAATATCTCATAAAATTACAAAAATATTAGTAATCATTCATGACTTATTTACATGTAAACAAAATTACACATCCTTTATATCTAATCCATATACCAACGACCAAAAACACCTACAAACACTTTCATTCTTCAATTTTCTTCATCTAATTGATCTCTCTCAAGTTCTATCTTCAAGTTCTAAGTGTTCTTCATAAATTCTATAAGTTCTAGTTTCATAAAATCAAGAATACTTCCAAGTTTGCTAGCTTACTTCCAATCTTGTAAAGTGATCATCCAACCTCAAGAAATCTTTCTTATTTACAATAAGATATCTTTCTAATACAAGGTAATACTCATATTCAAACTTTGATTCAATTTCTATAACTATAACAATCTTATTTCGAGTGGAAATCTTACTTGAACTTGTTTTCGTGTCATGATTCTGCTTCACGAACTTTCAAGCCATCCAAGGATCCTTTGAAGCTAGATCTATTTTTCTCATTTCTAGTAGGTTTATCCACAAAACCTGAGGTAGTAATGATGTTCATAACATTATTTGATTCATATATATAAAACTACCTTATTCGAAGGTTTAAACTTGAAATCACTAGAACATAGTTTAGTTAATTCTAAACTTGTTCGCAAACAAAAGTTAATCCTTCTAACTTGACTTTTAAAATCAACTAAACACATGTTCTATATCTATATGATATGCTAACTTAATGATTTAAAACCTTGAAACACAAAAAACACCGTAAAACCGGACATACGCCGTCGTAGTAACACCGCGGGCTGTTTTGGGTTTGATAATTAAAAACTATGATAAACTTTGATTTAAAAGTTGTTCTTCTGGGAAAATGATTTTCCTTATGAACATGAAACTATATCCAAAAATCATGGTTAAACTCAAAGTGGAAGTATGTTTTTCAAAATGGTCATCAAGACGTCGTTCTTTCGACTGAAATGACTACCTCTTACAAAAATGACTTGTAACTTATATTTATGACTATAAACCTATACTTTTTCTGTTTAGATTCATAAAATAGAGTTCAATATGAAACCATAGCAATTTGATTCACTCAAAACGGATTTAAAACGAAGAAGTTATGGGTAAAACAAGATTGGATATATTTTGATTGTTGTAGCTACGGGAAATATTGTAACAAATCTATATTAATCATATCCTAGCTAACTTATATTGTATTATACATATATTCTAATATATTATGTAATCTTGGGATACCATAGCCACGTATGCAAATGTTTTGACATATCATATCGACCCATCTATATATATTATTTGGAACAACCATAGACACTCTATATGCAGTAATGTTGGAGTTAGCTATACAGGGTTGAGGTTGATTCTAAAAGTATATATACTTTGAGTTGTGATCTAGCCTGAGACGTGTATACACTGGGTCGTGGAGGGTTAAGATAATATATATCAATTTATTTTCTGTACATCTAACTATGGACAACTAGTTGTAGGTTACTAACGAGGACATCTAACTTAATAAACTTAAAACATTAAAACGTATTAAAAATGTTGTAATTATATTTTGAACATACTTTGATATATATGTACATATTTGTTATAGGTTCGTGAATCGACCAGTGGCCAAGTCTTACTTCCCGACGAAGTAAAAATCTGTGAAGTGAGTTATAGTCCCACTTTTAAAATCTAATATTTTAGGATGAGAATACATGCAGTTTTATAAATGTTTTACGAAATAGACACAAGTAATTGAAACTACATTATATGGGTGAATGATCGAAGTCGAATATGCCCCTTTTGCTTGGTAGCCTAAGAATTAGTAAACGATCTACTAATTGACGCGAATCCTAAAGATAGATCTATTGGGCCTAACGAACCCCATCCAAAGTACCGGATGCTTTAGTACTTCGAATTCGTTTTTATCATGTCCGAAGGATTTCCCAGAATGATAGGGGATATTCTTATATGCATCTTGTTGTAATCGGTTACCAGGTGTTCACCATATGAATGATTTTTATCTCTATGTATGGGATGTATATTGAAATATGAAATCTTGTGGTCTATTATTATGATTTGATAATATATAGGTTAAACCTATAACTCACCAACATTTTTGTTGACGTTTTAAGCATGTTTATTCTCAGGTGATTATTAAGAGCTTTCGCTGTTGCATACTAAAATAAGGACAAGATTTGGAGTCCATGCTTGTATGATATTATGTAAAAACTGCATTCAAGAAACTTATTTTTGATGTAATATATTCTTATTGTAAACCATTATGTAATAGTCGTGTGTAAACGGTATATTTTAGATTATCATTATTTGATAATCTACATAATGCTTTTTAAACCTTTATAGATTTAATAAAGGTTATGGTTATTTTAAAAATGAATGCAGTCTTTGAAAAACGTCTCATATAGAGGTCAAAACCTCGCAATGAAATCAATTAATATGGAACGTTTATAATCAATATGAACGGGACATTTCAGTTGGTATCCGAGCGTTGGTCTTAGAGAACCAGAAATTTGCATTAGTGTGTCTTATCGAGTTTGTTAGGATACATTAGTGAGTCTGGACTTCGACCATGTTTTCTTTAAAAAGGATTGCTTAACACTTTTGTTGGAAAGTATATATTATTAACATGTAAATATTATGTGATATTTTAACCTCTTAATGTGTTTGATATTGTGTGATAGATGTCTACCACTAGTACAAATCCCATCGATTCACCTAATAATAATGAAGAGTCGAATATATTTTGGGAAGATTCACAAATTCCCGATGAGGAACCGGAAGAAGAGGAACCAGAAGAGGAGGAACCGGAAGAAGAGGAACCGGAAGAGGAGGAATCGGAAGAAGAAGAGGTTCCGGAGGAAGAAATATTGATACCTATAGTAAATCGATTAAAAAAAAGAAAATCCTCAACCAACGGACCAAAGTTAATAATGGTCAATGGTGTTTCTGCCGAGGAAGCAAAATATTGGGAAGATTATCAATTTTCCGATGAATCGGATCCCGATGAGGATTCCGATGATGTTATAGAAATTACCTCGACCCAATTTAATAAAGCGAAAGAAAATAATAAGGGAAAATGTATAAAAATAGAGAAACCTGATTCCAACCCCGATGAACTTTATATGTATCGGCAACGTCCGTACTTCCTAAATTGTAACAATAACCCGAGAACCTCTAAACCACCAGGTTTTTTAAACCATTGTGAAAAACGACAGCTCGTATTAGAGGAACACCATATATCCCTAGAAAATTAGGAAAACGAACCAAGTCCGAAGAAGAAGAAACCAGTGATTCAGATTAGAGGGTTGTAATCATGTTGTGTATTATATGTATTGTAGTGTGCTTGTACTTTTATGTTCTATGTAAAAATTGCTTGTATGGTTTGTTAGTTTCTTTTACGAATCTAATCCTTGTCTATTTTACATTATAAAAACAAAATGGACGTTAAGGGTAGACAACCGAATATTTTAGAAGATCTACCAGAGGATATGATTGAGGAAATCTTGTCTAGAGTCGGTCAGAATTCATCAGCACAATTAATTATGGCAAAATTAACTTGTCAAACATTTGAAAGACTTTCCAGAAATGCCTTAGTTTATAAAAGGCTTTCCTTTGATAGGTGGGGTATATCACATTGGGGAGACCGTAAGTTACGCCGTGTTTTCTTTAAAGCGTTAAATGCGGAGAACCCAAATGCAATTTTACGCTATGGGTTAAGAACCTATTTTGACTCAACATATCCCAACATAGGATTTCGTGAATTAGAAAGAGCTTCTAACATGCAACATAAAGAAGCATGTTATGCTTACAGGTTAGTGATGTTCGATTCATACAAAATTGAGAAAAAGAACATTGGGTTGCAACTTTTAAATAAAACGTCCCCACAAGTGACGGACTCGGTAGTTGAGATGAGAAACAAGCTTTTTAGATTGTTACAGGGCTGTTGGGCATTACGAAATCCTAGTCCTTTTGACGACATTACAACATGCTGCCTAGCCAATGGTCATAACGGTTACTTTCCACAAAACCAAGGATGGGAAGTCGTCTTAGTAAAACCAGAATGCATGACTTGTTTCTGGACTTATGAATTATGTGACTTTATTTCTTTTGCTGAACAACTTGCTTATTAACTAGAATTGCCTTTATAACTGCCGAGTAGCAATGTTATTATGTGTTATATTTCATCCTATATGTATAATAGCAGTATTGTAAGTTGTAATAATTTGTATAAAGTTTGAACAAGAAATTTTATTGTAATAAGTTTTTCATATAGAAGCATAGTAGTTGAGTTGTATAGTAGCTAGTAAGTATGAACTTAACGGGTAAGTACTACCCGAACTAAAACTATAAAATGCTAATATGAAGAAAAAGCTTTTATAAATAAGTTCATATAATGCTACGAAATACTATTGACTACTCTTAAATTCTATATGATTAACTCAATTCTTGTGGCTATTTTTGAAGGAAATGGCACCGGTAACTCGTCAGAACTTGAACACGAGTGAGGAAGACTTTCGTGTTTTCCTTGCAGCAAACATAGCCGCAGTACAGGCTGCAATGCAAAATAACAATAACTATGGATCTAGCAGTGGAACTAATTCCACAAGAAATCGTGTAGGATGATCCTACAAAGAATTCACTGCCTGCAAATCTTTGAAATTTGATGGAACCGAAGAACCAATTGGATTGAAACGGTGGACCGAGAAGGTCGAATCGGTGTTTGTCATAAGTAAGTGTACTGAAGAGGACAAAGTTAAGTACGCTACGCATACCTTCACAGGTACGGCGTTAACATGGTGGAACACCTATCTTGAACAGGTAGGACAAAATGCTGCTTACGCACTACCGTGGTCGGCATTCAAGAAATTGATGAACGAGCAGTACCGTCCTAGAAACGAAGTCAATAAACTCAAGGCAGAACTTAGAGAGTTACGAACACAAGGGTTCGACCTTACCACATATGAACGACGATTCACAGAGTTGTGTCTATTGTGTCCGGGAGCATTCGAAGATGAAGAAGAGAAGATCGACGCATTTGTAAAAGGGTTACCAGTAAGGATTCAAGAAGATGTGAGTTCACACGAGCCCGCTTCTATACAGAAGGCAAGTCGAATGGCTCATAAACTCATAAATCATATTAAGGGAAGAATTAAAGAGCAGGCGACCGAAGAAGCCAACACGAAACAACTCAAGAGGAAGTGGGAGGAAAACGGTGACAAGAGTCACCAGTACAACAACAACAACAACAACAACAACAACAACAATTACAACCACAATCGCAACAACTATCCCAACAACTGCAACAACAATCGCAACAATAACCGCAATCCTAACAATAACTACAACAAACATTCCAACAACAACAACAACTACAACAATCGTTTCAACAATAATAACAACCCCAACAACAACCTCAATAACAACAGCGGCAATAAAAACCAAAAATAGCCATGTCATAGGTGTGAAGAAAATCATCAGGCGTTTTGCACGACATTTCGCAACAGGTGTAAAAGAAAAGGTCATAGCGTGACAAAGTGTGAGGTCTACAGACCAAATTTTAACAGAACTAAAGGAACAAATAATGTCGCAACAAGTAATGCCGAAACGAATAGTGTCGGAGCAAGTAATTCCAACGTTGTTTGTTATAAATGTGGAAAACCGGGTCATATTATTAGAAATTGCCCGAATCAGGGGAATACTAATGGGCAGGGCCGTGAAAGAGTTTTCAATATTAATGCGGCAGAAGCACAGGAAGACCCGGAGCTTGTTACGGGTACGTTTCTTATTGACGATAATTCTGCTTGTGTTTTATTTAATTCGGGTGCGGATAGAAGCTATATGAGTAGAGAATTTTGTGCTAAATTAAGTTGCCCATTGACGCCTTTGGATAGTAAATTTTTACTCTAATTAGCAAACGGTAAATTAATTTCAGCAGATAATATATGTCGGGAGAGAGAAATTAAACTGGGGGATGAAACGTTTAAAATTGATTTAATACCAGTCGAGTTAGGGAGTTTTGACGTAATAATTAGCATGGACTGGTTGAAAAAGGTGAGAGCAGAGGTCGTTTGTTACAAAAATGTGATTCACATTATGCGTGAAAAAGGAAAACCTTTAATGGTGTACGGAGAAAAGAACAACGCGAAGTTAAATCTTATTAGTAGTTTGAAGGCGCAAAAACTAATAAGAAAAGGTTGTTACGTCATTCTAGCACACATCGATAAAGTTAAACCTGAAGAAAAGAACATCAGTGATGTTCCCGTCGCAAAAGAATTTTCCGATGTATTTCCGAAAGAATTACCGGGATTACCCACACATCGATCCGTTGAATTTCAAATAGACCTTGTACCAGGAGCTGCACCAATAGCTCGTACTCTATACAGACTCGCACCCAGCAAAATGAAAGAATTACAAAGTCAGTTACAGGAACTTTTAGAGCGTGGTTTCATTCGAACAAGTACATCACCATGGGGAGCTCCTGTTCTGTTTGTCAAGAAGAAAGATGGTATATTCAGGTTGTGTATCGACTACCGAGAGTTGAACAAACTTACCATCAAGAACCGTTACCCATTACCGAGAATCGACGACTTATTTGATCAACTACAAGGCTCGTCGGTTTATTCGAAGAACGATTTACGTTCTGGATATCACCAAATACGGGTGAAAGAGGATGACATTCCGAAGACTGCTTTTAGGATGCGTTACGGTCATTACGATTTTATGGTTATGCCGTTTGGATTGACTAACGCACCACCTGTGTTCATGGACCTCATGAACCGAGTGTGTAAGCCATATCTTGACAAGTTTCTCATTGTTTTCATCGATGACATACTTATTTACTCGAAGAATGATCAAGAGAACGAAGAACATTTGAGAAAAGTGCTAGAGTTGCTGAGAAAAGAAAAACTGTACGCTAAGTTTTCAAAGTGTGAATTTTGGTTGGAAGAAGTTCAATTCCTCGGTCATATAGTGAACAAAGAAGGTATTCAGGTGGATCCAGCAAAGATTGAAACCGTTGAAAAGTGGGAAACCCCGAAAACTCCGAAACACATACGCCAATTTTTAGGGCTAGCTGGTTATTACAGGAGATTCATCCAAGATTTTTCCAAAATAGCAAAACCCTTGACTGCATTAACGCATAAAGGGAGAAAATTTGAATGGAATGATGAACAAGAAAAAGCGTTTCAATTGTTGAAGAAAAAGTTAACTACGACACCTATATTGTCATTACCTGAAGGGAATGATGATTTTGTGATATATTGTGACGCCTCAAAGCAAGGTCTTGGTTGTGTATTAATGCAACGAACGAAAGTAATTGCTTATGCGTCTAGACAATTGAAGATTCACGAGCAGAATTATATGATGCATAATTTGAAATTAGGCGCGGTTGTTTTTGCATTAAATACTTGGAGGCACTACTTATATGGGGTCAAAAGTATTATATATACCGACCACAAAAGTCTCCAACACATATTTAATCAGAAAAAACTGAACATGAGGCAGCGCAGGTGGATTGAATTGTTGAATGATTACGACTTTGAGATTCGTTAGCACCCAGGGAAGGCAAATGTGGTAGCCGACGCCTTGAGTAGAAAGGACAGAGAACCCATTCGTGTAAAATCTATGAATATAATGATTCACACTAACCTTACTACTCAAATAAAGGAAGAGCAACAATGAGTTTTAAAAGAGGGAAACTTAAAGGATGAAATACCCAAAGGATCAGAGAAGCATCTTAATATTCCGGAAGACGGTACCCGGTATAGGGCTGAAAGAATTTGGGTACAAAAATTTGGAGATATGAGAGAAATGGTACTTAGAGAAGCTCATAAAACCAGATACTCAATACATCCTGGAACGGGAAAGATGTACAAAGATTTCAAGAAACATTTTTGATGGCCGGGTATGAAAGCTGATGTTGCTAAATACGTAGGAGAATGTTTGATGTGTTCTAAGGTCAAAGCGGAGCATCATAAACCATCAGGTCTACTTCAATAACCCGAAATCCTGGAATGGAAATGGGAAAATATTACCATGGATTTCATCACTAAATTGCCAAGGACTGCAAGTGGTTTTGATACTATTTGGGTAATAGTTGATCGTCTCACCAAATCAGCACACTTCCTGCCAATAAGAGAAGATGACAAGATGGAGAAGTTAACACGACTGTATTTGAAGAAAGTCGTCTCCAGACATGGAATACCAATCTCTATTATCTCTGATAGGGATGGCAGATTTATTTCAAGATTCTGGCAGACATTACAGCAAGCATTAGGAACTCATCTAGACATGAGTACTGCTTATCATCCACAAACTGATGGTCAGAGCGAAAGGACGATACAAATGCTTGAAGACATGCTACGAGCATGTGTTATTGATTTCGGAAACAGTTGGGATCGACACCTTCTGTTAGCAGAATTTTCCTACAACAATAGCTACCATTCAAGCATTGAGATGGCGCCGTTTGAAGCACTCTATAGTAGAAAGTGCAGGTCTCTGATGAACATAATGATGAACAGCTACAACACGCTTCTATTTTGGCAAGCGAAGAAGATGATGAACAGTACAATGATATGATGATGATGAGCTGTTGGTGTTGTAGCTACGGCGTTTTCTGTTTTGGTTATACAACGATGGTGATGATATGTAACGATGAAGAAGGAAGAAACAGAAGTAATGGAATGATGATGATACGTTTGCAGATGACCCCACCCCCACTAATATCACGATCAATTAAATTTAACACATGTTTTTTTAGCCATGATCTATAGTTAATTATCGGGCCACTTGGGCCATTCATGTTTTAAATGAATATGCTATATGGACTTTATTAGGCTGGCAAGTAAACCGTCCCTGTTTCCATTCGAGCACCTAAGTTGATCTTGAATCCGCAAACGACATGTTTAAAGAAGATAATGAATGGTGGTTTGTTGATGAAAGGAATACATGACAAAGGATGATGATATCGATGATAATGATAATGGTTAGATGATGTTAAGTTGATGATGATGATAATGGTAATATGATAATGATTAGGATAACGATGATGATAATGAGTTTAATAAAACGGGTACATATGTTAAAGAAATATTCGTGCAGTTTAAAACAGAAAAATGAAGATAGTGTAATGGTTAGGGGTGTCTTTGGGTGAGCGAGAGGTCGCGAGTTCGAGCCCGGGCAAGGGTACTTATTTTTGGAACTTATTCTTTGAGGTAGTTTACTTATTACTTATTATTATTATTATTATTATTATTATTATTATTATTATTATTATTATTATTATTATTATTATTATTATTATTATTATTATTATTATTATTATTATTATTATTATTATTATTATTATTATTATTATGATTAATAATAATATTATAAGAGTTATTATTATTGTTACTATTATTAATTTTATCAATATTATCATAAGTATTATAATTATTATTGTTATTATTAACACTATTATTATTATCATTATTAATATTATTATTATCATTATTACTATTATTATCATTATTTTTAACATTATTGTTATTATTATCTTTATTATTATTATCACTATTAGTAGTATAATAACTATATTATTTTTACTATCATTATTATTATTATATAATTATTATTCTTATTCTAAGTATTATTATAACTATTATTTTGCAAACAAATGAAATTTATATAAAAATATATTTATTACAAGTATACTAATATTACTTAATATTAAGTTTTAACTAATATAATATTATTTATATTAATATACTATTAATTAAATTATTTATCATATAACGTATTATAAGTAACAACAAAATTTTATATAAAGATATTAACCTTAATACGTTATAAAATATATATATTTGTTTAGTGCTAATATTATTTGATATATAATAATTGATATAGGTTCGTGAATCCGAGGCCAACCCTACACTTGTTCAATAACGTCATATGTATTTTTACTACGAAATACAGTATTGTGAGTTTCATTTGCTCCCTTTTTAAATGTTTTTGCCAAATATATTTTTAGGACTGAGAATACATGCACTTTTATAAATGTTTGACAAAATAGACACAAGTAATTAAAAACTACATTCTATGGTTGAATTGTTATACCGGATATCACCCTTGTTGAACTTGGTAGCCTAAGAATTGGTGTTTATTATAATTGCCACCAATTGACGCGAATCCTAAAGATATATTCTATGGGCTTTGACACGCCCCAGTCAGAGAATTTGAACTGCTTTAGTACTTCGATGATTATATGTTTGGGGATATTCTAGATGCATTTTGTTAATGTCGGTTACCTGGTGTTCAATCCATATGAATGAATTTTAAACACTTGCGAGTGTATGATTATTGAATAAATGAAATCTTGTGGTCTATTAAAATTATGGAAATGATCGATTATGATAAACTAATGAACTCACCAACCTTTTGGTTGACACTTGAAAGCATGTTTATTCTCAGGTATGAAAGAAATCTTCCGCTGTGCATTTGCTCATTTTAAAGACATTACTTGGAGTCGATCATCGCAATGGGACCAGATGTTGGTGACTTCGTCCAGATCGATTAGGACGGGGTATGACATGTGGTATCAGAGCGGTGGTCTTAGCGAACCAGTTTTTGCATTAGTGTGTCTAACTGATAGTTGTTTAGATACATTAATGGATCTAGACTTCGACCGTGTCTGAATGTCAAAAGTTTTGCTTATCATTTCGTGTCAAAAATTACCTGCTTATCATTCTTAGGGAATCACTTGCTTATCATCTTAAGTCTAGACACATCTGGGCATTGACTGCATGAATAGTGTATAGACAAAAATTCATATCTTAGCGTATCTGTTACTGTAGACTTGCCTGACATATGCCGTAAATTCCTCCGTAGTCTATGAAATCTTTAGTACTATATATATAGATATTCTATGTAGTTTGAATATCATCCAATATTCAAAAATCATTTAATATCGAAAATCCTTTATCTAACCGTGCAAGATAAATTCTGTAACCAGTTCAAGTTCCTCGAATTCCGACAACTATTCCGATATAGATTTTCACTCGAACTCTGAAAGCAACATCACCAGAATGAATCAACCAATTAGCCATCCCCAATTTATCTGATGGGTTCGTAGTCGACTTAATCAATGGAGACACGAAGAAGGCGATCCCTTCCACCAACCAAATTCACCTCTTACCCGCGAACCTGTTCGTGATACTATTTTCTCTCTCATTTCCAGAGTATCTCGCCACGATTATATTCTATCTAAAATACTAAACCTTATTCATTCACTCATTCCGACCGACAATCATCCCGAAATAATATAAGAAATCAACGAACTTCGTGCTCGAATAATCAATTTGGAGAATATGGTGCAAAATTTACCAGCTTCAGCAACATCACCGACATCAACAGAACCATCAGCAATAGCACCCGTACCATCAACAACACACGCCTCAACATCACAATCTGTACCTCGAGCATAATCATCGTTCTACATGATTTTCTACATCATTTATCTTCGTTTGACATGGCGATTATGTATTCTCTAATGTTTTAGAGATTATATATTGTTGTTCCAAAGGAAAAGCAAATGAGATTAATATCATATTAACTCACTAAATCCATGATTACATCTGAAGAAAATATATATGTATATATATTTTCATAAAGATTGTAATTAAAAATTCTTTCGTACAAACTGTTAATGGTGAAAATATTTGAACGGGTAGGTAATACCCGAGGAATATTTAGATTTCACATTAATAAGTACATTGTATATTCTTTCAAATCTAATTCAACAGTCATTTACTATCCTATTTACAACCACCGATATACGTATCCGTTCACCGCAAAATAACCATTTTCATTCAATTTCATATTTGGATTTTGATCTATCAGAATCCAACAAGTGGCATAATGAAGAAAACATAGAACAAAATAAAATTTGTTAGAAACAAACGAATTAACTATGAGAAATTTTGTTAAGAATCCACGCTAACAAAATTCTAGCTAACTGTTAATTCCGTATTACATTTTATTTATCATCATTTAATTTCTGTTATTTATTTTACGCACTTTAAATATCGTCGGATAAATCGGGACACATATACAATGTTTTGACATATCATATCGACGCATCTATATATATTATTTGGAATAACCATAGACACTCTATATGCAGTAATGACTGAGTTAGCTATACAGGGTTGAGGTTGATTCTTAAATAATATATATACTTTAAGTTGTGATCGAGTCTGAGACATGTATACTATGGGTCACGATACGTATTAATTAATTCGAATATTATATATTAAGCTATATATGAATTATTGGACTGTTAACTGTGGACTATCAACTATGGACTACTAACATTGGACAATTAAAATGAATTAAAATATTGATTATAACATATGAAACTAAACATTTCTTCAAGTTTGCCACTTGATTTCATCCTAAACCTCATTTGTATCTTGACGATTACAATCTGCGTTCAAACCTTTCATAATTCTTGAAAATACCTTAATCGAGAGGATGAACCAACCGCACTTCATCTACAGAAGAAAAGATTGATGCATATAGTTATGCACCTGAAAACACTCGGAACCTGAGTAAACGTTTAACACGTATCTGTGCTAGCTCCATTGGCATTGTTATTACAAAAAAAAAAAATAACTTTGCAATCCCTCTCCAAATTAGCCAATTTTGCCACAGCTCCAGCAAGTCAACTTTGATTTTTCATTCGGATTACCCTTATTATAACCTCGATATATAAGTTTGCCTTTCATCATCGTTACTGGAGAACCTTTATATATTCCACCATACTACCAGCAGACGTACCAGCAACCTCGTTGCCCTTTGGCTTAAATCTCTCTAAACAAATCACAAGGACTAAACTTGTACATAAAGAATCCTGATGATTCTATTTTGATGAAATCTTCAGCGATTACCTTGCTCCTAAATCACTCTAAATCATCGTGAATGAATTTCTTCATCACAATTTGATCTTAAAATTCTAAGATATTATCGTATCTTTCATTATTAATATCCTCAATACTTCTGAAGATATCTTCATAAATATTCTTGTCCGATATTAATTATCTCTCCGCTCTATCTGTGTTATATAATAAAAGAAAACTGTTTTAGTTTCTAAATCTCTAAAAATTTAGAGTTTGAATTATAAATGATTTTGAAGTTGTGTTGGAAATTGATGCATGAGTTAGTATAATATAATGACACTTGATCAACGTTATTATATTACAGTAAGTCATGCTGAATTTCTAATGGGACGTGATGATTCACATATCATAACGTCATCACGTGCCATGCTACATAACTCTTTCATTCTAGTTAACTTCTGAACATATCAAGGAAATATATTCTTGATAGTTCTATTCTCAGTGATTCTGGTAATTTGACAAATCAAATCGTGCTAATACGTTCTTCCTTGTTTAGAACATGATGTTCATCCGAAACTCCATACTTACGAATTCTGGACCATTACTCGCTTTACTAGAGGTCAAGAGGAGAATAAAAAGGCAAAGATCTCCAAAATATAAGAGAAAATATAAAGCTCAATAACAACACGGATGTTACAAACCGTGGATATTAATATGAATAGCAATATAAAGACATGGTAGAATTAAGAATAGTATCACCCCAAGGTAATAGTAAAAGTAAACAGATTTTTCTGGTGGAAGATTGAGAAGAAAGATGACAGAAATGATAATTAGGAAAATATCAAGGATTATAACTGGATTAAGCATTTTCACAATTTTTTGGATGTACGAACTAAGAAAGAAAGTATAGGAATGCTAAAAATAATGGAACGGAAGAAGTTAATTTATAGTGAATTAACCGATAAAGAAATCAAGGCAGATTTCTGCAATTAATGAGAGAGATCCTAATTTCCTTAATCCCGAGGAAATAAGATCTTATTCAGATTTCAAAGATTTTTCTTTAAATCCATTGAACTCTGGAAATCAACCAAATCTACGTCAAAAGATATGAAGAAACTTTATTTACTCATTTCACTCTTTTTTGATAGCTTCATTCATACTATTCGAATAATCGAATTGTTTTATCCATATTACTCAATGATGATAAAACTCTATTTATCAACTCATATTCGTCATGAAAACATTTTTATTGTTAGCCATGACCACCTCACTCAAATTTCGGGACGAAATTTCTTTAACGGGTAGGTACTGTGACGACCCGGAAATTTCTGACCAAATTTAAACTAAATCTTTATATGATTCCAACACGATAATCAAAGTCTGTAAGGTTGAGTCTCAAAAAGTTTGAACTTTTTCAAATATTCATTTGACTTTCAACTATTCCCGACGATTCATGAACCTTTAATTGTAGATAGATATGGGTGTATATATATATATATATATATATATATATATATATATATATATATTAATTTGAAATATTATATGTTGTTCTTATTAAAAGTAATTACGTAAAATAAAATAAAAATGATATTATGATAATTATTTTTTAAAAACATATATATATATATATATATATATATATATATATATATATATATATATATATATATATATATATATATATATATATATATATATAAAGTATATTAAATATATATTTTTGTGATTTTGAATCTATTCAGTAAACGATTGTTACACTGAATTGCCATTCTATGGATATTACATGAGTAAAATACGAACTAATATTATTTTAAAAATAAACGGTGATCCGAAAATGGATTCTATAAATTTTAGACTTATTAAAAATGTATTTAGGAGCTGTTTGCTAAATTTTACAACTTTTTATATTTCACCTATAACTTGGGGGGGGGGGGGGGCAGTTGATATAATTTTTATTTAATAGTTAATGATCGAATTTTATAACATAATGACCAAAATAAATAGATATAGATAATTTAAAAATATGGGATTTTTCTGAACACTTTTATCCGCCACTGTTTAACAACGGAGCACGAATTTCAGTCCGTGAAAGACGACGGCTACTTAATCACACATTTATTATTATTAATTATATATATTTCTACTGAAAATGGATCCGTGAACCAAGACTTAATATCATTGAATACTATTTTTGTCTTTGTTGTCCCACCATCTAATCATATAGATATACATTCATACGTGCATTATCACACACCACTTGCTATATATTTTGTTTCTATATTATATATCTTCTATATACACATGATTATATATAAAATATATATGTTATTACACAAGCCTTAGACACACTCTAACACAAAACCATAACCACCGGCCATCTCCACCATGAACCCCACCTATAAACTCAAGTTTCGGTTTTGATTCTAGACGACACCAACCTCAACATAAACCTGCAAATCTTCGTGGAAACACCACACCACCTGAAAATTGTTTTCAAACTACTGATGTACCTTGATAGGTTTCTGTTATACGCATTATGTTGCTGCCATATAAGCTGTTCTAAGTCGCTGTTCTTCAAACCAACACCACCATCACGAACTGCATACTCATTGCTTCCCTATTACTTGAGTCATCACGACAGCCACCACCCGTCATCCTACAATCACCTCCGGTAACCACCTAACACCATCTCAATCCACATTTTTCATCATCAAGAACACAACCGCTACTTATTTTCTATTTTTACAGCTTTTTGCTACTGCTTGTTTTTCTGTTTTTCGCGCACGATGAAACCACCACAACCCACCGTAAAACACCACTATGTTGCTACTATATTGTGTTCCATCTAAAGACCAACAACGATGATACAATGATCATAATGATGAACAGCTGCAGTACGCTTCTGTTTTAGCAAGCGAAGAAGACGATGAACAGTACAATGATATGATGATGATGAGATGTTGGTGTTGCCGCTGCTGCATTTTTTGTTTTGGTTATACAACGATAATGATGATATAAAACGATGAAGAAGGAAGAAACATAAGTAATGGAATAATGATGATACGTTTGCAGATGACCCCACCCCCACTAATATCACGATCACTTAAATTTAATACATGTTTTTTTGGCCATGATCTATAGTTAATTATCGGGCCACTTGGTCCATTCATGTTTTAAATGAATATGCTATATGGACTTTGTTGGGCTTGCAAGTAAACCGTCCCTGTTTCCATTCGAGCAACTAAGCCAAAAACCGAACACTCATGTTGATCTTGAATCCGCAAACGGCATGTTTAAAGAAGATAATGAATGGTGGTTTGTTGATGAAAGGAATACGTGACAAAGGATGATGATATCAATGATAATGATAATGGTTAGATGATGTTAAGTTGATAATGATGATGATGATGGTAATATGATAATGATTAGGATAACAATGATGGTAATAATAATTGTTTGATGATAATGAGTTTGATAAAATGGGTACATATGTTAAAGAAATATTCGTGCAGTTTAAAACATAAAAAAGAAGATAGTGTAATCGTTAGGGGTGTCTTTGGGTAAGCGAGAGGTCGCGAGTTCGAGCCTAGGCAAGGGTACTTATTCTTTGAGGTAGTTTACCTATTACTTATTATTATTATTATTATTATTATTATTATTATTATTATTATTATTATTATTATTATTATTATTATTATTATTATTATTATTATTATAAGAGTTATTATTTTTGTTACTATTATTAATTTTATCAATATTATCATAAGTATTATAATTATTATTGTTATTATTAACACTATTATTATTATCATTATTAATATTATTGTTATCATTATTACTATTATTATCATTATTTTTAACATTATTGTTATTATTATCTTTATTATTATTATCACTATTAGTATTATAATAACTATATTATTTTTACTATCATTATTATTATTATAATTATTATTCTTATTCTAAGTATTATTATAACTATTATTTTGCAAACAAATGAAATTTATATAAAAATATATTTATTACAAGTATACTAATATTACGTAATATTAAATTTTAACTAATATAATATTATTTATATTAATATACTATTAATTAAATTATATATCATATAACGTATTATAAGTAACAACAAAATTTTATATAAAGATATTAACCTTAATACGTTATAAAAAATATATATTTGTTTAGTGCTAATGTTATTTGATATATAATAATTGATATAGGTTCGTGAATCCGAGGCCAACCCTACACCTGTTCAATAACGTCATATGTATTTTTACTACGAAATACAGTATTGTGAGTTTCATTTGCTCCCTTTTTAAATGCTTTTGCCAAATATATTTTTAGGACTGAGAATACATGCACTTTTATAAATGTTTGACAAAATAGACACAAGTAATTAAAAACTACATTCTATGGTTGAATTGTTATACCGGTTATCACCCTTGTTGAACTTGGTAGCCTAAGAATTGGTGTTTATTATAATTGCCACCAATTGATGCGAATCCTAAAGATAGATCTATGGGCTTTGACACACCCCAGTCAGAGAATTTGAACTACTTTAGTACTTCGATGATTATATGTTTAGGGATATTCTAGATGAATTTTGTTAATATCGGTTACCAGGTGTTCAATCCATATGAATGAATTTTAAACACTTGCGAGTGTATGATTATTGAATAAATGAAATCTTGTGGTCTATTAAAATTATGGAAATGATCGATTATGATAAACTAATGAACTCACCAACCTTTTGGTTGACACTTGAAAGCATGTTTATTCTTAGGTATGAAAGAAATCTTCCGCTGTGCATTTGCTCATTTTAAAGACATTACTTGGAGTCGATCATCGCAATGGGACCAGATGTTGGTGACTTCGTCCAGATAGATTAGGACGGGGTATGACATGTTGTATCAGAGCGGTGGTCTTAGCGAACCAGGTCTTGCATTAGTGTGTCTAACTGATAGTTGTTTAGATGCATTAGTGGGTCTGGACTTCGACCGTGTCTGCATGTCAAAAGTTTTGCTTATCATTTCGTGTCAAAAATTATCTGCTTATCATTCTTATGGAATCACTTGCTTATCATCTTAAGTCTAGACACATCTTACTGCATTGACTGCATGAATAGTGTATAGACAAAAATTCATATCTTAGCGTATCTGTTACTGTAGACTTGCCTGACATATGCCGTAAATTCCTCCGTAGTCTATGAAATCTTTAGTACTATATATATAGATATTCTATGTAGTTAGAATATCATCCAATATTCGAAAATCATTTAATATCGAAAATCCTTTATCTAACCGTGCAAGATAAATTCTTCAACCAGTTCAAGTTCCTCGGATTCCGACAACTATTCCGATATGGATTTTCACTCGAACTCCGAAAGCAACGTCACCAGAATGAATCAACCAATCAGCCATCCCCAATTCATCTGATGGGTTCATAGTCGACTTAATCAATGGAGACACGAGGAAGGCGATCCCTTCCACCAACCAAATTCACCTCTTAGCGAAAAACCTGAAGCACTTACCCGCGAACCTGTTCGTGATACTATTTTCTCTCTCATTTCCAGAGTATCTTGCCATGATTATATTCTATCTAAAATACTAAACCTTATTCATTCGCTCATTCCAACCGACAATCATCCCGGAATAATATAAGAAATCAACGACCTTCGTGCTCGAATAATCAATTTGGAGAATATGGTGCAAAATTTATTAGCTTCAGCAACATCACCAACATCAACAGAACCATCAGCAATAGCACCCGTACCATCAACAACACACACCTCAACATCACAATCTGTACCTCGAGTATAATCATCGTTCCACATGACGTTCTACATCATTTATCTTCGTTTGACATGGCGATTATGTATTCTCTAATGTTTTAGAGATTATATATTCTTGTTCCAAAGGAAAAGCAAATGAGATTAATATCATATTAACTCACTAAATCCATGATTACATCTGAAGAAAATATATATGTATATATATTTTCATAAAGATTGTAATTAAAAATTCTTTCGTACAAACTGTTAATGGTGAAAATATTTGAACGGGGAGGTAATACCCGAGGAATATTTAGATTTCACATTAATAAGTACATTGTACATTTTTTCAAATCTAATTCAATAGTCATTTACTATCCTATTTACAACCACCGATATACGCATCCATTCACCGCAAAATAACCATTTTCATTCGTTTTCATATTTGGATTTTGATCTATCAGAATCCAACAAGTGGCATAATGAAGAAAACATTGAACAAAATAAAATTTGTTAGAAACAAACGAATTAACTATGAGAAATTTTGTTAAGAATCCACGCTAACAAAATCCTAGCTAACTGTTCCTAGCTAACTGTTAATTCCGTATTACATTTTATTTATCGTCATTTAATTTCTGTTATTTATTTTACGCAGTTTAAATATCGTCGGATAAATCGGGACACATATACAATGTTTTGACATATCATATCGACGCATCTATATATATTATTTGGAATAACCATAGACACTCTATATGCAGTAATGACCGAGTTAGCTATACAGGGTTGAGGTTGATTCTTAAATAATATATATACTTTGAGTTGTGATCGAGTCTGAGACATGTATATAATGGATCACGATACGTATTAATTAATTCGAATATTATATATTAAGCTATATATGAATTATTGGACTGTTAACTGTGGACTATCAACTATGGACTACTAACATTGGACAATTAAAATGAATTAAAATATTGATTATAACATATGAAACTAAACATTTCTTCAAGTTTGCCACTTGATTTCATCCTAAACCTCATTTGTATCTTGACGATTACAATCTGCGTTCAAAGCTTTCATAATTCTTGAAAACACCTCAATCGAGAGAATGAACCAACCGCACTTCATCTACGGAAGAAAAGATTGATGCACCTGAACACACTCGGAACCTGAGTAAACATTTAACACGTATCTGTGCTAGCTCCATTGGCGTTGTTATTACAAAAAAAAATTAACTTTGCAATCCCTCTCCAAATTACCCAATTTTGCCACAGCTCCAGCAAGTCAACTTTGATTTTTCATTCGGATTACCCTTATTATAACCTCGATATATAAGTTTGCCTTTCATCATCGTTACTGGAGAACCTTTATATATTCCACCATACTACCAGCAGACGTACCAGCAACCTCGTTGCCCTTTGGCTTAAATCTCTCTGAACAAATCACAAGGACTAAACTTGTACATAAAGAATCCTGATGATTCTGTTTTGATGAAATCTTCAGCGATTACCTTGCTCCTAAATCACTCTAAATCATCGTGAATGAATTTCTTCATCATAATTTGATTCTAAAATTCTAAGATATTATCATATCTTTCATTATTAATATCCTCAATACTTCTGAAGATATCTTCATAAATATTCTTGTCCGATATTAATTATCTCTCCGCTCTATCTGTGTTATATAATAAAAGAAAACTGTTTTAGTTTCTAAATCTCTAAAAATTTAGAGTTTGAATTATAAATGATTTTGAAGTAGTGTTGGAAATTGATGCATGAGTTAGTATAATATAATGACACTTGATCAACGTGATTATATTACAGTAAGTCATGCTGAATTTCTAATGGGATGTGATGATTCACAGATCATAACATCATCACGTGTCATGTTACATAACTCTTTCATTCTACTTAACTTCTGAACATATCAACGAAATATATTCTTGATAGTTCTATTCTCAGTAATTCTGGTAATTTGACAAATCAAATCGTGCTAATACGTTCTTCCTTGTTTAGAACATGATGTTCATCCGAAACTCCATACTTACAAATTCTGGACCATTACTCGCTTTACTAGAGGTCAAGAAGAGAATAAAATGGCAAAGATCTCCAAAATTTAAGAGAAAATATAAAGCCCAATAACAACACGAAGGTTACAAGCCGTGGATATTAATATGAATAGCAATATAAAGACATGGTAGAATTAAGAATAGTATCACCCCAAGGTAATAGTAAAAGTAAACAGATTTTTCTGGTGGAAGATTGAGAAGAAAGATGACATAAATGATAATTAGGAAAATATCAAGGATTATAACTGGATTAAGCATTTTCACAATCTTTTGGATGTACGAACTAAGAAAGAAAGTAAATGAATGGTAAAAATAATGGAACGGAAGAAGTTAATTTAGAGTGAATTAACCGATAAAGAAATCAAGGCAGATTTCTGCAATTAATAAGAGAGATCCTAATTTCCTTAATCCCGAGGAAATTAGATCTTATTCAGATTTCAAAGATTTTTCTTTAAATCCATTGAACTCTGGAAATCAACCAAATCTACGTCAAAAGATATGATGAAACTTTATTTACTCATTTCACTCTTTTGTGATAGCTTCATTCATACTATTCGAATAATCGAATTGTTTTATCCATATTACTCAATGATGATAAAACTCTATTTATCAACTCATATTCGTCATGAAAACATTTTTTTTGTTAGCCATGACCACCTCACTCAAATTTCGGGACGAAATTTCTTTAACGGGTAGGTACTGTGACGACCCGAAAATTTCTGACCAAATTTAAACTAAATCTTTATATGATTCCGACACGATAAGCAAAGTCTGTAAGGTTGAGTCTCAAAAAGTTTGAACTGTTTCATATATTCATTTGACTTTCAATTATTCCCGACGATTCACGAACCTTTAATTGTAGATAGATATGGGTGTGTATATATATATATATATATATATATATATATATATATATATATATATATATATATATATTAATTTGAAATATAATTTGAAATATTATATGTTGTTCTTATTAAAAGTAATTACGTAAAAAAAATAAAAATGATATTATGATAATTATTATTTAATAACATATATATATATATATATATATATATATATATATATATATATATATATATATATATATATATATATATATATATATATATATATATATATATATTAAATATATATTTTGTGATTTTGAATCTATTCAGTAAACGATTGTTACACTGAATTGCCATTCTATGGATATTACATGAGTAAAATACGAACTAATATTATTTTAAAAATAAACGGTGATCCGAAAATGAATTCTATAAATTTTAGACTTATTAAAAATGTATTTAGGAGCTGTTTGCTAAATTTTAGAACTTTTTATATTTCACCTATAACTGAGGGGGGCAATTGATGTAATTTTTATTTAATAGTTAATGATCGAATTTTATAACATAATGACCAAAATAAATAGATATAGATAATTTAAAAATATGGGATTCTTCTGAACACTTTTATCCTCCACTGTTTAACAACGGAGCACGAATTTCAGTCCGTGAAAGATGACGGCTACTTAATCACACATTTATTATTATTAAATATATATTTCTACTGAAAATGGATCCGTGAACCAAGACTTAATATCATTGAATACTGTTTTTGTCTTTGTTGTCCCACCATCTAATCATACAGATATACATTCATACGTGCATTATCACACACCACTTGCTATATATTTTGGTTCTATATTATATATCTTCTATATACACATGATTATATATAAAATATATATATTATTACACAAGCCTTAGACACTCTCTAACATAAAACCATAACCACCGGCCATCTCCACCATGAACCCCACCTATAAACTCAAGTTTCGGTTTTGATTCTAGACGACACCAACCTCAACACAAACCTGAAAATCTTCGTGGAAACACCACACCACCTGAAAATTGTTTTCAAACTACTGATATACCTTGATAGGTTTCTGCTGTACACATTCTGCTGCGGCCATATAAGCTGTTCCAAGTCGCTGTTCTTCAAACCAACACCACCATCACGAACTGCATACTCGTTGCTTCCCTATTACTCGAGTCATCACGACAGCCACCACCCGTCATCCTAAAATCACCTCCGATAACCACCCAACACCATCTCAATCCACATTTTTCATCATCAAAAACACAACCGCTACTTATTTTCTGTTTTTACAGCTTTTTGCTACTGCTTGTTTTTCTGTTTCTCGCTCACGATGAAACCACCACAACCCACCGTAAAACACCACTATGTTGATAATATATTCTGTTCCATCTAAAGACCAACAACGATGATACAATGATCATAATGATGAATAGCTACAGTACGCTTCTGTTTTGGCAAGCGAAGAAGACGATAAACAGTACAATAATATGATGATGATGATGAGCTGTTGGTGTTGCCGCTGCTGCGTTTTCTATTTTGGTTATAAAACGATGGTAATGATATATAACGATGAAGAAGGAAGAAACAGAAGTAATGGAATGATGATGATACGTTTGCAGATGACCCCACCCCCACTAATATCACGATCAATTACATTTAACACATGTTTTTTTGCCATGATCTATAGTTAATTATCGGGCCACTTGGTCCCTTCATGTTTTATATGAATATGCTATATGGACTTTGTTGGGCTTGCAAGTAAACCGTCCCTGTTTCCATTCGAGCACCTAAGCCAAAAACCGAACACTCATGTTGATCTTGAATCCGAAAACGACATGTTTAAAGAAGCTAATGAATGGTGGTTTGTTGATGAAAGGAATACATGATAAAGGATGATGATATCGATGATAATGATAATGGTTAGATGATGTTAAGTTGATGATGATGATAATGGTAATATGATAATGATTAGGATAACAATGATGGTAGTAATAATTGTTTGATGATAATGAGTTTGATAAAATGGGTACATATGTTAAAGAAATATTTGTGCAGTTTAAAACAGAAAAACGAAGATAGTGTAATGGTTAGGGGTGTCTTTGGGTGAGCGAGAGGTCGCGAGTTCGAGCCCGGGCAAGGGTACTTATTCTTTGAGGTAGTTTACCTATTACTTATTATTATTATTATTATTATTATTATTATTATTATTATTATTATTATTATTATTATTATTATTATTATTATTATTATTATTATTAATATTATAAGAGTTATTATTATTGTTACTATTAATAATTTTATCAATATTATCATAAGTATTATAATTATTATTGTTATTATTAACACTATTATTATTATCATTATTAATATTATTGTTATCATTATTAGTATTATTATCATTATTTTTAACATTATTGTTATTATTATCTTTATTATTACTATCACTGTTAGTATTATAATAACTATATTATTTTTACTATCATTATTATTATTATAATTATTATTCTTATTCTAAGTATTATTATAACTATTATTTTGCAAACAAATGAAATTTATATAAAAATATATTTATTACAAGTATACTAATATTACGTAATATTAAATTTTAACTAATATAATATTATTTATATTAATATACTATTAATTAAATTATATATCATATAACGTATTATAAGTAACAACAAAATTTTATATAAAGATATTAACCTTAATACGTTATAAAAAATATATATTTGTTTAGTGCTAATGTTATTTGATATATAATAATTGATATAGGTTCGTGAATCCGAGGCCAACCCTACACTTGTTCAATAACGTCATATGTATTTTTACTACGAAATACAGTATTGTGAGTTTCATTTGCTCCCTTTTTAAATGCTTTTGCCAAATATATTTTTAGGACTGAGAATACATGCACTTTTATAAATGTTTGACAAAATAGACACAAGTAATTAAAAACTACATTCTATGGTTGAATTGTTATACCGGTTATCACCCTTGTTGAACTTGGTAGCCTAAGAATTGGTGTTTATTATAATTGCCACCAATTGATGCGAATCCTAAAGATAGATCTATGGGCTTTGACACACCCCAGTCAGAGAATTTGAACTACTTTAGTACTTCGATGATTATATGTTTAGGGATATTCTAGATGAATTTTGTTAATATCGGTTACCAGGTGTTCAATCCATATGAATGAATTTTAAACACTTGCGAGTGTATGATTATTGAATAAATGAAATCTTGTGGTCTATAATAACTATATTATTTTTACTATCATTATTATTATTATAATTATTATTCTTATTCTAAGTATTATTACAACTATTATTTTGCAAATAAATGAAATTTATATAAAAATATATTTATTACAAGTATACTAATATTACTTAATATTAAGTTTTAACTAATATAATATTATTTATATTAATATACTATTAATTAAATTATATATCATATAACGTATTATAAGAAACAACAAAATTTTATATAAAGATATTAACCTTAATACGTTATAAAATATATATATTTGTTTAGTGTTAATATTATTTGATATATAATAATTGATATAGGTTCGTGAATCCGAGGCCAACCCTACACTTGTTCAATGACTTCATATGTATTTTTGCTACGAAATACAGTATTGTGAGTTTCATTTTCTCCCTTTATAATGCTTTTGAAAAATATATTTTTGGGACTAAGAATACATGCGCTTTTATAAGTGTTTGACAAAATAGACACAAGTAATTAAAAACTACATTCTATGGTTGAATTGTTATACCAGATATCACCCTTGTTGAACTTGGTAGCCTAAGAATTGGTGTTTATTATAATTGTCACCAATTGACACGAATCCTAAAGATAGATCTATGGGCTTTGATACGCCCCAGTCAGAGAATTTGAACTGCTTTAGTACTTCGATGATTATATGTTTGGGGATATTCTAGATGCATTTTGTTAATGTCGGTTACCAGGTGTTCAATCCATATGAATGAATTTTAAACACTTACTAGTGTATGATTATTGAATAAATGAAATCTTGTGGTCTATTAAAATTATGGAAATGATCGATTATGATAAACTAATGAACTCACCAACCTTTTGGTTGACACTTGAAAGCATGTTTATTCTCAGGTATGAAAGAAATCTTCCGCTGTGCATTTGCTCATTTTAAAGACATTACTTGGAGTCGATCATCGCAATGGGACCAGATGTTGGTGACTTCGTCCAGATGGATTAGGACGGGGTATGACATGCCTAGACTTAGACTTTTGTGTGTGCTTATTTGTTGCGGGACTTGTAGGTGAACGGGTTGGAACGGGTTGTAGTTAGTGCCTTGTTTGTAGGTGAACTAACTAGGATGGTGGCTTGTGTGTTGTAATTCTTGCGTGTGTTTTTATCGCATAGAATTTTTGTTGTGTTGGTTTATATCATCGAGCGAGGCGGTCATTGTACTAACGAGTTGCGACAACGTGTGTGCGAAATAAGGACTTGCAAACCTTATTACGGGTGCAAATCGTGTCTAACAAGTGATGTACGACGAGTGTTTAGCAAGATGGGGCGGTGTTGTGCGTGTGGTTTTATACGTTCGTGGACTAATCATTTTTCATTCTTTAGAATGACGACGCGAAACGAGATCGAGACGAATGATGTTGAGTTTAACGCTAGAGTTACAGTTGCCGTTGCGGAGCAAATGGGTGCGTTTCGAGAAGAAATGGATAGGAAGTATTCTGAACTTCAAAGTAGTGGTGAAATGGAGCGTTGTCTTAAGAGCTTCATGAGGACTAAACCCCCGATGTATGACGGAAAACCGGATCCTTTGGTTAGCACAACATGGATCTCGGATGTCGAAGGGTTTTTTCACACTATTGAATGCCCTCCTGAGAAAAAGACGAGACTCGCTACTAGTTTGTTGCGGGGTAGGGCGAAGGATTGGTTGGATGGTAAGATTGATCTTATCGGTGGTGAACCGTTTATGGCGTTATCGTGGGATGAGTTTAAGGAGGAATTCTTTGAGGAGTTCCGGACATCAGATGACTTGTCAAAATTGCATAGTAAGTTGCAAAATTTGCAACAGGGTTCTATTGATTTGAATACTCTCAAGGCGACCTTTATGGCAAAGGCTCGTTTTTGCCCGGAGTATATGGGGAATGATCGTTTGTTGATGGAAGAGTTCTATCGGACTTTGAATGATGACTTGAAGAATAAAATTAGCCGAGGTTACACGAAGTCGTTTGCAGAGTTATTCGCAGTGGCTAGGGGTTTCGAGTCATATTCGTGATTGAAGATGGGTGAACCTTCAAGTGAGAGAAGGGTTGTTTCTTATGGTGCTCCAACTAAGAGGACTAAGGGTCCGAGTGTGAGCACGGGTGGTACACGGACGAATATATCGGATTCTAGTGCGTCTAGGTGTTACAATTGTGGCGTGAGGGGTCACAAGTCTTGGGAATGTTCGATGCCAAAGGGTGATGGCACGGTGTGCTTCAATTGCCAAGAGGAAGGACATCGTAAGTCGGAGTGTCCTGAGTTAGCGAGGATGGGTGCGGCAAGGAAACGTTAAGGTACGTTTCATTTTAATAAATATGTCCTTTGATTATTTATTATGTGCCGTTGAGTTTGGATTTGTTAAAAGCCTTGTGTTGTGACGACACGGAAATTTCCGACCAAATTTAAACTTTAATCTTTATATTATTCCGACACGATAAGCAAAGTTTGTTAAGTTAAATCTCAAGAATTTTAAACTGTGTTCATACACTCATTATAACCTCGACCAAATTCCGACGATTCACGAACCGTTATATATAAATAGATATGTATATGTATATATATATTATAACTTGAGAATATTAACAAAGTATTAAACGTATAATACCTTACACGAACGTATTTGTTTCAATATGATTTTTGATGAAATTAAAAAAATATATTAAATGATTGAATTATCAGAAATATTGAATTATGATTACAAGTCTCTGTTGAGAGGTCCACTATGATTTGAGAAAATCTATTCCTCTTAACGATATTCAGAATAATTTGTAAAGCTATTTATAAATAAAAACAAAAAGTGTCATTTACGAAAGTTAGACAAAAGTTAGTGGAGAATTGGTTTCCATAATATTCTATTAATTTAGTTTCAAAAGTACAAAAAACGTTTTCAGTTTAAAAAGAACTTTATTATTAAAACGTATATATCTTTTATAAATATCTTGAACCACTTTTGACAACTCATTACTTAACTAGTATGATAAAGATAACGATATTTATATTTTATTTTATTAAATATATATAACGATTTAAATTAATATTATATATACTTATACGCGTATTATACGTATATAGTTTTATACTTTAACTTTACCTTTACTTTACTTTTATTTTACTTTAACTTTAATAATTCATACTTTAATAATTCAATTTAATAATTCATACTTTAATAATTTACTTTAATAATTCACTTTAATAATTCATACTTTAATAATTCACTTTAATAATTCACTTTAATAATTCATACTTTAATAATTCACTTTAATAATTCACTTTAATAATTCATACTTTAATAATTCACTTTAATAATTCATATTTTAATAATTCACTTTAATAATTCAAAAATCTGTTATAAATAGAATTCAATAGGATTCATTATTTCATAGAAACTTGAAAATATATTTTTCTAAACTCTCTCAATCGAATTACATATATATATTTTCTTTGTATTATTTCAAGATATTATTAGTATACATAAAATATTACGACGGAGTGCTGTCCGAGTGATTTCAAAATAGTTTTTTTTGAATGAGTCGAAGCTAAGGAAATTATGGGTTATAGCTATGGAGGTGATGGGTATGGTTCATGGGTATGCTCGTGAGGTCAATCTAGTGTTTATCATCTCCGTTGCGTCTACGTACTTTCCTGCAATATTGAATCTCAATATTGATACGTTCGTGAATCCGAGTCCAACCTTGCACTTATTAAATGACGTTATATGTATTTTTACTACGAAATACAGTATTGTGAGTTTCATTTGCTCCCTTTTATATATATTTTTGGGACTGAGAATACATGTGCTGTTTTTATAAATGTTTTACGAAATAGGCACAAGTACTAAAACTAATTCTACGTGGGTTTAAACCAGAAATATACCCTGAGCTTGGTAACATTAAACTACTTGTCAATGTACAGTAGGCGAGAATCCTAAAGATAGATCTATTGGGCCTGACAAACTCCATCCTGACTATGGGATTCTTTAGTACTTCGAGGTTATTTTAAACACACCTAATCTGGGGTACTTCAGAGGGTAAAACATGAACGTTAAGGCTTGTTACCGGGTGCCTACAACTTATAGAATACTTTTATACACTTGCGAGTGTACATATATTTATAAACGGAAATCATGTGGTCTATTAATATATTGAAATGATTGTTATGATAAACCTATGAACTCACCAACCTTTTGGTTGACACTTTAAAGCATGTTTATTCTCAGGTATTAAAGAAATCTTTCGCTGTGCATTAGCTCATTTTAAGGATATTACTTGGAGTCATTCATGGCATATTTTGAAAGACGTTGCATTCGAGTCATTGAGTTCATCAAGATTATTATTAAGCCAATTATAGTTGGATGTATTATGAAATGGTGTGCATGCCATCAACTTTCGTTGTAAAGAAAGTTTGTCTTTTAAAAACGAATGCAATTTTTGTAAAATGTATCATATAGAGGTCAAATACCTCGCGATGTAATCAACTATTGTGAATTGTTTATAATGTATATGAACGGGTCCTTTCAGTTGGTATCAGAGCGATGGTCTTAGCGAACCAGGTCTGCATTAGTGTGTCTAACTGATAGTTGTTAGGATGCATTAGTGAGTCTGGACTTCGACCGTGTCTGCATTTCAAAAGTTTTGCTCATCATTCTTGTCGGAAATTACCTGCTTATCATTCTTAGTCTAGACACATCTTATTGCATTGATTGCATGAATAGTGTATAGACAAAATTCATATCTTAGCGTATCTGCTAATTCATATCTTAGCGTATCTGTTACTGTAAACTTTGCCTGACATATTCCGTAAATTCCTCCGTAATCTACGAAACCTTTTGCTCTATATAATTAGAATACCGCCCAATAGCCGAAAAATCATTTCATATCTAAAAATTCTTTATTCAATCGTACGAAATGGAATTCGTCATTAGTTCAAGTCCCTCGGATTCCGAAATGGAATCCCACTCAAGTTCCGAAAGCAGTGTGACCGGAATGGATCAACCAATTAGTCATCATCTATTCTGGATGAATTGGGGATGGGTTCGTAGCCTCCTTAATCATTGGAGACAAGAAGAAGGTGATCCCTTCCATCCACCACATTGCCCTCTTGGCGAAGAACCTGAAGCACTTACCGGCGAAACTATTCGAAACACCATTTTTTCTCTCATTTCCAGAGTATCTCGTCATGATTATATACTACACCAAATTCTAGATCTTATTTATCCGCTCGTCCGAACCGACAATCACCCCGGTGTAATAGAAGAAGTCAACGAGCTTCGCGCTCGGGTAGTGACTTTGGAGAATATGGTGCAAAGGTTACAAACACCAGCAGCAGCACTAACAACATAACCAGTACCACCATCAACAACATCAACAGTACCATTACCACCACCAACAACAACCGCATCGCAAACCTCAACTTCACAATCTGTCCCATGAGCATCGACGTCATACGCCCTGTAGATACTAAGGAATACCACAACGATGAAGTATTGATTCATAACTTCATTGGGAAAACATTCTATGACGATTATGTAATTTCTAAAGTTTAAAAATTATCTATCCTAGCGTTAACCATAAATTAAATGAGTTTAATTTAATATTAACTCATTAAATCAATATTACATCTGAAGAAATATACATATATATTTCCATAAAGACTGTAATAAAATTCTTTTGTACAAAATATTAATTGTGACAATTTTTTTTAACGGGTAGGTAATACCCGAGAGATATATAAATTCACAATTAATATGTTACATTCTTCGAATCTGATTCAGCAAATCATCCATTATACTCCCTACTTTCACAACAATATACATTCTTTTATAGAAATCAAAACAACCATACTCATTCAAAAATCTAATTACATATTCTGATTTTGAAATCGCCGAATTCAATTCAAGTTATAACCGGTATCATCACTCTTAGATTCTTACATCTTTCAAAGCTATACTTTAACTTCAAAACTGTGTTAGAACATCGTATGTATATTAACGATTATAATCTGTGTTCAAGCCCTTCGAAATACCTGAAGACACTTCAAATAATGAACAATCGAGATGATGATCCAACCACATGTTATCCACAGTTACGTACCTGAAAAACTCTTGAAACCAAAGTCATAATTTAACATGTATCCATGTCAGACCTTTTGGCATTTACTAACTAAAATAACTTTTCAATCCCTTCTAAAAATAGACGGTTTTGTCACAGCTCCAGCAAACCAACTTCAATTGTTCAATCGAATAAGCCTTATTATAATGATTTCCTCTTCATCAATATTACCGGGGAACCTTTCATATCTCGCCACATTAGCAGTAAACTTATTAATAACTTCATTGATCTTTGACTTTCCGAAAAATCTTTATATTTATCAAAACCCCATCATTTACTCATCTGCATCTTGTAACGAGAATTGCCATACGAATCATCGGAAATTAGCAATCAGAATTTTGAAATCTTGCAGCATGTCTACGCCAACAATTATATGTGTCTATCTTCTGGACTTATATACTTTGAATGTGAAGTTTCTGAAAAACACCCTAAACTGCGAACTAGTTCTCGAAATACTGATGAAGCAGCAAAAACTATAAACGACCTTAACAGTAAAAAGTTTGATGATAAAGAGTAGTGTGTTGGCAAAGCTCAGAAAAAGAGAATATTTGGTACTGAAAAATACGGATTGAGCAAACCATGAAGAAGGCTGTGGATAAATCACAAGGACGAAATCTACCTTCAAAGAATCCAAATGATTCCGTGTCTGCTGAATTCATTATCGAATACCTTGCTCCTGACTCTAAACCCTTACGGACAATATTCTTCATCATCCTCTGATATTAGAAATTTTAAGATATCATCGTATCTTTCATTATAAATATCCTCCATATTTCTGAAGATATTTCCATAATTATTCTTATCTGAAATCATTTACCTCTTCGTGCTGTCTGTATTACATCATAAAAGAAACTATTTTAGTTTCTAAACTTTCGAATTTAAAATAGGAATATTTTTGAAGTAGTGTTGTGAATTGAAGCATGAACTAGTATAATATAATGACACTTGATCAACGTGATTATATTACAGTAAGTCATGCTGAGTTTTTAAATGGAACGTGATGATTCACATATCATAACGTCATCATGTGCTATGTTACACGACTCTTGTATTCTCTTTAACCTCTAAAATATCAAGAAAATATTTCTTGATGATTCGGCCTTTTTCGAGGTATTCTAGTAATTTGACAAGTCAAGATCGTGCCATTACAATTTCCTTCTTAGAACATTAACAATGTTCATTCCGAAATTCATATATGAGAATTCTGGACCATTACAAGCGGTGCTTAATCGCAAGAAGAAGAAACGAAAGGACAAAACTCCGAAATAGAAATTGGGGTATAAATCGCAGCAAATAAAAGAGAGCATTAATTGGGGATGACAATGATTATAGAAGAAGCAAGGACTTTGAAATATAAGATCACAAACCGTATATATCAATGCATATAGCAATATAAAGACACGGAAGAACTAAAAACACTATAAAACCAAGAGTATAGTAGAAGTAAATAGATTCTTTCGGAGGCAGATGAAAAAGAAGAGCGACAGATATGAAAGTGAGGAATATATCAAGAATCAGCACTGGATGAAGCATATTGACAAATACTTTAAAATATGAGTTGAGAAGGTGTGAGTTGTAAGAAAACAAATGAGGTGGATTTATAGTGAAATATCCGACAGAGAAATCAAAATGGATTATCGCATTAATTCGAAGAGGATCATAATTTCCTTAATCGCCGAATAATCAAATCCAATATAGATTACAAAGATTTTCTTTTCGGAGATCAATCGTGATGACGTCAAAAGATACGACGAATCAATATTATCTTATTTCATTCATTTACGATAACTTCACTCACACGTTTCTATTAATCGAATTATTTTATCCATTCTTCTTGAACATGATAAAACTCTATACTCGTTATAATAACATTCTCATTGTTAGTCATGACGACCTCTATCAAATTTCGGGGACGAAATTTCTTTAACGGGTAGGTACTGTGACGACACGGAAATTTCCGACCAAATTTAAACTTTAATCTTTATATTATTCCGACATTATAAGCAAAGTTTGTTAAGTTAAATCTCAAGAATTTTAAACTGTGTTCATACACTCATTATAACCTCGACCAAATTCCGACGATTCACGAACCGTTATATATAAATAGATATGTATATGTATATATATATTATAACTTGAGAATATTAATAAAGTATTAAACGTATAATACCTTACACGAACGTATTTGTTTCAATATGATTTTTGATGAAATTAAAAAAAATATATTAAATGATTGAATTATCAGAAATATTGAATTATGATTACAAGTCTCTGTTGAGAGGTCCACTATGATTTGAGAAAATCTATTCTTCTTAACGATATTCAGAATAATTTGTAAAGCTATTTATAAATAAAAACAAAAAGTGTCATTTACGAAAGTTAGACAAAAGTTAGTGGAGAATTGGTTTCCATAATATTCTATTAATTTAGTTTCAAAAGTACAAAAAAACGTTTTCAGTTTAAAAAGAACTTTATTATTAAAATGTATATATCTTTTATAAATATCTAGAACCACTTTTGACAACTCATTACTTAACTAGTATGATAAAGATAACGATATTTATATTTTATTTTATTAAATATATAAAACGATTTAAATTAATATTATATATACTTATACGCGTATTATACGTATATAGTTTTATACTTTTACTATACTTTAACTTTACCTTTACTTTACTTTTATTTTACTTTAACTTTAATAATTCATACTTTAATAATTCAATTTAATAATTCATACTTTAATAATTTACTTTAATAATTCACTTTAATAATTCATACTTTAATATTTCAGTTTAATAATTCACTTTAATAATTCATACTTTAATAATTCACTTTAATAATTCATACTTTAATAATTCATACTTTAATAATTCACTTTAATAATTCATATTTTAATAATTCACTTTAATAATTCAAAAATCTGTTATAAATAGAATTCAATAGGTTTCATTATTTCATAGAAACTTAAAAATATATTTTTCTAAACTCTCTCAATCGAATTACATATATATATTTTCTTTGTATTATTTCAAGATATTATTAGTATACATAAAATATTACGACGGAGTGCTGTCCGAGTGATTTCAAAATAGTTTTTTTTGAATGAGTCGAAGCTAAGGAAATTATGGATTATAGCTATGGAGGTGATGGGTATGGTTCATGGGTATGCTCGTGAGGTCAATCTAGTGTTTATCATCTCCGTTGCGTCTACGTACTTTCCTGCAATATTGAATCTCAATATTGATACGTTCGTGAATCCGAGTCCAACCATGCACTTGTTAAATGACGTTATATGTATTTTTACTACGAAATACAATATTGTGAGTTTCATTTGCTCCCTTTTATATATATTTTTGGGACTGAGAATACATGCGCTGTTTTTATAAATGTTTTACGAAATAGGCACAAGTACTAAAACTAATTCTACGTGGGTTTAAACCAGAAATATACCCTTAGCTTGGTAACATTAAACTACTTGTCTATGTACAGTAGGCGCAAATCCTAAAGATAGATCTATTGGGCCTGACAAACCCCATCCTGACTATGGGATGCTTTAGTACTTCGAGGTTATTTTAAACACACCTAATCTGGTGTACTTCAGAGGGTAAAACATGAACGTTAAGGCTTGTTACCGGGTGCCTACAACTTATAGAATACTTTTATACACTTGCGAGTGTACATATATTTATAAACGGAAATCCTGTGGTCTATTAATATATTGAAATGATTGTTATGATAAACTATGAACTCACCAACCTTTTGGTTGACACTTTAAAGCATGTTTATTCTCAGGTATTAAAGAAATCTTCCGCTGTGCATTAACTCATTTTAAGGATATTACTTGGAGTCATTCATGGCATATTTTGAAAGACGTTGCATTCGAGTCATTGAGTTCATCAAGATTATTATTAAGCCAATTATAGTTGGATGTATTATGAAATGGTGTGCATGCCGTCAACTTTCGTTGTAAAGAAAGTTTGTCTTTTAAAAACGAATGCAATGTTTGTAAAATGTATCATATAGAGGTCAAATACCTTGCGATGTAATCAACTATTGTTAATCGTTTATAATGTATATGAACGGGTCCTTTCATGTGTTGTGCATGTTATTGTTATGGGTGACGTTCCTAATGGAAGTACCCTATGGTGATGTTTTGATCGATGGGCGAAGGGCGTAAGACTTGGTGCAACCAAGCATTCCTTAGTGTTGGGAAATGTTTCTACCAAGCAATGGGTATGGGCTTGGTGTTCGGTTGTGAAGCATGTATTTGCTTTTGTGTTGAGGTTGATGAACCATGAGGTTCGATGGGTGGTTTAAAACTCTAAAGGTCGAGTGTTTGATCTCGATATATGTTGGTAATAGAGTCTACGTGACGCAATGTTAGGTACCTCTTTCATACCTACTAGCGTGGTATTCGACTCCGATGGTGTTGTGGTTACATTGTACTTAGGGTACCGGAGAGAAACCCTTAGGTACATGAGTGACTAGGTGGAGATTTGCAAACTATAGCAATTGGAAGGTTGCAAGAATGAAGTTTGTGTGAGTTGTGGTAAACTCTTCATTCGAAGTGTTTGAGGATTTGTTAAAATCTTTCGTATGCTCAAGGTTGGAGCAAGATGTGGTGATGGGTCGTGTGAACCCAATTGTTAGTAAAGTCTACCCTTGGTAGCATTGTACAGTTGTACAAGGTGTGGTTATGGAACGTAGTTCCAAGTGGGGGAGTTACACTCCCGCACAAGGAGGTTTTAGTGTGAAATTTCGAATGATACTCTTAGTAGATCCGGAATTGGTGTCGGGACCTAGATTTGGTCGATTTGTGGTAAGAGTACGATTTGGAATAAATTGTACATATGGTTTTGAATTTAAATCATCACCGAGGTGGTAATGTGGTAAATCTCGTTGAGAGATAATGGACATGTTTAACGAGCAAGGTGAGATCTCTCGATTAAGGATGTGCGTGTCGGATTCTCTTTTAGAGAATTATTGTTTTGTGCCTATGTGCAATATAGGTGGTTCTTGCTCGATTGTTTTGATGTTGTGTACGCGTACGTATGTATTTCTGTGCTATGGTATGAACTACGGTGCCGGTAGTGCCATAGTATGTGCGGGTGAATTATGATGTGAACCATGGAGCCGGTAGCATCATGGCGATGCGTATGGTGTGAACCACGGAGCCGGTATCACCATGACGCGGGTATGGTTAGTGGTATCTGTTAGGATTCACTATGGTGTAGCAGTGCGCGATGCTACACTACTCGTTGATCGAGGCCAAAAGAGCGTGTGTGATGGGAGTAGTGTTATATCGGCATGGTATAACATTATCGGGAAATGCGAGTACCGGTGGGAAATGCGAGTACCATTCATGTGTTGAGAATTGGGAGTGGATCACGTGTGGATGCGGATTCACGGTGACACGTGCAGTTTGGTCATCTTATTGTGAAAGTGAGTCTTGTGTAGTTCGGATTCACAATGACTCGTGTGGATGCGGTCATTATATTGAGGAAGTGAGTCTCGTGTAGTTCGGATTCACAATGATACGTGTGGATGCGGCCATTCTTTTGGGATAGTGATTCTCGTGTAGTTCGGATTAACTAGGGCGCATGTAGTTCGGCCAATCCCGATTGTTGTGCGGTGGAGGTAATGGGTCGCGTGTGGTTGCGGATTCACTAAGGCGCTTGTAGTTTTCGGCCAGCCTTCATGTTGTGTGATTTATTGGTTGTTTCATACGCCAATGGTGGGGTCGTAAGGACCATGTTGTGTGTGTAACAACCCGGAATTTTCCAACGTTTATTATTAATATTTATTATTAATACTTGTTCTTTAATAAATGTATTTATATACATTTACTTGTTACCGTATTTAAATTTCCATGGCCCGACTAGTCTTTGTAACACGCGTACTTTTCTCGAATAATATTTTTGAATATTATTTACATTCATGATTAATTTTTATTAATCATTTTTAATTAACTAAGATTAGTGGTTAACTACTTGGGCTTTTATTTACTTGTTGGTAACTTGGGCTTGGACTTTTATTTTATGGCTAGTAAGCCTACTCTACACATTATTGGACTTGTAAGCCCAACATATTAACTAGTATTACATTAAGTATAAGCATGGATTAATTAGCTTAATTTAGAGACAAACCTTACAAGCATGCTACACCTTTCTCCATACACTTTAACCTTATTACTCTTCCTAGCTTTTCCCATCCTTCCCATGTTAGAAAGCAAGTTTTGACTTCCCCCTTATACTCCAAAAACCGTCAGCCAAATAGGGAGCATGGGGAATTTTGTTTTTTTTTTCATTTTACTTGTTATTTACTAACTAGCTTCATCTCATTCTTCACACACACACACACACACAATACTCACAACATTCTCTCAACTTTCTCTCTTTTCTTGTAAGTAAAAGGTTTCATTTTCTTCTTTCTTTTCTTTCAAAAACCGAAACCTTAAGCACTCATCATCATCATTGTTAGTTTGTAGTTGTTACTTTTTTGTTGTAAAGATCAAGTTTCTTAGCTTGAATCTTCATGGATCTTGGTTACTTCTTTTATTGATGAAGAACCAAGAACAAGAACTCAAACTTGTTAGTTTGAAGTTCTACATTTAAGTGTTTTCAAGACTAATAGTTCATAAGTTTATAATCTTCTTTGTTTTCATGTTTGTAGACTTGAATTCTTAAGATTCAAAACCTTAGTTTGAATCTTCTCAAGTATGAAGCAAATATAAACATAATACTTGTAGATCTAGTTTATTTCTTCATTCTTACTTACTTTAAATTTGTGTTTGATTGTTCATGGTCAAGTATTACTAGTTAAAACTTGATCTCATACTTCTTGAAACCAAAGTTAACTTTGTAAGTTCAAGAACATGGAAGTTTAACTTTCTAGTTACAACTTCATATACTTGTGTTGGATTTAACTTAAGAACCTTAGATCTAGACTTTTGGGTCTAGGATCTTCAAGATCTAACTAATAACTATGTTCTACAACCTAAGATCTTGTTTGCTTAAGTTTAATTTCAAGTTGTAGCTTAATATTACTTGTATAACTCTTGTATGTGTTGGATCTAAGATTTGTATCAAGGATGAGAACCGGGATGAGCATCAAGCACCAAGAACCCACTGGAACACTCTAACTTACTGTTTTTTGGGTCTGACCCGACCACCTGAGTTACTGTAAAGTTTATTTTCAGTTATCTCTGTTTGAGTAGATAATTTTTCGTTTAAGACTCGTCTTAATCCGAGTTACGGTTTAAGATCTATGGCCCTCCGACTGTCACTATGTCCTTTTAACGTTGTGCTGAAAATTCTGACATACTCGCACTTAAACCGTCGCCACTGTCAAACGAAGACGAGTTTGGTTCTGGAATTTATACAGAAACTAAAGGACTCATATACGGAGCCATGGCCACTGGTCTCACCTCATTTCAGTAGGTATAGAGTTTGTGGTGACTGATCGGAATCAGCCTTTGTTTTAAACTCTTTTCTAGAATGAAACTTACTTTATACTTTTTGTTTGATGAAGAATGATGATGACCCTTAAGACCTAATTTACAAACTTATAAACCTATTGGGACGATTTACTGACTTAGTAACTTTTTACTTAGGTTGAGGACCTTCCGAACCTACATACTTGCTTACTTTCCCGAGTCAACTTTACTACTACTTTACCACTGTGAGTTATAGCATCCTTTTTTACTTTAACTATTTTGGGAACTGAGAATACATGCACGTTTTACGTTTTACATACTAGGCATGAGTACTTAAACTTTATATATGTGTGGGTTATACAACGGCATAAACATTCCCTTTAGCTCGGTAACGTTTAGTCATTGGTTTTTGAACCGGTGAACGCGAATCTTAGATATGGATACATAGGGTTTGACATCCCCACTCGGGCTAGTCGCGCTAGCATTTAATGAGTGTTTAATACTTCGTAAACATACGCACTTGCCAAGTGTACTTTTAGGGGGTTATAAACGTTAAGTTAGTTACCAAGTGCCCACGGTTAAACATATACTTTACATACTGTTTTGAAATGTTCTTTGTAGCACTGAAATCTCGTGGCCTACCTTACATTACTATCATACTTAAACTATAGCTCACTAACCTTTGTGTTGACATTTTTAAGCATGTTTTTCTCAGGTGCTTAAGGTTGCTTCCGCTGTTGTACTAGTCATGCCTTGTAGACTTTCGCTGTGCTTTACTAGAGATGTCACCGCATGAAACACTTTATCTTGCATTTAAATTTTAATACTTTTGAAACAATGATTTGTAACGACCTAAGGGTCACGCACTATTATATTTGCTTCTGTTCATAGAAGCATACTTTTGGTTGTAAAACATTTGGCGTTGGTTATGACGTCACCTTTTATCATGAATGCAAACTTGTTTTGAAAACGCATATAGTGTTTGACCTTGTAATGATCATGTTGTTGATGGTCCGTACATGTTGATTTAGTACGGGGCATCACATTTGGTATCAGAGCATTGGTTGTAGGAAATTAGGTTACATTAGTGAGTCAAGACCCGACCGAGTAGGATTCACTAATAGGACTAATCTACAACTTGCTAGTTTACTTGTTTCTACAGAACTTGCTGCATGCTGCTATTTACTTTTACTACTATATGCCATATGCTATTACATGATTTCACTACTGCATGCTATTATCTGCTTTCGATTGCATGATACTTGTCATTATTGCCATGCTACTTACCGTTACACATGATCTAGACAGTCGTAGTTACTTTGCCTAATACGTGCTTGCTTTATGACTTACTGACGTGGAAAAAGTTATTTTTCCTTGTTCAGATGTCGGATATTCCACCTGTCATCATTTTGGACAGCGACACAGACTCATCAGCCACTTCCTCGACCGTTGTTGCCGATTCCCAGATGCCGTCATCGACACCCACCAGTGACCCTGGCGCTTCATCCTCTGGTGCCAGTAGTCATGCACTTGCCCCAGTGGTTACCTCTGACTGAGCCAAGGACCTCCAGGAGATTCCAGCTCCACTTGCCCCTGGACCCTCGGAGCTACAGCACCATCCCGGTGGTGCTGTGATTCCCGCGGATCTTGGGAAGGTCCAGTCCATAATGAGCATAACCAATGGTGTCGACGCGCTCCTGATGGATGTCTCGTACCGATCAGACCTGCCAAATACCGACAGATGATGGCCGCCCGAGGAGAGCCAGTACAACCACCCGTGCAGCCACCTCCACATGATTCGGATGACCCATCCTCCGCTGACTCTTTACCCGACGACACCTCCTTAGACGACTCCAGTGACGATGATTCTGATGAGGACCCTGATGATGCACCTGTACAGCCACCCTCCACCCCGCCGAAGATGCGGTACCGTTTTGATGGCACCGTCTTTCCAGGGATCAACGGAGGTCGGGCATTCACTGATGCATATGGACGGTGTCGTAAGGTTACCACCCGAAAGCGGCTTGTGCCGTATCCTACTGATCCCTTCATCCGTAAGCCTTACCGCTTCGCAACCTCTACTTCTGGAGCCGGACCTTCTGCACCACCGGCACCACCTACACCACCAGCACCGCCTGCCCCACCATCTCCCACTGTCGAGGAACTGACAAGGGAGGTGGAGATCCTCTGTGCTCAGGTAGCTGAGCTCGAGGACCAGATGTCTCATGTTTTGGAAATCCTACACCCACCTTCACCATAAGACCTTTGTAGTAGATTTCATTATGTAATCTTATTTGTAGTTTTATGTTTCACTTATGTATTGTACGAACCTATACGATTGTATACAACTTATTATTATTAACGAATGGAACTTTGCATTATTTAATTCCTGCACGGTGTTCTATTTACGTTACTGTATGATGATTCTGTGGTATTTATCCCTAGATGCATTACTTAATAAACATGTGCTGTGTTGATTCCATGTTGGTTACCATGTATTGTATTATTATTTATTGAATACTGGATTTTGACTTGAGTCAAAATTTTTGTTTAGAACGTCATGGCCAATGGACGATCAACACCCACCGCAGCCCAAATCGAGGATATGGTCAATGAACGAGTTGCCGAAGCTTTAGCGGAAAGAAACCTCCAAGCTCCACCGCAACCGGTTATCCAGCCCATTCGTAATGGATGCACATACAAAGAGTTTCAAAGCTGTAAACCCCACAAATTTAGTGAAACGGAGGGACCAGTTGGTCTCACTCTGTGGTTTGAGAAATTAGAATCTGTGTTTCGATTTAGTAACTGGTCAGAGGCAAGCAAAACCAAGTTTGCTTCATGTACGCTGTCTGACGGCGCACTAACATGGTGGAACACGTTAGCTCAAGAAAAGGGTATTGATGAGGCATTTGCTACCCTATGGGAGGAATTCAAAGGGGCCCTGATTGAAGAATATTGCCCTAGGACCGAGATCCACAAAATGGAGATGGAGTTTATGCAGTTGAAGGTTGTGGGAAACGATCTCGATGGTTACAACCGTAGGTATCTATAATTAGCCCTGATGTGTCCTACCATGGTTACCCTGGAGTTTAAACGTATGGAAAGGTATTTGTGGGGACTTCCTAAGTCCATTAAGGGAAATATCCACCTCGTCTAAGCCACCCAATGTCCCGGAAGCAATGCGCATGGCGCATACCTTAATGAACCAAATCATCATCGATGAACCGGAAAAGGCAAAATCCGAAGCGGGTAGTAGTGATAAGCATAAGTCGGATAACAACAAGGGGAGGGCCAATGATTAAACCCCCGCTAAGAGGCACAACAACGGTGGGAATCCCAACCTAAATACAAGCTCAAACCCGAACTACATGGGTACCTTACCGCAATGCAAGAGGTGTTACAAGCACCATACCGGGTATTGTAATGTGGTTTGTGAAAAGTGCCAACGGACTGGACATATCGGTAAGGACTGCAAGGTCACCACCCTGAATGTGAAGGCGAACCCCAATGGACCGAAAAAGTGCTACGAATGCGACAGACGGGCCACTTCAGAAATGCGTGTCCCAACAAAAGAAAGGACGGCGGACCACCGCGTAGCAGAGCTTTCAACGTTAATGCAAGGGACGCCCGTGAGAACCTCGACTTGGTGATAGGTATATTCACTATCAACAATCTATTAGCTTCTGTCTTATTTGATACTGGTGCCGATAGGAGTTATGTATGTAGACACTTTTGCGATAAGATAAATTTGTCATTAGTTCCTTTAAAGGAGAGTATGCTTGTAGAGGTAGCCAATTGAAAACTTGAGAAAGTTGACCATATTAGACGAGGAGCTATTATCAACATAGCTGGTGTGGATTTCGAGATTGACCTGATACCCATTAAGTTGGGAAGCTTTGATGTTATTGTCGGTATGGACTGGTTGACCAAGATTAGGGCCGACATTATCTGTGGAGATAAAACTCTTCGTATACCACACGAAGATGGTGAGCCACTGATCATTTACGGAGAGATATGTACCTCGAAGCTGAATCTCATTAGTTGCATGAAAGCGCAAAAGATCATGAAGAAAGGACGTCTTGCTGTTCTAGCACATGTGAAAACGGTAGAAATCGAGGAGAAGAGTGTGAATGATGTTCGTGTTGTGAACGAGTTTTCCGATGTCTTCCCGGATGAATTGCCTGGATTACCGCCAACGAGAGCAGTAGAGTTTCAGATCGATTTAGTACCAGGAGCTGCACCTGTAGCTCGCGCACCTTATCAACTCGCACCTTTCGAGATGCAAGAATTACAGAGCCAATTACAAGAACTGCTAGATCGTGGATTTATCCAACCAAGTTTCTCGCCTTGGGGCGCACCTGTTTTATTTGTGAAGAAGAAGGATGGATCTTTCCGTATGTGTATCGACTACCATGAACTCAACAAATTGACGATTAAGAATTGGTATCCTCTTCCCCGAATTGACGATCTTTTTTATCAACTACAAGGATCGAGCGTCTACTCTAAGATCGATTTGTGATCCGGTTATCACCAGTTGAGGGTGAAAGAGAGCGACGTGATGAAGGCTACAATCAGAACCCGCTATGGCCATTATGAGTTTCTCGTGATGCCATTCGGTTTAACCAACGCACCTGCCATAACCAACGATCTCGAGCTTGGAGCTGTTGTCTTTGCATTAAAATTGTAGAGACACTATCTTTATGGAACTAAGAGCACTATCTTCACCGACCACAAAAGCCTCCAGCACATCTTTGATCATAAGCAACTGAATATGAGACAGCATCGATGGATCGAGACGCTGAACGACTATGATTGTGAACTTCGTTATCATCCTGGTAAGGCAAATGTTGTAGCTGACGCTTTAAGCCAAAAGGAGAGAACGGCACCTCTTCGTGTCCGAGCCTTGAACATCACCATCCATTCAAACCTCAATAGCCAGATCCTAGTAGCTGAAGATGAGGCTCTCAAGGAGGAGAATATATCTCATGAACACTTGAACATTCTCGTCTCTCGATTCAAGGTCAAGGAGACAGGACTTCGGTACTTCACCGGAAGAATTTGGGTACCTTGTTATGGAGATCTGCGGAACCTTATACTTGATGAAGCCCACAAATCGAGATATTCGATTCATCCCGGAGCGGGCAAAATGTACCATGATCTTAAAGAACAGTATTGGTGGCCTAATCTTAAGAAGGACGTTGCAACTTATGTTGGTAAGTGTTTGACTTGTTCGAAAGTTAAGGCCGAACATCAAAGACCTTCTGGATTACTTCAACAACCGGAAATCCCACAATGGAAGTGGGAGAGGATAACAATGGACTTCATTACTAAGCTACCAAAGACTGTGGGCGGATACGATACCATCTGGGTTATTGTTGACCGTCTCACTAAATCTGCACACTTCTTAGCCATGAAGGAGATGGATACGATGGAGAGACTTGCTCAACTGTACATCAAGGAGGTTGTATCTCGTCATGGTGTACCTTTATCGATCATCTCAGATTGCGATCCCCATTTTGCTTCTAGATTTTGGCGTTCTTTACAAGAAGAAATGGGAACTCGTCTCGACATGAGTACTGCATACCACCCACAGACCGACGGGCAAAGTGATCGCACGATTCAGACTTTGGAGGACATGTTGCGTGCATGTGTCATTGATTTCGGAAAGGCCTGGGAAAGGCATTTGCCGTTAGCCGAATTCTCGTACAATAACAGTTACCACTCGAGCATTAATGCCGCACCTTTTGAAGCGTTGTATGGCCGCAAGTGCCGATCTCCTATTTGTTGGGCCGAAGTAGGCGAAAAGCAAATCACTGGACCCTAGGTAGTCCATGAAACAGCGGATAAGATTGCCCAGATTCAAGCGAGACTTAAGACGGCTCGTGATCGCCAAAAGAGTTATGCTGACCTTAAACGTAAAGACTTTGAATTCAACGTCGGAGACCGTGTAATGTTGAAGGTTGCACCGTGGAAAGGTGTGATTCGTTTTGGAAAACGTGGAAAGTTAAACCCACGATACATTGGTCCTTTTGAAATCTTGGAACGTGTTGGACCCGTTGCTTACCGTTTAGATCTTCCAACACAATTGAGCTCAGTTCATCCTACCTTACACGTGTCAAACTTGAAGAAGTGTCTTGCTGCACCGGAACTTATCATACCACCGGAATAACTTACGATTGATGACAAACTCCACTTCGTGGAAGAGCCTGTTGAAATTATGGACCGTGAGGTCAAAACTTTGAAACACAACAAGATTCCGATCGTCCGAGTACGGTGGAATTGCCAAACGAGGACCCGAGTTTACCTGGGAGTGAGAGGATTAAATGATGCAGAAGTATCCTCACCTTTTCCCAACTCCTCCATCTACCTCAGCTTAAAATTTCGGGACGAAATTTTCTTTAACAGGTGGGTAATGTAACAACCCGGAATTTTCCAACGTTTAATATTAATATTTATTATTAATACTTGTGCTTTAATAAATGTATTTATATACATTTACTTGTTACCGTATTTAACTTTCCATGGCCCGACTAGTCTTTGTGACACGCGTACTTTTCTCGAATAATATTTTTGAATATTATTTACATTCATGATTAATTTTTATTAATCATTTTTAATTAACTAAGATTAGTGGTTAACTACTTGGGCTTTTATTTATTTGTTGGTAACTTGGGCTTGGAATTTTACTTTATGGCTAGTAAGCCCACCCTATACATTATTGGACTTGTAAGCCCAACATATTAACTAGTATTACATTAAGTATAAGCATGGATTAATTAGCTTAATTTAAAGACAAACCTTACAAGCATGCTACACCTTTCTCCATACACTTTAACCTTATTACTCTTCCTAGCTTTTCCCATCCTTCCCATGTTAGAAAGCAAGTTTTGACTTCCCCCTTATACTCCAAAAACCGTCAGCCAAATAGGGAGCATGGGGAGTTCTTTTTTTTTCATGTTACTTGTTATTTACTAACTAGCTTCATCTCATTCTTCACACACACACAAAATACTCACAACATTCTCTCAACTTTCTCTCTTTTCTTGTAAGTAAAAGGTTTCATTTTCTTCTTTCTTTTCTTTCAAAAACAAAAACCTTAAGCACTCATCATCATCATTGTTAGTTTGTAGTTGTTACTTGTTTGTTGTAAAGATCAAGTTTCTTAGCTTGAATCTTCATGGATCTTGGTTACTTCTTTTATTGATGAAGAACCAAGAACAAGAACTCAAACTTGTTAGTTTGAAGTTCTACATTTAATTGTTTTCAAGACTAATAGTTCATAAGTTTATAATCTTCTTTGTTTTCATGTTTGTAGACTTGAATTCTTAAGATTCAAAACCTTAGTTTGAATCTTCTCAAGTATGAAGCAAATATAAACATAATACTTGTAGATCTAGTTTATTTCTTCATTCTTACTTACTTTAAATTTGTGTTTGATTGTTCATGGTCAAGTATTACTAGTTAAAACTTGATCTCATACTTCTTGAAACCAAAGTTAACTTTGTAAGTTCAAGAACATGGAAGTTTAACTTTCTAGTTACAACTACATATACTTGTGTTGGATTTAACTTAAGAACCTTAGATCTAGACTTTTGGGTCTAGGATCTTCAAGATCTAACTAAGAACTATGTTCTACAACCTAAGATCTTGTTTGCTTAAGTTTAATTTCAAGTTGTAGCTTAATATTACTTGTATAACTCTTGTATGTGTTGGATCTAAGATTTGGATGTAACTTTGGTTCATCGAACTTCATACAACTCTTAAGTGAGTTGTGCTACATGTCTTAGACTTACACTTGTGTCATGATAGCCAAAACTTGGTTAATATTACTTTTAGAGTTCATGTATGTGTCGAATCTAAGATCTTGATGTAACTTTGGTTCATCAAAGTACATACAACACTTAATTAAGTTGTGCAACTTATCTTAGACTTACACTAGTGTTATGATGGACAAACTTTGGTTAAGATGATGCAAACACAACAAAGAGTTGTACACTTGAAGCTATATGCATCAAGGATGAGAACCGGGATGAGCATCAAGCACCAAGAACCCACCAGAACACTCTAACTTACTGTTTTCTGGGTCTGACCCTACCACCTGGGCTACTGTAAAGCTGATTTTCAGTTAGCTCTGTTCGAGTAGATAATTTTTCATTTAAGACTCATCTTAATCCGAGTTACAGTTTAAGATCTATGGCCCTCCGAGTGTCACTATGTCCTTTTAACGTTGTGCTGAAAATTCTGACCTACTCGCACTTAAACCGCCGTCACGGTCAAACGAAGACGAGTTTGGTTCTGGAATTTATACAGCAACTAAAGAACTCATATACGGAGCCATGGCCACTAGTCTCACCTCATTTCAGTAGGTATAGAGGTCGTGGTGACTGATCAGAGTCAGCCTTTGTTTTAAACTCTTTTCTAGAATGAAACTTACTTTATACTTTTTGTTTGATGATGAATGATGATGACCCTTAAGACCTAATTTACATACTTATAAACCTATTGGGACGATTTACTGACTTAGTAACTTTTGACTTAGGTTGAGGACCTTCCGGACCTACATACTTGCTTACTTTCCCGAGTCAACTTTACTACTACTTTACCACTGTGAGTTATAGCATCCTTTTTTACTTTAACTATTTTGGGAACTGAGAATACATGTGCGTTTTATGTTTTACATAATAGGCATGAGTACTTAAACTTTATATATGTGTGGGTTATACAACGGCATAAACATTCCCTTTAGCTCGGTAACGTTTAGTCATTGGTTTTTGAACTGGTGAACGCGAATCTTAGATATGGATCCATAGGGTTTGACATCCCCACTCGGGCTAGTCGCGCTAGCATTTAACGAGTGTTTAATACTTCGTAAATATACGCACATGCCAAGTGTACTTTCAGGGGGTTATAAATGTTAAGTTAGTTACCAAGTGCCCACGGTTAAACATATACTTTACATACTGTTTTGAAACGCTCTTTGTAGCACTGAAATCTCGTGGCCTACCTTACATTACTGTCATACTTAAACTATAGCTCACCAACCTTTGGTTGACGTTTTTAAGCATGTTTTTCTCAGGTGCTTAAGGTTGCTTCCGCTGTTGTACTAGTCATGCCTCGTAGACTTCCGATGTGCTTTACTACAGATGTCACCGCATGAAACACTTTATCTTACATTCAAATTTTAATACTTTTGAAACAATGATTTGTAACGACCTAAGGGTCACGCACTATTATATTTGCTTCTGTTCATAGAAGCATACTTTTGGTTGTAAAACATTTGGTGTTGGTTATGACGTTACCTTTTATCATGAATGTAAACTTGTTTTGAAAACGCATATAGTGTTTGACCTTGTAATGATCCTGTTGTTGATGGTCCGTACATGTTGATTTAGTACGGGGCGTCACAGTGTGATCTATTGGTTGTTTTATACGCCAATGGTGGGGTCGTAAGGACCATTTTTGGCGTGAATAGTGATGCAATAGTCGTATTTTGCTCACGTATTTGCAGTAGTGGCGTATTAGACGTGTTTGTGCACTACAAGGGATGGTAAGTGGTAAGTGTTATCCATTAGATTTCACTTTTATTTGGTCTTCATCGGTTATATGGTTAACTTTAGTTTGGGACGTGTTTACTTTTAGCATTGTACTTGGTATGGTACGCTAAAGGGTTGATATCTCGGTACGCGATTGGTGGAGTTTTTCCCGATATGAGGGATTAAGCAAGTTTTAGTGCTCGAATTTGTGGACTTGATAAATCGCGAATGACGATTTAGTTGTTAAGGGTAACTCTATGAGAAGAATTGCCTAGAGGAGTTGGAAGGATACGTGGCGATTTCGCGTATTTTAAGTGATCGTTATAGACTTCGGATGATCTGTGCATTGCATGTCTCGAAATGCGTGAACGTGTGTATTTTGGTAAATGGGTTAACCTCCGGATTAATGAGAAATGTGTTGAAAGTCGGATTGGAACGATTGTTTGAGAACCATAACATGTAGGTTCGGATTGATTATGTGATTAGGATCACGAGGACGTGATCGAAATAAGTGGGGGAGAGTTGTAATACCCCGTTTTCCCCGTTTATGATATGTAGGTGTGTCGTATATGTACGACTAGTGTATGAAGGATTCGAGGCGTATTCGTGTGTTAAAGTTCTTGTACGTGAGAAAATGATCAGACCGCGCTATATGTCGCGGTGCGCAGAGGGGTGTCGCGGCGCGAAAAACCAAACAAATCAGAATCAGGAGACATGGTAAGGCAGGCATCAAATCGCGTTAAATGTTGTGGTGCGAGGATTGGGGCTGCGGCGCGGCGCGGCGTTCTGGGCGGACTAGTACCAGGTTTTTGTAATTTTAAATGAGGTTCAAGGACATTTTGGTCATTTCACGTATGAGCCAGATTTGAGATCTTAATCTCATCCATTCATTTCATTTCCTTATTTCTTCTTCCTTTTCCTTCCTCATTTTCTCTCTTTTCTTCATTTCTTCAAATCATTCTAGAGGGATTTTGGAAAGGAAGATTCGTGATTCGATCTTTGGCGTAAGAGGTAACTTTGTTCTCCTCGTTCTTAGCTTCAAGGTTGTAGTGACCTGAACTTTTCCATGTTTATTTATATTAATTGAATTTGATAATTACATGATTAAGTATTTCCAACATGTTAAGCAATCAAACTTGTTAAGACGTGATTAATTGAAATAGGTTTCATATAGACAATTGATCACCCAAGTTGACCGGTGATTCACGAATGTTAAAACTTGTAAAAACTATATGATGACATATATATGGTTACATATATAGTTAACATGATATTATGATAAGTAAGTATCTCATTAGGTATTTTAACTATGTGTATATACATAAAAATGAGACTATTGAATTAAGAAAACTCAAAAAAGATATATATAACGATTATCGTTATAACAACGTCTTACTAAATACATATGAATCATAATAAGATATTGATACACTATGTTTAATCATGAAATGATATGTAAACATGTCATTAAGTGTATTAACAATGAACTACATATGTAAAAACAAGACTACTAACTTAATGATTTCGAAACGAGACATATATGTAACGATTATCGTTGTAACAACATTTAACTGTATATATATCATACTAAGATATATTAATATATCATAATATCATGATAATGTAATAATTTAACATCTCTTTAGATATTATAAACAATGGATTAACAACATTTAACAAGATCGTTAACTTAAAGGTTTCAAAACAACATTTGCATGTAACGACTAATGATGACTTAACGACTCAGTTAAAATGTATATATATGTAGTGTTTTAATATGTATTCATACACTTTTGAAAGACTTCAAGACACTTATCAAAATACTTGTACTTAACAAAAATGCTTACAATTACATCCTCGTTCAGTTTCATCAACAATTCTACTCGTATGCACCCGTATTCGTACTCGTACAATACACAGCTTTTAGATGTATGTACTATTGGTATATACATTCCAATGATCAGCTCTTAGCAGCCCATATGAGTCACCTAACACATGTGGGAACCATCATTTGACAACTAGCTGAAATATCTCATAAAATTACAAAAATATTAGTAATCATTCATGACTTATTTACATGTAAACAAAATTACACATCCTATATATCTAATCCATATACCAATGACCAAAAACACCTACAAACACTTTCATTCTTCAATTTTCTTCATCTAATTGATCTCTCTTAACTTCTATCTTCAAGTTCTAAGTGTTCTTCATAAATTCTATAAGTTCTAGTTTCATAAAATCAAGAATACTTCCTAGTTTGCTAGCTTACTTCCAATATTGTAAAGTGATCATCCAATCTCAAGAAATCTTTTTTATTTATAGTAAGATATCTTTCTAATACAAGGTAATACTCATATTCAAACTTTGATTCAATTTCTATAACTATAACAATCTTATTTCGAGTGGAAATCTTACTTGAACTTGTTTTCGTGTCATGATTCTACTTCAAGAACTTTCAAGCCATCCAAGGATCCTTTGAAGCTAGATCTATTTTTATCATTTCTAGTAGTTTTATCCACAAAACTTGAGGTAGTAATGATGTTCATAAAATTATTCGATTCATATATATATAAAACTACCTTATTCGAAGGTTTAAACTTGAAATCACTAGAACATAGTTTAGTTAATTCTAAACTTGTTCGCAAACAAAAGTTAATCCTTCTAACTTGACTTTTAAAATCAACTAAACACATGTTCTATATCTATATGATATGCTAACTTAATGATTTAAAACCTGGAAACACAAAAAACACCGTAAACCGGACATACGCCGTCGTAGTAACACCGCGGGTTGTTTTGGGTTTGATAATTAAAAACTATGATAAACTTTGATTTAAAAGTTGTTCTTCTGGGAAAATGATTTTTCTTATGAACATGAAACTATATCCAAAAATCATGGTTAAACTCAAAGTGGAAGTATGTTTTTCAAAATGGTCATTAAGACGTCGTTCTTTCGACTGAAATGACTACCTCTTACAAAACCGACTTGTAACTTATATTTATGATGATAAACCGATACCTTTTCTGTTTAGATTCATAAAATAGAGTTCAATTTGAAACCATAGCAATTTTATTCACTCAAAACGGATTTAAAACGAAGAAGTTATGGGTAAAACAAGATTGGATATTTTTTGATTGTTGTAGCTATGGGAAATATTGTAACAAATCTATATTAATCATATCCTAGCTAACTTATATTGTATTATACATGTATTCTAATATATTATGTAATCTTGGGATACCATAGCCACGTATGCAAATGTTTTGACATATCATATCGACCCATCTATATATATTATTTGGAACAACCATAGACACTCTATATGCAGTAATGTTGGAGTTAGCTATACAGGGTTGAGGTTGATTCCAAAAATATATATACTTTGAGTTGTGATCTAGCCTGAGACATGTATACACTGGGTCATGGATTGGGTTAAGATAATATATATCAATTTATTTTCTGTACATCTAACTATGGACAACTAGTTGTAGGTTACTAACGAGGACATCTGACTTAATAAACTTAAAACATTAAAACATATTAAAAATGTTGTAATTATATTTTGAACATACTTTGATATATATGTACATATTTGTTATAGGTTCGTGAATCGACCAGTGGCCAAGTCTTACTTCCCGACGAAGTAAAAATCTGTGAAAGTGAGTTATAGTCCCACTTTTAAAATCTAATATTTTGGGATGAGAATACATGCAGTTTTATAAATATTTTACGAAATAGACACAAGTAATTGAAACTACATTATATGGGTGAATGATCGAAGGCGAATATGCCCCTTTTGCTTGGTAGCCTAAGAATTAGTAAACCGATCTACTAATTGACGTGAATCTTAAAGATAGATCTATTGGGCCTAACGAACCCCATCCAAAGTACCGGATGCTTTAGTACTTCGAATTCGTTTTTATCATGTCCGAAGGATTTCCCGGAATGATAGGGGATATTCTTATATGCATCTTGTTAATTTCGGTTACCAGGTGTTCACCGTATGAATGATTTTTATCTCTATGTATGGGATGTATATTGAAATATAAAATCTTGTGGTCTATTATTATGATTTGATAATATATAGGTTAAACCTATAACTCACCAATATTTTTGTTGACGTTTTAAGCATGTTTATTCTCAGGTGATTATTAAGAGCTTCCGCTGTTGCATACTAAAATAAGGACAAGATTTAGAGTCCATGCTTGTATGATATTATGTAAAAACTGCATTCAAGAAACTTATTTTTGATGTAATATATTCTTATTGTAACTCATTATGTAATGGTTGTGTGTAAACGGTATATTTTAGATTATCATTATTTGATAATCTACGTAATGCTTTTTAAACCTTTATAGATAAAATAAAGGTTATGGTTATTTTAAAAATGAATGCAGTCTTTGAAAAACGTCTCATATAGAGGTCAAAACCTCGCAACGAAATCAATTAATATGGAACGTTTATAATCAATATGAACGGGACATTTCAGTTGGTATCCAAGCGTTGGTCTTAGAGAACCAGAAATTTGTATTAGTGTGTCTTATCGAGTTTGTTAGGATACATTAGTGAGTCTGGACTTCGACCGTGTTTTCTTTAAAAACGATTGCTTAACACTTTTGTTGGAAACTATATATTATTAACATGTAAATATTATGTGATATATTAACCTCTTAATGTGTTTGATATTGTGTGATAGATGTGTACCACTAGTACAAATCCCATCGATTCACCTAATAATAATGAAGAGTCGAATATATTTTGGGAAGATTCACAAATTCCCGAAGAGGAACCGGAAGAAGAGGAACCGGAAGAGGAGGAACCAGAAGAAGAGGAACCGGAAGAGGAGGAACCGGAAGAGGAGGAATCGGAAGAAGAAGAGGTTCCGGAGGAAGAAATATTGATACCTATAGTAAATCGATTAAATAAAAGAAAATCCTCAACCAACGGACAAAAGTTAATAATGGTCAATGGTGTTTCCGCCGAGGAAGCAAAATATTGGGAAGATTATCAATTTTCCGATGAATCGGATCCCGATGAGGATTCCGATGATGTTATAGAAATTACCTCGACCCAATTTAATAAAGCAAAAGAAAATAATAAGGGAAAAGGTATAAAAATATAGAAACCTGATTCCAACCCCGATGAACTTTATATGTATCGGCAACGTCCGTACTTCCTAAATTGTAACAATAACCCGGGAACCTCTAAACCACCAGGTTTTTCTAAACCATTGTGGAAAACGATGGCTCGTATTAGAGGAACACCATATATCCCTAGAAAATTAGGAAAACGAACCAAGTCCGAAGAAGAAGAAACCAGTGATTCAGATTAGAGGGTTGTAATCATGTTGTGTATTATATGTATTGTAGTGTGCTTGTACTTTTATGTACTATGTAAAAATTGCTTGTATTGTTTGTTAATTATCTTTTACGAATCTAATCCTTGTCTATTTTACAGTATAATAACAAAATGGACGTTAAGGGTAGACAACCGAATATTTTAGAAGATCTACCGGAGGATATGATTGAGGAAATCTTGTCTAGAGTCGGTCAGAATTCATCAGCACAATTAATTATGGCAAAATTAACTTGTCAAACATTTGAAAGACTTTCCAGAAATGCCTTAGTTTATAAAAGGATTTCCTTTGATAGGTGGGGTATATCACATTGGGGAAACCGTAAGTTACGCCGTATTTTCTTTAAAGCGTTAAATGCGGAGAACCCAAATGCAATTTTATGCTACGGGTTAAGAACCTATTTTGACTCAACATATCTCAACATAGGATTTCGTGAATTAGAAAGAGCTTCTAACATGCAACATAAAGAAGCATGTTATGCTTACGGGTTATTGATGTTCGCTTCTTACCAAATTGAGAAAAAGGACATTGGGTTGCAACTTTTAAATAAAAGGTTCCCACAAGTGACGGACTCGGTAGTTGAGATGAGAAACAAGGTTTTTAGATTATTACGGGGCTGTTGGGCATTACAAAATCCTCGTCCTTTTGACGATATTACAACATGCTGCCTAGCCAATGGTCATAACGGTTACTTTCCACAAAACCAAGGATGGGAAGTCGTCTTAGTAAAACCAGAATGCATGACTTGTTTCTGGACTTATGAATTATGTGTCTTTATTTATTTTGCTGAACAACTTTCGTATTAACTAGAATTGCCTTTATAGCTGCCGAGTAGCAATGTTATTATGTGTTATATTTCATCCTATATGTATAATAGCGATATTTTAAGTTGTAATAATTTGTATAAAGTTCGAACGCGAAATTTTATTGTAATAAGTTTTTCATATAGAAGCATAATAGTTGAGTTGTATAGTAGCTAGTAAGTATGAACTTAACGGTAAGTACTACCCGAATTAAAACTATAAAATGCTAATATGAAGAAAAAGCTTTTATAAATAAGTTCATATAATGCTACGAAATACTATTGACTACTCTTAAATTCTATATGATTAACTCAATTCTTTTGGCTATTTTTGAAGGAAATGACACCGGCAACTCGTCAGAACTTGAACATGAGTGAGGAAGACTTCCGTGTTTTCCTTGCAGCAAACATAGCCGCAGTACAGGCTGCGATGTAAAATAACAATAACTATGGATCTAGCAGTGGAACTAATTCCACAAGAAATCGTGTAGGATGCTCCTACAAAGAATTCACTGCCTGCAAACCTTTGGAATTTGATGGAACCGAAGAACCAATTGGATTGAAATGTGGACCGCGAAGGTCAAATCGGTGTTTGCATAAGTAAGTGTACTGAAGAGGACAAAGTTAAGTACGCTACGCATACCTTCACAGGTACGGCGTTAACATGGTGGAACACCTATCTTGAACAGGTAGGACAAAATGCTGCTTACGCACTACTGTGGTCGGCATTCAAGCAATTGATGAACGAGCAGTACCGTCCTAGAAACAAAGTCAATAAACTCAAGGCAGAACTTAGAGAGTTACGAACACAAGGGTTCGACGTTACCACATATGAACGACGATTCACAGAGTTGTGTCTATTGTGTCCGGGAGCATTCGAGATGAAGAAGAGAAGATCGACGCATTTGTAAAAGGGTTACCAGTGATGATTCAAAAAGATGTGAGTTCACACGAGCCCGCTTCTATACAGAAGGCAAGTCAAATGGCTCATAAACTCATAAATCAGATTGAGGGAAGAATTAAAGAGCAGGCGACCGAAGAAGCCAACACGAAACAACTCAAGAGGAAGTGGGAGGAAAACGGTGACAAGAGTCACCAGTACAACAACAACAACAATTACAACCACAATCGCAACAACTATCCCAACAACCGCAACAACAATCGCAACAATAACCGCAATCCTAACAATAACTACAAAAACATCCTAACAACAACAACAACTACAAAAACCGTTTCAATAACAATAACAACCCCAACAACAACCTCAATAACAACAACGGCAACAAAAACCAAAAATAGCCATGTCATAGGTGTGAAGAAAATCATCAGGGGTTTTGCAGGACATTTTGCAACAGGTGTAAAAGAAATGGTCATAGCGCGAAAAAGTGTGAGGTCTACGAACCAAAGTTTAATAGAACTAAAGGAACAAATAATTTCGGAACAAGTAATGCCGAAATGAATAGTGTCGGAGCAAGTAATACCAACGCTGTTTGTTATAAATGTGGAAAACCGGGTCACATTATTAGAAATTACCCGAATCAGGGGAATACTAATGGGCAGGGCCGTGGAAGAGTTTTCAATATTAATGCGGCAGAAGCACAGGAAGACCCGGAGCTTGTTACGGGTACGTTTCTTATTGACGATAAATATGCGTATGTTTTATTTGATTCGGGTGCGGATAGAAGCTATATGAGTAGAGAATTTTGTGCTAAATTAAGTTGCCCATTGACGCCTTTGGATAGTAAATTTTTACTCGAATTAGCAAACGGTAAATTAATTTCAGCAGATAATATATGTCGGGAGAGAGAAATTAAACTGGGGGATGAAACGTTTAAAATTGATTTAATACCAGTTGAGTTAGGGAGTTTTGACGTAATAATTGGCATGGACTGGTTGAAAAAGGTGAGAGCAGAGGTCGTTTGTTACAAAAATACGATTCGCATTATGCGTGAAAAAGGAAAACCTTTAATGATGTACAGAGAAAAGAACAACGCGAAGTTAAATCTTATTAGAAGTTTGAAGGCGCAAAAACTAATAATAAAAGGTTGTTACGTCATTCTAGCACACATCGAGGAAGTTAAACCTGAAGAAAAGAACATCAGTGATGTTCCCGTCACAAAAGAATTTTCCGATGTATTTCCGAAAGAATTACTGGGATTACCCCCACATCGATCCGTTGAATTTCAAACAGACCTTGTACCAGGAGTTGTACCAATAGCTCGTGCTCCATACAGACTCGTACCCAGCAAAATGAAAGAATTAAAAAGTCAGTTACAGGAACTTTTAGAGCATGGTTTCATTCAACCAAATACATCACCATGGGGAGCTCCTGTTCTGTTTGTCAAGAAGAAAGATGGTACATTCAGGTTGTGTATCGACTACCGACAGTTGAACAAACTTACCATCAAGAACCATTACCCATTACCAAGAATCGATGAATTATTTGATCAACTACAAGGCTCGTCGGTTTATTCGAAGATCGATTTACGTCCTGGATATCACCAAATGCGGGTGAAAGAGGATGACATTCCGAAGACTGCTTTTAGGACGCGTTACGGTCATTACGAGTTTATGGTTATGCCGTTTGGATTGACTAACGCACCAGCTGTGTTCATGGACCTCATGAACCGAGTGTGTGGGCCATATCTTGACAAGTTTGTCATTGTTTTCATCAATGACATACTTATTTACTCGAAGAATGATCAAGAGCACGAAGAACATTTGAGAAAAGTGCTAGAGTTGCTGAGAAAAGAAAAACTGTACGCTAAGTTTTCAAAGTGTGCATTTTGGTTGGAAGAAGTTCAATTCCTCGGTCATATAGTGAACAAAGAAGGTATTCAGGTGGATCCAGCAAAGATTGAAACCGTTGAAAAGTGGAAAACCTCGAAAACTCCGAAACACATACGGCAATTTTTAGGGTTAGCTGGTTCTTACAGGAGATTCATCCAAGATTTTTCCAAAATAGCAAAACCCTTGACTGCATTAACGCATAAAGGGAGGAAATTTGAATGGAAGGATGAACAAGAAAAAGCGTTTCAATTGTTGAAGAAAAAGTTAACTACGGCACCTATATTGTCATTACCTGAAGGGAATGATGATTTTGTGATATATTGTGACACCTCAAAGCAAGGTCTCGATTGTGTATTAATGCAACGAATGAAAGTAATTGCTTATGGGTCTAGACAATTGAAGATTCACGAGCAGAATTATACGACGCATGATTTGGAATTAGGCGCGGTTGTTTTTGTATTAAAGACTTAGAGGCACTACTTATATGGGGTCAAAAGTATTATATATACCGACCATGAAAGTCTCCAACACATATTTAATCAGAAACAACTGAACATGAGGCAGCGCAGGTTGATTGAATTGTTGAATGATTACGACTTTGAGATTCGTTACCACCCAGGGAAGGCAAAGGTGGTAGCCGAAGCCTTGAGCAGAAAGGACAGAGAACCCATTCGTGTAAAATCTATGAATATAATGATTCACACTAACCTTACTACTCAAATAAAGGAGGCGCAACAAGGAGTTTTAAAAGAGGGAAACTTAAAGGATGAAATACGCAAAGGATCAGAGAAGCATCTTAATATTCGGGAAGACGGAACCCGGTATAGGGCTGAAAGAATTTGGGTACCAAAATTTGGAGATATGAGAGAAATGGTACTTAGAGAAGCTCATAAAACCAGATACTCAATACATCCTGGAACGGGGAAGATGTACAAAGATCTCAAGAAACATTTTTGGTGGCCGGGTATGAAATTCGATGTTGCTAAATACGTAGGAGAATGTTTGACGTGTTCTAAGGTCAAAGCAGAGCATCAGAAACCATCAGGTCTACTTCAATAACCCGAAATCCCGGAATGGAAATGGGAAAACATTACCATGGATTTCATCACTAAATTGCCACGGACTGCAAGTGGTTTTGATACTATTTGGGTAATAGTTGATCGTCTGACCAAATCAGCACACTTCCTGCCAATAAGAGAAGATGACAAGATGGAGAAGTTAACACGACTGTATTTGAAGGAAGTCGTCTCCAGACATAGAATACCAATCTCTATTATCTCTGATAGGGATGGCAGATTTATTTCAAGATTCTGGCAGACATTACAGCAAGCATTAGGAACTCTTCTAGACATGAGTACTGCTTATCATCCACAAACTAATGGGCAGAGGGAAAGGACGATACAAACGCTTGAAGACATGCTACGAGCATGTGTTATTGATTTCGAAAATAGTTGGAATCGACACCTTCCGTTAGCAGAATTTTCCTACAACAATATCTACCATTCAAGCATTGAGATGGCGCTGTTTGAAGCACTCTATGGTAGAAAGATTACGCTTCTGGAAATAATACAAGAAACTACCGAGAAGATCATCCAAATTCAACAACGGTTGAAAACCGCCCAAAGTAGACAAAAGAGCTACGCTGACATTAAAAGAAAAGATATAGAATTTGAAATTGGAGATATGGTCATGCTTAAAGTTGCACCTTGGAAAGGCGTTGTTCGATTTGGTAAACGAGGGAAATTAAACCCAAGGTATATTGGATCATTCAAGGTTATTGATCGCGTCGGACCAGTAGCTTACCGACTTGAGTTACCTCAACAACTCGCGGCTATACATAACACTTTCCACGTCTCGAATTTGAAGAAATGTTTTGCTAAAGAAGATCTCACTATTCCATTAGATGAAATCCAAATTAACGAAAAACTTCAATTTATCGAAGAACCCGTCGAAATAATGGATCGTGAGGTTAAAAGACTTAAGTAAAACAAGATACCAATTGTTAAGGTTCGATGGAATGCTCGTAGAGGACCTGAGTTCACCTGGGAATGAGAAGATCAGATGAAGAAGAAATACCCGCACTTATTTCCAGAAGATACGTCAACACCTACAACTGCTTAAAATTTCGGGACGAAATTTATTTAACGGGTAGGTACTGTAGTGACCCGAACTTTTCCATGTTTATTTATATTAATTGAATTTGATAATTACATGATTAAGTGTTTCCAACATGTTAAGCTATCAAACTTGTTAAGACATGATTAATTGAAATAGGTTTCATATAGACAATTGACCACCCAAGTTGACCGGTGATTCACGAACGTTAAAACTTGTAAAAACTATATGATGACATATATATGGTTACATATATAGTTAACATGATATTATGATAAGTAAGTATCTCATTAGGTATTTTAACTATGTGTATATACATAAAAATGAGACTATTGAATTAAGAAAACTCAAAAAAGATATATATAACGATTATCGTTATAACAACGTCTTACTAAATACATATGAATCATAATAAGATATTGATACACTATGTTTAATCATGAAATGATATGTAAACATGTCATTAAGTGTATTAACAATGAACTACATATGTAAAAACAAGACTACTAACTTAATGATTTCGAAACGAGACATATATGTAACGATTATCGTTGTAACAACATTTAACTGTATATATATCATACTAAGATATATTAATATATCATAATATAATGATAATTTAATAATTTAACATCTATTTAGATATTATAAACAATGGATTAACAACATTTAACAAGATCGTTAACCTAAAGGCTTCAAAACAACATTTACATGTAACGACTAACGATGACTTAACGACTCAGTTAAAATGTATATATATGTAGTGTTTTAATATGTACTTGTACACTTTTGAAAGACTTCAAGACACTTATCAAAATACTTCTACTTAACAAAAATGCTTACAATTACATCCTCGTTCAGTTTTATCAACAATTCTACTCGTATGCACCCGTATTCGTACTCGTACAATACACAGCTTTTAGATGTATGCACTATTGGTATATACACTCCAATGATTAGCTCTTAGCAGCCCATGTGAGTCACCTAACACATGTGGGAACCATCATTTTGGAACTAGCATGAAATATCTCATAAAATTACAAAAATATTAGTATTCATTCATGACTTATTTACATGTAAACAAAATTACACATCCTTTATATCTAATCCATATACCAATGACCAAAAACACCTACAAACACTTTTATTCTTCAATTTTCTTCATCTAATTGATCTCTCTCAAATTCTATCTTCAAGTTCTAAGTGTTCTTCATAAATTCTATTAGTTCTAGTTTCATAAAATCAAGAATACTTCCAAGTTTGCTAGCTTACTTCCAATCTTGTAAAGTGATCATCCAACCTCAAGAAATCTTTTTTATTTACAGTAAGATATCTTTCTAATACAAGGTAATACTCATATTCAAACTTTGATTCAATTTCTATAACTATAACAATCTTATTTCGAGTGGAAATCTTACTTGAACTTGTATTCATGTCATGATTCTGTTTCAAGAACTTTCAAGCCATCCAAGGATCCTTTGAAGCTAGATCTATTTTTCTCATTTCTAGTAGGTTTATCCACAAAACCTGAGGTAGTAATGATGTTCATAACATCATTTGATTCATATATATAAAACTACTTTATTCGAAGGTTTAAACTTGAAATCACTAGAACATATTTTAGTTAATTCTAAACTTGTTTGAAAACAAAAGTTAATCCTTCTAACTTGACTTTTAAAATCAACTAAACACATATTATTTATCTATATGATATGCTAACTTAATGATTTAAAACCTGGAAACACGAAAAACACCGTAAAACCGGACATACGCCGTCGTAGTAACACCGCGGGCTGTTTTGGGTTTGATAATTAAAAACTATGATAAACTTTGATTTAAAAGTTGTTCTTCTGGGAAAATAATTTATCTTATGAACATGAAACTATATCAAAAAATCATGGTTAAACTCAAAGTGGAAATATGTTTTTCAGAATGGTCATCAAGACGTTGTTCTTTCGACTGAAATAACTACCTCTTACAAAAATGACTTGTAACTTATATTTCCGACTATAAACTTGTACTTTTTCTGTTTAGATTCATAAAATAGAGTTCAATATGAAACCATAGAAATTTGATTCACTCAAAACGGATTTAAAACGAAGAAGTTATGGGTAAAACAAGATTGGATATTTTTTTATTGTTGTAGCTACGAGAAATATTGTAACAAATCTATATTAATCATATCCTAGCTAACTTATATTGTATTATACATGTATTCTAATATATTATGTAATCTTGGGATAGCATAGACACGTATGCAAATATTTTGACATATCATATCGATACATCTATATATATTATTTAGAACAACCATAGACACTCTATATGCAGTAATGTTTGAGTTAGCTATACATGGTTGAGGTTAATTCCAAAAATATATATACTTTGAGTTGTGATCTAGCCTGAGACGTGTATACACTGGGTCGTGGATTGGGTCAAGCTAATATATATCAATTTATTTTCTGTACATGTACATCTAGCTATGGACAACTAGTTGTAGGTTACTAATAAGGACAACTGACTTAATAAACTTAAAACATTAAAACGTATTAAAAATGTTGTAATAATATTTTGAACATACTTTGATATATATGTACATATTTGTTATAGGTTCGTGAATCGACCAGTGGCCAAGTCTTACTTCCCGACGAAGTAAAAATCTGTGAAAGTGAGTTATAGTCCCAATTTTAAAATCTAATATTTTGGGATGAGAATACATGCAGTTTTATAAATGTTTTACGAAATAGACACAAGTAATTGAAACTACATTATATGGGTGAATGATCGAAGCCGAATATGCCCCTTTTGCTTGGTAGCCTAAGAATTAGTAAACCGATCTACTAATTGACGCGAATCCTAAAGATAGATCTATTGGGCCTAACGAACCCCATCCAAAGTACCGGATGCTTTAGTACTTCGAATTCATTTTTATCATGTCCGAAGGATTTCCCGGAATGATAGGGGATATTCTTATATGCATATTGTTAATTTCGGTTACCAGGTGTTTACCATATGAATGATTTTTATCCTTATGTATGGGATGTATATTGAAATGTGAAATCTTGTGGTCTATTATTATGATTTGATAATATATAGGTTAAACCTATAACTCACCAACATTTTTGTTGACGTTTTAAGCATGTTTATTCTCAGGTGATTATTAAGAACTTCCGCTATTGCATACTAAAATAAGGACAAGATTTGGAGTCCATGCTTGTATGATATTATGTAAAAACTGCATTCAAGAAACTTATTTTTTATGTAATATATTCTTATTGTAAACCATTATGTAATGGTCGTGTGTAAACGGTATATTTTAGATTATCATTATTTGATAATCTACGTAATGCTTTTTAAACCTTTATAGATAAAATAAAGGTTATGGTTGTTTTAAAAATGAATGCAGTCTTTGAAAAACGTCTCATATAGAGGTCAAAACCTCGCAACGAAATCAATTAATATGGAACGTTTATGATCAATATGAACGGGACATTTCAAAGGTGATACTAGCGGTAAGCTCTAACTCCAAATTTCATTTTCGTGTTCTTCATCTAAATTTAGGGTTTTTGATTGTATGTTCATACATGGAACCCTACTTGTTGTTAATGGAAGATAATAACTAGGATTCAGCTTTATTAGTAATGTAGGCGGGTATTGGGTTGGTTAATGATTTAGCCTTGTTTAGGGCTATAAATTGAGTGTAATCACTATGATTAGTGATTATGGAAGTGTTGGAACTCATTTGGGTGTGTTTGGTTGACTAATTTTGAAATAGGTCAAATTTAGGGTTTTGGTGTCAATTTGGGCAAGACAAGTGTTTAACACTTGTGTTCGGGTTTAATTGGCTTATTAGGACCATTGTCACTAGTGTTAGTGATTATTGGTTAGTTTGGGCGTGGTTTGTGCTTGGAGGTGAATTGGGTCGAGATTGCACTAGTTGTCAATTTGGGTTGATTTGTAAATCCTCCCTAATTGTGTTGTTGTATTTGTGATTAATGGAATAGGTATGTTCCATTAGCATTTGCGGATTTTGGTTTGGCATCCATCAAGACTTCAAGGTGAGTGTTAATATCCTATGTGCATATGTATGTGTAGGAGGGGTGCGGGTCAGGTGAAGTGGTTCTCATTTATAGAGCTCACTTCACATATAGGTGGATTTGATGGACTTGTGTATGGGTCCAATTAGCATGGTTGTACGTTTTGGTTGACCACCTTTGGCGAGGTGCACACTTTGTGTGTACGTTATCACATATGCTTGTGATGTGGATTATACAACCCCAATGGTGAAGGGTTAGTATTGAGTTGTGATTGGAGGAGTGGATCACGTGTGGATGCGGATTCACGATGACGCGTGTAGCTTCGGTCATCTTATTGAGAAAGTGAGTCTCGTGTAGTTCGGATTCACGATGACTCGTGTAGTTCGGTCATCTTATTGAGGTAGTGAACTCGTGTGGTTGCGGATTACTAAGGCTCATGTAGTTCGGCCAACCTCGATGTTGTTGTGTGATTGAGGATAGTAGTCTCGTGTGGATGCGGGCTTACTAAGGCTCGTGTAGTTCGGTCAATCTTCATTATGGTAATTGGTAATCGGTTTTGGTATTGCGTTAAGGGGTTAACCTTGGACGTTTATATATTGTTTTATATATTGTAGTATTGTTGTGTTGTAGCTAACCCTCCGGGTGTAGCTTATTGGTGTTGTTCACATCATCGTTGGTGAACTTATATTTGTTGTTATTTTAACTTATTGCTTAGTGATCGTACGGTATGCTTTGCTTAGCTTGCCTTTATGCTTGGATGTTCCGGTATGCGTTATTTGATTACTTGTGTGGCGTGTCCATTTTATGCATATGTATGTATGTAGTATATTCTCACTCACTAAGCATTAGCTTACCCTCTCGTTGTTTACATTTTTATAGATTTGCATGGAGGCGATGGCTCGGGTAAGCGTGGGGACTAGTGGACTTGCGTAGTTTGCTTTAGAAGATGTGCTTTTGGATCGATTAGGATTGGGTAGCGTATCCCCAATCACCATGACCGGTTTTGTTGGACATTAAAATAGTCGGGTCGTGTTTGCCCGTTCGGATATTTAAACTATGTATTAAATGTTTTAAAGCTTATTGAACTTATTATTGTGTTAAATATGTTTTTGGAAACATAAATGGGACCTAAATATTAATGTATTAAAGAAAAATTTTTACGGGCCGGTATAAATACGGGTTGGGTTATTTCAGTAAGCATTTTTGTTAAGTAGAAGTACTTTGATATGTGTCATGAAGTCTTTCAAAAGTGTACTAATACATCTTAATACACTATATGTATATGCTTTTTAACTGAGTTGTTAAGTCATCGTTAATCGTTACATGTAAGTATTGTTTTGAAACTTATAAGTTAACGATCTCGTTAAATGTAATTAATCCCATTGTTATTATATCTTATGAGACGTTAAATTGTTACATTATCATGATAACATGATGTACTAATGTATCTTAATATGATATATAAATATTAAGACGTTATTACAACGATAATCGTTATGTATAGATATCGTTTTGAATTTCTTAAGTTAGTAGTCTTGTTTTATGTATAAGGTTCATTGTTAATATACATAATGAGATACTTACTTATCATTTCATTACGTTAAACATATATATATGTTCATATATATATATAATATCATATCATATACAAGTTATAACGTTCGAGAATCATCGGACAAACTGGGTGGTTAAACGTTAACACAAAATCCGTTTCAATTAATCAAGTCTTAACAAGTTTGATTGCTTAACATGTTGGAAACATTTATTCATGTAAATATTAATCTCATATAATATATAATCATGGAAAAGTTCGGGTCACTACAGTACCTACCCGTTAAATAAATTTCATCCCGAAATTTTAAGCAGTTGGAGGTGTTGACGCATCATCTGGAAATAAGTGCGGGTATTTCTTCTTCATCTGATCTTCACACTCCCAGGTGAACTCAGGTCCTCTATGAGCATTCCATCGAACCTTAACGATTGGTATCTTGTTTTGCTTAAGTCCTAAAACCTCACGATCCATTATTTTGACGGGTTCTTTAATGAATTGAAGTTTTTTATTGATTTGGATTTCGTCTAAAGGAATAGTGAGATCTTCTTTGGCTAAGCATTTCTTCAGGTTCGATACGTGAAAAGTATCGTGTACGCCGGTGAGTTTTTGAGGTAATTCAAGTCGGTAAGCTACTGGTCCGACACGATCTATAATCTTGAATGGTCCAATGTTCCTTGGATTCAGTTTCCCCATTTTACCAAATCGAACAACACCTTTCCAAGGTGATACCGTAAGCATGACCATGTCACCAATTTCAAATTCTACATCTTTTCTTTTACTGTTCGCGTAGCTCTTTTGTCGACTTTGGGCGGTTTTCAACCGTTGTTGAATTTGAAGGATTTTCTCAGTAGTTTCTTGGATAATTTTTGGACCCGTAATTTGTCTATCCCCCACTTCACTCCAAAAAATCGGAGACCTACACTTTTTGCCATAAAGTGCCTCAAATGGTGCCATCTCAATATTCGATTGGTAACCGTTGTTGTATGAAAATTCTGCTAACGGTAGATGTCGATCCCAACTATTTCCAAAATCAATTACGCATGCTCGTAGCATGTCTTCAAGGGTCTGTATCGTCCTTTCACTCTGCCCATCAGTTTGTGAATGATAGGAAGTACTCATGTCTAGACGAGTTCCTAATGCTTGTTGTAACGTCTGCCAAAATCTTGAAACAAATCTACCATCTCTATCAGAGATAATAGAGATTGGTATTCCGTTTCTGGAGACGACTTCCTTCAAGTATAGTCGTGCGAACTTGTCCATTTTATCATCTTCTCGCATTGGTAGAAAGTGTGCTGACTTGGTAAGACGATCGACTATTACCCATATAGTATCATAACCACTTGCAGTCCTTGGCAATTTAGTAATGAAATCCATGGTAATGTTTTCCCATTTCCATTCTGGGATTTTAGGTTGTTGAAGTAGACCTGATGGTTTCTGATGTTCAGCTTTTACCTTAGAACACGTCAAACATTCTTCTACGTATTTAGCGATATCGGCTTTCATACCAGGCCACCAAAATTGTTTCTTGAGATCTTTGTACATCTTTCCCGCTCCGGGATGTATTAAGTATCTGGTTTTATGTGCTTCCTTAAGTACCATTTCTCTCACATCTCCAAACTTTGGTACCCAAATTCTTTCATCCCTATACCGGGTTCCATCTTCCTGAATATTAAGATGTTTCTCCGATCCTTTAGGTATTTCATTCTTCAAATTTCCTTCTTTTAAAACTCCCTGTTGCGCCTCCTTTATTTGGGTAGTAAGGTTATTATGAATAATTATATTCATAGCTTTTACCCGCATAGGTTCTCTATCCTTTCTACTCAAAATCGTAATCGTTCAACAACTCAATCCACCTACGCTGCCTCATGTTTAGTTGTTTATGATCAAATATATGTTTGAGACTTTTGTGGTCGGTATATATAATACTTTTGACCCCATATAAGTAGTGCCTCCATGTCTTTAATGCAAAAACAACATCACCCAATTCCAAATCGTGATTCGTATAATTTTGCTCGTGAATCTTCAATTGTCTGGAGGCATAGGCAATTACCTTCATTCGTTGCATCATTACACAATTGAGGCCTTACTTGGAGGCATCACAATATATCACAAAATCATCATTCCCTTCAGGCAATGACAATATAGGTGCCGTAGTTAAATTTTTCTTCAACAACTGAAACGCTTTTTCTTGTTCATCCTTCCATTCAAATTCCTTCCCTTTTTGCGTTAATGCAGTCAAGGGTTTTGCTATTTTGGAAAAATCTTGGATGAATCTTCTGTAGTAACCAGCCAATCCTAAAAATTGGCGTATCTGCGTAGGAGTTTTCGGTGTTTCCCACTTCTCAACGGTTTCAATCTTTGCCGGATCAACCTGAATACCTTCTTTGCTCACTATATGACCGAGAAATTGAACTTCTTTTAACCAAAATGCACACTTTGAAAATTTAGCGTTCAATTTTTCCTTCCTCAACAATTCTAGCACTTTTCTCAAATGTTCTTCGTGCTCTTGATCATTCTTTGAGTAAATAAGTATGTCATCCATGAAAACAATGACAAACTTGTCAAGATATGGTCCACACACTCGGATCATGAGGTCCATGAACATAGCTGGTGCGTTAGTTAATCCAAATGGCATAACCATAAACTCATAATGACCGTAACGCGTCCTAAAAGCAGTCTTCGGAATATCATCCTCCTTTACTCGCATTTGATGATATCCAGAATGTAAATCGATCTTCGAATAAACAAATGAACCTTGCAGTTGATCAAATAAGTCATCGATTCTTGGTAGTGGATAGAGGTTCTTGATGGTAAGCTTGTTCAACTCTCGATAATCGATACACAATCTGATTGTACCATCTTTCTTTTTGACAAACAAAACAGGAGCTCCCCCATGGTGATGTGCTTGGTCGAATGAAACCACGCTCTAAAAGTTCTTGTAATTGACTCTGGAGTTCCTTCATTTCGCTGGGTGCGAGTCTGTATGGATCACGTGCTATTGGTACAGCTCCCGGTACCAGGTCTATTTGAAATTCAACGGATCGGTGTGGAGGTAGTCCCGGTAGTTATTTCGGAAATACATCGGGAAATTCTTTTGCGACGGGAACATCATTGTTGTTGTTTTCTTTGATTTATACTTTCTCGACATGTGCAAGAACAGCATAGCAACCTTTTCTTATTAGTTTTTTTTCCTTCAAATTACTAATAAGATTCAGCTTCGCGTTGCTCTTTTCTCCGTACACCATTAAGGGTTTTCCTTTTTATCGTACAATGCGAATTGCATTTTTGTAACATACAATTTTTGCTCTCTCCTTTTTCAACCAATCCATGCCAATTATCACATCAAAACTCCTTAACTCTCCTGGTATCAAATCAATCTTAAACGTTTCGCTAATCAGTTTAATTTCTCGATTCTAACATATATTATCTGCTGTAATTAATTTACCGTTTGCTAATTCGAGTAAAAATTTATTATCCAAAGGAGTCAATGGACAACTTAATTTAGCACAAAAATCTCTACTCATATAGCTTCTATCCACACCCGAATCAAATAAAACATAAGCAGATTTATTGTCAATAAGAAACGTACCCGTAACAAGCTCCGCGTCTTCCTGCGCTTCTGCCGTATTAATATTGAAAACTCTTCCGCGGCCCTGCCCATTAGTATTTTCCTGATTCAAGCAATTTCTATTAATGTGGCCCAGTTTTCCACATCCAAAACAAACTACGGCGGCATTATTTGTTCCGACATTATTTGTTCTTTTAATTCTGTTATTCATCGGTCCGTAGAGCTCACACTTTATCGCACCATGACCCTTTCTTTTACACTTGGTGCAAAATGTCGTGCAGAACCCATTCTGGTGGTACTCTTCACACCTTTGGCATGGCTGTTTCTGATTCTTGTTGTTATAGGAATTGTCATTGTTGTTGGGACGATTGTTGTGCTTATTGTTGTTGGGATGTTTGTTGTAGCTGTTGTTGGAATTGCGATTGATGTTGCGGTAGTTGGGATAGTTATTGCGATTGATGTTGTGATTGTTGTTGTTGTTGCATTGGTGACTCTTGTCACTGTTATCCTCCCACTTTCTCTTGACTTGTTTCATTTTGGCCTCCTCGGCCGCCTGCTCTTTAATCCTTCCCTCGATCTGGTTTATAAGTTTATGAGCCATTCGGCTTGCCTTTTGCATTGAAGTGGGCGCGCTCGCACTCACATCCTCCTGAATTCTCTCTGGTAGCCCCTTTACAAACACATCGATCTGCTCTTCTTCATTTTCAAACACTCTTGGACACAATAAACACAACTCGGTGAATCGTCGTTCGTATGTGGTGATATCAAATCCTTGCGTTCGTAATTCTCTAAGCTTTGTCTTGAGCTTATTTACTTCGTTTCTGGGACGGTACTGCTCGTTCATCAAATGTTTGAATGCTGACCACGATAGTGCATAAGCAGCATCTTGTCCCACTTGTTCGAGATAGGTGTTCCACCATGTTAACGCAGTACCTGTGAAGGTATACGTGGCGTACTTTACCTTGTCTTCTTCAGCACATTTGCTTATAGAAAACACAGATTCGACCTTCTCGGTCCATCATTTCAGTCTGACTGGTCTTTCAGTTCTATCGAATTTCAGAGGTTTACAGGCAGTGAAATTCTTGTAGGAGCATCCTACACGGTTTCCTGTGGAGTTAACTCCACTGCTCGACCCTGTGTTATTGTTGTTGTTTTGCATTGCAGCTTGTACTGCGGCTATATTTACAGCAAGAAATGCACGGAAATCTTCTTCTCTCATATTCAAGTTCTGTCGAGTAGTCGGTGCCATTTTCCTTCAAAAATAGCCAAAAGAATTAAGTTAATCATATAGAATATTAAGAGTAGTCAATAGTATTTCGTAGCATAGTATGAACTTATTTATAAAAGCTTTTTCTTCATATTAGCGTTTTCTAAGTTTTAATTCGGGTAATACCTACCCGTTAAGTTCATACTTAGTAGCTAATATACAATTCAACTACTACAATTCTATATCAAAAACAGATTACAATAATATTTCGCGTTCAAATTTTCATACAATATTTTACAGACGTACAATACCGCTATTATACATATAGCATGAAATATGGTACACAATAACTTTGATACAAGGTAGTTGTGAAGACAATTCTAGTTAATACGCAAGTCGTTCAGCAAAGGCAATAAGGACACGTAATTCATAAGTCCAGAAACAAGTCATGCATTCGGGTTTTACTAATACTATTTCTCATCCTTGGTCTTGTGGAAAATAACCGTTATGGCCATTGGCTAGGCAGCATGTTGTAACGTCGTCAAAAGTACGAGGGTTACGTAATGCCCAACAGCCCCGTAACAATCTAAAAACCTTGTCTCTCACTCCAACTACTGAATCCGTCACTTGTGTGAATGTTTTATTTAACAGTTGCAATCAGATGTTCTTTTTCTCAATTTGGTGAGAAGCGAACATCACTAACCCGTAAATATAACATGCTTCTTTAAGTTGCATGTTGGAAGCTCTTTCTAAAGAACAAAGTCCTATATTGGGATATGTGGAGTCAAAATAGGCTCTCAACCCGTAGCGTAAAATTGCATTTGGGTTTCCCGCACTTAATGCCTTAAAGAAAACACGGTGTAACTTAAGGTCTCCCCAATGTGATATACCCCATCCTTCAAAGGAAAGCCTTTTATAAACTAAGGCATTCCTGGAACGTCTTTCAAATGTTCGACACACTAATTTTGCCATAAATAATTGTGCCGATGAATTTTGACCGACTCTGGACAAGATTTCATCAATCATATTCCCTGGTAGGTCTTCTAAAATACTCGGTTGTCTATCCTTAACATCCATTTTTTGTTTTATACTGTAAAATAGATCAGGGTTAGATTTGTAAAAGATAATTAATAAACAATACAAGCAATTATTACATATATCAAAAAAGTACGAGCACACTACAATACATATATTACACAGCATGATTACAACTCTTTATTCCGACTCACTTGTTTCTTCCTCTTCGGACTCGTTTCGTTTTGCTAATTTCCTAGGGATACATGGTGCTCCTCTAATACGAGACGTCATTTTCACAAATGGTTTAGAAAAACCTGGTGGCTTAGATGTTCCCGGGTTATAGTTAAAATTTAAGAAATACGGGTGTTTACGATACACCCCATCAGGGTACTTCATGTTAACATAAAGTTCATCGGGGTTGGAATCATGTTTCTCTATATTTATACCTTTTCCCTTATTATTTTCTTTTGCTTTCTTAAGTTGGGTCGGGGTAATTTCTATAACATCATCGGAATCCTCGTCGGGATCCGATTCATCAGAAAATTGGTAATTTTCCCAATATTTTGGTTCCTCGGCGGAAAGACCATTGACCATTTTTAATTTTGGTCCATTGGTTGAGGATTTTCTTTTATTTAACCGTTTTTCTGTAGTTATTAATATTTCTTCCTCCGGAACCTCTTCTTCTTCTTCCGGTTCCTCTTCTTCAGGTTCCTCTTCTTCCGGTATTTGTGAATCTTCCCAAAATACATTTGACTCTTCATTATTATTAGGTGAGTCGATGGGATTTGTAATAGAGGTAGACATCTATCACACAATATCAAACACGTTAAGAGATTAATATATCACATAATATTTACATGTAAAAATATATAGTTTCCAACAAAAGTGTTAAGCAAACGTTTTTAAAGAAAAACATGGTCGAAGTCCAGACTCACTAATGCATCCTAACAAACTCGATAAGACACACTAATGCAAATTTCTGGTTCTCTAAGACCAACGCTCGGATACCAACTGAAATGTCCCGTTCATATCGGTTATAAACGTTTCATATTAATTGATTTCGTTGCGAGGTTTTGACCTCTATATGAGACGTTTATCAAAGACTGCATTCGTTTTTAAAAGAAACCATAACCTTTATTTTATCGATAAAGGTTTAAAACCATAACGTAGATTATCAAATAATGATAATCTAAAAGATAACGTTTTACATACGACCATTACATAATGGTTTACAATAATGTTACATATCGATTTAAATCTCCGAATGCGGTTTTTAAACAATATATTACAAGCATGCTGACTCCAATTCTTGTCCTTAAATTAGCATGCAACATGGAAGCTCTTAATAATCACCTGAGAATAAACATGCTTTAAACGTACAACAATTTAAATGTTTACAAAAAGACACGAAGGCCATTAATTAAGTTTAATACAAGTTTGACCCACTACAAATGATAGTTTATAATCCAAACGACAATCGAGCATGGTTTGGGACTAAACTACCCAAAATGTTAGGCCAATTTCCAAAAGCTATCACATCCTAAAAGCGTCCCCTAAACAACAAGCGGGATCTCTAATCCAATCGAAGGCCCTTACCCTTGTCAACGTCGGAGCCTATAAAAAGATAAACAACGAGAGGGTAAGCAAAGCTTAGTGAATGCAATAATTATACCCATATATATATAATGTACCTACTTGCAATCACTTACACATATACCGCATACACGCTAGCAATACAATTAGCATACCATCTCAAGTACAAAGCTAATAATCTCCAACAAACCGCTACTAGTGTAATCAATAACATATAATCGACATAATATAATATGCTACAAAACAATACACAACCATGGTTAACCATTCTCGCGTCATGGTGCTACCGGCTCTTTGGTTCACACCATACGCATTTGTCATGATGCTACCGGCTCTTTGGTTCACATCAGAACTCGAGTCATACTCACGCTAGATTGCTACCGGCTCTTTGGTTCACACTCTAACAATGCTAAGGTGCTACCGGCTCTTTGGTTCACACCCTAACAAATCGTGCTATAGCGCTACCGGCTCTTTGGTTCACACTATAACACACGTACTATGACGCTACCGGCTCTTTGGTTCACATCATAGCACGCTCGCACATACTTTGGCACTACCGGCTCTTTGGTTCATACCATAGCATACAAATAAATACATTACATACATATGCATATAATCATTCCACTCACCTTAACGATTTGGTGATGATTTAAATGCCTTCGTATACTTCGAGCAAAGTACCAAGACTATCCTCTTATAGCTAGTAACAAGGAGAACAACTTTAATTCTTGCTCCTAGGATTGATTCACAATTCTTCACCTCCAAAACTTAAATTTAATCTAAGTGGGTTTTGTGTTTTGGGAGAGAAAATGGAAAGAAAAGAGAAAAGGAAAATGAATTAAATGGATATGTGGTGGAGATTTAATGCTCCCATCAGATCCACATGTCAATTTACCATTTTGCCCTTTAAAATCCCTTAAAAAGAGCTAAGTCCGGATTCTGTCCAGCAGGACTGCTGCGGCGCGGCTCAATTCGTCGCAGCACGATGCATAAAGGGAAATTCGACCCATCTTAACCCACTTTCTGATCCAGGTTTTCTTTGTTTGTCGCGGCGCGGTCCCGCCCGTCGCAGCGCGGCGTTTGCCTAGGCCTGGTCACTTCGACAATTTAACACAAAACGATGGTTCAAACAACTAGCACACCTCATTCACTCTTCCTATGCACGCCTAAGCTTCAACCTTAAGTCTCGCACGACTCAACTCCATCGCGACACATACATATACACGCTCACGCACGAATTCTCAAATATATATATATATATATATATATATATATATATATATATATATATATATATATATATATACATATATATATACACACACATACATGCACTAACTCATAAACTAACACTTTGGCTCATTTAATCACATAAATGAACAAGTTATAATCGTACTAATAATTAAGTTTGTACCTTTAAATATGTACGGGAAAAACGGGATGTTACAACTCTCCCCCACTTGAATCGGAGCAAGTCCTAAAAATCCAAGCTGCATGACAAGCCAGAAGGTAAACCAACACGAACTCTTCGGGCTCCCAAGTAAATTCGAAACCTTTACTACGACGCCATTGGACTTTAAAAGTCCTTACCTCTTTATGTCTCAACCTCTTGACCTTCTCATCGAGTATAGCGATCGGCTCCACAATATACTCTAACTTATTGTTTAGCTCAATCTCGTCTAAAGGCACCCAAGGTGAATCATCCGCAAGACACTTACAGAGATGGGAAACATGAAATGTATTATGGATCCCCGCAAGCTCTTCGGGTAATTCCAAACGATACGCAACTTCACCAACACGAGCTAAAACCTTAAATGGTCCAATAAACCTGGGAGCTAACTTTCCCGGTTTTCGAAATCGAATAATACCTTTCCATGGTGAAACCTTAAGCATCACCATGTCACCTTCTTGAAATTTGATCGTTCATCTACGTCTGTCGGCATACGATTTTTGCCTATATTGAGCCTTTTGCAAATGCTCTCGAATTGTATCGATCTTGCTATTCGTCTCTAAAACCAATTCGGTACTCCCGATTTCCTTCTGACCCACTTCTCCCCAACAAATCGGGGTTCGACACCTATGCCCATAAAGCATCTCATAAGGTGGCATCCCAATACTAGTATGATAACTATTATTGTACGTGAATTCCACCAAAGGCAAATGCTCGTCCCAACTACCACCGAAATCAATAATGCACGCACGTAACATATCTTCCAAAGTTTGATTCGTACGTTCGGTTTGACCGTCCGTTTGAGGATGATATGCCGTGCTTAATTTTAATTGCGCACCCATATCTTCATGAAATTTCTCCCAAAACTGAGATGTAAATCGGGTATCTCGATCCGAAATAATAGATATAGGAACCCCATGTCGAGCGACTACTTCCTTGATAAACAATTTAGCCAAGATTTCCGATGATATCGCTTCCCGAATGGGAAGAAACAAGGCACTCTTCGTCAATCGATCACCTATCACCCAAATCGAATCGAATTGGGTTCTCGCCGTTTTAGGTAACTTTGTGATGAAATCCATGGAAATGTGCTCCCATTTCCACTTCGGGATTTCTAACGGTTGTAACTTACCATACAGCTTTTGGTGTTCAGCTTTAACTTGCAAACACGTGACACATTGCTCAACATACTTTACAACATCACATTTCATGCTCGGCCACCAATAATCCTTTCTCAAATCGAGGTACATTTTTGTCGCGCCCGGATGAATGGAATAGTTTGACTTATGTGCTTCATCAAGTAGCACTTATCGATAATCACCCATCTTGGGCACCCACACTCTTTCTTGAAAAGACAACAAACCACGTGAACCCATTGTAATGAATTCCGATTGCCCCACAATTCGTTCCGCATGCTTGTTGTGAACGTAAGCCTCTATTTGAATCACACCAAGTTTTTCAAGAAAATCATTAGTAATGATCATACGTAACAATCCTAATCGTAACGCCGGATGTTGACTCTTTCGACTTAATGCATCCGCGACCACATTCGCCTTACCCGGATGATAAAGTATTTCACAATCGTAGTCTTTCACCACATCCATCCACCTACGTTGACGATAATTCAAATCTCTTTGATCAAAAAGATGTTTTAAACTCTTGTGATCCGAATAAATCGTACACTTGACACCATACAAGTAATGGCGCCAAATTTTCAACGCATGAACAACCACCGCCAACTCAAGATCATGAGTCGGATATCTCGTTTCGTGTTCCTTTAATTGTCGAGAGGCATAAGCGATGACTTTACCCCTTTGCATTAGAACACAACCGAGCCCATTTAAAGAAGCATCACAATAGACCGTCATGTCTTCCACCCTTTTCGACAAAACTAGCACCAGAGCTTGACACAACTTCTCTTTTAATAATTGAAAAGCAATTTCTTGCTCGTTCTCCCAATTAAATCTCGCGTTCTTTCTTGTCAATTTCGTCAATGGAGAAGCAATCTTGGAAAAGTCTTGGATAAACCGACGATAATAACCGGCAAATCCGAGAAAACTTCGGATTTCCGTAGGCGTAGTCGGTCGTCCCCAACTCTTTACCGACTCTATCTTCCCCGGATCTACTTGAATACCATTTTTGTTCACAATGTGGCCAAGGAATTGAACTTTCCTTAGCCAAAATTCACATTTGGAGAATTTAGCATACAACTTGTCCTTCCGTAACATCTTTAACACACTCCGCAAATGATGTTCATGTTCCTTCATACTCTTCGAATAGACAAGTATGTCGTCGATGAACACAATTACCGACTTATCCAACATAGGTTGGCACACTCGGTTCATGAGATCCATGAATGCCGCCGGTGCATTCGTAAGACCAAAAGGCATAACTACGAATTCAAAATGCCTATAACGCGTTCGAAAAGCCATTATCTCGATGTCTTCCACACGGACCCACATTTCGTGATAGCCGGACCGTAGGTCGATTTTAGAGAAATACGTTGCACCTTGGAGTTGGTCGAACAAATTGTCAATCCTAGGCAATGGATAATGATTCTTGATCGTCACTTTGTTCAAATCCCGATAATCGATGCACATCCGCATACTACCATCCTTCTTCTTCACGAATAAAACCGGAGCGCCCCATGGTGAAGCACTCGGTCGGATAAAACCCTTTTCAAGTAGCTCTTGGGTTTGGTTTAACAACTCTTGCATTTCCGTCGGCGCTAAACGATAAGGAGTTTTAGCAATGGGAGTAGCTCCCGGAACCAACTCAATGCGAAATTCAACTTGTCTTTCTGCCGGAACACCCGGTAACTCATCCGGAAAAACGTCTTCAAATTCACTCACCACCGGAATTTCACGAATGGGTGGTGGCTCATCACGAGTATCAACAACATGGGCAAGAAAATCCATGCCACCACCAACAAGAAAAATGACGTGCCCGTGCAAAAGTGCATATCGGCACAAGTCTTCTTCGTTTATCGCCATGAATAATTAACTCTCCCCTACTAGGGGTCTTCACTCGAATAGATTTTTCATGGCATGCAATATCGGCACTATTATGATCGAGCCAATCCATACCAACAACGATATCAAAATCACCCAAAGTCATCGGGATGAGATCGATTTTAAAGTTTTTGACACCAAACACAACATTACAATTTTTACACACATCAACCACTAGCACCGTCTTACCATCCGCTATTTCAACTTCTACCGAACGACTTAACTTAGCTAACGATTTATTAAGTTTGGGCACAAATTTTGGTGACACAAACGACAAGTTTGCACCACTATCAAAGAGTATCCTTGCCGGATTGGAATTAACCATGAAAGTACCTGAGACAACCTCGCTAGATTGCTTGGCCTCCTCATTGGTCATCAAATAATTTCGACCCCGAGCCGTACCCGCCGCCTTCTCTAGTCGCTTAACATTATCGTTGCTCAATTCGGGACACTCTGGCCTCTTGTTCCCCTCTTTGTTACAATTAAAACAAATGATTTTGTTGGAAGATGAGTTCGTACAATCACGGGCCAAGTGCCCTTGTCGACCACAATTGTAGCACGTGGGCCCAAAACTCTTAGAAGCCCCCTTTTTCGCACTACCGACGCTCTCGGTCACACTCTTGTTCTTCTTGTTCGAGTGGCTAGTAGCTTCAAATTTTCGTTTGCCAAAGGTGAAGTCACTATTTCTTGGAGCAAGCGACTCAAAACCCTTAGTGAAATCAAATAACTCGTCAAAAGTCTTCGCCAAATACCTACTAATCCTTTCTTGGTAGTTATCATTCAAGGTTCGGTAGAAATATTCTTTCAACATATGATCGTTCCCGTCATACTCCGGGCAAAATTGGGTCTTTGATAAGAAAGTGGACTTGAGAGTTTTCAAATCCATTGACCCTTGCCTTAAAGTACGTAACTCGTCCTTAAGCTTTGTACTCCTTAAAAAATTCTTCTTTAAACTCGTCCCACGTCAAACTCATACTTTGTTCTTCGCCATAAAGTCAGATTTTCGCGTCCCACCATAACTTGGCATCACCCCTCATCATGCTACTACCAAACCTCGTCTTTTTATCGAGAGGGCACTCACTAGTACGGAAAGCCCCCTCCATATCGGAGATTCATCGATCACTCTTGAGTGGGTCTCGTTCACCTTCAAAGGTGGGAGGTTGAGCATCTTTGAAGTTTTTATAGTGGAAGTCTCGTCTTCCCGCGTTATCCTCTTTAAGAACAATCTTAACTTGTTCCTTGACTAGATTGACTACTTGTTCGTCAATCGAATCCAAGAACATCTTCTTAACATCCTCTAAGAAGGCCTCATGACGCCTTTGCATAATGGCCTCAACCTTGGCCGTAAACTCAACATCCTCGCTCGAACCCCCTTCATTGGTCTCGGGTCCGTTTCTCGTCTTCATACTATAAAACGGAAAAGGTTAAGCAACGAACGAGGAAACTTAACACATATTTATATACATATACACCACACTACCCCATCTTGCTCAACAATGGTCGTACATCGCTTGTTTGACACGATTTGAACTCGTAACAATGGTAGCTAATCATTGTTACGCGAGCACATCGCATTAACTTGCTAGTACAACGTCTATATTGCTTGATGATTGCTAACACAATACAAAACAATTAGCGTAAGGTTAGTTCACATAAACCTAAGCACTAATCAACCCCCGGTCTGACCCGTCTCCTACAAGTCCCGCATAAAGCGCATACACAAATAAATCTAAGTCTAGGCACCTATCTCAAGTCGCCTAAATCCCTTAGACCATGCTCTGATACCACTTGAAATAACCCAACCCGTATTCCATACGATAAATTTTTTTTTAAATAATACACATTTACGCGCCAATTAAATATGTAATCCATTCCACAAGTTCCATTTAAACGTACAACAATTTAAATGTTTACAAAAAGGCACGAAGGCTATTAATTAAGTTTAATACAAGTTTGACCCACTACAAATGATAGTTTATAATCCAAATGACACTCGAGCATGGTTTGGGACTAAACTACCCAAAATGCTAGGCCAATTTCCAAAAGCTATCACATCCCAAAAGCATCCCCTAAACAACAAGCGGGATCTCAAATCCAATCGAAGGCGCTTACCCTTGTCAACGCCGGAGCCTATAAAAAGATAAACAACGAGAGGGTAAGTAAAGCTTAGTGAATGCAATAATTATACCCATATATATAATATACCTACTTGCAATCACTTACACATATACCGCATACACGCTAGCAATACAATTAGCATACCATCTCAAGTACAAAGCTAATAATCTCCAACAAACAGCTACTAGTGTAATCAATAACATATAATCGACATAATATAATATGCTACAAAATAATACACAACCATGGTTAACCATTCTCGCGTCATGGTGCTACCGGCTCTTTGGTTCACACCATATGCATTTGTCATGATGCTACCGACTCTTTGGTTCACATCACAACTCGAGTCATACTCACGCTAGAGTGCTACCGGCTCTTTGGTTCACACTCTAACAATGCTAAGTGATAATGCTAAAAACGAACATATATTTCATAGCATTATTCCTCAAGAAAGACAAGCTTTTAGTTGCAATTGTTCTATTTACAAGTGATATTTGTTTAAATAATAAAAGGTGAAGACAAAAGACAGATTCGACGAATTGAAGACGCAAACGACCAAAAAGCTCAAAAGTACAAAATACAATCAAAAAGGTTCCAATTATTGATGAGAAACGTCTCAAAATTACAAGAGTACAAGATTCAAAACGTAAAGTATAAGATATTAAATTGTACGCAAGGACGTTCGAAAATCCGGAACCGGGACTAGAGTCAACTCTCAACGCTCGACGCAACGGACTAAAAATTACAAGTTAACTGTGTATATAAATATAATATAATATATAATTAATTATATAAATTATATATATATTATACTTATATAATAAACCGTCGGCAGACTAAGATCCAAATTGGAGTGAGCTGGAATTTCAAACTCCGCAACTCGCGGAGTTTGAAGAGCAAAAATGTCGCGAGTTGCGGAGCAGCCAAATTCAAAAATCCCTATAAAACCCAACGAATTCTGATCGTTTTTAATATCATATATCCATCCTCTCTATATCTATACGTAATATTTATATTTATAATTTATATTTTAATTTTAATTTTAATTTTAATTCTAATAATAAGGGTATGTTAGCAAATGTTGTAAGGGTGTAAGTCGAAATTCTGTCCGTGTAACGCTACGCTATTTTTAATCATTGTAAGTTATGTTCAACCTTTTTAATTTAATGTCTCGTAGCTAAGTTATTATTATGCTTATTTAAAACGAAGTAATCATGATGTTGGGCTAATTACTAAAATTGGGTAATTGGGCTTTGTACCATAATTGGGGTTTGGACAAAAGAACGACATTTGTGGAAATTAGACTATGGGCTATTAATGTGCTTTATATTTGTTTAACTAAATGATAGTTTGTTAATTTTAATATAAAGATTTACAATTGGACGTCCCTATAAATAACCATATACACTCAATCGGACACGATGGGCGGGATATTTATATGTACGAATAATCGTTCAGTTAACCGGACACGAGAATGGATTAATAGTCACAAGAATTATTAAAACAGGGGTGAAATTATGTACAAGGACACTTGGCATAATTGATAACAAAGTATTAAAACCTTGGGTTACACGCAGTCGATATCCTGGTGTAATTATTAAACAAAGTAATAAAACATTGTTATAGTTGAAGTCCCCAATTAGTTGGAATATTTAACTTCGGGTATAAGGATAATTTGACGAGGACACTCGCACTTTATATTTATGACTGATGGACTGTTATGGACAAAAATCAGACGGACATATTAAATAATCCAGGACAAAGGACAATTAATCCATGGGCATAAAACTAAAATCAACACGTCAAACATCATGATTACAGAAGTTTAAATAAGCATAATTCTTTTATTTCATATTTAATTTCCTTTATTTTATATTTAATTGCACTTCTAATTATCGCACTTTTATTTATTGTTATTGTATTTAATTGCACTTTTAATTATTGTACTTTTTAATTATCGCAATTTTATTTTATCACACTTTTATTTATCGCAATTTCATTATCATTATTTATTTTACGCTTTAAATTAAGTTGTATTTATTTTTACATTAGGTTTTAACTCCAACTAAAGTTTTAAAATCGACAAACCGGTCATTAAACGGTAAAAACCCCCATTTATAATAATAATATTATTTATATATATATTTGTATTTTTGTAAAATAAAACTAATATAGCGTTAAGCTTTGTTTAAAGATTTTTCCTTGTGGAACGAACCGGACTTACTAAAAACTACACTACTGTACGATTAGGTACACTGCCTATAATTGTTGTAGCAAGGTTTAAGTATATCCATTCTCTAAATAAATAAATCTCTTGTGTAAAATTGTATCGTATTTAATAGTTTTTCATAGTAAAATATAAGCTATTTCAAATACACCCCGCTGCACACATCAAGTATTTTTGGCGCCGCTGCCAGGGAACTTAAAATCTAGCTTAAACGCCGGAAGCGCAACGCTATTATATAAAAAAAAATAAAAAATAAAAATATTTTTATTTTTAGTTTACTTTTATAAAAATACATTTTTGTAAAAATACGTTTTAAATATTCGAAAACATAAAAACGAAAAACAAAAATATAAATATTTTGAAGAGTTTGTTAAATATTTAAGTTTTATAAAGTTTCTTTATTTTTATTTTATAAAAAATATAAGTTTTATTTAAATATTTTGTGTTTATTTAAAACATAAAAAATTTTAAAATCGAAAAAAAATAAAATAATATTAACTTATTTTTAAGATTTTTATTTTTAATAAGTATTTTTATTTTAAGTTTTTGAAATATATTTTATATAAATTATATATCTATTATTTTATCAAATTATTATAAAAAAAATGAACTGGGCCAGATTAAAATCGAAGCCCAAAGCATATTTTAATTATAAAACGAAACTGGGCCGAACTGTTTCAGCCCAATCTGAGCCCAGTATTATCAAACCCCGCGACTTGCGGAGTTTTCCAGCTGGGAGTACCGCGACTCGCGGAGTTCTCTCTGACAGGCCACACAGAAAGCCTAACAGCATTAATTACGAGATAATTATTATTGTTATTAATTTTAAACCCTAATTAGGGTATTATTATTATAATATTTAGTTTTAATTAGTTTATTTTTATTTAGTTTTATTTAGTTTAATTAATTTATAAAATTAATACTTTTATTAAATAAATAATATAAAAATAATATTTTTTATAAAAATTGTACTTTTTACAAATTTTAGTATATTTTTATATTTTGTATATTTTTATTTGTTTTAGCGTAATAATTTGTATTTTTCGCTCGTATTTAGTTTTAAATATAGTTTTTGCCATAGTTATTTTTATTTTTAGATTTTTAGGCTTTGCCGTAAAATCCCTTAAGTGCTTTCTCTTTAGACTAAGATTTAAGTGCTTTAGAATTTTGCGACGCCTTTTTAAGTTTTAGTTACTTTTTAAGTTATTGCCATTTGGGATATAGTTTTACTTGTAAGCTTTAATATTTTTAGACGCAACTTTTAGTTTTTAGTTTTTAGTTCCTTTTTAAGTTTCAACGCGCTACACTTTTATTTTTATTTTTCAACGCCTTTTACCTATGTATCAATTATCACTCCAATTAGTAATCTCAATTTGCAATTTTAATTTTAAGTTAGTGATAGTAATAAGGTTGGGTTAGTCGAGTATTTTAAAGTTTTATAAGTCACTCTTTTTCTTTCTTATTTTTCGAAGCCTTTTATTTTTCAACCCTTTTCTTTTTCGACCTTTTTCGACGCGCTCTTTTTCTTTCTTATTTCTCGCTATTCTAGTTTTAGGAAATAGATTTTTATTCTACTTTTTATCTAAATTTCTTAAAATTGCGAAAATTTATTTTAAGTGGTTAAATTGATAGACATCAAAATTTTCTGGTTCGTAGTAATAGTTGGATTTGTACGTGGACCAGGATATTGGAGCCAAACAGTACTCAATTATATTGAGACCAAACGAATCCTGCCCCTCTGCTGCATCTTTTGGCTATTCGAAACGTGGGTAAAATCAGAAAAGTCTATTAATTGGATAACTTATATAATTTTTCTTTCCTTTTAAAAACTAATAGGATATTCAGTGAATGCACCGAGCAAGACGTTCACCACCTTTTGTACGTTCACCACCTGTAACTCGATCAAGACATCTAGCTAATATAACCGCCGTTGATTTTTCTTTAGAATCGTCATCCAGTCGACCAAGTACTCCAATTCAAATTTCCGATAATCCATTTTTTGAACCCGACCTCACAATTGAGAATCCGGAGAATATTCAGGGACAATTCATAGATCCTGAACCATTAATTTTTCCTCCGAAACCACCAATCATTCAAACAGAGATTGTTGAGGAACGAACCATTAAATCAGAATCCTCTAGTGATTCAGATTCAACAAATTCAATTATGGAAGTAACAGAACCTTTAAGTATGGAAGACCGAATGCGAGCTAAACGCACTGGCCAAGGTCACGCAATTACTCATCCAGACATTAATGCGCCAGATTATGAAATCAAAGGACAAATTCTACATATGGTGACTAATCAATGCCAATTTAGTGGTGCGCCGAAGGAAGATCCAAATGAACATCTTCGTACCTTTAATAGGATCTGCACACTATTTAAAATCCGAGAAGTGGAGGATGAACAGATATATCTCATGTTATTTCCCTGGACTTTAAAGGGAGAAGCCAAAGATTGGTTGGAATCGTTACCTGAAGGGGAGATTGACACATGGGATGTTTTAGTTGAAAATTTTCTTAAACAATTCTTTCCGGCATCTAAAGCCATAAGACTTCAAGGAGAAATTGTTACGTTCACACAGAAACCGAATGAAACTCTATATGAGGCGTGGACTAGATTTGGAAAGTTATTAAGAGGATGTCCGCAACATGGTTTAGACACCTGTCAAATAGTACAAATATTCTACCAAGGATGCGACATCACTACAAGAAAAGACATAGATATAGCAGCTGGTGGTTCTATTATGAAGAAAACTGAAACTGCTGCTTATAAAATTATTGATAACACTGCTTCCCACTCACATGAGTGGCACCAAGAAAAAGATATCGTTAGATCATCTAAAGCAGCTAGAGCCGATTCTAGTCATGACTTAGATTCCATTTTCGCAAAGATAGATGCTGTCGAGAGACGAATGGAAAAGATGACTAAAGATATCTACTCAATACAAATTAGTTGTGAGTAGTGTGGAGGACCACATTTGACAAAAGATTGTCTCAGTATTGAACTAACAATGGAACAAAGAGAGAATATTTCATATCTAAACCAAAGGCCTGGAAATAATTATTAGAATAATTATCAACCGCCAAGACCGATTTACAATCAAAACCAGAATTATAACCGAAATGTTCCATACAACAACCAACAAGGTCCTAGCAATCAACAAGTATCTAATAATACTTACAATCAGCAAAGACCTAATTTTCAAAACAAACCACAACCCGATGATAAAAAGCCAAATTTAGAAGATATGATGACGAAGCTAGTTGAAACTCAAACGCAGTTTTTCACATCTCAGAAACAAACTAATGAACAAAATGCTCAAGCATTTAGAAATCAACAAGCTTCTATTCAAAATCTAGAACAAGAAGTAAGTAACCTAGCAAGGTTAATAGGTGAAAGAAAACTGGGAAGTTTACCTAGTGATACAAATGCAAACCCCCGGAATGAAACAGCTAAATCTATTACCACAAGAAGTGGTACAACACTTAAACCACCTGAAATACCTGTAATTTCTGATGAAGCTATTCCTACTCCACAAGAACCACAACCTGAGCAAGATAAGGAAAAAGAACCGGTAGTTGAAAAGATTATTGAAGATAACACAGTTAAGGCTAAACCTTATGTTAAACCATACCAACCACCACTACCTTACCCAAGTAAAATGAAAAAAGAGAAACTTGAAGCCGAGTAATCCAAATTCTTGGATATGTTTAAACAGGTAAATGTAAATCTTCCTTTCATTGATGTGATTTCAGGAATGCCTAGATATGCTAAATTTCTGAAAGATCTAATCTCAAATAGAAAGAAAATGGAAGAACTCTCGGCTGTTACTATGAATGCTAATTGTTCAGCAGTGCTGTTGAATAAGATACCAGAAAAACTATCTGATCCAGGAAGTTTCACAATTCCATGTTTTCTGGGAAGTCTTAGTTCAATAGAAGCATTGGCAGACTTAGGTGCTAGTATAAATTTAATGTCATATTCATTATACGCTAAACTAGACCTTCGGGAATTGAAACCAACAAGAATAAGCATACAACTAGCCGATAGATCAATAAAATATCCTAGAGGGATAATGAAGAATATGCTAGTTAAAGTTGGTACTTTAGTATTTCCGGTAGATTTTGTTGTTCTGGACATGGAAGAAGATTCTCAAGTTCCTCTCATATTAGGAAGACCATTCTTAAACACGGCTAAAGCAATGATAGACGTGTTTGGTAAGAAACTGACCCTAAGTATAGAGGACGAGAGTGTTACCTTTTCAGTTGATAGAGCTATGCAACAACCGCAATCTGCAGATGATACATGCTATTATATTCAAACTATTGATTCACATGCAGAATTGTTAGAAGAATTTCCAGAATTACAAGGAACAGGAGAATGTTCTTTAGGAGAAGGAACTGAACCAATTGATGAAGCTGAAATGTTAGCTACACTAATAGCTAATGGATATGAACCAACAACAGAAGAAATTCAAATGCTAAAAGAAGAAGACAGATATCGATATAAATCATCGATAGAAGAACCACCGACATTAGAGTTAAAGCCACTTCCAAACCATTTGGAATACGCTTATTTACATGGTGAATCTGAATTACCTGTAATAATATCGTCTTCTCTTACTGAAAATGAAAAATCACAACTCATTTCTGTGTTGAAAGCTCATAAACCAGCCATTGCATGGAAGATTCATGATATTAAAGGAATAAGTCCTTCGTATTGCACACATAAAATCCTTATGGAAGAAGGTCATAAAACGTATGTGCAACGCCAACGAAGACTAAATCCTAATATGCAATATGTTGTTAAAAAAGAAATAATTAAACTGCTAGATGCAGGTTTAATTTATCCGATCTCTGATAGTCCATGGGTAAGCCCAGTTCAATGCGTGTCTAAGAAGGGTGGCATGACTGTTATCACAAATGAGAAAAATGAGCTTATTCCTACTAGGACTGTAACAGGATGGCGTGTATGTATTGATTATAGAAAATTAAATGACGCCACCAGAAAAGATCACTTTCCCTTACCTTTCATTGATCAAATTTTGGAAAGATTAGCCGGAAATAGTTACTATTGTTTTCTAGATGGTTTTTCCGGATACTTTCAAATTCCAATAGCACCCGAAGATCAAGAGAAAACCACGTTCACGTGCCCTTATGGTACTTTTGCTTACAAACGCATGCCATTTGGATTTTGCAACGCCCCTGCAACCTTTCAAAGGTGCATGATGGCGATTTTTCACGACATGATAGAAGAATGCATGGAAGTTTTCATGGATGACTTTTCAATCTTCGGTGATACATTTGAATCATGTTTAGTTAATCTTGAACGAATGCTTATTAGATGCGAACAATCAAATCTAGTACTTAATTGGGAGAAATGCCATTTCATGGTTAAAGAAGGCATCGTTCTTGGACATAAAATTTCAAAAGAAGGAATTGAAGTGGATAGAGCTAAAGTAGATGTAATTGCTAAACTTCCACATCCCACCAATGTTAGAGGAGTTAGGAGTTTTCTAGGGCATGCCGGTTTTTACCGACGTTTCATAAAAGATTTTTCTAAAATTGCCACTCCTATGAATAAACTCCTAGAAAAAGATGCTCCATTCATCTTTTCAGATGAATGCATCAAATCTTTTAATATTCTTAAAGAGAAACTCACTAATGCGTCGATCATGATAACACCAAATTGGAATCTACCGTTTGAACTAATGTGCGATGCAAGTGATTTTGCAATGGGAGCCGTTTTAGGACAAAGGATTCAAAAACGATTTCAACCTATATATTATGCTAGTAAGATGTTATAAGGAGCACAAACAATTTATACAACTACTGAAAAATAACTCCTTGCTATTGTCTTTGCTTTTGACAAATTTCGTTCATATCTCGTTCTAGCTAAAACGGTGGTCTATACCGACCATTCTGCTCTTAGATACCTATTTTCGAAACAAGATGCCAAACCACGATTAATTCGTTGGATCTTACTCTTACAAGAGTTCGATATTGAAATCCGAGATAAAAGAGGAGCAGAAAATCTCGCCGCTGATCATCTTTCTCGTCTTGAAAATCCCGACTTAGAAGTTCTAAATGAATCGGCCATACAAGACAACTTTCCTGATGAATATCTATTGAAGATATATTATAATGAAATTCCATGGTTTGCAGACTATGCAAACTACTTAGTATGTGGATTCCTTGAGAAAGGATTATCGTACCAAAAACGAAAGAAATTCTTCAGTGATATAAAACACTATTTCTGGGAAGATCCACATCTATTTAAAAGTTGTCCAAATGGAATAATACGCCGATGTGTATTCGGAGATGAAGCTAGTAAAATCTTAAACCATTGTCACACAGGACCAACAGGAGGGCATTATGGGCCTCAACTAACAGCAAGAAAAGTTTATGATGCTGGATTCTATTGGCCTACAATTTTCAAAGACGCACACCTTCTTTGCAAATCCTGTGATGCTTGTCAAAGGGTCGGAAAAATAAGTCAACGTGATGAAATGCCACAAAATGTCATTCAAGTATGTGAAGTATTTGACATTTAGGGTATTGACTTTATGGGTCCATTTCCAAAATCTCATAATAATCTTTACATTCTCGTAGCCATTGATTATGTATCTAAATGGGCGGAAGCACAAGCTCTCCCAACAAATGATGCACGAGTTGTAGTCAACTTTTTAAAACATCTTTTTGCAAGGTTTGGAACACCGAAAGCTTTAATAAGTGATCGGGGTACTCATTTCTGTAATAATCAACTTGAGAAAGTTCTTAAAAGATATGGAGTAACTCATAAAATCTCCACTGCATATCATCCACAAACAAGTGGACAACTTGAAAATACCAACTAGCTTTAAAACGTATTCTAGAAAAAACCGTAGGATTAAATCCGAAGGAATGGTCCATTAAATTGGAGGATGCACTCTGGGCTTTTAGAACAGCCTACAAAACTCCAATTGGAACCACACCTTTCAGACTCGTTTATGGAAAAGCATGTCATCTTCCAGTAGAAATTGAACACAAAGTATTTTGGGCTTTGAAGACATGTAATCTTGATTTACATGAAGCCGGACGTCTACGATTAAGTCAACTAAACGAATTAGAAGAATTAAGACATGAAGCATACGAAAATTCGTTAATCTATAAGGAAAGAACGAAGAAATGGCATGATAAAAGAATCAGAAGTTCAAAAGAATTTAAAGAAGGAGATAGAGTTCTTCTTTTCAATTCACGATTCAAGCTATTTCCTGGAAAATTGAAATCAAGATGGTCTGGACCATTCATAGTCAAAAGAGTTTTCCCATACGGAACGATAGAATTAATAAATTCAAATGGGATTGAATTTAAGGTTAATGGTCACAGAGTTAAACATTGCATACATTGTTCGATGGAAGTTGACAACGAAGTTAATCACAATTTCGATACCACAGCTAACTAAGTGTGGGGAGAATCAAGTCTTTTAAAGGATAATATGTATTTCTGTTAGAGTTAGATTTTCTGTTTTCGTGTAGTTCTCGAAAATGGAACCCAAATGGTCTTTCCCTAGCAGACCCTAAAGAACTAGTCTTCTCCCCCCATTCTGAATTTTTATTTTTTATTTTAGGTTTTTACGAAATGAAGACTTCCTGTGAACTAAACCATGATCTAATGCTAAACGATTTGATCACTAAACGTAATAATGACAGACTTCCAAGTGAAATAGTATCATTAATCAGAGGTAAATTGGACGGAGTAAGAAAAGAATCCAGATGCGAAGATAATAAGTCACAATTTGGTAAAGGAAAATCAAAATCCGCAGCGAAAAGAAGAGCACGACACCTTGAAAAATGTCACAAATGCGGAAAATGGTCACACGAAGGTAAATGTTCAAATAATCAAACTTATTCAAACACCGAATTTGTTACTTTATGCAGAGATGGACCGTTCATATGTTTAGAAGAAAAAAACATTAAATGCTCGAGGTTACGCCTATGTAGCTATGGAAAATCAATTAGTCCGACTATCTTATGAGTGGGCTAGAGCATATCACTAAGAAATATATTTCACAGGTAAGTCTGTACAGTTTTTATTTTTATTTTTATTTTTAACCTTTTGATAATAAACGCCAATTTATTCGCTATAAAGTAATTAAATTGGTATTCGATAAAATTAGGTCTTGCGACCGAAATTATTGATATAATTCAAAATTTTATTACATCACTGCGAAAGTTAATGTTTATTCTTAAGGTATAAATATCTTTAATCAATCAACCGAAAATATTTCAAAAATTCGTCATGAGTTAAATTAGGTCATGGAACCGAAATTACTTTACCGAAAAGAGGGGCGCATATTTTTAATAATATTTGATTGATTAAAGTGGGATAAAAGCCAAAAAGATTTTTAATTTTATTTTTACCATGTTTTTAAAATTAATATATATTTAAAATTGTAAATATTTGAAAAAATTAATATTTTTAATATAAGTTTGTATGTATAAAAACAAAATTTAATTTAAGTTTGGTGTGAATTTTTAATATTAATTTTGAATTTTATGCATTTTAAATTTAAGTTTGGTGTGAATTTATAATATGAATTTTTAATTAAGTTTGCTGTGATTTTTTTTATTTTTAAATTTAAGTTTGGTGTATTTTTTTTTTAATTTTATGCATTTTAAATTTAAGTTTGGTGTGATTTTTTTTTAATTTTATGCATTTTAAATTTAAGTTTGGTGTGAATTTAAAAACAAAAATTTACTTTATTTCGTAAGTTAAAAATATGATTTTTAAAATTCGTCGTGAGTTGAAGACTAGGTCTTTGAACCGAAATTGCTTTATCCGAGGGAGGGGCGAGAACTTTTATTATCATTATTTTTAATCTTATTAAATTAAAATATGCCAAAAACATTAAAAAAAACCAAAAAAATCTTTGCTTTTAAAACCACGCTTTAAATAGTCAAATTTTAAAATTTTGTCGAGGGACGGACTAGGATATCGATCCGAAACGACCTCGTCCTAAAAACCAAGGAAAACAAAATTTTAAATTTATTTTATATTTATTTTATAAGTTAAAGATACATAAAAAAAAAAAAAAAAAAAAAAAAACAAACGCCGCGACTCGCTGAGTTTGTAAGGGTCAAACACCGCAACTAGCGGAGGACCAAAAATACAGAAAAAAAATAAAAACGCTGGAACTGATCAGTCCACACCACCCACACCAAAATATACTACAAAAAATCCCGAAAAAGCACTCTAAAAATCGAAATTTTTCACCATTTTTCATCATATTTTTTACTAAAATCATGTTGAGAAGGATGCTATCAAGGAATTACTCAAGGAAAACGGTAAATTTCTACACCTAAACACCATTTAATCCGAAAATTAGTTTTCTTGAGCAATTTTATACCCAATTCGATTTTGATATTTTTTAGTGTAATTATACTTAAATTGTTTATGTATTATGCTTGTATAACCTAGATTGATGCTATTTAACATGATTAGAAGCCTTAAACTTCAAATTTTGAGTAATCTAGGGTTTGTGTTCTTGAGCAAATTTGGGGCTTTTTGATATAAACAGGTTATGGCCGATTTTTGTCATGAATTGTTGCTAAATTAAGTAGTGTAACATGTTTAGGTAGTTAAATGATCCAAACTTTGAGCCTAAACATGATTTTTGAGAATTAAAGTGGATTTTTTCAAGTCTAAAATTCATGAACTTGATTTTTGAGAGATAATGCCATTTGAAACTTGTTTAACTGCTAATAATGATTATTTTGACATGTTATTTGATTTGAATGCTTATGAACTTGGTGATCATTTTCGTATATGCTTATTTGAAAAAGTGTAGATTTGATAAAAATATGAAAATGAGCATAAGTTTGATATAAATTGAACATGTCATTGTAATTATTTTGATTGATGATTTTGCTAACACTAATGCATATTTGGATGCACAAAAATTGTGTTTGATGTGTTTTGCAGACTGAAAGGGGTGAATCTTCATCCCAAGCTCGCATTGTTCCTCCTGAGAATGCGGAACAACGGGATGTTGATAGCTATTATAAACAAGATATACCTAATCCAGTTATGACATTCTCAGATATGCACGTGGAAAATTTGCACCCGAACTTGAGATTTGACAGACGTTGGATAGATTATCCAAAATACCAAAGGGGCTTGCATACTCTTCATTCTAAAGCTGTTGAAGTACCTAGGGTAATAGTATGGGGACCATTAGAAGCTGTAGAATTGGCCGAACCAATTAGAGAATTACTTACACAGAGCTATGGTAATTCTACATTTAACAACTGGGTACGATTATTCAATATGCGTAGACCTGTATATAAAGTATGGTGTGAAGAATTATTGTCTAGTATAGAAATAAATGATCGGGTAGCTAGTTTAACCGATCGATCTTTTATTAGATTTTTTTTAGGAGGTTCGATGCGCCACATGTCTCAACTAGACATGGCTCAGGCCTTACGTATATATACGCCTGAGGAGCTAGCATCTGCCGATTGTCGAGGGTTGATATTAAATGGTAGGAGGATAGACGAAAGTTTTGATACGCATGGTGTATGGAGTCAAATGACTATCCATCACCGATTTAAAGGGGGAAATTACTCTTATTTGGATATAGATAGAGCTGAGTTAAGAGTAATTCACAGGTTTCTAGCAAACTCGATTACACAGCGAGGTAAAAATAAGGAAAAGGTAAATGAGCAAGATTTATTTTACCATATGTGTATTTGAGACCCACAAAGCGCTGTAAGTATACCTTATTGTGTGGGTTATTATTTATCAGCTATGGTTAGGGGATTGAGACCGCACAGTATAATAGGAGGTGGTATATTTATTACATTAATTACTGAGTATCTCAATGTGGATATAAGTCAGGGGGGATTATTAATCGAAGAACCAGAACCCCACGATACAATTGGTTTAAATGTATATCATGGTGCTAAAGCTTTGAAGAGGCTAAATAACGACACAGTAGCCTATAATGGAAGACATCCACAGGTTGAGAGAAATCAACAGCCAGGTAATGTGGGAGGGGGAAATGAAATGATAGAAATGCAAAGGTTTATAGCTTCACAAGAGTATGAAAATGCTAGACATCGAGCATTTGAAGATTGGCAAGTTCATCAAAACCAAATCATAGCTCATTGCCAACATGTAGGTAGAAACTATATTCCTACTCTAACGCCCGTATTCCCTCCCTGGTCTATAGAGATGCAACCACCGTATCCTACTTATAACCCAGCTGAAGCATTTTATAACACATATGGTTATGCATGGAACCCCTACTGGTATCAGTAACAACCCTAGTTTATTTGGTTTTATTTATTTTATTTTTGTAATGATACTACATTTAGCACTTATGTTGATATTGTAATAGTTTTTATAATTTTCTAACTTTTATTATTAGATTTTAATAATTTTTGAATGTGGGGTAATATACCAAACTTGAAAAATATGTATATATGTTTGCAGTTTATCTTATGTACACAACAGGGTAAAACAACGCATTTTCAAAGACTGGCATTAAGTTCAGCAAAAGCTACTAATTTTGACGACAAAACGAAAAACAAATGTGATGTAACAACAAGAAGGAAAGAACAAATGATGTGCACCATTTATCATTCAGCAAACAATCTCCAATATGTTTGGAAACTTTGGTAAAATTTAATCATTTCTAAACTAATCACCCTCAATAATTTAAATTGTTACTGATTTCTTGCAAATGAGGACATTGCAAGATCTTAAGTGTGGGAAGGGGTTAAATTCTTTCGAATTTTAAAATTTTTACTTTATACACTTGGTTACCATTAAAAATACTAGTAAAGCAGTAGTTGTATTAGAATCTAGTACTCTCTGATAATAAAGAACAGCCCTAGTCTTATATACTGACTACCCAATTCTAGTAAAAATTTTCAAAATTTTTAATTAAATGAACTCAAAATCATGTTTATACATATTTATGAACGATAAAACTAGGTGTTAACACCAAAATTATTGTTACCTCGGAAAGTACATAAATTGAGAAACAAACCAAAATGTTAGAATTCATTTAAAATGGAATAGAGGACAATAAAAAGGCAAATAAAAGAAAATAAAAGCCAAGTGTGGGAAAATTTACCAAGAAATTTTAAACATATGTCACATATTTCTGTAACAAATAACTGAAAATATTTTTGCTTTGGACTAAAATAAAAAGTTTTACCCGATTTACTGTAAGAAAGATGGATCTACACGATGAATCAATTCCATCATTTAAAGGAAGTAAAGTCTTTCGAAAAAGAAACGCGCTTCTTGATTTAGGTCATGAAGTTGTCGTCCAGACCAGCTGTAGGTTGACGAAAAATCTAGAAAAGTCATCTCTAAAATTAGCAGGAAATCCACGGACCTCAGCATAAAACAGGGTCGCCAAGTGGTCAGACTTATCCTAACCATGAGAGGATCTGTCTCATAAAATGGGGAGGACGCCGTGCAAATTAGCTGGATAAGACTAATGAATCAGATCCCCAGAAAGGATAATCTCCTTAAAGATCAAAAATCAGCTTTTAAGACTGATATTACTCAATCCTAGAGATTGGCCTTAAAGATTGAGAATTTAAACTCATGGAATTCAATGATATCTAAACTCGAGCTTGAACAAGAAAATATTTTGATCAAATTATAATCCAATTTGTTTTCTGAAAACCCATTTTCAATTCGTTCATTACTATTGAACGTAAAATCCTAGGAATTCAACTGGAATTCATTAGGTCACCTGAACCAAATCGGGTGTCAACCGTAAGAACGGTGGTTGCATAGCATAGTCAAAGACAGGACCTTGTGCCAGACCGAAAAATTATAAGGGCGAGCTTTACTATTGCTCCTACCAAGGGTAGTAATTGCGTCCGACACGTTATAGACCATAATTAAAAGCATGTCAGGGGACATTGCCTTAACAGTTGCTTGTTCAACGCTTTCCTTTACAACCGAACGGTAGTTTACTGAAAGGTAATATTCGGAGCAAGTATACTGGACGTGTTGCTTTCCCAATACAAGGATAGCAAGTGGGTGACACAAAACCGCAAGTTTTGAGCTAAAATTTTCAAATATGAAACCCATCAAACCCACAAAAAGAATTTGCAAACACCGGTGAAGGGTTATTCCGGAAAACTTATCTAGGGTAAAAGCTAGATTTAATTTTCAAAAAAGATCAAATGTTTTCATAAAGATCCAATTTCTTAATGGATCTAAATTTTTATAGTCATGTGGGACTGTAAACCACATCGTTACTACCATTGTTAATACCGCCGTAAAGAAATCACTGATGTACAAAGGGTGAAGAATAAAGAAGTGATTCTAGTATTTCAAGACTATATTGCTTGAGGACAAGCAATGCTCAAGTGTGGGAATATTTGATAATGCTAAAAACGAACATATATTTCATAGCATTATTCCTCAAGAAAGATAAGCTTTTAGTTGCAATTGTTCTATTTACAAGTGATATTCGTTTAAATAATAAAAGGTGAAGACAAAAGACAGATTCGACGAATTGAAGACGCAAACGACCAAAAAGCTCAAAAGTACAAAATACAATCAAAAAGGTTCCAATTATTGATGAGAAACATCTCAAAATTACAAGAGTACAAGATTCAAAACGCAAAGTATAAGATATTAAATTGTACGCAAGGACGTTCGAAAATCCGGAACCGGGACTAGAGTCAACTCTCAACGATCGACGCAACGGACTAAAAATTACAAGTTAACTATGTATATAAATATAATATAATATATAATTAATTATATAAATTATATATATATTATATTTATATAATAAACCGTCGGCAGACTAAGATCCAAATTGGAGTGAGCTGGAATTTCAAACTCCTCGACTCGCGGAGTTTGAAGAGCAAAAATGTCGCGAGTTGCGGAGCAGCCAAATTCGAAAATCATTATAAAACCCAACGAATTCTGATTGTTTTTAATATCATATATCCATCCTCTCTATATCTGTACGTAATATTTATATTTATAATTTATATTTTAATTTTAATTCTAATAATAAGGGTATGTTAGCAAATGTTGTAAGGGTGTAAGTCGAAATTCTGTCCGTGTAACGCTACGCTATTTTTAATCATTGTAAGTTATGTTCAACCTTTTTAATTTAATGTCTCGTAGCTAAGTTATTATTATGCTTATTTAAAACGAAGTAATCATGATGTTGGGCTAATTACTAAAATTGGGTAATTGGGCTTTGTACCATAATTGGGGTTTGGACAAAAGAACGACACTTGTGGAAATTAGACAATGGGCTATTAATGTGCTTTATATTTGTTTAACTAAATGATAGTTTGTTAATTTTAATATAAAGATTTACAATTGGACGTCCCTATAAATAACCTTATACACTCAATCGGACACGATGGGCGGGATATTTATATGTACGAATAATCGTTCATTTAACTGGACACGGGAATGGATTAATAGTCACTAGAATTATTAAAATAGGGGTGAAATTATGTACAAGAACACTTGGCATAATTGATAACAAAGTATTAAAACCTTGGGTTACACGCAGTCGATATCCTGGTGTAATTATTAAAAAAAGTAATAAAACCTTGTTACAGTTTAAGTCCTCAATTAGTTAGGATATTTAACTTCGGGTATAAGGATAATTTGACGAGGACACTCGCACTTTATATTTATGACTGATGGACTGTTATGGACAAAAACCATACGGACATATTAAATAATCCAGGACAAAGGACAATTAACCCATGAGCATAAAACTAAAATCAACACGTCAAACATCATGATTACGGAAGTTTAAATAAGCATAATTCTTTTATTTCATATTTAATTTCCTTTATTTTATATTTAATTGCACTTCTAATTATTGCAATTTTATTTATTGTTATTGTATTTAATTGCACTTTTAATTATCGTACTTTTTAATTATCACAATTTTATTTTATCGCACTTTTATTTATCGCAATTTCATTATCATTATTTATTTTACGCTTTAAATTAAGTTGTATTTATTTTTACATTAGGTTTTAACTGCAACTAAAGTTTTAAAATCGACAAACCGGTCATTAAACGGTAAAAACCCCCTTTATAATAATAATATTATTTATATATATATTTGTATTTTTGTAAAATAAAACTAATATAGCGTTAAGCTTTGTTTAAAGATTTTTCCCTGTGGAACGAACCGGACTTACTAAAAACTACACTACTGTACGATTAGGTACACTGCCTATAATTGTTGTAGCAAGGTTTAAGTATATCCATTCTCTAAATAAATAAATATCTTGTGTAAAATTGTATCGTATTTAATAGTTTTTCATAGTAAAATATAAGCTATTTCATATACACCTCGCATAACATCACTAAGGTGCTACCGGCTCTTTGGTTCATACCCTAACAAATCGTGCTATAGCGCTACCGGCTCTTTGGTTCACACTATAACACACATACTATGACGCTACCGGCTCTTTGGTTCACATCATAGCACGCTCGCACATACTATGGCACTACCGGCTCTTTGGTTCATACCATAGCATACAAATAAAAACATTACATACATATGCATATAATCATTCCACTCACCTTAACAATTTGGTGACGATTTAAATGCCTCCGAATACTTCGAGCAAAGTACCAAGACTATCCCCTTGTAGCTAGTAACAAGGAGAACAACTTTAATTCTTGCTCCTAGGATTGATTCACAATTCTTCACCTCCAAAACTTAAATTTAATCTAAGTGGGTTTTGTGTTTTGGGAGAGAAAATGGAAAGAAAAGAGAAAAGGAAAATGAATTAAATGGATATGTGGTGGAGATTTAATGCTCCCATCAGATCCACATGTCAATTTATCATTTTGCCCCTTAAAATCCCTTAAAAAGAGCTAAGTCCGGATTCTGTCCAGCAGGACTGCCGCGGCGCGGCTCAATTCGTCGCGGCGCGACGCATAAAGGGAAATTCGACCCTTCTTAACCCACTTTCTGATCCAGGTTTGCTTTATTTGTCGCGGCGCGATCCCGCCCATCGCGGCGCGGCGTTTGCCTAGGCCTGGTCACTTCGACAATTTAACACAAAATGATGGTTCAAACAACTAGCACACCTCATTCACTCTTCCTATGCACACCTAAGCTTCAACCTTAAGTCTCGCACGACTCAACTCCATCGCGACACATACATATACATGCTCACGCACGCATTCTCAAATATATATATATATATATATATATATATATATATATATACATATATATATATACATATATATATATACATATATATATATATATATACATATATATATATATATATACATATATATATATATATACATATATATATATATATACATATATATATACACACACACATACATGCACTAACTCATAAACTAACACTTTGGCTCATTTAAACACATAAACGAAAAAGTTATAATCGTACTAATAATTAAGTTTGTACCTTTAAATATGTACGGGAAAAACGGGATGTTACATCAATAACATGCAATCTGCATAAAAATCATTCATATGGTGAACACCTTGTAACCGACATTAACAAGATGCATATAGAATATCCCCATCATTCCAGGATATCCTTTGGACATGATAATTTCGAAGTACTAAAGCATCTGCAACAATGGATGGGGCTCGTTGGGCCCAATAGATCTATCTTTAGGATTCGCGTCAATTAAGGGCCAGTTCCCTAATTCTTAGGCTACCAAGCAAAAATGGGCATATTCGATTTCGATCATTCAACCATAGAATGTAGTTTCATGTATTTGTATCTATTTTTTCAAACATTTATAAAACTGCATGTATTCTCATCCCAAAAATATTAGATTTTAAAAGTGGGACTATAACTCACTTTTACGGATTTTCACTTCGTCGGAAAAATAAGACTTGGCCACGGGTCGATTCACGAACCTATAACAAATATATACATATATATCAAAGTACGATTGAAATATATTCATACCATATTTTATTATGTTTTAACGATTTAAGTTTGTTAAGTTGATTGTCCAATGCTAGTAGTCCATAATTAATTGTCCACAGTTAGTAGTACAGAAATAAATTAATATATATTATCTCGAATCAATCCACGACCCAGTGTATACAAGTCTCATACTCAATCACAACTCAAAGTATATATATTATTTTGGAATCAACCTCAACCCTGTATAGCTAACTCGAGCATTACTGCATATAGAGTGTCTATAGTTGTTCCAAATAATATACATAGATGACGTCGATATGATATGTCAAAACATTGTATACGTGTCTATGGTCTATCAAGATTACATAATATATGTTAGAATATATGTATAATACAATATAAGTTAGTTAAGTTATGGTTGGTATAGATTTGTTACAAATTTCACGTAGCTACAACAAGCAAATTTATCCAATTTTGTTTTACTCATAACTTCTTCGTTTTAAATCCGTTTTGAGTGAATCAAGTTGCTATGGTTTCATAATGAACTGAAATTTATGAAACTAAACAGAAAAAGTATAAGTTTATAGTTGGAAATAAAGGTTACAAGTCGTTTTTGTAAGAGGTAGTCATTTCCGTCGAAAGAACGACATCTTGATGACCATTTTGAAAAACATACTTCCACTTTGAGTTTAACCATGATTTTTGGATATAGTTTCATGTTCATAAGAAATATCATTTTCCCAGAAGAACAACTTTTAATTCAAAGGTTATGATAGTTTTTAATTATCCAACCCAAAACAGCCCCCGGTTTAACTACGACGACGTATGTCCGTTTTTACAGTGTTCTTCATGTTTTCAGGTTTTAAATCATTAAGTTAGCATTTCATGTAAATATAGAAAATGTGTTTAGTTGATTTTAAAAGTCAAGTTAGAAGGATTAACTTTGTTTGCGAACAAGTTTAGAATTAACTAAACTATGTTCTAGTGATTACAAGTTTAAATCTTCGAATAAGATAGTTATATATATATATATATATATATATATATATATATATATATATATATATATATATATATATATATATATATATATATATATATATATATATATATATATATATGAATCGAATGATGTTATGAACATCATTACTACCTCAAGTATAGTAGGTAAACCTACTGGAAGTGATAAGAAATGATCTAGCTTCAAAGGATCTTGGATGGCTTGAAAGTTCTTGAAACAGAATCATGACATGAAAACGAGTTCAAGTAAGATTACTACTTGAATTAAGATAGTTATAGTTGTAGAAATTGAATCAAAGTTTGAGTATGAGTATTACCTTGAATTCGGATGATAACCTACTGTAAATAACAAAGATTTAGTGAGGTTGGATGATTACTTGAAATGGATTTGCAAGATTGGAAGTAAGTTAACAAACTTGGAAGTGTTCTTGAGTAGTTATTTTGTAGGTTGATCAAAGGTTGGATTTATGAGCTAGATTGATGTAGATTTTGATGAATATGATGAAGAACACGTAGAAAATCATCATAGAACTAGAGAGAGATCAAATGGATGAAAGAAAATTGAAAAATGAAAGTGTATGAGAGTGTGATCAAAAACGTGAATGGCTTAGTCCATATGTCATAACCCGACCTTAACCATAAGGATGAATACAATAACATATGATTTCATCGCGAGGTATTGACCTCTATATGTGACATTTTTCAAAAATTGCATTCGTTTTTACAATAAAAACCATAGCTTTTATTACAAATACAAGGTTTAAACAACTTAATAATGATTATCGTTTAGCGATAATCTTAGACTTACAAACTTTACATGTGATAATAACAATACGACTTCCAACATATTTTACATTACAAATCCTCCGATATGCAGTTTTATTTTTGACACAAATATGCATACTCAAGATCTTGCTTAAATTCAACATGTTGCAGCGGAAGCTTTTAGTTATCACCTGAGAATAAACATGCTTAAAACGTCAACATAAAGTTGGTGAGATATAGGTTTAATGCCGGCAGTGTTATAAATATAGACCACAAGATTTCATATATAAACGTTCTAATAAAAATATTCTAAGTTGTTGAGCACTTGATAACCATACTTAACATTTAATCAACATCGCATATTCCCTTTATTATGAAATCTTACTACACCGTACCAAGTGTAGTCACCGAAACGAAGTACTGTGCAACCGTTGAATACAGGTCGTCCAGTCCGGTTGGGGTTGTCAGGCCCGATAGATCCATCAACAAGATTCGCGTTTACAATACCTCATGTAAATAGTAGTTACCAAGTTACAGGGAAGTATGCCAGTGGTACAACTCAACGTAGAATATATATTTTTAATCACTTGTGTCCATAACGTAAATCATAAAATGCATGTATTCTCATCCCGAAATATTTAGAGTTTAATAGTAGGACTATATACTCACTTTTGTCTTGAAGGTATTTAACTCGACTTGGTCTCCGATAGATATCACGAACCTAACCATATATATAATATATCAACATATTTTCTTTTTAAGTAATCGTTATATATATATATATATATATATATATATATATATATATATATATATATATATATATATATATATATATATATATATATATATATATATATATACATATATATACTTTTAATACTTTTAATATTTTCTTAGTCCGTAGTTAGCAGTCCGATGTTAGTGGTCCACAATTAGTTGCTTAAATAAAATAAATAAAGACCCCATCGTATTCGTATTGATCAGAATTAATCTCGACCCATGGTACCATGTTGTCAAGTGACGTGTTGCGAACATAAAGTACCGTGTTGTCAAATGACGTGTTGCGTACAATCATGAGGTCTTATGATTAATCTTCTCGTGTTGTTTACGGGTGGTCCTGAAATATATAAAATCAAATCATAAGTAAATATATATTAAATATTATGTTAATTAGCCAAGATATGATTAATCCGATTTTGTCATAATATGATATATTACAGGTCTTGAAGTGTTTTTTTTAAATCAAATTAGAAGGATCTATTTAGTTTGCGAACAAGTTTGAAATCACTCAAACTATGTTCTTGTTGTTAAAATTTTACAACACAAAATAAGATAGCTATATAAATATGAATCGAATAAGGTTATGAATAAGGTTACTACCTCAAGTTACTTGGACAAAGCTACTGGAAAAGGTAAGAAAAATCTTGGAATCAAAAGAGTGGTGGAGTGGGATTGAAAGATTGGAAGTAATCTCCTTGAAATCCGATGACTATATTGATACGTTCTTGAGTAGGTAAATGAAGAGAGATTAGGGAGTGAATTAACTTGAAAGAAAATTGGAAATGAAATTGTATGTGTGTGTGTGCAAAATAGCATGATTATGGGATGGATATATAGGAGATTTAGTTTGTTTTCTTGCACAAAAGTCACACATGAGATTAAATGGCTGGTTCCCACATGTAACATCATGTCTAGTGGCTGATCATTGAAGTTTATTGTTGGTATATACCAATAGTAAATACGTATAGAAGCTGGGTATGATACGGCTACATATACCCTAGATATACTTGTAGAAATTTTGAGGAATCGGAACGAGAATTCAAATATGGACGGGTTTATAACTGTAAAAGAGGCTCAAAACTGGGCTTTTATTTTTGGGTCAAACCGGGCCAAAATAAAATTTTAAGACATTTTTAATAAAGCTCGACCCCAGCCAGGGGCTCTGCCCCTTGGACCCCGCCAGGGGTTGCCACCCCTTGGACCCCGCTTATCGGGGGCGCTGCCCCTGAACCCCCGTCATAATCAAGATAAGTTCAAACAAGTGTGCACTCCACACTTCCCCAAACTTGTTCGATATTTATCAAGATTATTTTGGTTACAAATTAATCCCATTACACATAAATCATATTGGTGACATAGATCACCAACACATTATAGATTGTAAGTATATATGTCAAAGAACGTTACATATAGTTATCGTTTTGAAAACTTAAGTTAGTGGTCTCAAAGTATACTTATAACTCATTGTTGTTAGTTCACAATGAAATGTTAAACCATCCTTAAATCATGTTAAATATGTATAGATATGTACATATACATAATCGTATAATTATCGTGTGTTATATAGTTCGTGATATCATCGGTCAAATTGGACGGTCAAACGTTGTGTGAAACTCTTTTTAAAAACATAAGTCTCAACAGTTTGGATTACTTATCATGTTGGTAAGGTTTATTTTATGTAAATATTAATCTCATAAGTATAAAACGATCGGAAAAATCCGGGTCGTTACACCATATATGCAAGTTGTAATTTGATTTTTAGTGTAATAATTTATGCTAGTTGCCAAATGATGGTTCCACATGTTTGTTGACTAAATGAGGGCTGCTAAGAGCTGATCATTGAAGTGTATATACCAATAGTATATACATATAGGAGCTGTGTATTGTACGAGTACTAATACGGGTGCATACGAGTAGAATTGTTGATAAAAATGAATGGGAATGTAAATGTAAGCATTTTTGTTAAGTAGAAGTACTTTGATATGTGTCATGAAGTCTTTCAAAAGTTTACTAATACATCTTAATACACTATATGTATATGCATTTTAACTGAGTTGTTAAGTCATCGTTAATCGTTACATGTAAGTATTGTTTTGAAACTTATAAGTTAACGATCTCGTTAAATGTAATTAATACCATTGTTATTATATCTAATGAGATGTTAAATTGTTACATTATCATGATAACATGATGTACTAATGTATCTTAATATGATATATAAATATTAAGACGTTATTACAATGATAATCGTTACGTATAGATATCGTTTTGAATTTCTTAAATTAGTAGTCTTGTTTTATGTATACGGTTCATTGTTAATATACATAATGAGATACTTACTTATCATTTCATTACGTTAAACATATATATACGTTCATATATATAATATCATATCATATACAAGTTATAACGTTCGTGAAGCATCGGACAAACTGGGTGGTCAAACGTTAACACAAAATCCGTTTCAATTAATCAAGTCTTAACAAGTTTGATTGCTTAACATGTTGGAAACATTTACTCATGTAAATATTAATCTCATATAATATATAATCATGGAAAAGTTCAGGTCACTACAGTACCTACCCGTTAAATAATTTTCGTCCCGAAATTTTAAGTAGTTGGAGGTGTTGACGCATCATCTGGAAATAAGTGCGGGTATTTCTTCTTCATCTAATCTTCATGCTCCCAAGTGAACTCGGGTCCTCTACGAGCATTCCATCAAACCTTAACGATTGATATCTTGTTTTTCTTAAGTCCTTTAACCTCACGATCCATTATTTTGACGGGTTCTTCAATGAATTGAAGTTTTTCATTGATTTGGATTTCGTCTAAAGGAATAGTGAGATCTTCTTTGGCTAAGCATTTCTTCAGGTTCGATACGTGAAAAGTATCGTGTACGCCGGCGAGTTGTTGAGGTAATTCAAGTCGGTAAGCTACTGGTTCGACACGATCTATAATCTTGAATGGTCCAATGTACCTTGGATTAAGTTTCCCCCGTTTACCAAATCGAACAACACCTTTCCAAGGTGATACCTTAAGCATGACCATCTCACCAATTTCAAATTCTACATCTTTTCTTTTACTGTCCGCGTAGCTCTTTTGTCGACTTTGGGCGGTTTTCAACCGTTGTTGAATTTGAATGATTTTCTCGGTAGTTTCTTGGATAATTTCTGGACCCGTAATTTGTCTATCCCCCACTTCACTACAACAAATCGGAGACCTGCACTTTTTGTCATAAAGTGCCTCAAACGGTGCCATCTCAATACTCGAGTGGTAACTGTTGTTGTATGAAAATTCTGCTAACGGTAGATGTCGATCTCAACTATTTCCAAAATCAATAACACATGCTCGTAGCATGTCTTCAAGGGTCTGTATCATCCTTTCACTCTGCCCATCAGTTTATGAATGATAGGCAGTACTCATGTCTAGACGAGTTCCTAATGCTTGTTGTAACGTCTGCCAAAATCTTGAAACAAATCTACCATCTCTATCAGAGATAATAGAGATTGGTATTCCATGTCTGGAGATGACTTCCTTCAAGTATAGTGGTGCTAACTTTTCCATTTTATCATCTTCTCGCATTGGTAGAAAGTGTGCTAACTTGGTAAGACGATCGACTATTACCCATATAGTATCATAACCACTTGCAGTCCTTGGCAATTTAGTAATGAAATCCATGGTAATGTTTTTCTATTTCCATTCTGAGATTTTAGGTTGTTGAAGTAGACCTGATGGTTTCTGATGTTCAGCTTTTACCTTTGAACATGTCAAACATTCTCCTAAGAATTTAGCGATATATGCTTTCATACCCAGCCACCAAAAGTGTATCTTGAGATCTTTGTACATCTTTCCCGCTCCGGGATGTATTGAGTATCTGGTTTTATGTGCTTCCTTAAGTACCATTTCTCTCACATCTCAAAACTTTGGTACCCAAATTCTTTCATCCCTATACCGGGTTCCATCTTCCAGAATATTAAGATGTTTCTCCGATCCTTTAGGTATTTCATTCTTCAAATTTCCTTCTTTTAAAACTCCCTGTTGCGCCTCCTTTATTTGGGTAGTAAGGTTAGTATGAATAATTATATTCATAGCTTTTACCCGCATAGGTTCTCTATCCTTTCTACTCAAAGCATCGGCTACCACATTCGCCTTACCCGGGTGGTAACGAATCTCAAAATCGTAATCGTTCAACAACTCAATCCACCTACGCTGCCTCATGTTTAGTTGTTTTTGATCAAATATATATTGGAGACTTTTGTGGTCGGTATATATAATACTTTTGACCCCATATAAGTAGTGCCTTCATGTCTTTATTGCAAAAATAACAGCAACCAATTCCAAATCGTGAGTCGTATAATTTTGCTCGTGAATCTTCAATTGTCTGGACGCATAGGCAATTATCTTCGTTCGTTTCATTAATACACAACTGAGGCCTTGCTTTAAGGCATCACAATATATCACAAAATCATCATTCCCTTCAGGCAATGACAATATAGGTGCCGTAGTTAACTTTTTCTTCAACAACCAAAACGCTTTCTCTTGTTCATCCTTCCATTCAAATTTCTTCCCTTTATGCGTTAATGCAGTTAAGGGTTTTGCTATTTTGGAAAAATCTTGGATGAATCTTCTGTAGTAACCAGCCAATCCTAAAAATTGGCGTATCTGCGTAGGAGTTTTTGGTGTTTCCCACTTTTCAACGGTTTCAATCTTTGCCGGATCAACCTGAATACCTTCTTTGCTCACTATATGACCGAGAAATTGAACTTCTTTCAACCAAAATGCACACTTTGAAAATTTAGCGTACAATTTTTCCTTCCTCAACAATTCTAGCACTTTTCTCAAATGTTCTTCGTGCTCTTGATCATTCTTTGAGTAAATAAGTATGTCATCAATGAAAACAATGAAAAACTTGTCAAGATATGGTCCACACACTCGGTTCATGAGGTCCATGAACATAGCTGGTGCGTTAGTTAATTCAAATGGCATAACCATAAACTCATAATGACCGTAACGCGTCCTAAAAGCAGTCTTCGGAATATCATCCTCCTTTACTCGCATTTGATGATATCCAGAACGTAAATTGATCTTCGAATAAAAAAACGAACCTTGCAATTGATCAAATAGGTCACCGATTCTTGGTAGTGGATAGCGGTTCTTGATGGTAAGCTTGTTCAACTCTCGATAATCGATACACAATCTGAATGTACCATCTTTCTTTTTGACAAACAAAACAGGAGCTCCCCACGGTGATGTGCTTGGTCGTATGAAACCACGCTCTAAAAGTTCTTGTAATTGACTCTGAAGTTCCTTCATTTCACTAGGTGCGAGTCTATATGGAGCACGAGCTATTGGTGCAGCTCCCGGTACCAGGTCTATTTGAAATTCAACGGATCGGTGTGGAGGTAGTCCTGGTAGTTCTTTCAAAAATACATCGGGAAATTCTTTTGCGACGGAAACATCATTGATGTTCTTTTCTTCGGTTTGTACTTTCTCGACATGTGCTAGAACAGCATAGTAACCTTTTTTTATTAGTTTTTGAGCCTTCAAATTACTAATAAGATTTAGCTTCGCGTTGCTCTTTTCTCCGTACACCATTAAGGGTTTTCCTTTTTCTCGTACAATGCAAATTGCATTTTTGTAACATACAATTTTTGCTCTCTCCTTTTTCAACCAATCCATGCCAATTATCACATCAAAACTCCCTAACTCTACTGGTATCAAATCAATCTTAAACGTTTCACTAATCAGATTAATTTCTTGATTCTGACATATATTATCCGCTTTAATTAATTTACCATTTGCTAATTCGAGTAAAAATTTATTATCCAAAGGCGTCAATGGACAACTTAATTTAGCACAAAAATCTCTACTCATATAGCTTCTATCCGCACTCGAATCAAATAAAACATAAGCAGATTTATTGTCAATACGAAACGTACCCGTAACAAGCTCCGGGTCTTCCTGTGCTTCTGCCACATTAATATTGAAAACTCTTTCGCGGCCCTGCCCATTAGTATTCTCCTGATTCAGGCAATTTCTATTAATGTGGCCCGATTTTTCACATCCAAAACAAACTACGGCGGCATTATTTGTTCTGACATTATTTGCTCTTTTAATTCTATTATTCATCAGTCCGTAGACCTCACACTTCGTCGCACCATGACCCTTTCTTTTACACTTGGTGCAAAATGTCGTGCAGAACCCATTCTGGTGGTACTCTTCACACCTTTGGCATGGCTGTTTCTAATTCTTGTTGTTATAGTAATTGTTGTTGTTGCGGTTGTTATTGTTATTGGGACGATTATTGTGGTTGTTGTTGTTAGGACGTTTGTTGTAGTTGTTGTTGGAATTGCGATTGATGTTGCGGTTGTTGGGATAGATGTTGCGATTGATGTTGTGATTGTTGTTGTTGTTGCATTGGTGACTCTTTTCACTGTTTTCCTCCCACTTTCTCTTGACTTGTTTCATTTTGGCCTCCTCGGCCACCTACTCTTTAATCCTTCCCTCGATCTGGTTTATAAGTTTGTGATCCATTCAGCTTGCCTTTTGCATTGAAGTAGGCGCGCTCGCACTCAAATCCTCCTGAATTCTCTATGGTAGCCCCTTTACAAATGTATCGATCTGCTCTTCTTCATCTTCGAACACTCTTGGACACAATAAACACAACTCGGTGAATCATCGTTCGTATGTGGTAATATTGAATCCCTGCGTTCGTAATTCTCTAAGCTCTGTCTTGAGCTTATTGACTTCGTTTCTGGGACGGTACTGCTCTTTCATCAAATGTTTGAATGCTGGCTACGGTAGTGCGTAAGCAGCATCTTGTCCCACTTGTTCGAGATTGGTGTTCCACCATGTTAACGCAGTACCTGTGAAGGTATGCGTGGCGTACTTTACCTTGTCTTCTTCAGCACATTTGCTTATAGCAAACACAGATTTGACCTTCTCGGTCCATTGATTCAGTCCGACTGGTCCTTCAGTTCCATCAAATTCTAGAGGTTTACAGGCAGTAACTGTGTATTGTACGAGTACGAATACGGGTGCATACGAGTAGAATTGTTGATGAAAATGAATGGGAATGTAAATGTAAGCATTTTTGTTAAGTAGAAGTAATTTGATATGTGTCATGAAGTCTTTTATATGTGTACTAATACATCTTAATACACTATATGTATATGCATTTTAACTGAGTTGTTAAGTCATCGTTAATCGTTACATGTAAGTATTGTTTTAAAACTTATAAGTTAACGATCTCGTTAAATGTAATTAATCCCATTGTTATTATATCTAATGAGATGTTAAATTGTTACATTATCATGATAACATGATGTACTAATGTATCTTAATATGATATATAAATATTAATACATTATTACAACGATAATCCTTACGTATAGATATCGTTTTGAATTTCTTAAGTTAGTAGTCTTGTTTTATGTATAAGGTTCATTGTTAATATACATAATGAGATACTTACTTATCATTTCATTATGTTAAACATATATATATGTTCATATATATAATAACATATCATATACAAGTTATAACGTTCATGAATCATCGGACAACCTGGGTGGTCAAACGTTAACACAAAATCCGTTTCAATTAATCAAGTCTTAACAAGTTTGATTGCTTAACATGTTGAAAACATTTATTCATGTAAATATTAATCTCATATAATATATAACCATGGAAAAGTTCGGGTCACTACATTTGTTCCGGGATCAAGCACTCGTTTCGGGACAGTGCTCCTATTCCGGGATGAAGCATTCGTTCCGGGAGTGTGGAAGATCCGACTAGGACATGACGGATGGATGCCTTTTTTAATCAAGATGGTTCTAACTGATGTTTTATTCCAAGTGTATCTTTACGGTAGTGTTATCACCGGGAGAGATGTAACCGGTTTGCAAGTAACCTTGTAGATGTTATTGGGTGCCTGGTATTCATGGTCTAGCAGGCCTTTTTTATGTGATGTCATGGTTTCAGCTTCTTAATGCCCTTTTATCCGACTAGTTGGTGCCGGTAACTTGCATTCTTGTCCGAGCGGGGCTTCTTGTGGCGTCCCAGCTGAGCCTTATCCGATGCGATCCTTCCCGGCTGTGCTCGTGAGTGACTTTCTGATCCGGTTACTAAGATGAGACCGGGAAGATATTCCTTGCTCTTGATGATATATGTCAGGTACACTATATCCAGGGTGCTACTAATAGTGTGCCTTGTGGAGACGGATCATTATGCGTATCATCAAATATCATAACCTAAATCAAATATTAGGTCAAATCGGGATTTTTGTTCATTCTTTCGTTCCCCATAACCAACAACGCCATAGATTTGATGTTGACGGAAATCAAATCGGAACTCCGCTGTTGACAGAAGTGGATTGGAACTTCGGTGTGAAAGATAACCACCATAAAAGAAACCAGAGAAATCATATCAACAAGGTTTTGGTCGTTTTAGATCTCTAGCTTAATAGAAAAAGAGGACGACGATTTAATAGTTGATTTTAATGTCATGTGGTGGGGATTTAGATATTTCGTGTGATGGGTTTCAAAAGAGAAAATAAACGACAAAAGAGAAAAACAAAAGGGAAAAAAGAAAAGAAAAGATAAATTAAATTAAATTATTTAAAAAAAAGTTATATATGAAAGACTAGAATACCCTCACATGTTTGGAAAATGCTACAAGTTAACGGTACGTTTAGACGGTAATGATACGGAAGGACGTCGAGCGTTATTTTGTGAAAGTCCAATGCGACCCAAGCAAAAAAAAAAAAAGATTAAGGACAACGTGCGTAATTTGGGTAGAAGTTCAAGGACGACCAGCATAATTTTATCATAATTTTACTATGTTTGTATCTTCTTACCAGATATAATTCAAATCAAGTTTCTATACATTATGGAAAGAAAAATAAAATAATAAACAGAAAATGTCCTCTGAACACGCATCACACTCCAATACACCCAAATTTCAAAAATAATAAACAATATGTCATCAAAGGCCCGAAATTGCAAAAATGTCCTCTGAGCATGCATCACACACCACGCATGATGCTTGCAAATCTGTGGGTGATGTGTGTCACCGAACATCATTGTTGGTTATGCTAGTAGACCACCCAATACGCATAATGTAGTGACCCAAACTTTTTCATGTTTATATATATATATATATATATATATATATATATATATATATATATATATATATATATATATATATATATATATATATATATATATATATATATGTATATATATATATGTATATATATATATATATATATATATATTAAATGAAATTGATATTTACATGATTAAGTGTTTCCAACATGTTAAGCAATCAAACTTTTTAAGACGTGATTAATTGAAATAGGTTTCATATAGACAATTGACCACCCAAGTTGACCGGTGATTCACGAACGTTAAAACTTGCAAAAACTATATGATGACATATATATATGGATATATATATATATATATATATATATAGTTAAAATGATATTATGATAAGTAAGTATCTCTTTAGGTATTTTAACAATGAGTTATATACATAAAAATGAGACTATTGAATTAAGAAACTCGAAAACGATATATATAACGATTATCGTTATAACAACGTCTTACTAAATACATGTTGGAAATATATTCTCGGGTTGGTTACGGTTCAACAGTGATTTGACCGTGGTACATATATTCCGAAGGTATGCCCATGACATTAAATAATATAAAGTCCATTTATCCTATTCGGTCACACACAAAGGCCAATCATAAATTGTTTGATATACCTTCTAATCGGAAATTAATTTATTAATCAATTATTAATGGTTTAATAAATTAAATCTATTTTGAGATTTATTATTTAATTTGTTTTAATTAATAAAATATGTATCATGACAAAAGACATAAAGATATGGCATGGCATGGAAAATGCATGCTTGTTCCTTTTGTTTGTAAACCCGACACTTCATCTCAAAAGTAGTCCCACTCTCCATTTTTTTTCTTGTTTTTGTTGACCAAAAATCACTCTTAAAAAACAACATTTTTTTTCTTCTGGTATGGACTTGGCATATTAAAAGAAAACCCACCTAATTTTTCTTTGAATCACCTTGACCAAAATAGCTCAAAAACACTTGTACTTGTCAGTTTTTTTATTTTTTGTGATTTCACGAGACAAAAGAAAGAAAAGTTTTAGTGAATTAGAAGGTGTATATCAAAACAAGGTTGGAACTTTGGGTGTCAATCGTTTAGAGGAGCTCTCAATTGGGTTCTCTCCAAGCTAGGATTTTTTCAACAAAGGCTACAAAGGTTGTAATCTAACCTATTCTTGTTCATTTATTTAATTTTGTTTGCTAAACGTTTTGTACATGGGTCCTTGGAAGAGTATGATTTTGAAAAATTTAAAATGCTTCCGATCACTATGATTTTGGTATCATACTCCAACAAGTGGTATCCGAGCCATCTTGTACAAGTTTTAGCAAACTTTTCTTATGATAATAAGTTTTGAAGAATGTATTATGCATGATACTTGGAGATGATTATGCATAACGAACATGCAAAACTATTATCATGATTTGTGTTTTTATGTTTCCTAAATAATATTTGAATCTTGGGTTTTGGCAAAATGTTAAATGGTTAATCTCATTTTAAAAGTTATTTTTTCAGCTTGAATAGTCTGTCTTTCATGGACTGTTTCGATGCTTTAAACTCCATATTTTCATATGAGGCCAATTGCATTTGAAATCTAACTGAAAGAACTTAAATTTGAAAAAAAATTCATCGAAAACGGATTAGAAATGAGTAAGATATGACCATTTAAAGTTGATGTATGAATCTGCCAAAAATTAATTCCGAAAATTAAAAAAAATAGCTTGCATGTTGACTATTAAAGATTCAATGTTTAGGAAAATAAAGTACATAAATTATATTCATGTTTTACATGAAATGAGAAAATTAAAATTGTTGATTTTAGACTTTTATGCTTTGTTAAAGTGAATAAATCTCCAATATGTTTTAATTCACTTGATATGTTTGTTTGGATGGTTTTGGCATGAAAACCATACTTACAAAATATGAAGTGGGTTTACATACATATGTTATGTAAACAAGGATTGAATATTATAAGTATCATTAAGTGTTGTTTCAATCAATCCTTATCGAAACATGTAATATGAAAATGGACGGTTGGCACTCCATTTATTATGTATGTGATTGTTGTATGAAATCGGTAGTATTTGCCTCAATAAGACCCTTGTGTGGATGTTTGGTTGTATGATTTAATTTATTATTTATTCGGATGAATGTAATAATTTATTAAACGGCTTGCATGTCATGTTTATTATTTATTCGGGATGAATGTAATAATTTATTAAACGACTTGCATGTCGTCTTTCTATTTATATTGTATTTGAAATAGTATAGGAAATAGAATAGTTTTTTTTTTATTTTGTATGATAATGCAACCAAGAATGGAATCAAGAAGACGATGTTCACAAGGCGGTCCATCCGAGCATATAATGGAGATGGCGGTTTTAGTGGGAGCCAATTCTCACACAAGGTTATGTCCCTAGTTGACCATGTTTTTCCGTGTGTTGGCTCACCGAAAAAACGCATAGGACTCGAGGCATACTACCGATATTTGCGTGTCATGATTATTATTGCTTTATTATTTAGCTATGCCATGCTACCTAGAAAATGTTTTAAAAACAAAAGGACAATAATCATATAAAATAGTTTGGTTAAAATTAGTTTAACAAACGCAACACGCAATACATAATTATCAAATGTTTTAAAATGGTATAAACTACTTTTTCTAAAAGAAAACAAAAACCCGTTTTAAATGTAAACTTTACGCTACCCATGAGTAGTACACACATCCGAACCTTCTACCTATTAGAGTTCGCGATACCCGAGAGTCTTGGGCCGGACTTTAATTGGGTGTTGGGAAGGGTGAGGTGAATTTCGCGATACCCGAGAGTCTTGGGCCGGATTTCACGTGTATCTATCACGGACGGTTTACAATCTGAAATCGTGGTTTGCGGCAAACCCGCCACGAGGAAGGATTTGCATAGAAGCTAAGAATTTCATAATGGATGAAATTGGTAATATGTTTACCTACCTAAATAGCTTATGATTAGCGATCCGTGGCAAACCCGTCGTTACCATAAGTGAAATATGGATCTTAACCTTGTTAATTATAATTATTTGAATATTGAACACACTTGGGTAATTATCTTAACAAGGATTAAACATATCAAACTAACTAATACAACTTACTTTAAAAATATGACAGATGTCTGCAACAAAGACAAATCCTACTCCGTCATCAATCACTAATTTCTGCCTTAAAGGGCTCCTCGAAAAGGACAAGCTTACGGGCTTGAACTACATGGACTGGCTTCACAACCTAAGAATTGCTCTTAGGATGGAAGGAAAGATCAGGGCAATTGAGGAACCCTTACCGGCAGAACCCGGATCGAGAGCTACTCAAGCGGCTAGGGACGAGTTTGAAAAATGGCGTTTCGAGTATAATGAGGTAGCATGCTTGATGTTGGCGACCATGTCTCCAGAGCTCCAAAAGGGCATGGAGAGCTTAGGGTCGTATGCCATGCTTAACCAACTCAAGGACATGTTCCAACAACAAGCAAAGCAAGAAAGGTTTGACACCGTGAAAGCTCTCGTATCTTGCAAAATGGCAACGGGAAGTAGCATTAGTGTCCATGTACTACAAATGAAAGGGTACATAGACCGGCTGGAGCTCCTTGGTTTTTCCATAAGTCAGGAGCTTGCAACGGATTTTATCCTGAACTCGCTGACTAGTGCATATGAAGGATTCATTATGAATTATAATATGAACAATATGGAGAAAACAATCATGGAGCTCCATGGCATGTTAAAAACCGTTGAGGCTAACATGGCCAAAGCTAAACCTGCAACTACTGTCCTAGCCATTCGTGAAGGTGGGATCAAGAAGAAGAAAATCAAAATAAAGGGCAAGAACAAGGGCAAGGGTAAGGTTGGCACATCCAACTTCAAACCTAAACTTAAGGGCATTGCTAACTCTTCTACTTCAAAGTTCCCGCAAACCAAGTCTCCTGAAGAAGCAATATGCTTCCATTATGGGGATAAAGGACATTGGAGGTGCAATTGTACCAAGTACTTGAAGGAACTTAATGAACTACAGGCTAAGGGAGTCGTCGTACCTTCAGGTTTGTTAATGATTGAACTAAACAATACTTCTATTTCTAAATCCTAGGTATTAGACACAGGATGTGGTACTCACATTTGTACTAATGTGCAGGTACTCACAAGAAGTAGGAAGCTGAAGACCGGAGAGCTTAATCTAATCATGAGAAACAAGAACGTTGCCTCTATTGATATGATTGGAGAATATAAGCTCACTTTTGATTCTGGTTTATGTATTGTTTTGTCTAATGTTTGCTACAGTGCCAAAATGGCAAGAAACATTATATCTTTTGATGCTTTATTTTAATGATGGTTTTAATTTTAGTTTTGATAATGGATCAATACTTGTTCACAAAAATGAGATGTTTTATTTCAAGGCTAGTCCTTGTAAAGGCATCTTGGAAACTACAGCAAAGCTAAATGATAGTTCAATCTACAATGTTGATTCATCCAAAGATGTTTTGGATAAAACGTATCTATGGCATTGTCGTTTAGGCCATATAAACAAGAAACGCATAGCTAAACTCCAGTCAGATGGAATTCTAGAATCATTTGATATTCAATCATATGATGAATGCGAATCTTGCTTATTAGGAAAAATGTCAAAAGCACCTTTCACAGGAAACTGTGAAAGGGGTAAGGATCTGTTGGACTTGGTATACACTGATGTGTGCGGTCCGTTCAGATCACCTACTAGACACCAGGAACGATACTTCGTTACATTTACTGATGAATTCAGTAGATATGGTTATGTTTATTTAATTAAACAAAATTCTGAAACTTTGGGAGTGTTCAAGGCATACTAAAATGAAGTAGAAAATCAACTGAACAAAAGAATTAAGATTCTCCGATCTGATAGAGGTGGTGAATATCTTAATGATGAATTTCGTGATCATCTACAGGGTTGTGGGATAATCTCAAAATTAGCTCCTACTAGAACACCACAGCATAATGGTGTAGATGAAAGGAGGAATCGAACATTACTTGATATAGTTCGGTCCATGATGAGTCGCACAATGCTTCCAAACAGTTTTTGGGGTTACACCCTACAAACTGCCGCAAGGATCCTTAACCTCATCCCAACCAAGAAAGTTTCCAAAATACCTTATGAGATATGGCATGGCAAAACCGTGTCTCTCTCGTATCTTAGAATCTGGGGATATGAGGCTTACGTTCGTCGTGAAGCTCAAGATAAATTTGAACCCAGATTTGAAAAGTGTTTATTTGTTGGATACCCGACTGATTCTTTTGGATATTTATTTTACAACCCTACTGAGAACAAAGTCTTTGTGTCTTGAAGGGGAGTCTTTCTTGAAAAGGATCTCATATCAAAAGGAACCAGTGGGAGCAAAATTGACCTTGAAGAAATTCAAGAATCAACCGATATTGGAACCAATTCTCCTCAAGAGGTCGACGAGCCTGCTGTTGAGAGAGAAACTGACCTACAGCCACCACCCATACGTAGATCTGATAGAGTGCGTCAAACACCAAAGAAATATAGTTTACACATATTTGAGGGTGATGACGAAAATATAGATTCTGATGAACCTATTACCTATCAGGAAGTGATGACAGGCCCTGAGTCTGCCAAATGGAAGGAGGCTATAGACAACGAGATTCAATCCATGCATGATAATCAAGTGTGGACCTTGATTGATCATACACCAGGAATTAAAACCATTGGGTGTAAGTGGGTCTTCAAGAAGAAGACTGAAATGGATGGAAATGTACACACATTCAAAGCCAGACTGGTGGCTAAGGGTTACATGCAACAACATGGTATAGACTATGATGAAACTTTGGCTATGTTGAAATCCATTAGAATACTTCTTGCCATAGATGCATTTTATAACTACAAAATATGGCAAATGGATGTAAAAACAGCTTTCCTTCATGGTAAGCTAACAGAGGATGTGTTTATGACACAGCCTGAGGGTTTTGTACCTCCTAAGTATCCTAAAAGTGTGTGCAAGCTTCAAAAGTCCATTTATGGACTTAAACAAGCTTCTCGTTGCTGGAATCTTTGCTTAAATGAGAAAATCAAAGAATTTGGTTTTATCAGAAGCGAAGATGAGCCATGTATCTATGTTAGGTCTAGTGGGAGTGTTGTAGTCTTCCTTGTACTATATGTCGATGACATATTACTCATGGGAAACGATATCCCGACATTGAAAGATGTCCAAGCTTGGCTAGGGAAATGTTTCTCCATGAAAGATTTGGAAGATGCATCATATATTTTGGGAATTAAGATCTATAGAGATAGGTCAAGGAGATTGATTGGGCTAAGCCAAAGTGCATATGTAGATAAGATACTGAAGAAATTTGGTATGCATAACTCCAAGAAAGGGTGTGTTCCTATGAACCCTGGAATGATATTGAGCAAGTCTCAATGTCCTAATTCTGACTTGGAGTCAGCTGCCATGAGTCGAACTCCATATGCTTCAGCTATAGGATCGATCATGTATGCCATGATATGCACTAGGCCTGACGTATCGTATGCACTAAGCATGACTAGTCGTTATCAGGCCAACCCTGGTGAAGCTCATTGGATAGCAGTCAAGAACATTCTAAAGTATCTTAGGAGAACTAAAGAGATGTTCTTGGTCTATGGTGGGAATGACGAGCTGAGCGTCAAAGGATACTCTGACGCTAGTTTCCAATCAGATAGAGATGATTGCTCATCACAATCTAGATTTGTGTTTATGTTGAACGGTGGAGCCGTCACTTGGAGAAGCTCCAAGCAAAGTACTATTGCTGATTCTACGACAGAAGCCAAGTATATATCAGTAAATGAAGCTGGTAAAGAGGCCATGTGGATTGTAATGACCCTGGAATTTCCAACGTTTATTTATTAATAATTATTATTATTAATACGTGTGATAAAATGGATGTATGTTATTACATTTACATGTTGCCATGATTGCCCGTACTTGACTTTTAAGTGCCCGAAACGTCTTTGTGACACCCGGAACTTTCACGAATAATATTTTTAGATATTATTTACATTCATGATTAAATTTATTAATCATTTTAATTAACTAAGGCTATTAGTTAGTTACTTGGGCTTTAATTGGTTTAACTTGTGATTTATTTGAACTTGGGCTTTGTTAGTGTAATGGACTCATGTTATTGGACTTCCAAACCCACCCTACATTTTGTAATGGACCATTTAGCCCACTCTTACAACTTGTAAGCACCATTTAACATGTAACTAGTTAGTTACTTCCTTTAGAATCTTGTTATCATATAATTCCCATGTAATCACACCAAGTAACCAACTTTTGAAGCTTTACATGCTAGAGACCACCAAACAAAGCCCTCCCCCCTTGTGAGCTGCTGCTGGCCGAAAGTTTTAGGTGGGAGTGCTTTTTTTGTTTCATTTTATGTAATACTACTTCACTTGTATTCCCTCTCATTCAAACACACACTTTACTTGTTTCATTTTCTCTCTTTCTCTCATCTTGTAAGTGACTTGAAACAATTAATTCTCTTCTCTTTTTACTTCTAAAAACCGAAATCTACATCTTCATCATCATCATTCTTTTATTTAAATGTTACTTGTCTTTGATTACTAGTTATTTAAATCATGTTGTTGTTACTTACTTTGTAGTTTCTTGTTACTTAACTTCTAGCTTTCAAGAATCAAACTTACTAGTTTGAATTCTTCATAATATCTTGTGTTTTCAAGAACAAACAAGAACTAAGCTTACTAGTTTATGTTCTACATATGTTGCATCAAAAGATTTAAGTTCGTGGTTTTATAAAATCATACTTGTAAGTCATGGAAGTAAACTTAAAGTTTACTTTACTTAAAGATCAACTTTGGTTGAATCTTTAAAAAGTATGAACAACCATGAATCTTTTTCTTGTTTATTTAAGTTTACTTCTTCTTGCACTTTAATTTCATATAGTTAGTTTATATGGTCAAGTACTACAAGTTAGTCTTGATCTCATATCTCTTGAACAAATTAAGTTAACCTTGGAAGTTCAAGAACACACAAATAAGTTTTCATTAAATATAACTTTCGATCTAGACTTTTGAGTCTTGGATCTTCAAGATCAAACTAAGAACTATGTTCTACTACTTATGATCTTGATTAGTTAGTTTACTTTCAAGTTTGTAACTTGTTATTAGCTTTAAAGTCCATGTATGTGTTAGATCTAAGACTTTGATGCAACTTTGGTTCATCAAACTTCATACAACTCTTAAGTGAGTTGTGCTTCATGTCTTAGACTTGCACATGGGTTATGATGGTCAAGACTTGGTTAAGATGATGTAGATACATCAATGAGTTGTACACTTGAAGCTATATGCATCAAGGATGAGAACCATGATGAACATCAAGCACCAAGACCACCGGAACCCTTTTAAACTCACTGCTTCTGTCCAAAACCTACTGACCTGATGCTTCTGGAACATACCAGTAGACCTGGGCTGTTCTAACCTTGATTTTTAGATAGAAATTTTCGAGTAGATAACTTTTCATATAGGACTCGTCTTAATCCGAGTTACGGTTTAGGATTTATGGCCCTCCGATCGTTACTATGTCCTTTAACGTTGTGCAGAAATTTCTGACCTACTCGTACTTAGACCGCCGCCATGGTCAAACCAAGACGAGTTTGCTTCTGTAAATTTTACCACACTTATGGGACTCATAGACGGAGCCATGGCCACTGGTCTCACCTTAATTCAGTAAGGGTAGAGGCCGTGGTGACTGACTGAAGTCAGACTTTGTTGAAAACTACTTTCATAAACGAAACTTACTTTACGCCTTTTGTTTGATGATGAATGATGATGACCCTTAAGACCTTAATTACATACTTTTAAACCTATTAAGACGATTTAATAACTTAGTACTATTTGACTTAGGTTGAGGACTTCGGACCATTTACTTGCACACCTTTCCCGACTACTACTTTACCGCTACATATCATTGTGAGTTATAGCATTCCCTTTTTACTTTAACTTATTTTGGGAACTGAGAATACATGCGGATTTTATGTTTTACATACTAGGTACGAGTACTTAAACTTATATATGTGTGGGTTATACAACGTCATAAACATTCCCTTTAGCTCGGTAACGTTTAATCATTGGTTTTTGAACCGTGAACGCGAATCTTAGATATGGATCCATAGGGTTTGACATCCCCACTCGGGCTAGTCGCGCTAGCATTTAACGAGTTTTTAATACTTCGTAGACATACGCACTTGCCAAGTGTACTTTCAGGGGGTATAAACGTTAAGTTAGTTACCAAGTGCCCACGGTTAACATATACTTTATCATACTGTTTTGAAACGCTCTTTGTAGCACTGAAATCTCGTGGCCTACCTTACATACTGTTATACTTAAACTATAGCTCACCAACCTTTGTGTTGACATTTTTAAGCATGTATTTCTCAGGTGCTTGAGGTTGCTTCCGCTGTGTACTAGTCGTGCTGTAGAACCCGCTGCTTAGAGTTGTTATCGCATGACTACTTATCTTGCATTCAAACTTATTTACTTTTGAAACTATGTTATGTAACGACCTTTGGGGTCACGTACACTTATTTATTTGCTTCTACTTAGTGAAGCATGCTTTTGAAATGTAAAACATTTGATGTCGGTTATGACATCACCTTTTTATCGTGAATGCAACTTCTTTAATTACAGCATATAGTACTTAACCTTGTAATGATCTTGTTGTTGATGATTCGTACACGATGGTTTTGTACGGGGCATCACATTTGGTATCAGAGCATTGGTTGTAGGGAATTAGGTTGCATTAGTGAGTCTAAGACCGACCCGAGTAGGATTCACTAATAGGACTAATCTACAACTTGCTAGTTTACGTGTTTCTGCTGAACTTACTGCATGCTGCTGCTTACTGTTACTGCTATATGCCATATGCTATTACATGATTTCACTACTGCATGATGCTACTTTTTTTCGATTGCATGCTACCTTCATACGAATTACTATTATTGCCATGCTAGTTACCGTTATACATGATTTAAACTGTTGGCCTATTATTTGCTTGCTTTATGACATACTGACATGGAAAATTTATTTTTCCTTGTTCAGATGTCGGATGTTCCACCTGCTGGCATTTCGGGCAGTACAGACTCAGACCCCGTCGCCCTACCTACTGCTACACCTGCTGCTGCTACTGCCGATACACCGGCCCCGACACCCACTAGTGATCCCGGCGCTTCTACTTCCGGAGCTGGTACTAGTGCACCTGCCCCAGTGTCTGCTCCCGAACCCTCGAGGTCACAGCCCCGCATTGGTGGTATTGAGATCCCCACGGAGTTCGGGGAAGGGCCGTTTCGTAACCACATGCGCACACCTTGCCGACGCACTCCCGACGGACGTTTAGTCGTGATTCCTCCAGGCAGACACAGACAGATGTTGGCCGCCTTTGGACGCTTCGGATTACCAGCTCAGCCACCAGTGTCACCACCACACGATTCGGATGACTCATCATCCACCGATTCTTCATCATCAGACGACTACAGCGATGATGAGGATCCTGCTGATAGACCTATTCAGGCACCCTCCACCCCGCCGAAGAAGCGGTACCGTTTCGACGGCACCGTCATTCCAGGGGTGAATAGAGGTCGTGCTTTTACTGACGCTTTTGGCCATCGTCGTAGGGTTACTGTTCGTAAACGAGTTGTGCCATACCCTGCCGACCCACAGATACGTAAGGTTCCCCGTTACGTATTGACTATTCCTGGAACCGTACCACCTAGATTTAGATACGGACCACTTACATCTAGGGACGTACCGTCTACATCCGGAGCCAGACCATCTACATCAGCACCACCGGCACCACCCGCACCACCCGCCCCACCTGTACCGCCTGCCCCACCAGCTCCCTCTAACGAGGAACTGATGAGGGAGACTGAGACTCTCCGAGCTCGAGTCACTGAGCTCGAAGAGCAGTTGGCTCGAGGTGCAGTTCACCCGACTTCACCGTAGGACCTTGTATTTAGATTTCATGATGTAATCTAGATATAGTTTCATGTATTTCATATGTATTGTACGAACTTATTCAGATGTATGAAACTTATTATTATTAATGAATGGAACTTTGCATTATTTAATTCTTGCACGATATTCTATTTACATTGCTGTACGATGATTCTGTGATATTGGTACCTAGATGCATTATTTAATAACATGTGATGTTTTGATTCCATGTTGGTCACTATATACTGTATTACTACTTGCATACTGGATTTTGACTTGAGTCAAAATTTTTGTTTAGAATAACATGGCTAACGGAAGATCCACACCTACCGCCGCCCAGATTGAGGACATGATCAACGAACGGGTCGCTGCAGCCCTAGCAGAAAGAAATCTCGAAGCTCCACTGCCACCACCACCGGTTATTCCACCCGTTCAAAATGGGTGTACATACAAGGAATTCCAGAGCTGCAAACCGCATAACTTCAGCGGCACCGAGGGACCAGTTGGTCTCACCAGATGGTTCGAGAAACTTGAATCAGTATTCCGAGTTAGCAACTGTTCGGAGGATAATAAGACCAAGTTTGCATCTTGCACGCTATCTGACGGTGCGCTAACGTGGTGGAACACGTTAGCTCAAGCGAAAGGTATCGATGAGGCGTATGCTACGCCATGGGAGGAATTCAAGGCGGCTATGATTGATGAGTATTGTCCGAGAACCGAAATTCAGAAGATGGAAATTGAATTCATGCAGTTGAAGGCCGTAGGGAACGACCTTAACAGTTACAATCGTAGGTTTTTGGAGTTAGCACTGATGTGTCCGACCATGGTCACCCCCGAATTTAATCGCTTGGAGAAATACTTCTCGGGACTTCCTAAGTCCATCAAGGGTAATGTTACCTCATCCAAACCACCGAATGTTCCCGAAGCAATGCGCATGGCGCATACTCTCCTGAATCAAATCATCCTTGACGAGCCGGAGAAGGCTAAGTTTGAAGCCGGTAGTAGTGAAAAGAGGAAATGGGACAACAACCATAACAACCATAACAACCACAACAACAACAACAACAACAACAACAACAATAACAACAACAGGGGGAGAAACTACGATCAAACCCCCGCCAAGAGGCACAACAACGGTGGAAACCCTAATCCCAACAACAACACCAACACCAACCCGAACTACAAAGGAACCTTACCACAATGCAAGCGGTGCTACAAGCACCATACTGGATATTGCAATGTTGTCTGTGAGAAGTGCCAACGGGCTGGGCATATCAGAAAGGACTGCAAGGTCACCACTTTGAATGGGAAACCGAACACCAATGGACCGAAGAAGTGCTACGAATGTGGACAGACGGGCCATTTCAGAAACGCGTGCCCAAACAAGTGAAAAGACGGAGGACCACCCCGAGGTAGAGCCTTCAATGTTAATGCAAGGGATGCACGCGATAACCCCGACTTGGTGACAGGTATATTCAAAATCAACAATCTTTTAGCTTCTGTCTTGTTTGATACTGGTGCGGATAGAAGTTATGTATGTAGACATTTTTGCGATAAGATTAATTGGTCATTAGTCCCGTTAAAAGAAAGTATGCTTGTCGAGGTCGCAAATGGAAAACTTGAAAAAGTTGACCACATTAGTCGAGGAGCTATTATCAACATAGCTGGTGCAGATTTCGAAATTGATTTGATACCCATCAAACTGGGAAGTTTTGACGTGATCGTTGGTATGGATTGGTTGAGCAAGATAAAGGCCGATATTATCTGTGGAGATAAAACACTTCGCATACCACAAGGAGATGGCGAACCACTGGTTATCTATGGAGAGAGATGTACCTCGAAGTTGAACCTCATTAGTTGCGTGAAAGCTCAAAAGATTATGAAGAAGGGACGTTTTGCTGTCCTAGCACATGTGAAAGCGGTAGAAACTGAGGGGAAGAGCGTGAATGACGTTCGAATTGTGAACGAATTCTCTGATGTCTTCCCAGAAGAATTGCCTGGATTGCCGCCGCAGAGAGCCGTAGAGTTTCAGATTGATTTAGTTCCAGGAGCAGCACCTGTAGCTCGCGCACCTTATAGACTCGCACCTTCCGAGATGCAAGAATTACAGAGTCAACTACAAGAGCTGTTAGACCGAGGATTTATTCAACCAAGCTTCTCGCCTTGGGGTGCACCTGTGTTGTTTGTGAAGAAGAAGGATGGATCCTTTCGTATGTGTAACGACTACCGTGAACTCAACAAATTGACTATCAAGAATCGGTATCCTCTTCCACGAATTGACGATCTTTTTGACCAACTACAAGGATCGAGTGTCTACTCAAAGATCGATTTGCGATCTGGTTATCACCAGTTGAGGGTGAAGGAAAGTGACGTGATGAAAACTGCATTCAGAACCCGCTATGGTCATTATGAGTTTCTTGTGATGCCATTCGGTTTGACAAATGCACCTGCCGTGTTCATGGACCTCATGAATCGTGTCTGCAAGCCTTACTTGGACAAGTTTGTTATCGTCTTCATAGATGATATCCTCATCTACTCTAAGAGCGAAGAAGAACATGAGCAACACCTCCGATTAGTGCTTGAACTCTTAAGATAAGAGCAACTTTACGCCAAATTCTCCAAGTGTGAATTTTGGTTGAAGGAAGTACAATTTTTGGGTCATGTTGTAAGCGACCAGGGTATCAAAGTTGATCCCGCCAAGATTGAAGCCATCAACAAGTGGGAGACCCCCACTACTCCGACGCATATTCACCAATTCCTAGGTCTCGCCGGTTATTACAGAAGATTCATCGAAGGATTTTCTCTGATTGCGCGTCCTTTGATCGCACTGACTCACAAGGGCAAGAAGTTCATTTGGGAACCCGCACACGAATCGGCATTTCAAACTTTGAAGAAGAAGTTAACCACCGCACCTATCCTATCACTTCCTGAAGGCAGTGACGACTTTGTTGTTTATTGTGATGCTTCAAAGAGTGGTTTTGGTTGTGTACTGATGCAACGATCAAAGGTTATTTCCTATGCCTCCCGCCAATTGAAGATTCACGAGCGGAACTACACTACACATGATCTTGAACTTGGAGCCGTTGTCTTTGCGCTCAAATTGTGGAGACATTATTTGTATGGAACTAAGAGCACTATTTTCACCGATCACAAGAGTCTCCAGCACATCTTTGATCAGAAGCAACTGAATATGAGACAGCGTCGATGGATCGAGATGCTCAACGACTACGATTGTGAACTCTGTTATCACCCTGGCAAGGCCAATGTTGTAGCTGACGCTTTAAGCCGAAAGGAGAGGACGGCACCTCTTCGTGTTAGGGCTCTGAACATCACCATCCATTCGAACGTCAACAGCCAGATCAGAGTAGCCCAAGTTGAGGCTCTCAAGGAGGAGAACATATCTCACGAACATTTGAACATACTTGTCTCTCGATTCGAGGTTAGGGAGTCTGGACTCCGATGTTATGCCGGAAGAATTTGTGTACCTCTTTATGGAGATCTACGGAACCTGATACTTGATGAAGCACACAAGTCGAGATATTCGATTCATCCTGGAGCAGGTAAAATGTACCACGACCTTAAAGAACAGTATTGGTGGCCGAATCTTAAGAAGGACGTTGCAACTTATGTTGGGAAGTGTTTGACTTGTTCGAAAGTTAAGGCCGAACATCAGAGACCTTCTGGATTACTTCAACAGCCAGAAATCCCACAATGGAAGTGGGAAAGGATCACAATGGATTTCATTACTAAGCTGCCGAAGACGGTGGGCGGATACGATACTATTTGGGTTATTGTTGACCTCCTTACCAAATCTGTACACTTTCTAGCGATGAAGGAAACTGATACAATGGAGAGACTTGCTCAATTATACATCAAGGAGGTAGTGTCTCGTCATGGTGTGCCTTTATCGATCATCTCAGATCGCGATCCCCGATTTGCTTCTAGATTTTGGCGTTCTTTGCAAGAAGCCATGGGAACTCGTCTCGACATGAGCACTGCATATCACCCTCAGACTGACGGGTAAAGTGAACGAACGATTCAGACCTTGGAGGACATGTTGCGTGCATGTGTTATTGATTTTGGAAAGGCCTGGGAAAGGCATTTGCCACTCTCCGAATTCTCGTACAACAACAGTTATCACTCAAGCATTAATGCTGCACCTTTTGAAGCATTGTATGGCCGTAAGTGCCGATCTCCTATTTGTTGGGCCGAAGTAGGCGAAAAGCAAATCACCGGACCCGAGGTGGTCCACGAAACCACGGAGAAGATTGCTCAGATTCAAGCTAGACTTAAGACTGCCCGTGATCGCCAAAAGAGTTATGCCGATCTTAAGCGTAAAGACTTTGAATTCAACGTTGGTGATCATGTAATGTTAAAGGTTGCACCTTGGAAAGGTGTGATCCATTTTGGAAAACGTGGAAAGTTGAACCCACGATACATTGGTCCTTTCAAGATCTTGGAACGTGTTGGACCCGTTGCATACCGTTTGGATCTACCAGCACAATTGAGCTCAGTTCATCCTACCTTCCATGTATCAAACTTGAAGAAGTGTCTTGCCGCAACCGAACTTATCATACCACTTGAGGAACTTAAGATTGACGACAAACTCCACTTTGTGGAAGAACCAGTTGAGATTATGGATCGTGAGATCAAAACTTTGAAACGCAACAAGATTCCAATTGTACGAGTACGATGGAATGCCAAACGAGGACCTGAGTTTACTTAGGAGCGAGAGGATCAAATGATGCGGAAGTATCCTCACCTTTTCCCAACTCCTCCATCTACCTCAGCTTAAATTTCGGGACGAAATTTTATTTAACAGGTGGGTAATGTAACGACCCTGGAATTTCCAACGTTTATTTATTAATAATTATTATTATTAATACGTGTGATAAAACGGATGTATGTTATTACATTTACATGTTGCCATGATTGCCCGTACTTGACTTTTAAGTGCCCGAAACGTCTTTGTGACACCCGGAACTTTCACGAATATTATTTTTATATATTATTTACATTCATGATTAAATTTATTAATCATTTTAATTAACTAAGGCTATTAGTTAGTTACTTGGGATTTAATTGGTTTAACTTGTGATTTATTTGAACTAGGGCTTTGTTAGTGTAATGGACTCATGTTATTGGACTTCCAAGCCCACCCTACATTTTGTAATGGACCATTTAGCCCACTCTTGCAACTTGTAAGCACCATTTAACATGTAACTAGTTAGTTACTTCCTTTAGAATCTTGTTATCATATAATTCCCATGTAATCACACCAAGTAACCAACTTTTGAAGCTTTACATGCTAGAGACCACCAAACAAAGCCCTCCCCCCTTATGAGCTGCTGCTGGCCGAAAGTTTTAGGCCTTGGGAGTGCTTTTTTTGTTTCATTTTATGTAATACTACTTCACTTGTATTCCCTCTCATTCAAACACACACTTTACTTGTTTCATTTTCTCTCTTTCTCTCATCTTGTAAGTGACTTGAAACAATTAATTCTCTTCTCTTTTTACTTCTAAAAACCGAAATCTACATCTTCATCATCATCATTCTTTTATTTAAATGTTACTTGTCTTTGATTACTAGTTATTTAAATCATGTTGTTGTTACTTACTTTGTAGTTTCTTGTTACTTAACTTCTAGCTTTCAAGAATCAAACTTACTAGTTTGAATTCTTCATAATATCTTGTGTTTTCAAGAACAAACAAGAACTAAGCTTACTAGTGTATGTTCTACATATGTTGCATCAAAAGATTTAAGTTCATGGTTTTATAAAATCATACTTGTAAGTCATGGAAGTAAACTTAAAGTTTACTTTACTTAAAGATCAACTTTGGTTGACTCTTTAAAAAGTATGAACAACCATGAATCTTTTTCTTGTTTATTTAAGTTTACTTCTTCTTGCACTTTAATTTCATGTAGTTAGTTTATATGGTCAAGTACTACAAGTTAGTCTTGATCTCATATCTCTTGAACAAATTAAGTTAACCTTGGAAGTTCAAGAACACACAAATAAGTTTTCATTAAATATAACTTTGGATCCAGACTTTTGAGTCTTGGATTTTCAAGATCAAACTAAGAACTATGTTCTACTACTTATGATCTTGATTAGTTAGTTTACTTTCAATTTTGTAACTTGTTATTAGCTTTAAAGTCCATGTATGTGTTAGATCTAAGACTTTGATGCAACTTTGGTTCATCAAACTTCATACAACTCTTAAGTGAGTTGTGCTTCATGTCTTAGACTTGCACATGGGTTATGATGGTCAAGACTTGGTTAAGATGATGTAGATACATCAATGAGTTGTACACTTGAAGCTATATGCATCAAGGATGAGAACCATGATGAACATCAAGCACCAAGACCACCGGAACCCTTTTAGACTCACTGCTTCTGTCCAAAACCTACTGACCTGATGCTTCTGGAACATACCAGTAGACCTGGGCTGTTCTAACCTTGATTTTTAGATATAACTTTTTGATTAGATAACTTTTCATATAGGACTCGTCTTAATCCGAGTTACGGTTTAGGATTTATGGCCCTCCGATCGTTACTATGTCCTTTAACGTTGTGCAGAAATTTCTGACCTACTCGCACTTAGACCGCCGCCACGGTCAAACCAAGATGGGTTTGCTTCTGTAAATATTACCACACTTAAGGGACTTATATATGGAGCCATGGACACTGGTCTCACCTTAATTCAGTAAGGGTAGAGGCCGTGGTGACTGACTGAAGTCAGACTTTGCTGAAAACTACTTTCATAAACGAAACTTACTTTACGCCTTTTGTTTGATGATGAATGATGATGAACCTTAAGACCTTAATTACATACTTTTAAACCTATTAAGATGATTTACTGACTTAGTACTATTTGACTTAGGTTGAGGACTTCGGACCATTTACTTGCACACCTTTCCCGACTACTACTTTACCGCTACATATCATTGTGAGTTATAGCATTCCCTTTTTACTTTAACTTATTTTGGGAACTGAGAATACATGCGGATTTTATGTTTTACATACTAGGCACGAGTACTTAAACTTATATATGTGTGGGTTATACAACGGCATAAACATTCCCTTTAGCTCGGTAACGTTTAATCATTGGTTTTTGAACCGTGAACGCGAATCTTAGATATGGATCCATAGGGTTTGACATCCCCACTCGGGCTAGTCACGCTAGCATTTAACGAGTGTTTAATACTTCGTAGACATACGCACTTTCCAAGTGTACTTTCAGGGGGTATAAACGTTAAGTTAGTTACCAAGTGCCCACGGTTAACATATACTTTATCATACTGTTTTGAAACGCTCTTTGTAGCACTGAAATCTTGTGGCCTACCTTACATACTGTTATACTTAAACTACAGCTCACCAACCTTTGTGTTGACGTTTTTAAGCATGTATTTCTCAGGTGCTTGAGGTTGCTTCCGCTGTGTACTAGTCGTGCTGTAGAACCCGCTGCTTAGAGTTGTTATCGCATGACTACTTATCTTGCATTCAAACTTATTTACTTTTGAAACTATGTTATGTAACGAACTTTGGGGTCACGTACACTTATTTATTTGCTTCTACTTAGTGAAGCATGCTTTTGAAATGTAAAACATTTAATGTCGGTTATGACATCACCTTTTTATCGTGAATGCAACTTCTTTAATGATCCTGTTGTTGATGATCCTGTTGTTGATGATTCGTACACGATGGTTTTATATGGGGCATCACATGGATAAAGAAATTCATCGGGGATCTAGGTGTGGTTCCTACAATCCATGATCCTGTTGAGATTTTCTGTGACAATGTGAGTGCGGTTGTCTTGGCTCAAGAACCGAGGTTACAAAAGCGCACACGGCACATACTCAGAATGTACCATTACATCCGTCAACTTGTAGCAGAAAATGACATATTATTAAGTAGATTAGACACGACTAAGAACTTGGCTGATCCTTTCGCCAAGCCTTTGCCACAGACTAAGCATGATGCTCATAGCATGTCTATTGGCATTCGTGTCATTGATGATAAAGTTTGATTGTATTTATTATGCTAAGTTTGAAACTTTAAACATTGGTTAATAATATATGTTGCAATTGATATGATGATTAATATATTGAGATTATATTATGCGCATGATGCGATCATTTCATTGTATATTGCCATGTTTCATTTTGCGTGTTTTAACTTCCAATGAATATTATTTCATAAACTTCCACAGTCGGTCATTCTCTAAGGAAAGGAGAATTGAATTAAGGCTGCTATGAAGTGTAGTAATATAGGCTTATATGAAACTACATTCATGAGGAACTTGATAGTTGATTCAAGGTTCTTGAATGACCACACTTAGACGCTACTTCATGGTTTTAAGTCAAAAAGTAAGCTCTAAGATGGCAACATCATTTATCCTAGAGTAGATATGTATGAGAAATCCTGACACAAACTATGTTATACTTTGACATGTTTCTAACGCTGTGCATAAATGCCGGTCATAAGGAAGCAGATTGGGTATATCATGGAATGTGGTGGATGTCTATATAGTTGAAGAAATTTGTTCCTTCTTCGTTTAGCGAGTTGAAGCGATATCTCTGGGCCCCTCGTTGATTTGTGTGAATTAAATGCATGGCCATGCTACGACTGAATTAATGCAATTAGAGTCTATTTGATCACCACAAATCTCTATCGGGAAACATAATCTTGAACGATGATGATTGACACTTAACCATGTCACACGTTCATATAGATATCTAGAACAAAAGGATGATTGATATAAATCAAAATATAGGAGTGTAACTTAACTGACTGGTTGTTACACATGGTGTGTCTTTTAAGACTAACCAATATTATTAATGTCAGTGCAAGTGGGAGTCTGTTGGAAATATATTCTCGGGTTGGTTACGGTTCAACAGTGATTTGACCGTGGTACATATATTCCGAAGGTATGCCCATGACATTAAATAATATAAAGTCCATTTATCCTATTCGGTTACACACAAAGGCCAATCGTAAATTGTTTAATATACCTTCTAATCGGAAATTAATTTATTAATCAATTATTAATGGTTTAATAAATTAAATCTATTTTGAGATTTATTATTTAATTTGTTTTAATTAATAAAATATGTGTCATGACAAAAGACATAAAGATATGGCATGGCATGGAAAATGCATGCTTGTTCCTTTTGTTTGTAAACCCGACACTTCATCTCAAAAGTAGTCCCACTCTCCATTTTTTTTCTTGTTTTTGTTGACCAAAAATCACTCTTAAAAAACAACATTTTTTTTCTTCTGGTATAGACTTGGCATATTAAAAGAAAACCCACCTAATTTTTCTTTGAATCACCTTGACCAAAATAGCTCAAAAACACTTGTACTTGTCAGTTTTTTTATTTTTTGTGATTTCACGAGACAAAAGAAAGAAAAGTTTTGGTGAATTAGAAGGTGTATATCAAAACAAGGTTGGAACTTTGGGTGTCAATCGTTTAGAGGAGCTTTCATTTGGGTTCTCTCCAAGCTAGGATTTTTTCAACAAAGGCTACAAAGGTTGTAATCTAACCTATTCTTGTTCGTTTATTTAATTTTGTTTGCTAAACGTTTTGTACATGGGTCCTTGGAAGAGTATGATTTTGAAAATTTTAAAATGCTTCCGCTCACTATGATTTTGGTATCATACTCCAACAATACATATGAATCATATTAAGATATTGATACACTATATTTAAACATGATAAATGATAAGTAAACATATCATTAAATGTATTAACAATGAACTACATATGTAAAAACAAGACTACTAACTTAAAGATTTCGAAACGAGACATATATGTAACGATTATCGTTGTAACGACATTTAAATGTATATATATCATATTAAGATATATTAATACATCATAATATCATGATAATGTAATAATTTAACATTTCATTAGATATAATAAACAATGGGTTAACAACATTTAACAAGATCGTTAACTTAAAAGTTTCAAAACAACACTTACATGTAACGACTAACGATGACTTAACGACTCAGTTAAAATGTATATGCATGTAGTGTTTTAATATGTATTCATACACTTTTGAAAGACTTCATGATACATATCAAAGTACTTCTACTTAACAAAAATGCTTACAATTGCATTCTCATTCAATTTCATCAACAATTCTACTAGTATGCAACCGTATTCGTACCCGTACAATACCCAGCTTCTAGACGTATGTACTATTGATAAATACACATAATAATGCAGCGCTTAGCAGCCCTTATTTAGTCAACAAACATGTGGAACTAACCATTTGGAAACTAGTATGAAATATCTCACAAAAATTACAAACTAATGGAGACTATACTGCCACCCCATATTCGTGTCCATATGCATCACCACAAACACATCCATTTTGCAACTTACATGCATCAAATTACTCTCTCTCAAGTGTTATATCATAGTTCTAAGTGTTCTTCATCATATTCAACAAAATCTAGCTCAATCTAGTTCATAAATCCTAACATAGATCAACTTTCAAAACAACTACTCAAGTAAACTTCAAGAACACTTTCAAGTTTCAAGTCTACTTCCAAGCTTTCTAATCCATTCCAAGCAATCATATAGGATCAAGAAACCTTTGTTATTTATAGTAGGTTATCTCTCTAATTCAAGGTAATACTCATATTCAAACTTTGGTTCAATTTCTATAACTATAACAATCTTATTTTGAGTGGAAATCTTACTTGAACTTGTTTTCATGTCATGATTCTACTTTAAGAACTTTCCAGCCATTCAAAAATCCTTTGAAGCTAGATCAATTTTTGTCACTTCCAGTAGGTTTACCTACTATAGTTGAGGTAGTAATGATGTTCATAACATCATTCGATTCTTACATATAAAACTATCTTATTCGAAGATTTAAACTTGTAATCACTAGAACATAGTTTAGTAAATTCTAAACTTGTTCGCAAATAAAGTTAATCCTTCTAACTTGACTTTTATAATCAACTAAACACATGTTCTATATCTATATGATGTTCTAACTTAATGATTTAAAACCTGAAAACACAAAAAACACCGTAAAACCGGATATACGCCGTCGTAGTAACACCGCGGGCTGTTTTGGGTTAGTTAATTAAAAACTATGATAAACTTTGATTTAAAATTTGTTCTTCTGGGAAAATGATTTTTCTTATGAACATGAAACTTTATCCAAAAATCATGGTTAAACTCAAAGTGAAAGTATGTTTTTCAAAATGGTCATCAAGACGTCGTTCTTTCGACTGAAATGACTACCTCTTATAATATTGACCTGTAACCTATATTTCCGACTATAAACTTATACTTTTTCTGTTTATATTCATAAACTTAAGTTCAATATGAAACCATAGCAACTTGAATCACTCAAAACGGATTTAAAACGAAGAAGTTATGGGTAAAACAAGATTGGATAATTTTGCTTGTTGTAGCTACGTGAAAATTGGTAACAAATCTATATTAATCATATCCTAGCTAACTCATATTGTATTATACATGTATTCTAATATATTATGTAATCATGGGATACCATAGACACATATACAAATGTTTTGACATATCATATCGACCCATGTATATATATTATTTGGAATAACCATAGACACTCTATATGCAGTAATGTTTGAGTTAGCTATACAGGGTTGAGGTTGATTCTAAAAATATATATACTTTGAGTTGTGATCTAGCCTGAGACGTGTATACACTGGGTCGCGAATTGATTCAAGATAATATATATCGATTTATTTCTGTACATCTAACTGTGGACAACTAGTTTTAGGTTACTAACGAGGACAGCTGACTTAATAAACTTAAAACAATAAAACGTATTAAAAATATTGTAAATATATTTTGAACATACTTTGATATATATGTACATATTTGTTATAGGTTCGTGAATCGACCAGTGGCCAAGTCTGACTTCCCGACGAAGTAAAAATCTGTGAAAGTGAGTTATAGTCCCACTTTTAAAATCTAATATTTTGGGATGAGAATACATGCAGTTTTATAAATGTTTTACAAAATAGACACAAGTAAATGAAACTACATTATATGGGTGAATTAGTAAACCGGTCTACTAATTAACGCGAATACTAAAGATAGATCTATTGGGCCTAACGAACCCCATCCAAAGTATCAGATGCTTTAGTACTTCGAATTCGTTTTTATCATGTCCGATGGATTTCCCGAAATGATAGGGGATATTTTGATATGCATCTTGTTAATTTCGGTTACCAGGTGTTCACCATATGAATGATTTTTATCGCTATGTATGGGATGTATATTGAAATATGAAATCTTGTGGTCTATTATTACGATTTGATAAATATATAGGTTAAACCTATAACTCACCAACATTTTTGTTGATGTTTAAAGCATGTTTATTCTCAGGTGATTATTAAGAAATTTCGCTGTTGCATGCTAAAATATGGACAAGATTTGGTGTCAGCATGCTTGTATAATATTGTTTAAAACTGCATTCGAGATTTACTTTGTTGTAATATATTAATATTGTAAACCAATATGTATTGGTAGTGTGTAAGTGTGATATTTTTAGATTATCATTTCTGGATAATCTAGGTGGTGTCATTTTAACGTTGTCGATAAAATAAAGGTTATGGTTTGTTTTAAAAACGAATGCAGTCTTTGAAAAACGTCTCATATAGAGGTCAAAACCTCGCAATGAAATCAATTAATATGGAACGTTTATAATCAATATGAACTGGACATTTCACATAACGCATAGCGCACCACGCACAGTGCGTGTCAGTTCGTGCGTTGTGCATGTTGCACAACATAAGATTCGGGATATTCACTGACATTTTTCTGATTATATCGATTTCCAAGATCTTAAAAGGAAAAACTGGGTCCTGAACTTCACATCCACCAACTGCTTAAACCTGCATAAATACCACTATCACCATCACCAACATCATCATGACCAACGTCACCATCATCAACATCACCACCAACAACAACATCAATATACAGATTTCTATATACCACCATCACCACCAACAACAACATCATCACTGATTAAACCAAAATTGTTATGGCTGGAATAGATTTTAGATCCGAGTGCTTGATTTGTGTAAAAGAGTGAATCGAATGCTTTATCTTCAATTACTATGCAAACCTCGATTTGAAATCTGGATTTCAAGGGCGTAAAACAATCGATGAGATTAACCTTATTTGATCGGGATTGAATAAGTTAATATCTTAGGGTGAATATTAACTCCGATATCAAGCGGAATCTCTATCGATATTGTATTTCCAGCTAGAGAATGTTACAGTTATAAATTTGGGCAGAGTAACCTTAATGCATCAAGTGTTGTTCAATGAATGATTTTGTTCGTGTATTTATAGGTGTTATGAGGGAATTATGACGTAGAACATGTCCCTTTCATGGTTATAAATAATTTCACGAGGTCCGAGGGCTGACGTGGCACATGTCACTTTCATTGGAATAACAAACAGATCCTAACAAACTTTTCTAGATTCGTGGGCGGACGTGGCATGCAGCCCATTTAAGTGTTTGTTCTGGGATCATGCGTTTGTTCTGGGATGAGGTGTTTGTTCCGGGATCAAGTGTTTATTCCAGGATCATGCGTTTGTTCCGGGACAAGGTGTTTGTTCCGGGACCAAGTGTCTGTTCTGGGGCCAAGTGTCTGTTCCGGGACTTGGCACTTCTCTTGGAGAGATATGGCTACTCTGAGAGAATGTGACGAATCAATCTATGGTGTGACGGGTGAATGTCTTGCTCTTGTTTGGGCAAAGGATTTTATCTGATGTTTATTTTAAGTGCTTCTTCACGGTATTCTCTTGACCAATGATGATTGCAACCAGTTCATAATGATTTTATAGAGATTGTCGGATACCCGACGTACTTGGTTCAGTAGGCCTTTATGTGATAACATGGTTCATAAACTCTCAACGCTTTGTACCCGGCTAATAGGTGCCGATAGCCTTCACACTTGTCCGGGTAGGATGGGTAGCGTCACGGACAGCCTTTGTCAGGGACGCTTTTTCTTGAATGTGTACGTAAATAACCCTCTTGTCAATTTACTGAAGTGGGGCCGTGAAGAGGTTTTTTGCCCGGGACCGATCACGTCGGTTATGTTCTAGGCAGAACGTTGATCAATAATGTAACATCCCGCATTTTTTGGTTAAATTATTTTAACGCCCGTCTTTTTTTAAATAATATCCTTCGTATCTAGATTCATACCCTCTGTTAGCTAACATTCTTAATATTTTCGTTATCGGATTATCACGTCTCCCGTACTCTCGTGTAATTTAAAATAATTCGTTCGGTTAACTCCCGCCCCCGACTACAAACTTGAGGGACCAATGTTGTTAAATGACCAAAATCTTAACTAGGTCAAATGGTCAACATTCACCATTCACCACTCATCTCTCTCTTTCTCTCTTCCTCATACTTACACTTTTCTCTCAACTTTCAAATCCTTAATTCATCATCTAAATTCGATTTTGGAGGCTAACATCAAAACAAATTACATATTTGAAATCCTCTCTTCATCCTCTACAACTTGATACCAATTTCATCTCATTTGGGTAACTTTCTAAAATCACTAGATTTTGTGTTCTTGATGTGTTTGAATTATAAAAGTGTTAATTAGTGTCTATGGCTCAAGTCTAACATGAATATATGATTTACTTGCTCGATTTGTTATTTTGAGTAACTAGTATGAACAATTGAAATGGGTGTGCTTAATCTTTGATTTTAGATGAGTTAATGTTGTTAAATTGTTAAAGTTCATGTTTTAATTGTGTTACTAGTATCACTAGCTTCAATTTGATGTGTAGGTTGCTTTAGAAAACTTCATAAACTTGATTATTGATTTAGTGAACTTTGGGTTAGGGTTTGATGAACTTGAAATGAACTTTTGATGCCTTAAATGACATCAGATGTTGTTAGTAAGTGTTTAGTTGTATTGCATGTTTAATTATCTTCGAAACGGTATATCATATGTGTAACTTGGATCACCGAAACATGAAATGAGATTTATGAACTTGAATATGATAAATGATGAACATTAAATGCGGTTTTAGTTGATGTAAGTGGTATATTGATTGATGAAATATACTTAGTTATTTTCCTCGTCAAAATACCTTCCCGATGATATAAGATACATGTTTTGGTTGTTTGCGGGTCATAAATTGGGATTGTTTGAGTTTTGGTTCGTGCATTTGTTTGTTGCAGCAAAACAGGGTCTGCCTACAGATCTGGACGCCGTCCAGATTATTGGACGCCGTCCAGGCCTTCAATGCTGGACTCCGTCCAGCAAATCTGGACACAGTCCAGATGCACTGCCAGTGACTGTTTTGGTTTTCCATTTTACGAAAAATGTTTGCTATGCTACGCACCTCCGATTCACATGTAACTTGTTCTAACATGCTCATATATGATTAAAAACCTCGGAAAAATAGTTCGAGACCCGACCCGAACGTGTTGACTTTTTCGTTGACTTTGACCCTACCAAGTTTGACTTTTAGGCAAACTTAACCGAATACTTATGCAATCTTTCTAACTTGCTTCTATACTTGTATCTTGCATGAAACTTGACAATTTGATTCACATGCTACATAATCGAGTCGTAACGAGCCATAGGACTAATTGAACAACTTTGACCAACCGTGTTTACCGTTATTGATACAACTTACTTGTTTAGGTCAAGACTAGCATTTGTTCTTTGCACATTACTTGTTGAAGTATCTTTTTACTCTTACACTCAAGGTGAGATCATAGTCCCACTTTTACTCTTTTGAACTTACATTTGGGATGAGAAAACATAAACGTTTCTTTTTACTAAGTGAACACAAGTACTGGAAAACAAACATTCTACATACGAGTTTAGAACAAAATTCTCAATTTGATTATCATTAGTTACACTTGCCGGGTGTAAGCGGGAACTTATGTTGTATGGATCCATATGGGTTTGACAAACCCTCATTCAGGCGGTTCGCTACCGTCTACGAATGAAATATATTTTCGAGAAACAGTGTATGTTCTAACACTATTGTTATGGGGTTCTATGGAAGGAATGTTAAGCATTGATAATTGGGTGCTCGTGAAACAAATTTTGGAATGGTTAACTATTATTTCAATGTTGCAAATCTTGTGGGTCAATTTACTTATTTACTCACTTACTTACTTAAACCTATGATTTCACCAACGTTTTCGTTGACAGATTTCTATGTTTTTCTCAGGTCTTTAACGATATGTGATACATGCTTCCGCTCATTATTTTGATACTTGCATTGGATGTCGAGTATATGTGCATACATGGAGCGTCTTTTGACTTTATTTAAAACTGTGTCGCATAGTTTCATTGGTACTCATAACTTTGTAACGTAACTTTTGGTTGAAAAATTCTTGTAAACTTGGAAACAATCTTTACTTTTGAAATGAAGGCGACATATTTTGGTCAAACGTTATTTTAAAGACTTATGACCACGTAACGGGGCCTAAGTAGTCAGCCCCGTCAATGACGATTTTGTCAGGTCGCTACAGATGGTATCAGAGCATTGGTTATAGGGATTTAGAGTTCATTGGTGTCAACCCCGAGTCATAGGGTACATTAGTGAATCTAGACTACAACCGGCATATAGACTTGAAGTAGGAATTACTTGACTACTTGTGCATTTATACTCGAACTCTTTTATTCACATCTAACTCTTATTCTACCTTAATCTCACGTGGTTGATTTAATTGACATGCCACCTTGACTATATGAAATGATGTCGAATGCACATATGAATCAGGGTAATATAATTTCCGGGATTATATTACGGTGACTCATATGAACGTTCCGACATTATGACATAAAGAATTTAAGGCGAGTCAAGGAAAAAATTTCTCTTTATCTTGATTCCATATCACGATTAGTATTATTGATAATACTAATCAATGGTATTCTTGTGTCATGAAGGAACAATGGCTCACCAAGGTCAACACAATACTCCTCCCGAAACTCTTGAACAAGCTCTTCAACGAATGATAGCCACTGCCGTGGGTGAGGCCGTGGCCGATCACTTCTCCAACCACAACAACAATCAGGGAGCCGGTAATTCAAACGAGGGGTGCTCCTACAAAAATTTCATGATGTACAGCCCTCCCACTTTCGATGAAACCGGGAGACCGGTTGCTCTCACCCGATGGTTCGAACAAAAGGAAGTTGTTTTTAGCATAAGCGGTTGTCGGGACCAAGATAAGGTCCAATTTTCCACCCTCACTCTCACCGGTATTGCTCTCTCATGGTGGAACACGTATGTACAATCGGTGGGTATCGATGAAGCCCTTACACTCTCTTGGACCGAATTAAAAGAAAGAATGATCACCGAATACTTCCCGCGCGAAGAGACTCGAAGGCTCGAACAGGGGCCAAGAAATTTAAAAATAGCCCGAGATGACCTCGAAGCTTATAATCAACGGTTTGCCAAACTAACCTCAATTTGTCCAAACCTCTGGGCTCCCGGGCCCCAAGGAGTTGAGTTTTACAAGGATGGCCTCCATAAGAGCATTCCACATGGGGTAATGCCATCAAGACCCGTCGACCTACAAGAGGCTGTGATGATAGCCCGCCGATTTTTAAAAATGGTGGACGAAATTGAAGCGCCAGCACCAATGGCCGAGGCCCAACCGGGCAACAACAAAAGAAAACTGGAAGCCTCTCCTTCAAGCAACCACAACCACAACGACTCCACCAAGAAGCCTTTCACCCCCGGCAGCAGGAAAAGATATGCCGGAACTCAACCTTTTTGCAACAAGTGCCACAAACATCATTATGGTAAATGTGGCAAGCCATTTTGCATCAAGTGTCAAAGAAGTGGCCATGTGGCCCATGTTTGTGGAAGTACCGCCCCCGTCGCTCAAAAGGGGCCCAATGTACTGAAAATGGGTGTTTGTTATAAATGTGGTCAACCGGGTCATTTTAGAAATGCATGCCCAAAGAATAAAGCTAAAACCAACGCGCGCCGTTGAACTTCAACATCAACACCTAGGATGCCCGGGATGACAACTAGCCATGGGTACGTTTCTTCTCAACAACTCTTATGTTTCATGTTTATTCGATTCTGGTGTCGATAAACGTTTCGTATCCAAGACTTTGGAGCCTACTCTTTGCACACCACCACTTTCCCTAGACCCTACTTACGCCATTCAAGTGACCAAGGGAAAACTATTGCGTACTGACAAATTTTATCGAAAGGTGTACGTTAAACTTATTGGGTGGATAATTTAAATTTTGACTTGATACCTATAGAACTAGGGAGCTCAAAACCTATTCGTTAAGAAGAAATGTTTCCCTACAATTTTGTATAGATTATTGTGAACTAAGTAATTTCCGGTCGAGAACCGATATCCTCTTCCCCATACCGATGACCTCTTGGTCAATTGCAAGGACCATGTGTGTATTCCAAGTCGACCTCCATTCCGGTTATCATCAAATGAGAGTTAAGGGAGAAGATGTCTCCAAAACCGCTTTTCGAACTCGTTGCGATAGTTATGAATTTCTTTTAGTAACCGTTCAGTTTATCCAAGGCACCGTCCGTATCCATAGACCTCCTGAACCGCGTATGCAAATGTATCTAGAAAAATCCGTTATCGTGTTTATAGATGATGTCTAAATCTATTCAACAATAAGAAAGAAAAGCGAACAACATCTCCGTCATACGCTCGAACTTTTGAGAAAGGAGCAACTTTATACCGAATTCTCCAAGTGAGAATTTTGGTTGAACAAAGTCCAATTTCTAGACCATGTTGTTAGTGGTCAAAGTATTACAATAAAATCTCGCAATCGAAGACACATGTAATCGGGAAACCCTCACGACTCTGACTTGTATTCGTAAAATCTTAGAACTCGCCAGTCATTACCACAGATTCATTTTCTACTTTTCTCGTGTTGCTCGTCCTTTAACCCCGTTAACTCACTGAGGAAAGAATTAAACCTCTCCGTGTCCGAACTTTGAACGTGATTTTTCACACCACCCTTACTAGCTAAATTCGTGTAGTACAATATGGAAATCTTTCTACGTGGACGCCTGAAAGGCATACCCTCTTGACTCGAAATCAAGGAAAGTGAAATTTGTTATTATGCCTGAAAAATTGGAACACTTATGTATGGACCCCATCAATCTCCTCATCATCACGTACCACATTACATAACTCTGCTTTTTCACTATTACCGTTTGATATTACTGGGACCCAAGATAACACACAATCCAAGGATACCTCTTTCTTCCTTGACTTATCGTCCTTATGATTCTGATAATTGGCCATCTACCACTCAACCCCGAACTATATAACTATGTGTACTATCTCGTCTCCCACCAAGTCTCAACATTTGGCCACTAGATGCGCGATATGGCTACCTCAAGGTATAAAACTCATCCTATTCTAAGTTCTCAATTCACTCCTATCTTTTTGCTCGTACTTTCGTATAAGGAAATCTTTTATATATTTTCTCAATTGAGAGAGAGACTCTTCACGTATTACTAGTGCTCGCCACGAGGGCGAATATCCCGGACAAGCGTTTTCGGTAGCCGATAAGAAACTTGTACCAACAAACGCTTTCGATCCCTAACTAACTTGTTCAAACATATATTAAAGGATTCTATTCCAACCCAGTGTACATTTATCAATTATCCTGGATCAAAATCCTCGTTACACATCTGGTTTACAAAAAGCCTTAAGAACACGTTTAAACATGAGTACCGCGTATCATCCACAAACCGACGAACCAAGCAAACGAATGATTTACATCTTGGAAAGACATGTTACAAACTTGTATTGTCGCCTTTAGATGAACCCTCTTACAACAGTAGTTACCACTCGCGTGTTAACGCACACTTTTCAAAACTTTTTATAACCACAAATGTCGTTCTCCTATTTGATGGACCGAAGTAGGTGACAAGCAATTCATAGGATCCGAACTTATTCAAGAAACAACCGTTGAGATAGTTCAAGTCCGATAAGGACCCAAGACGGCCCGTAGTCGCCAAAAGGACTATGCCGATGTTAGGCGTAAACCTTCCGAAATTCCAAGTCAGTAACCGGGTAATATTGAAAAACCGCACCTTGGAGAGGTGTAATCCATTTCGGGAAATCGAGAAAAGTTATATCCGCTATATTGATCCTTTTAAAATCTTGAGGTGTATTGGAACCGCTTCCTACCGTTTAGAAATTCCGACTCAATTAAGTTTCCATTTACCTTACGTTCCATGTAACAAACTTAGAGACGTGTCCTGCGGAATAGGAACGTGCTACCCTTCTAGATAAACTTACTATTGATGAAAAACTCCTCTTCATAGAAAGACCGGTGGAAATTGTGGATCGTAAAACCAAGCCTTAATACAACGTAAAACCCCGACTATCCAGATTCGTGGAAATGCCCAAGGACGTATCTTCACTTATTCGTAGATTGGATAACACAAGGTCTCGAGTAAGAGACATCGACTATTACTTTCAACTAAATTTCGGGACGAAATTTCTTTTAAGGTGTGGGTAATGTAACATCCCGCATTTTTTCGTTAAATTATTTTAACGCCTATCTTTTTTTTTAAATAATATCCTTCATATCTAGATTCGTACCCTACGTTAGCTAACATTCTTAATATTTTCGTTATCGGATTATCACGTCTCCCGTACTCTCGTGTAATTCAAAATAATTCGTTCAGTTAATTTCCGCCCCTGACTACAAACTTGAGGGACCAATGTTGTTAAATGACCAAAATCTTAACTAGGTCAAATGGTCAACATTCACCATTCACCACTCATCTCTCTCTTTCTCTCTTCCTCATACTTACACTTTTCTCTCAACTTTCAAATCCTTAATTCATCATCTAAATTCGATTTTGGAGGCTAACATCAAAAAAAATTACATATTTGGAATCCTCTCTTCATCCTCTACAACTTGATACCAATTTCATCTCATTTGGATAACTTTCTAAAATCACTAGATTTTATGTTCTTGATGTTTTTGAATTATAAAAGTGTTAATTAGTGTCTATGACTCAAGTCTAACATGAATATATGATTTACTTGCTCGATTTGTTGTTTTGAGTAACTAGTATGAACAATTGAAATGGGTGTGCTTAATCTTTGATTTTGGATGAGTTAATGTTGTTAAATTGTTAAAGTTCATGTTTAATTGTGTTACTAGTATCAGTAGCTTCAATTTGATGTGTAGGTTGCTTTAGAAAACTTCATAAACTTGATTATTGATTTAGTGAACTTTGGGTTAGGGTTTGATGAACTTGAAATGAACTTTTGATGCCTTAAATGACATGAGATGTTATTAGTAAGTGTTTAGTTGTATTGCATGTTTAATTATCTTCGAAACGGCATATCATATGTGTAACTTGGATCACCGAAACATGAAATGAGATTTATGAACTTGAATGTGATAAATGATGAACATTAAATGCGGTTTTGGTTATTGTAAGTGGTAGATTGATTGATGAAATATACTTAGTTATTTTTCTCGTCAAAATACCTTCCCGATGATATAAGATACATGTTTTGGTTGTTTGCGGCTCATAAATTGGGATTGTTTGAGTTTTGGTTCGTGCATTTGTTTGTTGCAGCAAAACAGGGTCTGCCTACAGATCTGGACGCCGTCCAGATTATTGGACGCCATCCAGGCCTTCAATGCTGGACGCCGTCCAGCAAATCTGGACGCCGTCCAGATGCACTGCCAGTGACTGTTTTGGTTTTCCATTTTACGAAAAATGTTTGCTATGCTACGCACCTCCGATTCACATGTAACTTATTCTAACATGCTCATATATGATTAAAAACCTCAGTAAAATAGTTCGAGACCCGACCCGAATGTGTTGACTTTTTGGTTTCCTTTGACCCGACCAAGTTTGACTTTTAGCCAAACTTAACCGAATACTTATGCAATCTTTCTAACTTGCTTCTGTACTTGTATCTTGCATGAAACTTGACAATTTGATTCATATGCTACAAAATCGAGTCGTAATGAGCCATAGGACTAATTGAACAACTTTGACCAACCGTGTTTACCGTTATTGATACAACTTACTTGTTTAGGTCAAGACTAGCATTTGTTCTTTGCACATTACTTATTGAAGTATCTTTTTAATCTTACACTCAAGGTGAGATCATAGTCCCACTTTTACTCTTTTGAACTTACATTTGGAATGAGAAAACATAAACGTTTCTTTTTACTAAATGAACACAAGTACAGGAAAACAAACATTCTACATACGAGTTTAGAACAAAATCCTCAATTCGATTATCATTAGTTACACTTGCTGGGTGTAAGCGAGAACTTATGTTGTATGGATCCATATGGGTTTGACAAACCCTCATTCAGGCGGTTCGCTACCGTCTACGAATGAAATATATTTTCGAGAAACAGTGTATGTTCTAACACTATTGTGATGGGGTTCTATGGAAGGAATGTTAAGCATTGATAATTGGGTGCTCGTGAAACAAATTTTGGAATGGTTAACTATTATTTCGATGTTGCAAATCTTGTGGTTCAATTTACTTATTTACTCACTTACTTACTTAAACCTATGATTTCACCAATGTTTTCGTTGACAGATTTCTATGTTTTTCTCAGGTCTTGAACGATATGTGATACATGCTTCCTCTCATTATTTTGATACTTGCATTGGATGTCGAGTATATGTGCATACATGGAGCATCTTTTGACTTTATTTAAAACTGTGTCGCATAGGTTTCATTGGTACTCATAACTTTGTAACGTAACTTTTGGTTGAACAATTCTTGTAAACTTGGAAACAATCTTTACTTTTGAAATGAAGGCTACATATTTTGGTCAAACGTTATTTTAAAGACTTATGACCATGTAACGGGACCTAAGTAGTCGGCACCGTCAATGACGATTTTGTCGGGTCGCTACAAATAATGTGTTCTTTCGATACGGATCATTATGCGTATCATCAAGTCCCCCCCCCCCAGTTTGATGATGGTGGCCGGAACGGTTACCTTTATCAAACTCGAAAATTAAACCACGTTGCTGATTGAATGTGCATTAAATGCTTGGCCGTTTGAAAAGTCAGTTTTTGCATACACGCCCTCCTTTTTGTGTTTTTTTCCATATTTCAACTTTTTAGAACGGTGTTCGAGGAACAACTTTTGCAATTTTAATCATTACTTTTTGTAACGACCCAAACCTCGTTATTCCAAAAATACGACCCAAAAAAAAAAATTTAGACAGTACCTCTGGATGGCGTCCAGTTATCTGGACGGCGTCCAATCATTTGGGACGGCGTCCCAATGAACTGCCAGATTCTGATCTAGGGGTCCAACTTACGCGAGCGAAAAACCCACTTCCCGACATTTTTAAACTAAACCCTTTTCACAACATAACAATATAAGTAAAACTAAGAGATTTCCACCATAAGATCGAGTTTACAACATCGGGCCCACATCAGCCATTTTACGAATTTCATTCAAAAATACAAGTTTCGACCACAAGAGTTTAAATTCCAAACGACACCTACAGCATGGTGTTTGGGGTTAAACTACCCACATCTTGGTCGAACTTCCAAAAGCTAAACCCCCGTGAGCCACTACTAATCCAAACGGATACCTTTGCCCTTATCCACGCTGGAGCCTAAAAGGTAAACAACGAGAGGGTAAGCAAAACGCTTAGTGAATGCAATAATTATACACATACATATATAATATACCTACTTGCAAACACTTACACATATACCGCATACATGCTAGCAACACAATTAGCTTATCATCTCAAATACAAAGCTATTAACCTCCGATACCACAAGCTAGCACAACAATAGCATATATATAACTCGAACAATGTAATATGCTTACGTTACTACACAATAACCATGGTTAACCAATCGTACAAGGGAATGGCACTCGTGAACGGCCATCGGTGTTCATAACATCCGTTAGTGTACTTAACACCTTGATAATGCTAAAAACGAACATATATTTCATAGCATTATCCTTCAAGAAATACAAGCTTTTAGTTGCAATTGTTCTAATTTCAAGTAATTATCGTTTAAATAATAAAAGGTGAAGACAAAAGACAGGTTCGATGATTTGAAGACGCAAATGACCAAAAATCTAAAAAGTACAAAGTACAATTCAAGTGGTTCAATTTATTGATGAGAAACGTCTCAAAATTACAAAAGTACAAGCCGCAAAACGCAAAGTACAAGATATTAAATTATACGAAAAGGCGTTCGAAAATCTGGAACCGAGACATGAACCAACTTTCAACGCTCGACGCAACGGAGCTGAAAGTACAAGTCAACTATACACACGAATATAATAATATTTAAATAATTCATAATAAGAATAATAATAAATAATAAAAAGTTGTTAATTGAGCATAGTTAAAGGGTCATAAGTGAAAATTTCAAATCAATAATTCGCAACGAGATATTATTGATTCAACTTTGAATGGTAGCCAGCTAACGTTCCACCTACAACAGTATTAATCATATGCCTATAAAAGCAAGGCACGGAGTAATGAAGAAACTACACCTTTTTCTTTTCCTTTCTCATATCATATACGATATATATATATTATAATTTTAATTTTAATTTAAGTTTAATAATAATTGGGTTATTGTAAGAATGTTTTACGGGTTTTAAATCGAAACTCTGTCCAGGTAACGCTACACTATAAATAATCATTGTAAGTTATGTTCTTCCTTTTTAAATTAATGTCTCTTAACTAAGTTATTATTATGCTTATTTAAGCCGAAGTAATCGTGATGTTGGGCTAAATATTAAGGTTGGGTAACTGGGCTTTGGACCATAATTGGGGTTTGGAGAAAAAAGAACGACACTTGTGGAAATTCGACTATAGGCTATTAATGGGCTTTATATTTGTTTAACTGAATGATAGTTCGTTAATTTAATATAAAGATTTACAATTTGACGTATCTATAAATAACCACATACACTCGATCGGATACGATGGGCGGGATATTTATAAGTACTAATAATTGTTCATTTGACCGGACACGGGGATGGATTAATAGTCAATGGACTCATTAAAACAGGGGTGGATTACATACAAGGAAAATTGGTGTAATTGTTAACAAAGTATTAAATCCTTGTTATAGTTTAAGTCCTCAATTAGTTGGAATATTTGACTTCGGGTATAAGGGTAATTTGACGAGGATACTCGCACTTTATAATTATGGCCGATGGACTGTTATGGACAAAAACCAGATAGACGTATCGAATAATCCAGGACAAAGGACAATTAACCCATGGTAATAAATTAAAATCAAAACGTCAAACATCATGATTACGAAAGTTTAAATAAGCATAATTCTTTTATTTTATATCTCATCGTACTTTCATTTATCGTCATTTTATTTATCGTACTTTAAATTATCGCACTTTTATTTTTACGCTTTATTTATATTTTTAATTATTGCACTTTTATTTGTTGTCATTTACTTTACTCTTTAAAATAAGTTATATTTATATTTAATATTTTGCATTAGGTTTTAACTGTGATATAAGTCTCAAAATAAACAAACCGGTCATTAAACGGTAAATCCTCTCAAAGTTACCTATAATTACTATATGATAATGCTAAAAACGAACATATATTTCATAGCATTATCCCTCAAGAAAGACAAGCTTTTAGTTGCAATTGTTCTATTTACAAGTGATATTCGTTTAAATAATAAAAGGTGAAGACAAAAGACAGATTCGACGAATTGAAGACGCAAACAACCAAAAAGCTCAAAAGTACAAAATACAATCAATGAGGTTCCAATTATTGATAAGTACAAGATTCAAAACGAAAAGTACAAGATATTAAATTGTACGCAAGGACGTTCGAAAATCCGGAACTGGGACCAGAGTCAACTCTCAACGCTCGACGCAACGGACTAAAAATTACAAGTCAACTATGCACATAAATATAATATAATATTTAAATAATTCTTATAATTATTTAATATATTATATTTATTTATTAAAACGTCGACAAACAAGAAAACAAAGATTTTTAGCTGTCACCGACGACCATGCGATCGCATGGCCTGGAGGAAGAAATCCCATGCGATCGCATGGCCAACTTTTCCAGTTCACAGGCCTATAAAAATCGAGCTTTGGTGCACCATTTATCCATCCTTTCTTCTCTTCATCATACGTAAAGTATATATATATATATATTTTAATTTTAATTTTAATTTTAATTTCTAATAATAAGGGTATGTTACTGAATGTTGTAAGGGTGTAAGTCGAAATTTTGTCCGTGTAACACTACGCGATAATTAATCATTGTAAGTTATGTTCAACCTTTTTACATTAATGTCTCGTAGCTAAGTTATTATTATGCTTATTTAATCCGAAGTAATCATGATGTTGGACTAAAAATATTAAAATTGGGTAATTGGGCTTTGTACCATAATTGGGGTTTGGACAAAAGAACGACACTTGTGGAAATTAGACTATGGGCTATTAATGGGCTTTATATTTGTTTAACTAAATGATAGTTTGTTAATATTAATATAAAGATTTACAATTGGACATCCCTATAAATAACCATATACACTCGATCGGACACGATGGGCGGGGTATTTATATGTACGAATAATCGTTCATTTAACCGGACACGGGAATGAATTAATAGCCACTAGAATTATTAAAACAGGGGTGAAATTATGTACAAGGACACTTGGCATAATTGATAACAAAGTATTAAAACCTTGGGTTACACTCAGTCGACATCCTGGTGTAATTATTAAACAAAGTATTAGAATCTTGTTATAGTTTAAGTCCCCAATTAGTTGGAATATTTGACTTCGGGTATAAGGATAATTTGACGAGGACACTCGCACTTTATATTTATGACTGATGGACTGTTATGGACAAAAACCAGACGGACATATTAAATAATCCAGGAAAAGGACAATTAACCCATGGGCATAAAACTAAAATCAACACGTCAAACATAATGATTACGGAAGTTTAAATAAGTATAATTCTTTTATTTCATATTTAATTTCCTTTATTTTATATTTAATTGCACTTCTAATTATAGCACTTTTATTTATTGTTATTGTATTTAATTGCACTTTTAATTATCGTACTTTTTAATTATCGCAAGTTTATTTTATCGCACTTTTATTTATCGCAATTTCATTATCGTTATTTACTTTACGCTTTAAATTAAGTCTTTTATTTATTTAATATTTTACATTTTGTTTTAACTGCGACTAAAGTTTTAAAATCGACAAACCGGTCATTAAACGGTAAAAATCCCCCTTTATAATAATAATATTACTTATATATATATATATTTGTATTTTTATAAATTAAACTAATATAGCGTTAAGCTTTGATTAAAAGATTTTCCCTGTGGAACGAACCGGACTTACTAAAAACTACACTACTGTACGATTAGGTACACTGCCTATAAGTGTTGTAGCAAGGTTTAAGTATATCCATTCTCTAAATAAATAAATATCTTGTGTAAAATTGTATCGTATTTAATAGTATTTCCTTGTAAAATTTAATAGTATTTTATACCCCTTAGCTTTAACTATCAAGTATTTTTGGCGCCGCTGCCGGGGAACTTAAAAATTTAGCTTAAAAGCCGGAAGCGCAACGCTATATAAAAAAAAGATTTTTATTTTTAGTTTACTTTTATAAAAATACGTTTTTGTAAAAATACGTTTTAAAAATTCAAAAATATAAAAAGAAAAAGAAAAATTTATATATTTTTAAGAGTTTGTTAAATATATAAGTTTTATAAAGTTTCTTTATTTTTATTTTTAGTATTTAAAAATATAAATTTTATTTAAATATTGTTTTTTTTATAAAACATCAAAACAGCAAAACAGAAAAAAAAAATATATATATATATAAGTATACGGGCTACACTGTAGCGGCCCAACCCATCTGGCCCGATTTTCTACGTCATGCGATCGCATGAATATATAGCATACACTCCATGCGATCGCATGGAGTGATTTGACTCGTCTGAAACATAAGCTGTACGAAATTAGGGTTTATAATAATAATTATTATTAATTAATAACCCTAATTAGGTTATAATTATTTTATTATTTAGTTTAGTTTATTTATAATTTGTATTTTAAGTCTAAATTAGTCTTAATAATTTATAAAATTAATAGTTTTATAAAATAAATAATATAAAAATAATATTTTTATAAAAATTGTAATTTTTATAACTTTTTATATATTTTTATATTTTGTCCCTTTTTAATAGTTTTAGCGTAACTTTTGTATTTTTCGCTCGTATTTAGTTTTAATTCATAGTTTTTGCATTAGTTATTTTTACTTCTAGATTTTTAGGCCTTGCCGTAAAATCTCTTAAGTGCTTTTTCTTTAGACTAAGATTTAGGTGCTTTAGAATTTTGCGACGCCTTTTTAAGTTTTAGTTTCTTTTTAAGCTATTGCCATTTGGGATATAGTTTTACTTGTAAGCTTTAATATTTTTAGAAGCAACTTTTAATTTTTAGTTTTTAGTGTCTTTTTAAGTTTCAACGCGCTACTTTCTTATTTTTATTTTTCGACGCCTTTTACCTATGTATCAATTATCATTCCAATTAGTAATCTCAATTTGAGATTATAATTTTAAGTTAGTGATAGTAATAAGGTTGGGTTAGTCGAGTGTTTTTAAGTTCTATAAGTCATTTCTTTTTATTTCTTATTTTCCGACGCCTTTTATTTTTCAACCCTTTTCTTTTTCTTTTTCGACGCGCTCTTTTTCTTTCTTATTTCTCGCTATTCTAGTTTTTAGGACATAGATTTTTATTCTACTTCATATCTAAATTTCTTAAAATTACGAAAATTTATTTTAAGTGGTTAAATTGATAGACATCAAAATTTTCTGGTTCGTAGTAATAGTTGGATTTGTACGTGGACCGGGTTATTGGAGCCAAACAGTCCTCAATTATATTGAGACCAAACGAATCCTGCCCCTCTGCTGCATCTTTTGGCTATTCGAAACGTGGGCAAAATCAGAAAAGTCTATTGATTGGATAACTTATATAATTTTTCTTTCCTTTTAAAAACTAATAGGATATTCAGTAAATGCACCGAGCAAGACGTTCACCACCTGTAACTAGATCAAGACATTTAGCAAATATTACCGAGGTTGATAATCCATTTTTTGAACCCGACCTCATAATTGAGAATCCGGAGAATATTCAGGGACGATTCATAGATCCTGAACCATTAAATTTTCCTCCGGAACCACCAATCATTCAAACAGAGATTGTTGAGGAACGAACCATTAAATCAGAATCCTCTAGTGATTCCGATTCATCAAATTCAATTATGGAGAATCTGGAACCTTTAAGTATGGAAGACCAAATGAGAGCTAAACGCACTGGCCAAGGTCACGCAATTACTCATCCTGACATTAATGCGCCAGATTATGAAATCAAAGGACAAATTCTACACATGGTGACTAATCAATGCCAATTTAGTGGTGCGCCGAAGGAAGATCCAAATGAACATCTTCGTACCTTTAATAGGATCTGCACACTATTTAAAATCCGAGAAGTAGAAGATGATCAAATATATCTCATGTTATTTCCCTGGACTTTAAAGGGAGAAGCCAAAGATTGGTTGGAATCGTTACCTGAAGGGGCGATTGATACATGGGACGTTTTAGTTGAAAAATTTCTTAAACAATTCTTTCCGGCATCTAAAGCCGTAAGACTTCAAGGAGAAATTGTTACGTTCACACAGAAACCGAATGAAACTCTATATGAGGCATGGACAAGATTTGGAAAGTTATTAAGAGGATGTCCGCAACATGGTTTAGACACCTGTCAAATAGTACAAATATTCTACCAAGGATGCGACATCACTACAAGAAAAGACATCGATATAGCAGCTGGTGGTTCCATTATGAAGAAAACTGAAGCTGATGCTTATAAAATTATTGATAACACTGCTTCCCACTCACATGAGTGGCACCAAGAAAAAGATATCGTTAGATCATCTAAAGCAGCTAGAGCCGATTCTAGCCATGACTTAGATTCCATTTCCGCAAAGATAGATGCTGTCGAGAGACGAATGGAAAAGATGACTAAAGATATCCACTCAATATGAATTAGTTGTGAGCAGTGTGGAGGACCACATTTGACAAAAGATTGTCTCAGTATTGAACTAACAATGGAACAAAGAGAGAATGTTTCATATCTAAACCAAAGGCCTGGAAATAATTATCAGAATAATTATCAACCGCCAAGACCTATTTACAATCAAAATCAGAACTATAACCGAAATATTCCATACAACAACCAACAAGGTCGTAGCAATCAACAAGTATCCAATAATACTTACAACCAGCAAAGACCTAATTTTCAAAACAAACCACCACAAACCGATGATAAAAAGCCGAATTTAGAAGATATGATGATAAAGCTAGTTGAAACTCAAACGCAGTTTTTCACATCTCAGAAACAAACCAATGAACAAAATGCTCAAGCATTTAGAAATCAACAAGCTTCTATTCAAAATCTAGAACAAGAAGTAAGTAACCTAGCAAGGTTAATAGGTGAAAGAAAACCGGGAAGTTTTCCTAGTGATACAAATGCTAACCCCCAGAATGAAACAGCTAAAGCCATTACCACAAGAAGTGGTACAATACTTAAACCACCTGAAATACCTGTAACTTCTGATGAAGCTATTCCTACTCCACAAGAACCACAACCTGAACAAGATAAGGAAAAAGAACCGGTAGTTGAAAAGGTTAATGAAGATAACACAGCTAAGGATAAACCTTATGTTAAACCATACCAACCACCACTTCCTTACCCGAGTAAAATGAAGAAAGAGAAACTTGAAGCCGAGCAATCCAAATTCTTGGATATGTTTAAACAGATAAATGTCAATCTTCCTTTCATTGATGTAATTTCAGGAATGCCTAGATATGCTAAATTTCTGAAAGATCTAATATCAAATAGAAAGAAAATGGAAGAACTCTCGGCTGTTACTATGAATGCTAATTGTTCAGCAGTGCTGTTGAATAAGATACCAGAAAAACTATCTGATCCAGGAAGTTTCACAATTCCATGTTTTCTGGGTAGTCTTAGTTCAATAGAAGCATTGGCAGACTTAGGTGCTAGCATAAATTTAATGCCGTTTTCACTATACACTAAACTAGACCTTGGAGAATTGAAACCAACAAGAATAAGCATACAGCTAGCCGATCGATCAATAAAATATCCTAGAGGGATAATGGAGAACATGCTAGTTAAAGTTGGTACTTTAGTATTTCCAGTAGATTTTGTTGTTCTGGACATGGAAGAAGATTCTCAAGTTCCTCTCATATTAGGAAGACCATTCTTAAACACGGCTAAAGCAATGATAGACGTGTTCGGTAAGAAACTGACCCTAAGTATAGAGGACGAGAGTGTTACCTTTTCAGTTGATAGAGCAATGCAACAACCGCAATCTGCAGATGATACATGTTATTATATTCAAACTATAGATTCACATGCAGAATTATTAGAAGAATTTCCAGAATTACAAGGAACAGGAGAATGTTCTTTAGGAGAAGGAACTGAACCAATTGATGAAGTTGAAATGTTAGCTACACTTATAGCTAATGGATATGAACCAACAACAGAAGAAATTCAAATGCTAAAAGAAGAAGACAGATATCGATACAAATCATCGATAGAAGAACCTCCTAAATTAGAGTTAAAGCCACTTCCAAACCATTTGGAATACGCTTATTTACATGGTGAATCTGAATTACTTGTAATAATATCATCTTCTCTTACTGAAAATGAGAAATCACAACTCATTTCTGTGTTAAAAGCTCATAAACCAGCCATTGCATGGAAGATTCATGATATTAAAGGAATAAGTCCTTCGTATTGCACACATAAAATCCTTATGGAAGAAGGTCATAAAACGTATGTGCAATGCCAATGAAGACTAAATCCGAATATGCAAGATGTAGTTAAAAAAGAAATTATTAAACTGCTAGACGCAGGTCTAATTTATCCAATTTCTGATAGTCCATGGGTAAGCCCAGTTCAATGCGTGCCTAAGAAGGGTGGCATGACTGTCATTACAAATGAAAAAAATGAGCTTATTCCTACTAGGACTGTAACAGGATGGCGTGTATGTATTGATTATAGAAAATTAAATGACGCCACCAGAAAAGATCACTTTCCCTTACCTTTCATTGATCAAATGTTGGAAAGATTAGCCGGAAATAGTTATTATTGTTTTCTTGATGGATTTTCCGGATACTTTCAAATTCCAATAGCACCCGAAGATCAAGAGAAAACCACGTTCACGTGCCCTTATGGTACTTTTGCTTACAAACGCATGCCATTTGGACTTTGCAACGCCCCTGCAACCTTTCAAAGGTGCATGATGGCGATTTTTCACGACATGATAGAAGAATGCATGGAAGTTTTCATGGATGACTTTTCAGTCTTCGGTGATACATTTGAATCATGTCTAGTTAATCTGGAACGAATGCTTATTAGATGCGAACAATCAAATCTAGTACTTAATTGGGAGAAATGCCATTTCATGGTTAAAGAAGGCATCGTTCTTGGACATAAAATTTCAAAAGAAGGAATTGAAGTAGATAGAGCTAAAGTAGATGTAATTGCTAAACTTCCACATCCCACCAATGTTAGAGGAGTTAGGAGTTTTCTAGGGCATGCAGGTTTTTACCGACGTTTCATAAAAGATTTTTCTAAAATTGCCACTCCTATGAATAAACTCCTAGAAAAGGATGCTCCATTCATCTTTTCAGATGAATGTATCAAATCTTTTAATATTCTTAAAGAGAAACTCACTAATGCGCCGATCATGATAACACCAAATTGGAATCTACCGTTTGAACTAATGTGCGATGCAAGTGATTTTGCAATGGGAGCCGTTTTAGGACAAAGGATTGAAAAACGATTTCAACCTATATATTATGCTAGTAAGACGTTACAAGGAGCACAAACGAACTATACAACTACTGAAAAAGAACTCCTTGCTATTGTCTTTGCTTTTGACAAATTTCGTTCATATCTCGTTCTAGCAAAAACGGTGGTCTATACCGACCATTCTGCTCTTAGATACCTATTTTCGAAACAAGATGCCAAACCAAGATTAATCCGTTGGATCTTACTCTTACAAGAATTCGATATTGAAATCCGAGATAAAAGAGGAGCAGAAAATCTCGCCGCTGATTATCTTTCTCGTCTTGAAAATCCTGAATTAGAAGTTCTAAATGAATCGGCCATACAAGACAACTTTCCTGATGAATATCTATTGAAGATAGATTATAATGAAATACTATGGTTTGCAGACTATGCAAACTACTTAGTATGTGGATTCCTTGAAAAAGGATTATCGTACCAAAAACGAAAGAAATTCTTCAGTGATATAAAACACTATTTCTGGGAAGATCCACATCTATTTAAAAGTTGTCCAGATGGAATAATACGCCGATGTGTATTCGGAGATGAAGCTAGTAAAATTTTAAACCATTGTTACACAGGACCAACAGGAGGGCATTATGGGCCTCAACTAACAGCAAGAAAAGTTTATGAAGCTGGATTCTATTGGCCTACAATTTATAAAGACGCACACCTTCTTTGCAAATCCTGTGATGCTTGTCAAAAGGCCGGAAAAATAAGTCAACGTGATGAAATGCCACAAAATGTCATCCAAGTATGTGAAGTATTTGACATTTGGGGTATTGACTTTATGGGTCCATTTCCAAAATCTCATAATAATCTCTATATTCTCGTAGCCATTGATTATGTATCTAAATGGGCGGAAGCACAAGCTCTCCCAACTAACGATGCACGAGTTGTAGTCAACTTTTTAAAACGTCTTTTTGCAAGGTTTGGAACACCGAAAGCTTTAATAAGTGATCGGGGTACTCATTTCTGTAATAATCAACTTGAGAAAGTTCTCAAAAGATATGGAGTAACTCATAAAATCTCCACCGCATATCATCCACAAACAAGTGGACAAGTTGAAAATACCAACCGAGCTTTAAAACGTATTCTAGAGAAAACCGTAGGATCAAATCCAAAGGAATGGTCCATTAAATTGGAGGATGCACTCTGGGCTTTTAGAACAGCCTACAAAACTCCAATTGGAACCACAAATTTTAAACTCGTCTACGGAAAAGCATGTCATCTTCCAGTAGAAATTGAACACAAAGCATTTTGGGCTTTGAAGACATGTAATATTGATTTACATGAAGCTGGACGTCTACGATTAAGTCAACTAAACGAATTAGAAGAATTAAGACATGAAGCATACGAAAATTCGTTAATCTATAAAGAAAGAACGAAGAAATGGCATGATAAAAGAATCAGAAGTTCAAAAGAATTTAAAGAAGGAGACAGAGTTCTTCTTTTCAATTCACGATTCAAGCTATTTCCTGGAAAATTGAAATCAAGATGGTCTGGACCATTCATAGTCAAAAGAGTTTTCCCATACGGAACAGTAGAATTAATAAATTCAAATGGAATTGAATTTAAAGTTAATGGTCACAGAGTTAAACATTACATAGATAGTCCGATGGAAGTCGACAACGAAGTTAATCACAATTTCGATACCACAGCTAACTAAGTGTGAGGAGAATCAAGTCTTTTAAGGATTTTATGTATTTCTGTTAGAGTTAGATTGTCTGTTTTCGTGTAGTTCTCGAAAATGGAACCCGAATGGTCTTTCCCTAGCAGACCCTAAAGAACTAGTCTTCTCCTCCCATTCTGAATTTTTATTTTTTTTAGGAAATGAAGACTGCCTGTGAACTAAACCATGGTCTAATGCTACACGCTTTGATCACTAAACGTAATAATGACACACTTCCGAGTGAAATAGTATCAGTAATCAGAGAAAGATTGGACGGAGTAAGAAAAGAATCCAGATGCGAAGATAATAAGTTACAATTTGGTAAAGGAAAATCAAAATCCGCAGCGAAAAGAAGAGCACGACACCTTGAAAGATGTCACAAATGCGGAAAATGGTCACATGGAGGTAAATGTTCAAATAATCAAACCTATTCAAATACCGAATTTGTTACTTTATGCAGAGACAGACCGTTCATATGTTTATAAGAAAAAACACTGAATGCTCGAGGTTACGCCTATGTAGCTATGGAAAACCAATTAAACCGACTATCTTATGAATGGGATAGATCATATAACTAAGAATACTATCTCACAGGTAAGTCTGTACAGTTTTTATTTTATTATTTTTATTTTTAACCTTTTGATAATAAACGCTAAATTGTTCGCTATAAAGTATTAAATTGGTATTGAATAAAATTAGGTTTGGCGACCGAAATTATTGATATCATACAAAAATTTATTACATCACTGCGAAATTTAACGTTTATTCTTAAGGTATAAATATCTTTAATCAATCAACCCAAAATATTTCAAAAATTCGTCATGAGTTAAATTAGGTCATGGAACCGAAATTACTTTACCGAAAAGAGGGGCGTATATTTTTGATAATATTTGATTGATTAAAGTGGGATAAAAGCCAAAAAGATTTTTAATTTTATTTTTACCATGTTTTTAAAATTAATATATAAATCTTAAATTAATATTGTAAACTTTTTAAATTAATATATTTAAAATTGTAAATATTTGAAAAATTAATCTTTTTAATATAATTTTGTATGTATAAAAACAAAAATATAATATAAGTTTGGTGTGAATTTATAATATGAATTTTTATTTAAGTTTGGTGTGAATTTTTAATTTTATGCATATTTTAAATTTAAGTTGTGTGAATTTTAAAACAAAAATTTACTTTATTTCGCTAAGTTAAAAATATGATTTTTAAAATTCGTCGTGAGTTGAAGACTAGGTCTTTGAACCGAAATTGCTTTACCCGAGGGAGGGACGAGAACTTTTATTATCATTATTTTTAATCTTATTGAATTAAAGTATGCCAAAAACATTAAAAAAACCCAAAAATCTTTACTTTTAAAACCGCGCTTTGAATTGACAAATTTTAAAATTTTGTCGAGGGACAGACTAGGACATCGATCCGAAACACCCTCGCTCCTAAAGGAAAACAAAATTTTTAGAATTTAATTAATTATATGTTTTATAAAGTATAAGGTTGTTTAAAAAAAAACTGAAATCACTGTAGCCGGGCACCCATGCGATCGCATGGGATTCTCCCTATACCTCCATGCGATCGCATGGAGGCAAAAACAGCCAGCGAGCTGTGTTCTTTACCACTTCACACACACAAACACGAAAAATACCTCAAATCTTCACCAAATTTCATCATTTTTCCACCGTAATTCGTCATTTTTCTTGCTCTAATCATGCCTAGATTCTCATTCTTCAGCAAGATGGTAAAAATTACACCCCTAAACTCTATAAATTCCTAGTTTTTGTGATAATTACCAATTTTTTTACCTAATGCAATTTTGTTAATTTCTAGTGTAATTAGTGTTAAATTGTTAGTATTTTATGCATGTATAACCTAGATTGATGCTATTTAACATGATTTAAAGCCAAAAACTTCAAAATTTTTAGAAATCTAGGGTTTGTGTTCTTGAGCAATTTGGGGCTTTTTGATATAAACAGGTTATGGCCGATTTTTGTCATGAATTATTGCTAAATTGAGTAGTGTAACATGTTTAGATAGTTAAATGATCCAAACATTGATCCTAAACATGATTTTTAGAGATTAAAGTAGACTTTTTAAGTCCAAAATTCATGAACCTGATTAATTTGATATATTTGCCATTTGAGACTTGTTTAATTATTAGTAATGACTATTTTGACATGTTATTTGAGTTAAATGCTTATGAATTTTGTATACATTTTCATATGTGCTTATTTGAAAAGTGTAGAATTGTGAAAAATTGTGAAAATGTGTATAAGTTTAATTTTGATTTAACATGTTATAGTGATTGTTTTAAGTTGTTATTTTGCTAACACTAATGCATATTTGGATGCACAAATTTTGTGTTTAATGTGTTTTGCAGAAAGCCGATACTGGAGGTTCAGGAGCATCATCATCTAGACGACCAGCACCAGAACCAGAACCAGAAATGCAACATGAACAAGAACCACAACAACAGCCTGATCAGCACATACCTTATTATGATCCGGTACAGTTTGTTGATGAATTCATAGTATTCCCAATGACGCCGCCAGTAGAATTCCCAACGATTCCTGAGCACACTCTGCATCCTAATCTGAGATTTGATTGGAGATGGAGAGATTACGAGACATATCAAAGGAACAAATTCAAATTGGTAACAAAAAATGTAGAGGTGCCAAGGGTAATCGATTGGGCCCCTTTGGAAACGGTCCATCTAGCTGACCGTGTTAGACAGCTTTTAGTTCAAAGGTATGGCAGTTCTTCTTTTACAGATTGGGAACGTCTTTTCACCATTCGTAGACCTGTATATAAGGAATGGTGTGTTGAGTTGATGAGTACTGTATCACTTGATACAAATATAGTTAGAATAGATGATAGAAGATTTCTTAGGTTTATCTTTGGTGGTAGGATGCACAGAATGTCCATGCTGGACATGGCCAGGGCCTTACAGATATATACTCCTGGTGAGTTGCTATTACCCGATTGTACAAATTTGATTCATTATGGTGAAAGGGTAGATAGTAACTTTGACGCTGACGCCATTTGGAGGCGTATGTCACATTTTGATCTTTTTACACGAGCAGGAGGACACTCCTATACAAATATTGACAGAGCCGAGCTTCGTATTATTCATAGATTTTTGGCTAACTCGATTACACAGAGAGGTCATAATAAAGAAAAAATTACCTTACATGATTTATTCTACCTAAAGTGTATTCGGGATCCTAGAAGCTTTGTCAATATCCCTTACTGTGTTGCTTTTTATTTATCTAAAATGGTAGAGGGAATGCAGGACGGGAGTATAATAGGAGGAGGTATTTTTGTTACTCTCATTGGAGAGTATTTAGGTATTGATAGGAACCAAGGGGGTCCATTACAGCTTTGTAGAGAACAGGTTGAGCCCTTGGGATTGAAAGTTTATGTGGGTGCTAAGGTATTGAAAAGTAGACGTAACCAGGCAGTACCCTATGAGGGATCTCATTCTCAGGTAGAGAGAGGCTCAGACGAGGAAATGGAGGAGGCGGAAGACATTAGGGATGTCTTTCGAGATGCTATTCTTGACGTCCACGTTCGTATAGATGAGGAAGCAATGACGAACGCGGCCAGACATAGTATGTATGAGCAGTGGAACTCCGAGCGAGTATACGAGGATTATAGGCGACGCCAACACGATAGCTGGTTAGTTCATCAGCACCAAATCATGAGCCAGCTATCATATCAGGTACCAAATAACTATGTACCTACTCGACCTGCTCATTTTTCGCCACACAGCCCCGATATCCGACCACCCTTTAACCGGTATGACTATAACCAAGCCTATCAAAACACCTATAACCAACAATGGAACCCACCTGATGAGATGAACTGGAACCCATATCCAGACTGATTTAGTTCCATTTGGTTATTTATATGATTTTTATGTTTTTATCTTTTTACTTATTCATGTTTAAACTTATGTTATTGAATATACTTATGTAATCTTTATCATTTTTATTATTATTGTGTACTAATATTTTACATTTAGGATTTGAAAGTGGGATATTAAGTCCCATTTCAAATTGCCATGCATGTTTATATTTGTATATATGTATATGGTAAATTGTACAAAACAGGGTAAAACAGCGAATTTTCAAAGACTGGCATTAAGTTCAGCAAAAGCTACTAATTTTGACGACAAGATAAATGTGATGTAACAACAGACGGAATGGACAAATGATATGTACCATTTATCATTCAACAAACAAACGCCAATATGTTTGGAAACTTTGGTAAAATTTAATCATTTCTACGCTAATCACCCTCAATAATTTAAATTGTTACTGATTTCTTGCAAATGAGGGCATTGCAAGATCTTAAGTGTGGGAAGGGGTTAAATTCTTTCGGATTTTAAAATTTTTACTTTATACACTTGGTTACCATTAGAAATACTAGTAAAGTAGTAGTTGTATTAGAATCTAGTGCTCTCTGATAATAAAGAACAGCCCTAGTCTTATATACTGACTACCCAATTCTAGTAAAAATTTTCAAAATTTTCAATTAAATGAACTCAAAATCATGTTTATACATATTTATGAACGATAAAACTAGGTGTTAACACCGAAATTATTGTTACCTCGGAAAGGACATAAATTGAGAAACAAACCAAAATGTTAAAATTCATTTAAAATGGAATAGAGGACAATAAAAAGGAAAATAAAAGCCAAGTGTGGGAAATTTTCACCGAGTTATTCAAAATACATATCACATATTTCTGTAACAAATAACTGAAAATACTTTTGCTCTGGACTAAACTAAACTGTTTTACCCGATGAAAGAAAAGAAGAGATGGATCTACACGATGAATCAATTCCATCATTAAAATGAAGTAAAGTCTTCCGAAAAAGAAACGCGCTTCTTGATTTAGGTCATGAAGTTGTCGTCCAGACCAGCTGTAGGTTGATGAAAAATATAGAAAAGTCATCTCTAAAATCAACATTAAATCCACGGACCTCAGCATAAAATAGGGTCGCCAAGTGGTCAGATTTATCCTAACCATGAGAAGGATTTATCTCGTAAAATGGAGGAGCAGCGTGCAAATTAGCTGGATAAGACTAATGAATCAGATCCCCAGAAAGGATAATCCCCTTAAAGATTAAAAATCAGCTTTTAAGACTGATATTACTCAATCCTAGAGATTGACCTTAAAGATTGAGAATTACAAACTCATGGAATTCAATGATATCTAAACTCGAGCTTGAACGAGAAAATATTTTGATCAAATTATAAACCGATTTGTTTTCTGAAAACCCATTTTCAATGCGTTCATTACCATTGAACGTAAAATCCTAGGAATTCACCTGGAATTCATTAGGTCACCTGAACCAAATCGGGTGTCAACCGTAAGAACGGTGGTTGCATAGCATGGTCAAAGACAGGACCTTGTGCCAGACCGAAAAATCATAAGGGTGAGCTTTACTATTGCTCCTACAAAGGATAGTAATTGCGTTCGACACGTTATAGACCATAATTAAAAGCATGTCAGGGGACATTGCCTTAACAATTGCTTGTTCAACGCTTTCCTTTATAACCGGACGGTAGTTTACCGAAAGGTAATATACGGAGCAAGTATACTGGATGTGTTGCTTTCCTAATACAAGGTTAGCAAGTGGGAGACACAAAACCACAAGTTTTGAGCTAAAATTTTCAAATCTGAAACCCACCAAGCCCACAAAAATATTTTGCAAACACCGGTGAAGGGTTATTCCGGAAAACTTATCTAGGGTAAAAACTAGATTTAATTTTCAAAAGATCAAATGTTCTCATAAAGATCCAATTTCCTTAATGGATCTAAATTTTATAGTCATGTGGGACTGTAAACCACATCGTTACTACCATTGTTTATACCGCCTTAAAGAAATCACTGATGTATAAAGTGTGAAGAATAAAGAAGTGATTCTAGTATTTCAAGACTATATTGCTTGAGGACAAGCAACGCTCAAGTGTGGGAATATTTGATAATGCTAAAAACGAACATATATTTCATAGCATTATCCCTCAAGAAAGACAAGCTTTTAGTTGCAATTGTTCTATTTACAAGTGATATTCGTTTAAATAATAAAATGTGAAGACAAAAGATAGATTCGACGAATTGAAGACGCAAACGACCAAAAAGCTCAAAAGTACAAAATACAATCAACGAGGTTCCAATTATTGATAAGAAACGTCTCAAAATTACAAGAGTACAAGATTCAAAACGAAAAGTACAAGATATTAAATTGTACGCAAGGACGTTCGAAAATCCGGAACCGGGACCAGAGTCAACTCTCAACGCTCGACGCAACGGACTAAAAATTACAAGTCAACTATGCATATAAATATAATATAATATTTAAATAATTCTTATAATTATTTAATTTATTATATTTATTTATTAAAACGTCGACAAACAAGAAAACAAGGATTTTAGCTGTCACCGACGGCCATGCGATCGCATGGCCTGGAGGAATAAATCCCATGCGATCGCATGGCCAACTTTTCCAGTTCACAGGCCTATAAAAATCGAGCTTTGGTGCACCATTTATCCATCCTTTCTTCTCTTCATCATACGTAAAGTATATATATATATATATATATATATTTTAATTTTAATTTTAATTTTAATTTCTAATAATAAGGGTATGTTAGCGAATGTTGTAAGGGTGTAAGTCGAAATTCTGTCTGTGTAACACTACGCGATAATTAATCATTGTAAGTTATGTTCAACCTTTTTACATTAATGTCTCGTAGCTAAGTTATTATTATGCTTATTTAATCCGAAGTAATCATGATGTTGGACTAAAAATATTAAAATTGGGTAATTGGGCTTTGTACCATAATTGGGGTTTGGACAAAAGAACGACACTTGTGGAAATTAGACTATGGGCTATTAATGGGCTTTATATTTGTTTAACTAAATGATAGTTTGTTAATGTTAATATAAAGATTTACAATTGGACGTCCCTATAAATAACCATATACACTCGAACGGACACGATGGGCGGGGTATTTATATGTACGAATAATAGTTCATTTAACCGGACACGGGAATGAATTAATAGCCACTAGAATTATTAAAACAGGGGTGAAATTATGTACAAGGACACTTGGCATAATTGATAACAAAGTATTAAAATCTTGGGTTACACTCAGTCGACATCCTGGTGTAATTATTAAACAAAGTATTAGAATCTTGTTATAGTTTAAGTCCCCAATTAGTTGGAATATTTGACTTCGGGTATAAGGATAATTTGACGAGGACACTCGCACTTTATATTTATGACTGATGGACTGTTATGGACAAAAACCAGACGGACATATTAAATAATCCAGGACAAAGGACAATTAATCCATGGGCATAAAACTAAAATCAACACGTCAAACATCATGATTACGGAAGTTTAAATAAGCATAATTCTTTTATTTCATATTTAATTTCCTTTATTTTATATTTAATTGCACTTCTAATTATAGCACTTTTATTTATTGTTCTTGTATTTAATTGCACTTTTAATTATCGTACTTTTTAATTATCGCAAGTTTATTTTATCGCACTTTTATTTATCGCAATTTCATTATCGTTATTTACTTTACGCATTAAATTAAGTCTTTTATTTATTTAATATTTTACATTTTGTTTTAACTGCGACTAAAGTTTTAAAATCGACAAACCGGTCATTAAACGGTAAAAATCCCCCTTTATAATAATAATATTACTTATATATATATTTGTATTTTTATAAATTAAACTAATATAGCGTTAAGCTTTCATTAAAAGATTTTCCCTGTGGAACGAACCGGACTTACTAAAAACTACACTACTGTACGATTAGGTACACTGCCTATAAGTGTTGTAGCAAGGTTTAAGTATATCCATTCTCTAAATAAATAAATATCTTGTGTAAAATTGTATCGTATTTAATAGTATTTCCTTGTAAAATTTAATAGTATTTTATACCCCTTAGCTTTAACTATCACTATATATTACTAAATCTAGTTTAACTACTTAATTAACTAATTTGACCTAGTAAGACACCCAATAATAGTGTCCACGGATCGACCTCCCGGACTTTACCTTAGCTATATTATTACACGATAGGTATACTTGCCTTTTGTGTTTTAGTTTAATTTAGGTGATTTCCTGTAGTAAATAAATATAAAACTGAGAGCCGTTTCATACACACCCTCTAGAACACATCAAATTTTTGGCGCCGCTGCCGGGGACACTTTTTGTGTCTTCACGGGGTATTTAAGTTTTTTTTTTTTTTAGTTTTTGACTGATTAAAGATATATTAATTTAAATATAATAATTTAATAAATATAATAATATAATAATATTGAAATAAAATATAATAATATAATAATAATTTTGAATCAAATTTGAATGGTAAAGTTTTAAAAAGTCATATTTATTAAATAATTCAGGGGTATATTATGTAAGTTATAATTAATAATTTCTATCATGTCACTTTCATGTGAATAGTAAATTAATTAATTTCGTTTCATTTACTATTCAATGAATAATAAATGAATAAAAAAACAATTAAATAGTTTTTGCTTTTCTACTTTTTTTTAAGTTAAAAAAATTTAAAAAAATAAAATAAAAAAAAATTTAAAAAAATAATAATAAAAAAAATCTCATTTTTTTTAAAATAAAAATAAAATAAAAAAATTTTAAAAAAAATTCTTAAAAAATTATTTTTTTTAAATATTTTTTAAAAAAAAATTAAAACGTAAAAAAATAAAATAAAAAAATAATTTAAAAAAATAAAAAAAATTATTAAGTTAAAAAAAAAATTTTAAGTTTTATTACCTTTAGATTTGTAGACTCTAGTCACAACTTTTAATATTAAGTTTAGTTTTGCCATAGTTATTTTTATACTTTTAGATTTTTAGGCTTTGCCGTAAAATCCCTTAAGTGCTTTTTCTTTAGACTAAGATTTAGGTGCCTTAAAATTTTGCGACGCCGTATTAAAATTTTAGTATCCTTTTAAGTAATTCCCGATTTTCATTTAGAATCCCTTTTTAATTTTCGACGCCCTACAATTTTCTTATTTTTCGACCTTTTATTTTTCGACATTTTTCGACGCAATTTTTTTCTTTCTTATTTCTCGACGCTCTAGTGTTTAGGACATAGAATTTTCTATTTCTTCTCTAAAATTTCAAACGAAAAATTATTTTAAGCGATTAAATTGAAAGACATCCAAATTTTCTGGTTCGTAGTAATAGTTGGATTTGTTAGTGGCGAGTTGTGGGCTTCCGATTTAAAGGGTCCTGGCTACCTGCTGCATCTATTGGCTATTTGAAACGTGGGCAAAATCAGAAAAGTCTATTAATTTGATAACTTATATAATTTTTATATTTATAACTAATAGGATATTCAGTGAATACACCGAGCAAAACGTTCACCACCTTTCATACGTTCACCTCCTGTAACCAGATCAAGACATCTAGCCAATATTGTTGCCGTTGATTTTTCTTTAGAATCATCATCTAGTCGAACAAGTTCTCCAACTCAAATTTTCGATAATCCATTTTTTGTACCCGACTTCACAATTGAGAACCCGGAGGATATTCAGGGACAATTCCAAGATCCAGAACCACTAATAATTCCTCCTGAACCACAAACCGTTAAATCAGAATCTTCTAGTGATTCAGATTCAACAAATTCAAAAATGGAAATAACAGAACCTCAAAGCATGGAAGACCGAATGAGAGCCATACGCACGGGCCAAGGTCACGCCATTAATCAGCCAGATGTTAGAGCATCAGATTTTGAAATAAAAGGACAAATCCTACACATGATCACCAATCAGTGCCAATTTGGTGGTACAACAAAAGAAGATCCAAACGAACATCTTCGAACTTTTAATAGGATTTGTAATCTATTTAAAATCCGAGAAGTTGAGGATGAAACTATTTATCTTATGTTGTTTCCCTATACTTTAAAGGGAGAAGCCAAAGATTGGTTAGAATCGTTACCTGAAGGAACGATTGACACATGGGATGTTTTAGTTGAGAAATTTCTTTAAAGATTCTTTCCGGCATCTAAAGCCGTGAGACTTCAAGGAGAAATTGCCACGTTCGTACAAAAGCCAAATGAAACGTTATATGAAGCATGGACAAGATTCGAAAGGATGTTGAGAGGATGTCCTCAACACGGTTTAGATACTTTTCAAATAGTGCAAATTTTCTATAAAGGCGTCGACATCGCCACACGAAAAGACATCGACACAGCAGCTGGTGGTTCCATTATGAAGAAAACTGCAACCGAAGCTCACAAGATAATTGATAACACAGCATCCCACTCTCATGAGTGGCATCAGAAAAAAGATATTTGTCATTCATCTAAAGCGGCTAGAGCCGATTCTAGCCATACGAATCAGTTGTGAGCAATGCGGTGGACCACACTTAACGAAAGATTGTAATGTTGAACAAACGATGGAACAACGTGAGAATGTTTCCTACATGAACCAAAGGCCGGGAAATAATTATCAGAATAATTATCAACCGCCAAGGCTAAACTTTAATTGAAATCAAAACATTCTTTACAATCCAAATGGACCCAACAATAACTCGTACAACCAACAAGGTCCGAATAACCAACCAACTCAAAACAACACTTTCAATCAACAAAGACCTAGCTTATATAAACCACCACAACAAACTGAAGAGAAAAAGTCAAATCTGGAAGAAATGGAACAAAAGCTAGTTGAATCTCAAACACAATTTATTGCAACTCAAGCCCAAACGAATGAGAGGTTTGATCAGTCATTTAGAACTCAACAAGCTTCCATTTTGAATCTAGAAAAACATGTAGGTACTCTTGCTAGCATGATGAGTGAGAGGGAACAAGGAAAGCTACCGAGTAATAATGAAGTAAATCCTCGGAATGAAAATGTTAACATGGTATCAACAAATTCTGAAAAACCAACACCAGAAGATGGGAAGGTTTTTGATGTGAGTAACAATGAAAAAGTTACACCACCACCACCACCCGAGTATGTAAAGCTAGTGGTGGCACCATACAGACCACCCATCCTGTTTCCAAGAAAAAGAGTTGAGTATGAGAAAGTAATAGGTAATAAAGTTTGTGATACCTTTAGAAAGAAGAAGAATAATAAGAAAGTACAAGAAACTAAAACCGAAAAGATAAACCCGGTGAAGACAGTTCCACCAAAACCTCCACCCAGGTTAGGTGATCCGGGTGAATTTATTGTTCCTTGTCTACTTAGTGATTGTGTCATGTATGATGCACTAACAGATTTAGGTGCAAGTGTGAGTGTTATGCCTCTTTCATTATATAAGAGATTAGGAGTAGGTGAGTTAAGTCCAACGGATATGAGTGTTCGACTCCTTGATCAAACCATTAAGTACCCAATTGGAATTGCTAACAACCTACCCGTTCAAGTTGGTAATTTAACCTTTCTAGTAAAATTCATTGTCATTGACATAGAAGATGACTCAAACATTCCTCTTATTCTAGGTCGACCATTCTTAGCGTCCACTGGGGCATTATTTGATGTAATAAAGGGTAGAATGACACTTAGTAATGATGAGAAATCGATCACCTTTATGATTCGAAAGTCTAAATCTCCACCAACCAAAACCGTTGAACCAGCAAAAATGATTGGTAAGAACCATGTTGTTTTACCAACTCCAACGGTAGTGCTTAACAATAATAAAACGCCTAAGTGTGGGGAAAATGAAACAACACCTAATGATGACCTGATAACAAAGAACCCCGTTGTTGATACGAAATTAAATGACCCCGTTATTAACAGTTCAATGAAGAAACTTTATAAATAGGTTTACGATGCTAGAATTAAGGGGAACTTTAAGTTATGTAACCGGTTAGTATCCAATCTGTCGCCTAAAGAAAAGGCGAAACTAGTTGAATTTGTGGATAATACAGAAGAAGCCGGCCACTGCCTTAAAGCAAAAGTCACAGATATGAAAGTTGATTATGGTCCAAGAGAAATTGACGATGAAGTTAATCACAATTTCAACACCACAGCTACCTAAGTGTGGGGAGACTCAAATGTTCTAAAAAGAAAATGCTGTCTAGAGTTAGTTGTTCTGTTCTCGTGTAGTTCCGAGAATGGAATCCGATTGGTCTTTTCCACTAGCAGACACTAAAGAACTAGTTTTCTCCCCCCATTCTGAATTTTTTTTTTGTTTTGTAGGTTTTATACGAAATTAATATGCTGTTTATATTTAAGTTTTGTGTGATTTTAAAAATAAAAATTTACTTTATTTCATTAAGTTTAAAAAAATGATTTCTAAAATTCGTCGTGAGTTAAACACTAGGTCATTGAACCGAAATTGCTTTACCCGAGGGCGGGATGACAAATTTTGTATCATTATTTTTAATTTTATTGATTTAAAGTATGCCAAAAAAATATTAGATTTTATAAATTTTTGAAAGTGGGGTAATATACCAAACTTCAAAAATATGTATATATGTTTGTAGTTTATCTTATGTACAAAACAGGATAAAACAATGCACTTTCAAAGACTGTCATTAAGTTCAGCAAAAGCTACTAATTTTGACGACAAGACGCAAAATATCAAATGTGAAATAACAACAATATGTTTGCAAACTCGGTAATTTTAATCATTTTTCTACACTAATCACCCTCATGAATTTAAATTTTTACTGATTTCTTGCAAATGAGGGCATTGTAAGATCTCAAGTGTGGGGAAGGGTTATAAATTCTCTCGGGTTTACACTTAGTTTAATTGCCAAATTTTGTGAAAATTTGAAAAATTTTCAACTAAATGAATTCAAAATCATGTTTATACATATTTATGAACGATAAAACTAGGTTATAATACCGAAATTATTGTTACCTCGGAGAGAACATAAATGGAGAAACAACCCAAAACGCTTTAATTCATTTAAAATGGAATAAAGGAGAATAAAAAGGCAAAGAAAAGAATAAATAAAAGCTAAGTGTGGGAAGAATTTACCAAAGCATATATCACATATTTGTACAAGATTATTGCAGGTACTTTTGTTTTGGATGATAATAATCAGTTTTACACGATTTACTGTGATATATTTGAAAGAAAGATGGATCTACACGATGAATCAATTCCATCATTAAAAGGAAGTAAAGTCTTCTGAAAAAGACACACGCTTCTTGATTTGGGTCAAGAAGTTATCGTCCAGACCAGCTGTAGGTTGACGAAAAAATCAAGAAAAGACATCTCTAAAATCAGCAGGAAATCCATGGACCTCAGCATCAAACAGGGATGCCATGTGGTCAGATCACTTCTCCAACCATAACAACAATCGGGGAGCCGGTAATTCAAACGAGGGGTGCTCCTACAAAAATTTCATGATGTACAGCCCTCCCACTTTCGATGGAACCGGGAGATCGGTTGCTCTCACCCGATGGTTCGAACAAATGGAAGTTGTTTTTAGCATAAGCGGTTGTCGAGACCAAGATAAGGTCAAATTTTCCACCCTCACTCTCACCGGTATTGCTCTCTCATGGTGGAACACGTATGTACAATCGGTGGGTATCGATGAAGCCCTTACACTCTCTTGAACCGAATTAAAAGAAAGAATGATCACCGAATACTTCTCACGCGAAGAGACTCGAAGGCTCGAACAGGGGCCAAGAAATTTAAAAATAGCCTGAGATGACCTCGAAGCTTATAATCAACGGTTTGCCGAACTAACCTCAATTTGTCCAAACCTCCGGGCCCCAAGGAGTTGAGTTTTACAAGGATGGCCTCCCTAAGAGCATTCCACATGGGGTAATGCCATCAAGACCCGCTGACCTACAAGAGGCTGTGATGATAGCCCGCCGATTTTTAAAAATGGTGGACGAAATTGAAGCGCCAGCACCAATGGCTGAGGCCCAACCGGGCAACAACAAAAGAAAACTGGAAGCCTCTCCATCAAGAAACCACAACCACAACGACTCCACCAAGAAGCCTTTTACCCCCGCGGCAGGAAAAGATATGCCGGAACTCAACCTTTTTGCAACAAGTGCCACAAACATCATTATGGTAAATGTGGCAAGCCATTTTGCATCAAGTGTCAAAGAAGTGGCCATGTGGACCATGTTTGTGGAAGTACCGCCCCCGTCGCTCAAAAGGGGCCCAATGTACCGAAAACGGGTGTTTGTTATAAATGTGGTCAACCAGGTCATTTTAGAAATGCATGCCCAAAGAATAAAGCTAAAACCAACGCGCGCCGTTGAACTTCAACATCAACACCTAGGATGTCCGGGATGACAACTAGCCATGGGTACGTTTCTTCTCAACAACTCTTATGTTTCATGTTTATTCGATTCTGGTGTCGATAAACGTTTCGTATCCAAGACTTTGGAGCCTACTCTTTGCACACCACCACTTTCCCTAGACCCTACTTACGCCATTCAAGTGACCAAGGGAAAACTATTGCGTACTGACAAATTTTATCGGAAGGTGTACGTTAAACTTATTGGGTGGATAATTTAAATTTTGACTTGATACCTATAGAACTAGGGAGCTCAAAACCTATTCGTTAAGAAGAAATGTTTCCCTACAATTTTGTATAGATTATTGTGAACTAAGTAATTTTTGATCGAGAACCGATATCCTCTTCCCCATACCGATGACCTCTTGGTCAATTGCAAGGACCATGTGTGTATTCCAAGTCAACCTCCATTCCGGTTATCATCAAATGAGAGTTAAGGGAGAATATGTCTCCAAAACCGCTTTCCGAACTCGTTGCGGTAGTTATGAATTTGTTTTAGTAACCGTTCAGTTTATCCAAGGCTCCGTCCGTATCCATAGAACTCCTGAACCGCGTATGCAAACGTATCTAGAAAAATCCGTTATCGTGTTTATAGATGATGTCTAAATCTATTCAACAATAAGGAAGAAAAGCGAACAACATCTCTGTCATACGCTCGAACTTTTGAGAAAGGAGCAACTTTATACCGAATTCTCCAAGTGAGAATTTTGGTTGAACAAAGTCCAATTTCTAGACCATGTTGTTAGTGGTCAAAGTATTACAATAAAATCTCGCAATTGAAGCCACATGTAATCGGGAAACCCTCACGACTCTGACTTGTATTCGTAAAATCCTAGAACTCGCCAGTCATTACCACAGATTCATTTTCGAATTTTCTCGTGTTGCTCGTCCTTTAACCCCGTTAACTCACTGAGGAAAGAATTAAACCTCTCTGTGTCCGAACTTTGAACGTGATTTTTCACACCAACCTTACTAGCTAAATTCGTGTAGTACAATATGGAAATCTTTCTACGTGGACGCCTGAAAGGCATACCCTCTTGACTCGAAATCAAGGAAACTGAAATTCGTTATTATGCCTGAAAAATTGGAACACTTATGTATGGACCCCATCAATCTCCTCATCATCATGTACCACGTTACATAACTCTGCTTTTTCACTATTACCGTTTGATATTACTGGGACCCAAGATAACACACAATCCAAGGATACCTCTTTCTTCCTTGACTTATCGTCCTTATGATTCTGATAATTGGCCATCTACCACTCAACCCCGAACTATATAACTATGTGTACTATCTCGTCTCCCACCAAGTCTTAACATTTGGCCACTAGATGCACGATATGGCTACCTCAAGGTATAAAACTCATCCTATTCTAAGTTCTCAATTCACTCCTATCTTTTCGCTCGTACTTTCGTATAAGGAAATCTTTTATATATTTTCTCAATTGAGAGAGAGACTCTTCACGTATTACTAGTGCTCGCCACGAGGACGAATATCCCGGACAAACGTTTTCGGTAGCCGATAAGAAACTTGTACCAACAAATGCTTTCGAGCCCTAACAAACTTGTTCAAACATATCTTAAAGGATTCTATTCCAACCCGGTGTACATTTATCAATTATCCTGGATCGAAATCCTCGTTACACATCTGGTTTACAAAAAGCCTTAGGAACACGTTTAAACATGAGTGCCGCGTATCATCCACAAACCGACGAACCAAGCAAACGAATGATTTACATCTTGGAAAGACATGTTACAAACTTGTATTGTCGCCTTTAGATGAACCCTCTTACAACAGTAGTTACCACTCGCGTGTTAACGCACACTTTTCAAAACTTTTTATAACCACAAATGTCGTTCTCCTATTTGATGAACCGAAGTAGGTGACAAGCAATTCACAGGATCCGAACTTATTCAAGAAACAACCGTTGAGATAGTTCAAGTCCGATAAGGACCCAAGACGGCCCATAGTCGCCAAAAGGACTATGCCGATGTTAGGCGTAAACCTTCCGAAATTCCAAGTCAGTAACCGGGTAATATTGAAAAACCGCACCTTGGAGAGGTGTAATCCATTTCGAGAAATCGAGAAAAGTTATATCCGCAATATTGATCCTTTTAAAATCTTGAGGTGTATTGGAACCGCTTCCTACCGTTTAGAAATTCCGACTCAATTAAGTTTCCATTTACCTTACGTTCCATGTAACAAACTTAGAGACGTGTCCTGCGGAAGAGGAACGTGCTACCCTTCTAGATAAACTTACTATTGATGAAAAACTCCTCTTCATAGAAAGACCGGTGAAAATTTTGGATCGTAAAACCAAGCCTTAATACAACGTAAAACTCCGACTATCCAGATTCGTGGAAATGCCCAAAGACGTATCTTCACTTATTCGTAGATTGGATAACACAAGGTCTCGAGTAAGAGACATCGACTATTACTTCCAACTAAATTTCGGGACGAAATTTCTTTTAAGGTGTGGGTAATGTAACATCCCGCATTTTTTTGTTAAATTATTTTAACGCCTGTCCTTTTTTTAAATAATATCCTTCGTATCTAGATTCGTACCCTCCGTTAGCTAACATTCTTAATATTTTCGTTATCGGATTATCACGTCTCCCGTACTCTCGTGTAATTCTAAATAATTCGTTCGGTTAATTTCCGCCCCCGACTACAAACTTGAGGGACCAATGTTGTTAAATGACCAAAATCTTAACTAGGTCAAATGGTCAACATTCACCATTCACCACTCATCTCTCTCTTTCTCTCTTTCTCTCTTCCTCATACTTACACTTTTCTCTCAACTTTCAAATCCTTAATTCATCATCTAAATTCGATTTTGGAGGCTAACATCAAAAAAAATTACATATTTGGAATCCTCTCTTCATCCTCTACAACTTGATACCAATTTCATCTCATTTGGGTAACTTTCTAAAATCATTAGATTTTGTGTTCTTGATGTTTTTGAATTATAAAAGTGTTAATTAGTGTCTATGGCTCAAGTCTAACATGAATATATGATTTACTTGCTCGATTTGTTGTTTTGAGTAACTAGTATGAACAATTGAAATGGGTGTGCTTAATCTTTGATTTTGGATGAGTTAATGTTGTTAAATTGTTAAAGTTCATGTTTTAATTGTGTTACTAGTATCACTAGCTTCAATTTGATGTGTAGGTTGCTTTAGAAAACTTCATAAACTTGATTATTGATTTAGTGAACTTTGGGTTAGGGTTTGATGAACTTGAAATGAACTTTTGATGCCTTAAATGACATGAGATGTTATTAGTAAGTGTTTAGTTGTATTGCATGTTTAATTATCTTCGAAACGGCATATCATATGTGTAACTTGGATCACCGAAACATGAAATGAGATTTATGAACTTGAATGTGATAAATGATGAACATTAAATGCGGTTTTGGTTATTGTAAGTGGTAGATTGATTGATGAAATATACTTAGTTATTTTTCTCGTCAAAATACCTTCCCGATGATATAAGATACATGTTTTGGTTGTTTGCGGGTCATAAATTGGGATTGTTTGAGTTTTGGTTCGTGCATTTGTTTGTTGCAGCAAAACAGGGTCTGCCTACAGATCTGGACGCCGTCCAGATTATTGGACTCCGTCCAGGCCTTCAATGCTGGACGCCGTCCAGCAAATCTGGACGCCGTCCAGATGCACTGCCAGTGACTGTTTTGGTTTTCCATTTTACGAAAAATGTTTGCTATGCTACGCACCTCCGATTCACATGTAACTTGTTCTAACATGCTCATATATGATTAAAAACCTCAGAAAAATAGTTCGAGACCCGACCCGAATGTGTTGACTTTTTGGTTGCCTTTGACCCGACCAAGTTTGACTTTTAGCCAAACTTAACCGAATACTTATGCAATCTTTCTAACTTGCTTCTGTACTTGTATCTTGCATGAAACTTGACAATTTGATTCATATGCTACATAATCGAGTCGTAATGAGCCATAGGACTAATTAAACAACTTTGACCAACCGTGTTTACCGTTATTGATACAACTTACTTGTTTAGGTCAAGACTAGCATTTGTTCTTTGTACATTACTTGTTGAAGTATCTTTTTAATCTTACACTCAAGGTGAGATCATAGTCCCACTTTTACTCTTTTGAACTTACATTTGGGATGAGAAAACATAAACGTTTCTTTTTACTAAATGAACACAAGTACAGGAAAACAAACATTCAACATACGAGTTTAGAACAAAATCCTCAATTCGATTATCATTAGTTACACTTGCTGGGTGTAAGCGAGAACTTATGTTGTATGGATCCATATGGGTTTGACAAACCCTCATTCAGGCGGTTCGCTACCGTCTACGAATGAAATATATTTTCGAGAAACAGTGTATGTTCTAACACTATTATGATGGGGTTCTATGGAAGGAATGTTAAGCATTGATAATTGGGTGCTCGTGAAACAAATTTTGGAATGGTTAACTATTATTTCGATGTTGCAAATCTTATGGTTCAATTTACTTATTTACTCACTTACTTACTTAAACCTATGATTTCACCAACGTTTTCGTTGACAGATTTCTATGTTTTTCTCAGGTCTTGAACGATATGTGATACATGCTTCCTCTCATTATTTTGATACTTGCATTGGATGTCGAGTATATGTGCATACATGGAGAGTCTTTTGACTTTATTTAAAACTGTGTCGCATAGGTTTCATTGGTACTCATAACTTTGTAACGTAACTTTTGGTTGAACAATTCTTGTAAACTTGGAAACAATCTTTACTTTTGAAATGAAGGCTACATATTTTGGTCAAACGTTATTTTAAAGACTTATGACCACGTAACGGGACCTAAGTAGTCGGCACCGTCAATGACGATTTTGTCGGGTCGCTACAAATAATGTGTTCTTTCGATACGGATCATTATGCGTATCATCAAGTCCCCCCCCCCAGTTTGATGATGGTGGCCGGAACGGTTACCTTTATCAAACTCGAAAATTAAACCACGTTGCTGATTGAATGTGCATTAAATGCTTGGCAGTTTGAAAAGACAGTTTTTGCATACACGCCCTCCTTTTTGTGTTTTTTTTCCATATTTCAACTTTTTAGAACGGTGTTCGAGGAACAACTTTTGCAATTTTAATCATTACTTTTTGTAACGACCCAAACCTCGTTATTCCAAAAATACGACCCAAAAAAAAAAAAATTTAGGCAGTACCTCTGGATGGCGTCCAGTTATCTGGACGGCGTCCAATCATTTGGGACGGCGTCCCAATGAACTGCCAGATTCTGATCTAGGGGTCCAACTTACGCGAGCGAAAAACCCACTTCCCGACATTTTTAAACTAAACCCTTTTCACAACATAACAATATAAGTAAAACTAAGAGATTTCCACCATAAGATCGAGTTTACAACATCGGGCCCACATCAGCCATTTTACGAATTTCGTTCAAAGATACAAGTTTCGACCACAAGAGTTTAAATTCCAAACGACACCTACAGCATGGTGTTTGGGGTTAAACTACCCACATCTTGGTCGAACTTCCAAAAGCTAAACCCCCGTGAGCCACTACTAATCCAAACGGATACCTTTGCCCTTATCCACGCTGGAGCCTAAAAAGGTAAACAACGAGAGGGTAAGCAAAACGCTTAGTGAATGCAATAATTATACACATACATATATAATATACCTACTTGCAAACACTTACACATATACCGCATACATGCTAGCAACACAATTAGCTTATCATCTCAAATACAAAGCTATTAACCTCCGATACCACAATCTAGCACAACAATAGCATATATATAACTCGAACAATGTAATATGCTTACGCTACAACACAATAACCATGGTTAACCAATCGTACAAGGGAATGGCACTCGCGAAAGGCCATCGGTGTTCATAACATTTTTTAGTGTACTTAACACCTTGATAATGCTAAAAACGAACATATATTTCATAGCATTATCCTTCAAGAAATACAAGCTTTTAGTTGCAATTGTTCTAATTTCAAGTAATTATCGTTTAAATAATAAAAGGTGAAGACAAAAGACAGATTCGACGATTTGAAGACGCAAATGACCAAAAATCTAAAAAGTACAAAGTACAATTCAAGTGGTTCAATTTATTGATGAGAAACGTCTCAAAATTACAAAAGTACAAGCCGCAAAACGCAAAGTACAAGATATTAAATTATACGAAAAGGCGTTCGAAAATCTGGAACCGAGACATGAACCAACTTTCAACGCTCGACGCAACAGAGCTGAAAGTACAAGTCAACTATGCATAAGAATATAATATAATATTTAAATAATTCATAATAAGAATAATAATAAATAATAAAAAGTTGTTAATTGAGCATAGTTAAAGGGTCATAAGTGAAAATTTCAAATCAATAACTCGCAACGAGATATTATTGATTCAACTTTGAATGGTAGCCAGCTAACATTCCACCTACAACAGTATTAATCATATGCCTATAAAAGCAAGGCACGGAGTAATGAAGAAACTACACCTTTTTCTTTTCCTTTCTCATATCATATACGATATATATCTATATATATATATATATATATATATATATATATATATATATATATATATATATATATATATATATATATATATATATATATATATATATATATATATATATATTTTACAATTTTAATTTTAATTTAAGTTTAATAATAATTGGGTTATTGTAAGAATGTTTTACGGGTTTTAAATCGAAACTCTGTCCAGGTAACGCTACACTATAAATAATCATTGTAAGTTATGTTCTTCCTTTTTAAATTAATGTCTCGTAACTAAGTTATTATTATGCTTATTTAAGCCGAAGTAATCGTGATGTTGGGCTAAATATTAAGATTGGGTAATTGGGCTTTGGACCATAATTGGGGTTTGGACAAAAGAACGACACTTGTGGAAATTCGACTATGGGCTATTAATGGGCTTTATATTTGTTTAACTGAATGATAGTTCGTTAATTTAATATAAAGATTTACAATTTGATGTATTTATAAATAACCACATACACTCGATCGGATACGATGGGCGGGATATTTATAAGTACTAATAATTGTTCATTTGACTGGACACGGGGATGGATTAATAGTCAATGGACTCATTAAAACAGGGGTGGATTACATACAAGGAAAATTGGTGTAATTGTTAACAAAGTATTAAAACCTTGTTATAGTTTAAGTCCTCAATTAGTTGGAATATTTGACTTCGGGTATAAGGGTAATTTGACGAGGATACTCGCACTTTATAATTATGGCCGATGGACTGTTATGGACAAAAACCATATAGACGTATCGAATAATCCAGGACAAAGGACAATTAACCCATGGTAATAAATTAAAATCAAAACGTCAAACATCATGATTATGAAAGTTTAAATAAGCATAATTCCTTTATTTTATATCTCATCGTACTTTCATTTATCGTCATTTTATTTATCGTACTTTAAATTATCGCACTTTTATTTTTACGCTTTATTTATATTTTTAATTATTGCACTTTTATTTGTTGTCATTTACTTTACTCTTTAAAATAAGTTATATTTATATTTAATATTTTGCATTAGGTTTTAACTGTGATATAAGTCTCAAAATCGACAAACCGGTCATTAAACGGTAAATCCTCCCAAAGTTACCTATAATTACTATATATTACTAAATCTAGTTTAACTACTTAATTAACTAATTTGACCTAGTAAGGCACCCAATAATAGTGTCCACGGATCGACCTCCCGGACTTTACCTTAGCTATATTATTACACGATTGGTATACTTGCCTTTTGTGTTTTAGTTAAATTTAGGTGATTTTCTGTAGTAAATAAATATAAAACTGAGAGCCGTTTCATACACACCCTCTAGAACACATCAAGTTTTTGGCGCCGCTGCCGGGGACACTTTTTGTGTCTTCACGGGGTATTTAAGTTTTTTTTTTTGTTTTTGACTGATTAAAGATATATTAATTTAAATATAATAATTTAATAAATATAATAATATAATAATATTGAAATAAAATATAATAATATAATAATAATTTTGAATCAAATTTGAATGGTAAAGTTTTAAAAAGTCATATTTATTAAATACTTCAGGGGTATATTATGTAACTTATAATTAATAATTTCTATCATGTCACTTTCATGTGAATAGTAAATTAATTAATTTCGTTTCATTTACTATTCAATGAATAATAAATGAATAAAAAATAATTAAATAGTTTTTGCTTTTCTTCTTTTTTTTAAGTTAAAAAAAATTAAAAAAATAAAATCAAAAAATCAAAAAATCAAAAAAAAATTTAAAAAAATAATAATAAAAAAAATCTCGTTTTTTTTAAAATAAAAATAAAATAAAAAAATTTTAAAAAAAAGTACTTAAAAAAATATTTTTTTAAATATTTTTAAAAAAAAATTAAAACGTAAAAAAAATAAAATAAAATAATAATTTAAAAAAATAAAAAAAATTATTAAGTTAAATTTTTTTTTTTAAGTTTTATTACCTTTAGATTTTTAGACTCTAGTCACAACTTTTAGTATTAAGTTTAGTTTTGCCATAGTTATTTTTATACTTTTAGATTTTTAGGCTTTGCCGTAAAATCCCTTAAGTGCTTTTTCTTTAGACTAAGATTTAGGTGCCTTAAAATTTTGCGACGCCGTATTAAAATATTAGTATCCTTTTAAGTAATTCCCGTTTTTTATTTAGAATCCCTTTTTAATTTTCGACGCCCTACAATTTTCTTATTTTTCGACCTTTTATTTTTCGACATTTTTCGACGCAATTTTTTTTCTTTCTTATTTCTCGACGCTCTAGTTTTTAGGACATAGAATTTTCTATTTCTTCTCTAAAATTTCAAACGAAAAATTATTTTAAGCGATTAAATTGAAAGACATCCAAATTTTCTGGTTCGTAGTAATAGTTGGATTTGTTAGTGGCGAGTTGTGGGCTTCCGATTTAAAGGGTCCTGGCTACCTGCTGCATCTATTGGCAATTCGAAACGTGGGCAAAATCAGAAAAGTCTATTAATTTGATAACTTATATAATTTTTATATTTATAACTAATAGTATATTCAGTGAATACACCGAGCAAAACGTTCACCACCTTTCATACGTTCACCTCCTGTAACCAGATCAAGACATCTAGCCAATATTGTTGCCGTTGATTTTCTTTAGAATCATCATCTAGTCGAACAAGTTCTCCAACTCAAATTTTCGATAATCTATTTTTTGTACCCGACTTCACAATTGAGAACCCGGAGGATATTCAGGGACAATTCCAAGATCCAGAACCACTAATAATTCCTCCTGAACCACAAACCGTTAAATCAGAATCTTCTAGTGATTCGGATTCAACAAATTCAAAAATGGAAATAACAGAACCTCAAAGCATGGAAGACCGAATGAGAGCCATACGCACGGGCCAAGGTCACGCCTTTAATCAGCCAGATGTTAGAGCATCAGATTTTGAAATCAAAGGACAAATCCTACACATGATCACCAATCAGTGCCAATTTGGTGGTACAACAAAAGAAGATCCAAACGAACATCTTCGAACTTTTAATAGGATTTGTAATCTATTTAAAATCCGAGAAGTTGAGGATGAAACTATTTATCTTATGTTGTTTTCCTAGACTTTAAAGGGAGAAGCCAAAGATTGGTTAGAATCGTTACCTGAAGGAACGATTGACACATGGGATGTTTTAGTTGAGAAATTTCTTTAAAGATTCTTTCCGGCATCTAAAGCCGTGAGACTTCAAGGAGAAATTGACACGTTCGTGCAAAAGCCAAATGAAACGTTATATGAAGCATGGACAAGATTCGAAAGGATGTTGAGAGGATATCCTCAACACGGTTTAGATACTTTTCAAATAGTGCAAATTTTCTATAAAGGCGTCGACATCGCCACACGAAAAGACATCGACACAGCAGCTGGTGGTTCCATTATGAAGAAAACCGCAACCGAATCTTACAAGATAATTGATAACACAGCATCCCACTCTCATGAGTGGCATCAGGAAAAAGATATTTGTCATTCATCTAAAGCGGCTAGAGCCGATTCTAGCCATAACTTTGATTCCGTTTCCGCAAAAATAGATGCTTTCGAGAGATGAATGGAAAAGATGACTAAAGATATTCACGCAATACGAATCAGTTGTGAGCAATGCGGTGGACCACACTTAAACGAAAGATTGTAATGTTGAACAAACGATGGAACAACGTGAGAATGTTTCCTACATGAACCAAAGGCCGAGAAATAATTATCAGAATAATTATCAACCGCCAAGGCTAAACTTCAATTGAAATCAAAACATTCTTTACAATCCAAATGGACCCAACAATAACTCGTACAACCAACAAGGTCCGAATAACCAACCAACTCAAAACAACACTTTCAATCAATAAAGACCTAGCTTATATAAACCACCACAACAAAATAAAGAGAAAAAGTCAAATCTGGAAGAAATGGTACAAAAGCTAGTTGAATCTCAAACACAATTTATTGCAACTCAAACCCAAACGAATGAGAGGTTTGATCAGTCATTTAGAACTCAACAAGCTTCCATTTTGAATCTAGAAAAACATGTAGGTACTCTTGCTAGCATGATGAGTGAGAGGGAACAAGGAAAGCTACCGAGTAATAATGAAGTAAATCCTCGGAATGAAAATGTTAACATGGTATCAACAAATTCTGAAAAACCAACACCAGAAGATGGGAAGGTTTTAGATGTGAGTAACAATGAAGAAGTTACACCACCACCACCACCACCCGAGTATGTAAAGCCAGTGGTGGCACCATACAGACCACCCATCCCGTTTCCAAGAAAAAGAGTTGAGTATGAGAAAGTAATAGGTAATAAAGTTTGTGATACCTTTGGAAAGAAGAAGAATAATAAGAAAGTACAAGAAACTAAAACCGTAAAGATAAACCCGGTGAAGACAGTTCCACCAAAACCTCCACCCAGGTTAGGTGATCCGGGTGAATTTATTGTTCCTTGTCTACTTAGTGATTGTGCCATGTATGATGCACTAACAGATTTAGGTGCAAGTGTGAGTGTTATGCCTCTTTCATTATATAAGAGATTAGGAGTAGGTGAGTTAAGTCCAACGGATATGAGTGTTCGACTCCTTGATCAAACCATTAAGTACCCAATTGGAATTGCTGACAACCTACCCGTTCAAGTAGGTAATTTAAACTTTTTTAGTCGAATTCATTGTCATTGACATACAAGATGACTCAAACATTCCTCTAATTCTAGGTCGACCATTCTTAGCGTCCACTGGGGCGTTATTTGATGTAAGAAAGGGTAGAATGACACTTAGTAATGATGAGAAATTGATCACCTTTATGATTCGAAAGTCTAAATCTCCACCAACCAAAACCGTTGAACCAGCAAAAACTATTGGTAAGAACCATGTTGTTTTACCAATTCCAACGGTAGTGCTTAACAATAATAAAATGCCTAAGTGTGGGGAAAATGAAACAACACCTAATGATGACCTGATAACAAAGAACCCCGTTGTTGATATGAAATTAAATGACCCCGTTATTAACAGTTCAATGAAGAAACTTTATAAATGGGTTTACGATGCTAGAATTAAGGGGAACTTTAAGTTATGTAACCGGTTAGTATCCAATCTGTCGCCTAAAGAAAAGGCGAAACTAGTTAAATTTGTGGATAATACTGAAGAAGTCGGCCACTGCCTTAAAGCAAAAGTCACAGATATGCAAGTTGATTATGGTCCAAGAGAAATTGACGATGAAGTTAATCACAATTTCAACACCACAGCTACCTAAGTGTGGGGAGACTCAAATGTTCTAAAAAGAAAATACTGTCTAGAGTTAGTTGTTCTGTTCTCGTGTAGTTCCGAGAATGGAATTCGATTGGTCGTTTCCACTAGCAGGCACTAAAGAACTAGTTTTCTCCCCCCATTCTGAATTTTTTGTTTTGTTTTGTAGGTTATATATGAAATTAATATGCTGTTTATATTTAAGTTTTGTGTGATTTTAAAAACAAAAATTTACTTTATTTCATTAAGTTTAAAAAAATGATTTCTAAAATTCGTCGTGAGTTAAACACTAGGTCATTGAACCGAAATTGCTTTACCCGAGGGCGGGACGACAAATTTTGTTATCATTATTTTTAATTTTATTGATTTAAAGTATGCCAAAAAAATATTAGATTTTATAAATTTTTGAAAGTGGGGTAATATACCAAACTTCAAAAATATGTATATATGTTTGTAGTTTATCTTATGTACAAAACAGGATAAAACAATGCACTTTCAAAGACTGTCATTAAGTTCAGTAAAAGCTACTAATTTTGACGACAAGATGCAAAATATCAAATGAGAAATAACAGCAATATGTTTGCAAACTCGGTAATTTTAATCATTTTTCTACACTAATCACCCTCATGAATTTAAATTTTTACTGATTTCTTGCAAATGAGGGCATTGTAAGATCTCAAGTGTGGGGAAGGGTTATAAATTCTCTCAGGTTTACACTTAGTTTAATTGCCAAATTTTGTGAAAATTTGAAAAATTTTCAACTAAATGAATTCAAAATCATGTTTATACATATTTATGAACGATAAAACTAGGTTATAATACCGAAATTATTGTTACCTCGGAGAGAACATAAATGGAGAAACAACCCAAAACGCTTTAATTCATTTAAAATGGAATAAAGGAGAATAAAAAGGCAAAGAAAAGAATAAATAAAAGCTAAGTGTGGGAAGAATTTACCAAAGCATATATCACATATTTGTACAAGATTATTGCAGGTACTTTTGTTTTGGACGATAATAATCAGTTTTACCCGATTTACTGTAATATATTTGAAAGAAAGATGGATCTACACGATGAATCAATTCCATCATTAAAAAGAAGTAAAGTCTTCTGAAAAAGACACACGCTTCTTGATTTAGGTCAAGAAGTTATCGTCCAGACCAGCTGTAGGTTGACGAAAAAATCAAGAAAAGACATCTCTAAAATCAGCAGGAAATCCATGGACCTCAGCATCAAACAGGGTCGCCATGTGGTCAGACTTATCCTAACCATGAGAGGATCTGTCTCATAAAATGGGGAGGGCGCCGTGGAAATTAACTTGATAAGACTAATGAATCAGACCCCCAGTAAGGATAATCTCCTTAAAGATTAAAAATCAGCTTTTAAGCCTGATATCACTCAATCCTTGAGATTGAACTTAAAGATTGAGAATTATAAACTCATGAAATTCGATGATATCTAAACTCGAACTTGAACGAGAAAATATTTTGATCAAATTACAAACCGATTTGTTTTCTGAAAACCCATTTTTAATGCGTTCATTACCATTGAACGTAAAATCCTAGGAATTCACCTGGAATTCATTAGGTCACCTGAACCAAATCAGGTGTCAACCGTAAGAACGGTGGTTGCATAGCATGGTCGAAGAGAGGACCTTGTGCCAGACCGAAAAACTATAGGGTGATATTTACTATTGCTCCTACAAAGGATAGTAATTGCATCAGACACGATATAGACCATAATCAAAAGTATGTCACGGGACATTGCCTTAACAGTTGCTTGTTCAACGCTTTCCTTTACAACCGGGCGGTAGTTTACCGAAAGGTAATATACAGAGCAAGTATACTGGACGTGTTGCTTTCCTAATACAAGGTTAGCAAGTGGGTGACACAAAACCATAAGTTTTGAGCTAAAATTTTTAAATCTGAAACCCACAAAACCCACAAAAACAATTTTCAAACACCGGTGAAGGGTTATTCCGGAAAACTTATCTAGGGTAAAAGCTAGATTGAATTTTCAAAAGATCAAATGTTTTCATAATGATCCGATTTCCTTAAAGGATCTAAATTTTCATAGTCATGTGGGACTGTAAACCACATCGTTACTATCATTGTTCATACCGTCGTATTGAAATCACTGATGTACAAAGTGTAAAGAATAAAGAAGTGATTCTGGTAAAGTTATATTCAAGTTCAATATTGCTTGAGGACAAGCAACGCTCAAGTGTGGGAATATTTAATAATGCTAAAAACGAACATATATTTTATAGCATTATCCTTCAAGAAAGACAAGCTTTTAGTTGCAATTGTTCTAATTTCAAGTAATTATCGTTTAAATAATAAAAGGTGAAGACAAAAGACAGATTCGACGATTTGAAGACGCAAATGACCAAAAAGCTAAAAAGTACAAAGTACAAATCAAGTGGTTCAATTTATTGATGAGAAACGTCTCAAAATTACAAAAGTACAAGCCGCAAAACGCAAAGTACAAGATATTAAATTATACGAAAAGGCGTTCGAAAATCCGGAACCGAGAAATGAACCAACTTTCAATGCTAGACGCAACGGAGCTGAAAGTACAAGTCAACTATGCACAAGAATATAATATAATATTTAAATAATTCATAATAAGAATAATAATAAATAATAAAAAGTTGTTAATTGAGCATAGTTAAAGGGTCATAAGTAAAAATTTCAAATCAATAATTCGCAACGAGATATTATTGATTCAACTTTGAATGGTAGCCAGCTAACATTCCACCTACAACAGTATCAATCATTTGCCTATAAAAGCAAGGCACGAAGTAATGAAGAAACTACACCTTTTTCTTTTCCTTTCTCATATCATATACGATATATATATATATATATATATATATATATATATATATATATATATATATATTATAATTTTAATTTTAATTTAAGTTTAATAATAATTGGGTTATTGTAAGAATGTTTTACGGGTTTTAAATCGAAACTCTGTCCGTGTAACGCTACACTATAAATAATCATTGTAAGTTATGTTCTTCCTTTTTAAATTAATGTTTCGTAACTAAGTTATTATTATGCTTATTTAAGCCGAAGTAATCGTGATGTTGGGCTAAATATTAAGATTGGGTAATTGGCCTTTGGACCATAATTGGGGTTTGGACAAAAAAATGACACTTGTGGAAATTAGACTATGGGCTATTAATGGGCTTTATATTTGTTTAACTGAATGATAGTTCGTTAATTTAATATAAAGATTTACAATTTGACGTATCTATAAATAACCACATACACTCGATCAGATACGATGGGCGGGATATTTATAAGTACTAATAATTGTTCATTTGACCGGACACAGGGATGGATTAATAGTCAATGGACTCTTTAAAACAGGGGTGGATTACATACAAGTAAAATTGGTGTAATTGTTAACAAAGTATTAAAACCTTGTTACAGTTTAAGTCCTCAATTAGTTGGAATATTTGACTTCGGGTATAAGGGTAATTTGACGAGGATACTCGCACTTTATAATTATGGTCGATGGACTGTTATGGACAAAAACCAGATAGACGTATCGAATAATCCAGGACAAAGGATAATTAACCCATGGTAATAAATTAAAATCAAAACGTCAAACATCATGATTACGAAAGTTTAAATAAGCATAATTCCTTTATTTTATATCTCATCGTACTTTCATTTATCGTCATTTTATTTATCGTACTTTAAATTATCGCACTTTTATTTTTACGCTTTATTTATATTTTTAATTATTGCACTTTTATTTGTTGTCATTTACTTTACTCTTTAAAATAAGTTATATTTATATTTAATATTTTGCATTAGGTTTTAACTGTGATATAAGTCTCAAAATCGACAAACCGGTCCTTAAACGGTAAATCCCCCCAAAGTTACCTATAATTACTATATATTACTAAATCTAGTTTAACTACTTAATTAACTAATTTGACATAGTAAGACACCCAATAATAGTGTCCACGGATCGACCTCCCGGACTTTACCTTAGCTATATAATTACACGATAGGTATACTTGCCTTTTGTGTTTTAGTTTAATTTAGGTGATTTCCTGTAGTAAATAAATATAAAACTGATAGCCGTTTCATACACACCCTCTAGAACACATCACACCTCATATCACTAAACCCTCGGGTGGCATCTTAACACCTCGACGCTTTACCCTTTACCTTATGCAGCGGTGCCTTAACACCTCGGCACTTCACTCCTAGGTGGCATCTTAACACCTCGATGCTTCACCACGAGTGGGGTCTTAACACCTCGACGCTTCACTCGTCACGTGAAACGTGGTGTCTTAACACTTTGACACTTCACATCTCACGCTACAACAAATAAATACATTATATACCTACGCATATAATTATTCCACTCACCTTAAAGCCTTTTGTGAAAGATAACCGAGCTTGTAACCTTCAATGGAATGTACCTATTACATTATGTATATAATCAATCACAAACTCAAGTTGGCCAACCAACTCACTTACCATCCTAGTGTCATTTTGACCCTTAGTGCAATTTCGACCCATTTGCACTTTTAACCCTAATTTTGGGTCAACTTCGCCAAAAACCCTAACACTAGCCAAATATGATCTTAGTACACTTTTTAACATAAGTTTATCGCATTTTCACACTAATAAGACAACTTGGTCCATCAAAGACTCCCTTGACCCATTTCAAAGTTTACACACCCATTTGGGTCACCATATACCCAATTAACACCCACTTACATAACATCTAGGTGTGCTAGTAGTTAACTAACCAATTTAAGACCCATAAACACATTTAACATTTCAAAATCCTAGGTTAATCATCTTTGAGTCCTCATGACCCAAACTTACCCAAAAACCCCAATTCACTAACAAAATGGGTTTTATGTTCAACACTACCCAAACCCTAACCCTTAAACTAAGTAAAATAAGAAAAATCAAGGTTAAGACTTACCACCACAACCACCACATAGCTAGAGACTAGATGGACAACTTTAGAACTTGCACTTTAACCCGAAACAAGCATCTTCCTCCTTGTTTGAGCTCCCTCTCACACTTAAAAGTGTTTCTCTCTCTAGTATTGAAGTGGAAAAGATGAGGTTGGTGATAATGGAGTTATGACATCCCACTAACTGATCTTGTGGCCCTAAACTCGTCCCAAGTGTGAATTTACAAAAAAGCCCTTTTGAAAGACTTAAAATAAAATAGCTGGTCTGCCAGTTCATCTGGACGGCGTCCAATACGATGGACGGCGTCTAGTCCTTCACTGTTGGACGGCATCCTCTGTCCTGGACGGCGTCCCACTTAGTTGGAAAAATAGGATCTTACAACTCTCCCCCACTTGAACCGAATTGCGTCCTCGCAATCCAAGCCGCATGACAAGAGGGAAGATACGCCAACACAAACTCTTCGGGCTCCCAAGTAAACTCGGAACCTTTACTACGACGCCATTGAACCTTATAAGTTCTCACCTCTTTATTCCTCAACCTTTTCACCTTCTCATCGAGTATCGCAATCGGCTCCTCAACATACTCTAACTTGTTATTTAATTCAATTTCGTCTAATGGCATCCATGAAGAATCATCTGCAACACTTACGGAGATGGGAAACATGAAATGTATTATGGATCCCTGCAAGCTCTTCGGGTAATTCCAAACAATACGCAACTTCACCAACACGAGCTAAAATCTTAAATGGACCAATAAACCGAGGAGCTAACTTTCCCCGTTTTCGAAACCGAACAATACCCTTCCATGGCAAAACCTTAAACATCACCATGTCACCTTCTTGGAACTCAATCAATCGCCTACATTTGTCGGCATACGATTTTTGTCTATCTTGTGTCACTTTCAAATGAGTCTGAATCATCTCAATCATGCTATTCGTCTCTAAAACCAAATCGGTACTCCCGATTTCTCTTTGACCCACTTCACCCCAACAAATCGGAGTTCGACACCTCTGCCCATAAAGCATCTCGTAAGGTGGCATCCCGATACTAGTATGATAACTACTATTGTACGAGAACTCAACAAATGGTAAGTGCTCATCCCAACTACCCCCAAAATCAATAATACACGCCCATAACATATCCTCCAATGTTTGATTCGTACGTTCAGTTTAACCTTCCCTTTGAGGATGGTACCGTGCTCATTCTTAATTGTGTACCCATATCTTCATGAAACTTATTCCAAAACCGAGATGTGAAACGAGTATCCCAATCCGAAATAATAGATATAGGAACCCCATGTCTCGATATCAGCTCCTTGATAAACAACTTTGACAAAAGCTCTGACGATATCATTTTCCGAATGGGAAGAAACAAAGCACTCTTCGTTAACCGATCAACTGTCACCTAAATCGAATCAAATTGGGTTCTCGCCGTCTTTGGTAACTTTGTAATGAAGTCCATGGTGATGTGCTCCTATTTCCATTTCGGGACTTCCAACGGTTGTAATTTACCATACGGCTTTTGGTGTTCGGCCTTAACTTGCAAACACGTGACACATTATCCAACATACTTTACAACATCACGTTTCATGCCCGGCCACCAATACTCTTTCTTCAAATCAAGATACATTTTCGTCGCGCCCGGATAAATGGAATACTTTGACTTATGTGCTTCATCAGGTATCACTTGTCGAAAATCTCCCATTCTCGGCACCCACACTCGTCCTTGAAAGGACAACAAACCATGCGGGCCCAAGGTAATAGACTCCGTCTGGCCCACAATTCGTTCCTCGTGCTTATTGTTAACAAAAGCTTCAATTTGAATCTCACCGAGCTTTACAAGAAAATCGTTAGTAATAATCATGCGTAACGATCCTACTCGTATCGCCGGATGTTGACTCTTCTGACTTAACGCATCCGCGAACACATTCGCCTTACCCGGATGATAAAGTATTTCATAATCGTAATCTTTTACCACATCCATCCATATACGTTGACGATAATTCAAATCTCGTTGGTCAAAAAGATGTTTTAAGCTCTTGTGGTCCGAATATATCGTACATTTGACACTGTACAAATAATGGCGAAAAATTTTCAACGCATGAACAACCGCTGACAACTCAAGATCATGAGTCGGATATCTCGTTTCGTGTTCCTTTAATTGTCAAGAGGCGTAAGAGTTGACTTTACCTCTTTGCATTAGAACACACCCGAGCCCCCCTTCCGGCAATACTAACACCGGAGCTTGACATAACTTCTCTTTTAACTATTAAAAAGCAATTTCTTGCTCGTTCTCCCAATTAAATCTCGTGTTCTTTCTCGTCAACTTCGTCAAAGGAGAAGTGATTTTAGAAAAGTCTTGGATAAACCGACGATAATAACCGGCCAATTCGAGAAAAATTCGGATTTTCGTAGGCATAGTCGGTCGTCCCCAACTTTTTACCGTCTCAATCTTCCCCGGATCTACTTGAATACCATCTTTCTTCACAATATGGCCAAGGAATTGAACTTCCTTTAGCCAAAATTCACATTTGGAGAATTTTGCATACAATTTCTCCTTCCGCAACGTCTTTAACACACCACACAAATGATGTTCATGTTCCTTCATACTCTTCGAATAGACAAGTATGTCGTCAATGAACACAATCACCGACTTGTCCAACATAGGTTGGCACACTCGGTTCATAAGATCCATGAATGCCGTCGGTGCATTCGTAAGGCCAAAATGCATAACTACAAACTCAAAATGCCCATAGCGCGTTCGAAAGGCCGTTTTCTCAATATCTTCCTCATGGACCCGCATTTGGTGATAGCCAGACCATAAGTCAATTTTAGAAAAATAAGTCGCGCCTTGAAGTTGATCAAACAAATCATCAATCCGAGCCAACGGATAGCGATTCTTGATCGTCACTTTATTCAACTCCCGATAATCGATGCACATCCGCATACTACCATCTTTCTTCTTCCCGAATAAAACCGAAGCGCCCCATGGCAAAGCACTCGGTCGAATGAAACCCTTTTCAAGCAACTCTTGGGTTTGATTTAACAACTCTTGCATTTCCGTTGGTGCTAAACGATAAGGTGTTTTAGCAATGGGAGTAGCACCCGGAACTAACTCAATGCGAAATTTAACTTGTCTTTCCGCCGGAACACCCGGTAATTCATCCGGAAAAACCTCTTCGAATTCACTAACCACTGGAATTTCACGAATAGATGGTGGCTCTTCACGAGTATCAACTACATGAGCAAGAAAAGTCATGCCACCACTAACAAGAAAATGACGTGCCCGTGCATAAGTGCATAATGGCACAAGTCTTCTTCGTTTTTCGCCAAGAATAATTAACTCTCCCCCACTACTGGTCTTCACACGAATAGACTTTTCATGGCATGCAATGTCGGCTATATAACGATCGAACCAATCCATACCAACGACAATATCGAATTCACCCAAGGTCATTGAGATAAGATCAATTTTAAATGTTTCGGTACCAAACACAATATCACAATCATTACAAACATCAACCCCTAGCACCGTCTTACCATCCGCTATTTCAACTTCTACCGGATGACTTAACTTAGCTAGCGGTTTACCAAGCTTAGACACAAAACGCGGAGACACAAATGACAAATTTGCACCGCTATCAAATAGTATCCTTGCTGGATTAGAGTTAACCATGAAAGTACCTGAGACAACTTCATTGGATTGCTTGGCTTCATCATTCGTCATCAAATAATTTCGTCCTCTAGCCGTACCCGCCACCTTCTCTAACTGTTTAACATGATCGGTGTTCAAATCGAGACACTCCGACTTTTGGTGTCCTTGCTTTTGGCAATTGAAACATGTGAGTTTGTTTCTGGAAGATCTGTTCGGGCAATCACGAGTCATATAACCCATTTGTCCACAATTATAGCATGTATAAGAAAAACCCCTGGAAGCACTCTTCTTCACGCTATTGACACTTTCGGAACCCTTCTTGCTCTTGCTCTTTTTGCTTGAAAAGTTCGAATGACTCGAACCTTCAAATTTTCTCTTAGAAAAAGAGAAATCACTTCTTTTTGGAACCTCCAGCTCGAAACCCCAGGCTAACTCAATCAATTCATCAAAAGACTTTGCCATTCCCCGACTAATCTTACGCTTCAACTCATTGCTTAGTGTACGATAAAAATCTAACATCAACATTCTGTCATCACCTACATACCCTGGACAAAAACGAGTCTTTGACAAGAAGGTATACTTGAGAGTAACCAAGTCCATCGAACCTTGTCGCAAATCGCGCAACTCGTCCCGGATTTTGTTAAGGTCGGATGGAGTCCGATATTCATCAAAGAACTCCTTTTTAAACTCATCCCACGTCAAGCTCATACATTGCTCTTCACCATACAACTTAATCTTATAGTCCCACCACAACTTAGCCTCTTTACGCAACATACTAGAACCGTATCTCGTTTTCTTCTCGGGTGGACATTCGGAGGTATCCCTCAATGTCCGAGATCCAACATGTGCTTTTCAACGGATCTCTCACCCCATTGAACATAGGAGGTTGAGCATCCTTGAAATTTTTGTAATGGAAGTCCCGCCTTCCATGTACCCCATTACCATCACCCCCTTCGCCACGAGGATGGATGTTTCTAGCATCGAGTGCCTCTTCGATTGCGGCATTCATTCGCTCATTTATTAACTCGGTTACTTGCCCATCAACTGATTCTTGGAAAACCTTTCGGACATCCTCAAGAAATTCCGCTCTTTGCTTTTTAATGATTGCCTCAACCTTGGTCGTGAACTCAACATCTTCACTCGTGCCCCCTTCATGGTTCTCGGGTCCGTTTCTTGTCTTCATACTATAAAACGGAAATAGGTTAAAAAATGAAACGAAAGGACATAACATAAAAGCATATATGTACATCTCACACCGCCCCATCTTGCTCAACAATCGTCATACATCACTTGTTTGACACGATTTGAACTCGTAACAATGGTAGCTAATCATTGTTACGCGAGCACGTCGCATTAACTTACTAGTACAACGTATATCTCGCTTGATGATTGCAAATACAACGCAAACAATTAGCGCATAGCTAGTTCACCTAAACCTAGGCACTAACAAATCCCCGGTCCGATCGGCTCCTACAAGTCCCGCATAAAGTGCATTGACAAAAAGTCTAAGTCTAGGTACCTATCTCAAGTCGCCTAAATCCCTAAGACCATGCTCTGATACCACTTGTAACGACCCAAACCTCGTTATTCCAAAAATACGACCCAAAAAAAAATTTAGACAGGTGCTCTGGACGGCGTCCAGTTATCTGGACGGCGTCCAGTACTGAAGGCCAGGACGGCGTCCAATCATTTGCGACGGCGTCCCAATGAACTGCCAGATTCTGATCTAGTGGTCCAACTTACGCGAGCGGAAAACCCACTTCTCGACATTTTTAAACGAAACCCTTTTCACAACATAACAATATAAGTAAACCTAAGAGATTTCCACCATAAGATCGAGTTTACAACATCGGACCCACATCGGCCGTTTTACGAATTTCGTTCAAAAATACAAGTTTCGACCACAAGAGTTTAAATTCCAAACGACACCTAGAGAATGGTGTTTGGGGTTAAACTACCCACATCTTGGTCGAACTTCCAAAAGCCAAACCCCCGTGAGCCACTACTAATCCAAACGGATACCTTTGCCCTTATCCACGCAGGAGCCTAAAAAGGTAAAAAACGAGAGAGTAAGCAAAACAGTTAGTGAATGCAATAATTATATACATACATATATAATATACCTACTTACAAACACTTACACATATACCGCATACATGTTAGTAACACAATTAGCTTATCATCTCAAATACAAAGCTATTAACCTCCTATACCACAAGCTAGCACAACAATAGCATATATATAACTCGAACAATGTAATATGCTTACGCTACAACACAAAAACCATGGTTAACCAATCGTACAAGGAAATGGCACTCGCGAAAGGCCATCGGTGTTCATAACATCCATTTGTGTACTTAACACCTCATATCACTAAACCCTCGGGTGGTGTCTTAACACCTCGACGCTTCACCCTTTACCTTATGGAGCGGTGCCTTAACACCTCGGCACTTCACTCCTAGGTGGCATCTTAACACCTCGATGCTTCACCCCGAGTGGCATCTTAACACCTCGACGCTTCACTCGTCACGTGAAACGTGGTGTCTTAACACTTCGACACTTCACATTTCACGCTACAACAAATAAATACATTATATACCTACGCATATAATTATTCCACTCACCTTAAAGTCTTTTGTGAAAGATAACCGAGCTTGCAACCTTCAATGTAACGTACCTATTACATTATGCATATAATCAATCACAAACTCAAGTTGGTCAACCAACTCACTTACCATACTAGTGTCATTTTGACCCTTAGTGCAATTTCGACCCATTTGCACTTTTAACCCTAATTTTGGGTCAACTTCCCCAAAAACCCTAACACTGGCCAAATATGGTCTTAGTACACTTTTTAACACAAGTTTATCTTATTTTCACACTCATAAGACAACTTGGGCCATCAAAGACTCCCTTGACCCATTTCAAAGTTTACACACCCATTTGGGTCACCACATACCCAATTAACACCCACTTACATAATATCTAGGTGTGCTAATAGTTAACTAACCAATTTAAGACCAATAAACACATTTAACATTTCAAAACCCTAGGTTAATCATCTTTGAGTCCTCATGACCCAAACTTACCCAAAAACCCCAATTCACTAACAAAATGGGTTTTATGTTCAACACTACCCAAACCCTAAAACTAATTAAAATAAGAAAAATCAAGGTTAAGACTTACCACCAAAACCACCACGTAGCTAGAGACTAGATGGACAACTTTAGAACTTGCACTTTAACCCGAAACAAGCTTCTTCCTCCTTGTTTGAGCTCCCTCTCACACTTAAAAGTGTTTCTCTCTCTAGTATTGAAGTGGAAAAGATGAGGTTGGTGATAATGGAGTTATGACATCCCACTAACTGATCTTGTGGCCTTAAACTTGTTCCAAGTGTGAATTTACCAAAAAGCCCTTTTGAAAGACTTAAAATAAAACAGCTAGTCTGCCAGTTCATCTGGACGGCGTCCAATATGCTGGATGGCGTCCAGTCCTTCACTGTTGGACGGCGTCCTCTGTCCTGGACGGCGTCCCACTTAGCTAGAAAAATAGGATCTTACACTTTTAGAGATCCATCTCTTAATCTTGATAGTTGGATCGTTTTTTTTTAAAACCTATAAATAGCCCTCTACCTCATTCTTCTCTTTGTTTACCACTTATTTATCTGCAATCGCTTCTGCCTCTAAAATCACAGTTTTTTACGAAAAAAGGTACTCTTTTTCTCTTTTCTTCTTTTTGCTTTTTCGTGTTAGTGTTTACTTTTTGTATTTAAATACATATATGGCAGATCAGTCTTCCACATCTACCAGCGTAAACATCGCCAGATCATCTTCTAGGGCTTTTGTAAATATCGACGATATAATGAGTCGAGTGTATGATGAGTACCTTAATGAATTCGTAGATAAATACCCTTTTTTAGCCAATTATGTCTTGGCAGTTCATGATGCCACCCATCGAGCACATAAGCCTCCATCGGGCATGGTTACCATGTACGGTGCAGCCATTACAGTGGGCAACTTCCGGTTGCCCTATCCCGAATTTATGTATCAATTCTTTACGCACTACAAAATAGCACCTGCCCAGTTACATCCTCACGCATACCAGAAGTTGGTAATGTGGGAGATGTATCTAAATTATTACCATATACTCATGATGGTTCGCATGTTCCAGTATTGCTTTACCGTGTCATGGTCTGAGGTTGGTTGGTTCTCTATCAAGCGAAGGGGATTCTTTAATTTTACCAGGTAACATAGATACCTCTTTAAAGGATTGGCGAGAGTCATTATTTTTTGTTGGTCACCAAGAGTTACCGAAACGGTTTGTCGGTCTTTGTGGGTGGGCGAACAAGGTAAAGAAGTGGGCCAATAAGGTCCCAAAATTGAATGATGCCGAGAAGGCATGCATATTAGCCATTCAAGACTTCATATTTCCCCAACGGCCGTATCCAGAGGCCATGCTTGTGCTGGGGGAGTGAGCCATCAATGGCCGGATGCAAGTGTCAAGCCTGTCATTCATTATGATGGAAAAGGTGGAGATTGATCCTAGCCAATATTTGTATTTTTATTAGTTGTTGGCATACTAATCAAATTTATTTGTTTGTAATAGTGATGGAGTTCAGCACTACTATGGCTTTTGGTGATCTCGATGATATTTAGTTCGAGAATGTTCCGATGAATCAGGAAGATGAGCCGGATGTCACTCCACAAGACCTGGAGCAGGATACCGGAGATGGGGCCGACTTGGTCCTCCCTCCTCTGACTATTACTGAAGATCAATCTGTTGTCAAGAGGAAAATTAAGGAGCTTCCTCAGCTACGGTCTAAGAAGGCCAAAGGTAACTTGCACGTTCCGGCATACTTGTCTTGCTGTTATTATGACATGTATTATGTACTTAACTTTATTATGTTTGCAGGCATTATTGGGTCTTCTGTTGACGGTGGGGCTGCTGTGACGGAGCCCATTCAGGTGGATGATGATGAGGTGGGTGGTCGGTACACGCTGGAGAGTTTCGATGATATCACTTTTAACGTTCCTATCAGGGATGACATCATTCGAGCTTTCTCTCAGCTGGACATTGACTATGACAGCTGCAAAGATTCATTGGAGAAGGGATCCTGCTCTACCGTGCTGCAAACTGTTTATGCCCTTTCCCAATATGAGGTGAAGGTTTCCCGTGCCCGGGCATTTGTGACCTTAAATGAATTTGTCATAGACAGATTTGCCCGGATGGATGAGCCGGGTAAAGCCTGGGATGCTGCTGTCAGGGATTTGGAGAGTCGACTGAAAGCTGCCAAGGAGAAGCTTGCGGAGGTGGTGGCGAAGAAGGATAAAGAAATATCCTCCGCCACCCTAATGAAGGATGTAGCTATGGCTGAGTGTAATCACTTGCAGGCCACCCTGCCTTTTGTGTTGAAGAAGGCCATTAATTCCAACACTGTGAAGGCGACTTTTGATGCATATTTGAAGAATTTTTTTGGAGCGGCGAATTTTACTCAGGCGGTGCGGTTGATGCAGAAGCATCATGTTGGGGGAGTAGTCTCCTTGCACCCGGACATTGCCGAGAAAGTGGTTTCGGGTGCTGTGCAGGAGTTGTAGGCCGCCTAGAAGGTGTTGGCGAAGATCTGATTTGGTAGCTTTGAGGTGCTTTGTGCTGCTGAGGGTACAACCATGCAACAATTGTTGTATTTCCAGTTTTAGTATTTTGTACTGCACTTTGTTGCACATATTTTTGTAACCGATGATATATTTTGTAACGAAACTATGTGATTAATGAAGTTTCCATTTCAATTTATGTTTGTGTTATGGTTGTCTTTTAGTCGAACTAGTTCGTGTCTTCGTATGTAGGTCTAGACTACATTTGTATTAGTTTTGGCGTGTACACTGTGCAGTCACATGTGTGTATGCCATCTACTCTTTGGCTGTTTATCATTATAAATTTGTACCGGCGAGGGTTAAACAATCACCTCTTAAGGGGGTACAAATAACTTGCATAGGGCTTATTTGGATATCGGAATCTGTCTACTGCTAGACGGTTATTTTGTATGTGAATAACGTTGTAAATAACATAACAACAAAGTTATCGTGAACGGAGAAATTGTTTACTCATCTTAAAAAAATAAGGACATATAGAGTTTCTTATTTGAAAAGAAAACATAAATATCAAGATAACCTTGGCTGAAGTGATCAGTTTCAACCAGGGTACCCATCTAAACTTCAGCGTGACATCTAGCCACTTTTGTTTCCCTTAGCCGGCATCCCATCTCGGTTGGAGCTCTCACAATTTTCTGGCCTGGAACGTTTGAGTGTCGAGCTTAAGGGTTCATGCATTTCATGTGCAGTGATAAATTGTTCTTCCCATTCTGGCCGGCTAAACTGACCGACAATGCACTGCCCTATTTCATAGGTGGTTATGGGTTTTTTTCCTGGTTGAGTGTGTCTGAGGCGAGAAGTAACATTCTTCTTCCAGGATGTGTGATGCCTCTTTTGTTTCGGTGTACTGCCTTGCTTGTGTGTTCTTTGATTTCGGGAAGGGTTGTCGGTTAGATTTGACTGTTGCCACACCTTTCGGGTTGGAAATTTAATCAAACCGTGAGCGGTGGAGGCTATTGCACCAAACTTCCTAAAAAACTTTCTTCCCAGCATCTATAGCGGTCACAGAGTTAACAACGTAAAATTCAATGATCTCACTGCGGAGGTAAGGCTGAGTGCCTACTATGACCATTGCCTTGAGTTTGCCCATGGGTTGTTTAGTCGACCCCGTGAACCCGGAGATAATAGCATTGGACTGTCTCATTTTCCTTTCGACACACTTTTGGAGTCGGGAAAGGCAATGGGCATACAGAACATCGACTTCACTCCCTATGTCAGTTTACATTGCTTTGACGTGAAAACCATCTATTAGTCCGTCTATCACTACCACCTTGTCCTCTGCCTTATCTCGCTTCTTCCCATCTTCCTTTTTCCAGCTAAACGTTTTGTTCGGATCAGATTTTTTGGATTTTTGATCCTGTAGCAAATGATTGAGTTCACCAACTTTGATTTTGGCAATGATCTCGCTCATTAGCGCTTTGCATTCGGCAATGTCGTGACCGTTGCCTTCGTGGAATTCACAGTACTTGTTTGACTTTTGTCCATCCCGTTTTTCCATTGGTGCCGGAGGGGTGAATTTTGCCTTCACCAGTTCCGTTATTAGTATCTCTCTTGGCATTTGGTCAGACTATCGATTAAAGATCCTTTATCATATGGCGTTCGGCTGCCTTTGTCATGCTTATGACTGTCATGGCTTTTGTCGTGGCTGTTATGGCTTCTGTGATGGTTGTCGCTTCGACGGCCTCCGTCGTGATGGTGTCGGCTTTCACTTTGCCTTTCATCATCTTGTTTCTTCTCATCCCGGTGATACTCGGCTTGCCTTTCTCGTCCAAAGTGCTGATATTATCTTGCCACCATTACGGCGTCCACGAAAGTATTCGGGATGTTGCACCGGATTTCGGCGAAGAGTGATGGGTGTGCTTCTTTGTCCAGGCATGTTATGAACCCAGAAATCTGCTGTGTTTTTGGGAGCCCGGATTTTTTTGGCACTCCAGCATGTATCTTGTGATGAAGTTTTCGATTTTCTCCCCCCGGTACATTAATATTTCGTGAGCATACATGTATGTGAGCATATGCCAGAGAAGATTTTGATATTGTATGAGAAACTTCTCCCGCAGGTCTGCGAAACATGTGATGCCGTTAGGTGGAAGTTTGGCGAACTATTCTCTGGCAGCAGACTGTAGGACAGTCGGAAAAAGATGGCACGCCACCTCATCACTCCAATGTTGGGTTTTCATGGCTCCCTCAAAGATTTGCAAGAAATCAACCGGGTCGGTTGTGCCACTGTATACCCCCAAAGTAACCGGTATGACGATGTTGTTAGGAAGAATACAACCAGAAATTCATTCACAAAGCTTTTAGCTGGTAGCTGACATTTCAACCGGTCGTTTTGCTCTGTTACCGGTTATCAGAGCAAACAGATTCTCAAGTGCAGTACCTTGAACGTCAGGTTGCGAGAGAATGTTTGTATGCCGTTGGTGCAGCCTGCACAAGGAGCTTGATAAGCCATGCATTGGCGGTAACCTTTGCAACACAGTCGTTTCTTGCACCGATGTTCGGCATGGAATTAGCCTTCAAAATATCGGAGCTTTGCAACTGTTGTCTTCCGGCTAAATTAGGACCGTCGCCTAACACGGCCTTTAATTTCTCGATTACTTGCTTTTCAACATCAGCTGAGATCATCGTAGTGATCATTTCGGTGTCATCATGGGATGATCTGATTCCGCTTGAACCACCGGTTTTGGGAACGGAGATGCTGAGATTCAATCTTTTGCTACCAGTTGGTGATTTCTCCCGTGTATCCTCGTTACCTCCATAAACATTCATCGCATCATCAGAAGTTTCCCGGAGTGAATGTGAGCGATGGATTCCTTCTGGGGTTGGGGTGGTTCCACCGTCGGTGAGTTTTCTTTGTTCAAAGTTAGTGGAACGACGTCAGACGTTCCTTTCTTGTTTGTCATTTCGCTGCCTGGTTTCACTGGGTTGTTCGTAACTTTAGGTGGAGCCATTTAATCAAACCAAAATCGTTATGGCTGGAATAGATTTTAGATTTGAGTTCTTGAGTTATGGAAAAGAGTGAATCGAATGTTTTATCTCCAATTACTGTGAAAACCCAGATTTGAAATCTGGATTCCAAGGGCGTAAAACAATCGATGAGATTAACCTTATTCGATCGGGATTGAATAAGTTAATATCTTAGGGTGAAGATTAACTTTGATATCAACCGGAATCTCTATCGAAATTGTATTTACAGCTCGAGAATGTTACAGCTATAAATTTGGACAGAGTAACATTAATGCATCCAGTGCTGTTCAATGAATGATTTTGTTCGTGTATTTATAGGTGTTATAAGAGAATGATGATGTGGCACATGTTTCTTTCATGGTTATAACGAACTTCACGAGGTCCGAGGGCTAACATGGCACCTGTCCTATTCATTGGAATAACAAACAGATCATAACGAACTTTCTTAGAATCGTGGGCTGACGTGGCGTGCAGCCCATTTAAGTGTTTGTTTCGGGATCATACGTTTGTTCCGAGACGAGGTGTTTGTTCCAGGACCAAGTGTCTATTCCGAGATCATGCGTTTGTTCCGGGACGAGGTGTTTGTTCCGAGACCTAGTGTCTGTTCCGGGTCCAATTGTCTGTTCCGAAACTTGGCACTTCTCTTGGAGAGATATGGCTACTTCTAGAGAATGTGACGAATCCGTCTATGGTGTGACGGATGAATGTCTTGCTCTTGTTTGGGCAAAGTATTTTACCTAATGTTTATTTTAAGTGCTTCTTCACGGTATTCTGTTGACCAGTAATGATTGCAACCGGTCGTAATGATTTTGTAGAGATTGCCGGATACCCGACGTACTTGGTTCAGTAGGCCTTTATGTGATAACATGGTTCATAAACTCTCAATGCTTTGTACCCAGCTAATAGCTGCCGGTAGCCTGCACACTTGTCCGGGTAGGATGGGTAGCGTCACGGCCATCCTTTGTCCCGGACGCTTCTTCCTGGATGTGTACGTAAATAACCCTTGGTCGGATTACTGAAGTGGGGCTGGGAAGAGGTTTTTTGCCCGGGACCGATCATGTCGGTTATGTTCTAGGCAGAACGTTGATCAATAATGTGTCCTTTCAATACGGATCATTATGCGTATCATCAATCACCATCACCAACAACATCATCACCAACACCTCACCAATCACCACAAACATTCTTTGCCATTACCATACCATTCACCATCACCCTCACATCCACCAACAACATCAATACAGATTTAGGCTCTATACCAACATCACCACCACCAACAGCATCATCATCACCACCACAACAATCACCACCACTTCCCCGTTCATTGCCATTACCAAACCAATCACCACCATCATCCATACTACCACTTTCCCGTTCATCGCCATTACCACACCGTTCACCACCTCCATCATCACCCTTTTTCGAATTATTTACTTTTAAACACTAGGCAACACGCATCACGCATAAACCAAAATTCATGGTGTGTAGTGCGAGATGCATGGTGTGTAGTACGTACTTAAAAGCAGTTCTTGATACGTTCCTGATCTTAAAACAGAAAAAAATGTTTCACGAGCTTGAAACAACTCATCAAATAAATCTTGAGTTTTCATGATAACTGATCAACATCTTTATTTCCCCAGCATTCACGATAGATGACAAAAATAATAACTCAAGTAACCTTCCTTTCTCCACTTGTCTATCATATTTATCCTCTTTGGTGGTTCCATTTTCCTGAAATTATAAGTGTACAACGAATAGAGTCAGGTACTACATATTTAAACCTAAACTTAAAATATCACAGATTTATTTTTTGTGGATATGATGGTAATAAGTATGCCGTAACAGTAGAATGTTTTGATACTTGAATGGATTCTTATGTGTTGTCTTTATTTAAACGACAACATCCATGAAGTATAGCATGTGACTCTGATGTGGAAGCTAAGGGGTATAAAATACTATTAAATTTTTGCAGGAAATACTATTAAATACGATACAATTTTACACAAGATATTTATTTATTTATAGAATGGATATACTTAAACCTTGCTACAACACTTATAGGCAGTGTACCTAATCGTACAATAGTGTAGTTTTTAGTAAGTCCGGTTCGTTCCACAGGAAATCTTTTTTAAACAAAGCTCAACGCTATATTAGTTTACTTTTATAAAAATACAAACATATATATAAGTAATATTATTATTATAAAGGGGGGTTTTTACCGTTTAATGACCGGTTTGTCAATTTTAAAACTTTAGTCGCAATTAAAACCAAATGTAAAATAATAAATAAATACAAGACTTAATTTTAAGCGTAAAGTAAATAACAATAATGAAATTGCAAATAATAAAAGTGCGATAAAATAAACTTGCGATAATTAAAAAGGACGATAATTAAAAGTGCAATTAAATACAATAACAATAAATAAAAATGCGATAATTAGAAGTGCAATTAAATATAAAATAAAGGAAATTAAATATGAAATAAAAGAATTATGCTTATTTAAACTTCCGTAATCATGATGTTTGACGTGTTGATTTTAGTTTTATGCCCATGGGTTAATTGTCCTTTGTCCTGGATTATTTAATATGTCTGTCTGGTTTTTGTCCATAACAGTCCATCAGTCATAAATATAAAGTGCGAGTGTCCTCGTCAAATTATCCTTATACCCGAAGTTAAATATTCCAACTAATTGGGGACTTAAACTGTAACAAGATTTTAATACTTTGTTTAATAATTACACCAGGATGTCGACTGAGTGTAACCCAAGGTTTTAATATTTTGTAATCAATTATGCCAAGTGTCCTTTTACATAATTTCACCCCTGTTTTAATTATTCTAGTGGCTATTAATCCATTCCCGTGTCCGGTTAAATGAACGATTATTCGTACATATAAATACCCCGCCCATCGTGTCCGATCGAGTGTATATGGTAATTTATAGGGACGCCCAATTGTAAATCTTTATATTAACATTAACAAACTATCATTTAGTTAAACAAATATAAAGCCCATTAATAGCTCATAGTCTAATTTCCACAAGTGTCGTTCTTTTGTCCAAACCCCAATTATGGTACAAAGCCCAATTACCCAATTTTAGTAATTAGCCCAACATCATGATTACTTCGTTTTAAATAAGCATAATAATAACTTAGCTACGAGACATTAATGTAAAAAGGTTGAACATAACTTACAATGATTAAAAATAGCGTAGCGTTACACGGACAGAATTTCGACTTACACCCTTACAACATTCGCTAACATACCCTTATTATTAGAATTATAATTAAAATTAAAATATAAATTATAAATATATATATATATATATATTTTACGTATGAGGAGAAGAAGAAAAAGATGATGATTTGCGATCAGAATTCGGTTGCTTTTATAGGGATTTTTGACTTTTGGGGCTCCGCGACTCGCGGCATTTTTTCCTTCAAACTCCGCGAGTCGCGGAGTTTGAAATTACAGCTCATATCAGTTTGGAGTCTTTCTTGCCGACGGTTTTTATTATTTATTATAATATTTAAATAATTATAAGAATTATTTAAATATTATATTATATTTATGTGCATAGTTGACTTGTAATTTTTAGTCCGTTGCGTCGAGCGTTGAGAGTTGACTCTGGTCCCGGTTCCGGATTTTCGAACGTCCTTGCGTACAATTTAATATCTTGTACTTTGCGTTTTGAATCTTGTACTCTTGTAATTTCGAGACGTTTCTTATCAATAATTGGAACCTTTTTGATTGTCTTTTGTACTTTTGAGCTTTTTGGTCGTTTGCGTCTTTAATTCGTCGAATCTGTCTTTTTTCTTCACCTTTTATTATTTAAACGAATATCACTTGTAAATAGAACAATTGCAATTAAAAGCTTGTCTTTCTTGAGGAATAATGCTATGAATTATATGTTCGTTTTTAGCATTATCAAATATTCCCACACTTGAGCGTTGCTTGTCCTCAAGCAATATCGTCTTGAAATACTAGAATCACTTCTTTATTCTTCACACTTTGTACATCAGTGATTTTCTATACGGCGGTATAAACAATGGTAGTAACGATATGGTTTACAGTCCCACATGACTATAAAAATTTAGATCCATTAAGGAAATTGGATCTTTATGAAAACATTTGATCTTTTGAAAATTAAATCTAGTTTTTACCCTAGATAAGTTTTCCGAGATAACCCTTTACCGGTGTTTGCAAAATATTTTTGTGGGTTTGGTGGGTTTCAGTTTTGAAAATTTTAGCTCAAAACTTATGGTTTTGTGTCACCCACTTGCTAACCTTGTATTTGGAAAGCAACACGTCCAGTTCACTTGTCCCGTATATTACCTTTCGGTAAACTACCGTCCGGTTGTAAAGGAAAGCGTTGAACAAGCAACTGTTAAGGCAATGTCCCTTGACATGCTTTTAATTATGGTCTATAACGTGTCGGACGCAATTACTATCCTTTGTAGGAGCAATAGTAAAGCTCACCCTAGGAATTTTTCGGTATGGCACAAGGTCCTGTCTTTGACCACTATGCAACCACCGTTCTTACGGTTGACACCCGTTTTAGTTCAGGTGACCTAATGAATTCCAGGTGAATTCCTAGGATTTTACGTTCAATGGTAATGAACGCATTGAAAATAGGGTTTTCAGAAAACAAATCGGTTTGTAATTTTGATCAAAATATTTTCTCGTTCAAGCTCGAGTTTAGATATCATCGAATTCCATGAGTTTGTAATTCTCAATCTTTAAGGTCAATCTCTAGGATTGAGTAATATCAGTCTTAAAAGCTAATTTTTAATCTTTAAGGAGATTATCCTTTCTGGGGATCTGATTCATTAGTCTTATCCAGCTAATTTGCATGGTGCCCCCCCATTTTACAAGATAAATCATTCTCATGGTTAGGATAAATCTGACCACTTGACGACCCTGTTTAATGCTGAGGTCCGTGGATTTCCTGCTGATTTTAATGATGACTTTTCTAGATTTTTCGTCAACCTACAGCTGGTCTGGACGGCAACTTCATGACCTAAATCAAGAAGCGCGTGTCTTTTTCGGAAGACTTTACTTCCTTTTAATGATGGAATTGATTCATCGTGTAGATCCATCTCTTCTTTTCTTTCATCGGGTAAAACAGTTTAGTTTAGTCCAAAGCAAAAGTATTTTCAGTTATTTGTTACAGATATATGTGACATATGTTTAAGATAACTTGGTAAATTTTCCCACACTTGGCTTTTATTTTCCTTTTTATCGTCCTCTATTCCATTTTAAATGAATTTTAACATTTTAGTTTGTTTCTCAATTTATGTCCTTTCCGAGGTAACAATAATTTCGGTGTTAACACCTAGTTTTATCGTTCATAAATATGTATAAACATGAATTTGAGTTCATTTAATTGAAAAATTTTAAAAATTTTACTAGAATTGGGTAGTCAGTATATAAGACTAGGGCTGTTCTTTATTATCAGAGAGCACTAGATTCTAATACAACTACTGCTTTACTAGTATTTTTAATGGTAACCAAGTGTTTAAGATAAAAATTTTAAAATCCGAAAGAATTTAACCCCTTCCCACACTTAAGATCTTGCAATGCCCTCATTTGCAAGAAATCAGTAACAATTTAAATTATTGAGGGTGATTTGTGTGAAAATGATTAAATTTTTACCAAAGTTTCCAAATATATTGGCGTTTGTTTGCTGAATGATAAATGGTGCACATCATTTGTTCATTCCGTCTTGTTGTTATTTCACATATATTTTGCATCTTGTCGTCAAAATTAGTTGCTTTTGCTGAACTTAATGTCAGTCTTTGAAAATGTGTTGTTTTACCCTGTTGTGTACATAAGATAAACTGCGAACATATATACATATTTTTGAAGTTTGGTATATTACCCCACATTCAAAAATTATTAAAATCTAAGAATAAAAGTTAGACAATTATAAAAATGATTACAATATTAACAAAAGTATTAAACGTATCAATCATTACAAATTACAAAATAAATAAAACTAAGTATACTAGGGATGATACTGGTACCAATAGGGGTTCCAGGCATAACCATAGGTGCTATAGAATGCTTCGGCAGGGTCATACGTAGGATACGGTGGCTGCATCTGTATAGACCAGGGAGGGAAGATGAGTTTCGGTGTAGGAATATAGTTTCTACCTATATGTTGGCAATGAGCTATGATTTGGTTCTGATGAACTTGCCAATCTTCAAATGCTCTCTGTCAAGCATTTTCGTATTCCTGAGAAGCTATAAACCTTTGCATTTCTTGCATCTCATTCCCCCCTCCTACATTACCTTGCTGTTGGTTTCTCTCAACCTGTGGATGTCTACCATGGTATGGTACTGCGGCGTTATTTCGCCTTTTCAAAACTTTCGCACCATGGTATACATTTAAACCTATAGTATCGCGGGGTTCTGGTTCTTCTACTAATAATCCCCCCGACTTATATCCACACCGAGATATTCACCAATCAAAGTAATAAAAATACCACCTCCTATTATGCTATGCGGTCGCATCCCCCGAACCATAGCTGATAAATAATAACCCACACAATACGGTATACTTACAGCGCTTTGTGGGTCTCGAATACACATATGGTAAAACAAATCCTGTTCATTTACCTTTTCCTTGTTTTTACCCCTTTGTGTAATCGAATTAGCTAAAAACCTATGAATCACTCTTAATTCGGCTCTATCTATATCCAAATAAGAGTAATTTCCCCCTTTGAAACGGTGATGGCTTGTCATTTGACTCCACACACCGTGTGTATCAAAATTTTCATCTATCTTTCTACCGTTTAGTATCAACCCTCTACAATCGGCAGATGCTAACTCCTCAGGCGTATATATACGTAAAGCCTGAGCCATGTCTAGTAAAGACATGTGGCGCATCGAACCGCCTAACAAAAATCTAATAAAAGAACGGTCGGTTAAACTAGCTACCCGATCATTCAACTCTATACTACATAATAATTCTTCACACCATACTTTATATACAGGTCTACGCATGGTGAATAAACGTACCCAGTCATTAAAAGTAGAATTACCATACCTCTGTACAAGTAATTCCCTAATTGGCCCGGCCAATTCTACAGCTTCTAAGGGTCCCCATTCTATGACCCTCGGTACCTCAACAACCTTAGAATGAAGAGTATGCAAACCCCTTTGATATTTTGGATAATCTATCCAAAGTCTGTCAAATCTCAGGTTCGGGTGCAACTCTTCCAAGTGCATATCAGAAAAGGTCATGATTGGATGAGGTATATCCTGCTTGTAGTAGTTATCCACCTCCTGTTGTTCCGCATTCTCAGCAGGAGCATTGCGGGCTTGGGATGAAGATTCACCCCTTTCAGTCTGCAAAACACATCAAACAAAATTTTTGTGCATCCAAATATGCATTAGTGTCAGCAAAATCATCAATCAAAATAATTACAATGACATTATCAATTTATATTAAACTTAAGCTTATTTTCACATTTTTATCAAATCTACACTTTTTCAAATAAGCATATACGAAAATGTTCGCCAAGTTCATAAGCATTCAACTCAAATAACATGTCAAAATAATCATTACTAGCAATTAAATAAGTTTCAAATGGCATTATCTTTCAAAAATCAAGTTCATAAATTTTAGACTTGAAAAAGTCCACTTTAATTCTCAAAATCATGTTTAGGCTCAAAGTTTGGATCATTTAACTACCTAAACATGTTACACTACTTAATTTAGCAACAATTCATGACAAAAATCGGCCATAACCTGTTTATATCAAAAAGCCCCAAATTTGCTCAAGAACATAAACCCTAGATTATTCAAAATTTGAAGTTTAAGGCTTCTAATCATGTTAAACAGCATCAATCTAGGTTATACAAGCATAATACATAAACAATTTAAGCCTAATTACACTAAAAAGCATCAAAATCAAATTGGGGAAAAAATTGCTCAAGAACACTAATTTCGGATTAAATGGTGTTTAGGTGTAGAAATTTACCGTTTTTCTTGAGTAATTCCTAGATAGCATCCTTCTCAACATGATTTTAGTAAAAAATTTGGTGATTAACGGTTAAAAATTGTGATTTTTGGGGTGTTTTTGGTGTATTTTCGCGCAGTATTTCGCTGTGTTTTTGAGTTTTGGGTTGTGTGGACTGAAACTGATCGTTCAGCTCTTTTTATTTTTTTTTCTGATTTTCGGTCCTCCGCGACTCGCGGTGAAATACCCTTCAAACTCCGCGAGTCGCGGAGTTTGCTTTTTTTTTTTTATAATCATTAACTTATAAAACAATTAAGTACTTAATTTTAAAATTTTGTTTCCCTTGTTATTTAGGACGAGGTCGTTTCGGATCGATGTCCTAGTCCGTCCCTCGACAAAATTTTAAAATTTGTCTTTTTTTTTTGTAACGATTGTTTTAAAAGCTAAGATTTTTGGTTTTTTAATGTTTTTGGCATACTTTAAATCAATAAGATTAAAAATAATGATAATAAAAGTTCTCGTCCCTCCCTTGGGTAAAGCAATTTCGGTTCAAAGACCTAGTCTTCAACTTACGAAGAATTTTAAAAATCATATTTTTAACTTAATGAGATAAAGTAAATTTTTGTTTTTAAATTCACACAACTTAAATATAAAATTCAAAATTTATATTAAAAATTCACACCAAACTTAAAATTTGAAATGCGTAAAATTAAAAATTCATATTTTAAAAATTAAAAATTCACACCAAACTTAATTTTAAAAATTCACATTATAAATTCACACCAAACTTAATTTTAAAAATTCACATTATAAATTCACACCAAACTTAATTTTTCAAATATTTACATTTTTTTTTTAAAATATTGTTTTTACAAAGTTTACAATATTAATTTAAGATTTAAATATTAATTTTAAAAAAACATGGTAAAAATAAAATTAAAAATCTTTTTGGCTTTTTATCCCACTTTAATCAATCAAATATTATCAAAAATATGCGCCCCTCTTTTTGGTAAAGTAATTTCGGTTCCAAGACCTAATTTAACTCATGACGAATTTTTGAAATATTTTGGGTTGATTGATTAAAGATATTTATACCTTAAGAATAAACGTTAAATTTCGCAGTGATGTAATAAATTTTTTAATGATATCAATAATTTCGGTCGCCAAACCTAATTTTATTCAATACCAATTTAATACTTTTTAGCGAACAAATTAGCGTTTATTATCAAAAGTTTAAAAATAAAAATAAAAATAAAAACTGTACAGACATACCTGTGAAATAGATTTCTTAGTTATATGATCTATCCCATTCATAAGATAGTCGGTTTAATTGGTTTTCCATGGCTACATAGGCGTAACCTCGAGCATTCAGTGTCTTTTCTTCTAAACATATGAACGGTCCGTCTCTGCATAAAGTAACAAATTCGGTATTTGAATAGGTTTGATTATTTGAACATTTACCTCCATGTGACCATTTTCCGCATTTGTGACATCTTTCTAGGTGTCGTGCTCTTCTTTTTGCTGCGGATTTTGATTTTCCTTTACCAAATTGTAATTTATTATCTTCGCATCTGGATTCTTTTCTAACTCCGTCCATTTTTTCTCTGATTACTGATACTAATTCACTCGGTAGTATGTCATTATTACGTTTAGTGATCAAAGCGTGTAGCATTAGACCATGGTTTAGTTCACAGGCAGTCTTCATTTCGTAAAAACCTAAAAAAAATAAAAATTCAGAATGGGTGGAGAAGACTAGTTCTTTAGGGTCTGCTAGGGAAAGACCATTCGGGTTCCATTTTCGAGAACTACACGAAAACAGACAATCTAACTCTAATAGAAATACATATTATCCTTTAAAGACTTAATTCTCCCCACACTTAGTTAGCTGTGGTGTCGAAATTGTGATTAACTTCGTTGTCGACTTCCATCGGACCATGTATGTAATGTTTAACTCTGTGACCATTAACTTTAAATTCAATCCCATTTGAATTTATCAATTCTATCGTTCCGTATGGGAAAACTCTTTTGACTATGAATGGTCCAGACCATCTTGATTTCAATTTTCCAGGAAATAGCTTGAATCGTGAATTGAAAAGAAGAACTCTGTCTCCTTTAAATTCTTTTGAACTTCTGATTCTTTTATCATGCCATTTCTTCGTTCTTTCTTTATAGATTAACGAATTATCGTATGCTTCATGTCTTAATTCTTCTAATTCGTTTAGTTGACTTAATCGTAGACGTCCAGCTTCATGTAAATCAAGATTACATGTCTTCAAAGCCCAAAATGCTTTTTGTTCAATTTCTACTGGAAGATGACATGCTTTTCCATAAACAAGTCTAAATGGTGTGGTTCCAATTGGAGTTTTGTAGGCTGTTCTAAAAGCCCAGAGTGCATCCTCCAATTTAATGGACCATTCCTTCGGATTTGATCCTACGGTTTTCTCTAGAATACGTTTTAAAGCTCGGTTGGTATTTTCAACTTGTCCACTTGTTTGTGGATGATATGCGGTGGAGATTTTATGAGTTGCTCCATATCTTTTAAGAACTTTCTCAAGTTGATTATTACAGAAATGAGTACCCCGATCACTTATTAAAGCTTTCGGTGTTCCAAACCTTGCAAAAAGACGTTTTAAAAAGTTGACTACAACTCGTGCATCGTTAGTTGGGAGAGCTTGTGCTTCCGCCCATTTAGATACATAATCAATGGCTACGAGTATATATAGATTATTATGAGATTTTGGAAATGGACCCATAAAGTCAATACCCCAAATGTCAAATACTTCACATACTTGGATGACATTTTGTGGCATTTCATCACGTTGACTTATTTTTCCGGCCCTTTGACATGCATCACAGGATTTGCAAAGAAGGTGTGCGTCTTTGTAAATTGTAGGCCAATAGAATCTAGCTTCATAAACTTTTCTTGCTGTTAGTTGAGGCCCATAATGCCCTCCTGTTGGTCCTGTGTGACAATGGTTTAAAATTTTACTAGCTTCATCTCCAAATACACATCGGCGTATTATTCCATCGGGACAACTTTTAAACAGATGTGGATCTTCCCAGAAATAGTGTTTTATATCACTGAAGAATTTCTTTCGTCTTTGGTACGATAATCCTTTTTCAAGGAATCCACAAACTAAGTAGTTTGCATAGTCTGCAAACCATGGGATTTTATTATAATCTATCTTCAATAGATATTCATCAGGAAAGTTGTCTTGTATGGCCGATTCATTTAGAACTTCTAACTCAGGATTTTCAAGACGAGAAAGATGATCAGCGGCGAGATTTTCTGCTCCTCTTTTATCTCGGATTTCAATATCAAACTCTTGTAAGAGTAAGATCCAACGGATTAATCTTGGTTTAGCATCTTGTTTTGAAAATAGGTATCTAAGAGCAGAATGGTCGGTATAGACCACCGTTTTTGCTAGAACGAGATATGATCGAAATTTGTCAAAAGCAAAGACAATAGCAAGGAGTTCTTTTTCAGTAGTTGTATAGTTTGTTTGTGCTCCTTGTAACGTCTTACTAGCATAATATATATGTTGAAATCGTTTTTCAATCCTTTGTCCTAAAACGGCTCCCATTGCAAAATCACTTGCATCGCACATTAGTTCAAATGGTAGATTCCAATTTGGTGTTATCATGATCGACGCATTAGTGAGTTTTTCTTTAAGAATATTAAAAGATTTGATACACTCATCTGAAAAGATGAATCGAGCATCCTTTTCTAGGAGTTTATTCATAGGAGTGGCAATTTTAGAAAAATCTTTTATGAAACGTCGGTAAAAACCGGCATGCCCTAGAAAATTCCTAACTCCTCTAACATTGGTGGGATGTGGAAGTTTAGCAATTACATCTACTTTAGCTCTATCCACTTCAATTCCTTCTTTTGAAATTTTATGTCCAAGAACGATGCCTTCTTTAACCATGAAATGGCATTTCTCCCAATTAAGTACTAGATTTGATTGTTCGCATCTAAGAAGCATTCGTTCCAGATTAACTAGACATGATTCAAATGTATCACCGAAGACTGAAAAGTCATCCATGAAAACTTCCATGCATTCTTCTATCATGTCATGAAAAATCGCCATCATACACCTTTGAAAGGTTGCAGGGGCGTTACAAAGTCCAAATGGCATGCGTTTGTAAGCAAAAGTACCATAAGGGCACGTGAATGTGGTTTTCTCTTGGTCCTCGGGTGCTATTGGAATTTGAAAATATCCGGAAAATCCATCTAGAAAACAATAGTAACTATTTCCGGCTAATCTTTCCAACATTTGATCTATGAAAGGTAAGGGAAAGTGATCTTTTCTGGTGGCGTCATTTAATTTTCTATAATCAATACACACACGCCATCCTGTTACAGTCCTAGTAGGAATAAGCTCATTTTTCTCATTTGTAATGACAGTCATGCCACCCTTCTTAAGCACGCATTGAACTGGGCTTACCCATGGACTATCAGAAATTGGATATATCAAACCTGCATCTAGCAGTTTAATAATCTCTTTCTTAACTACATCTTGCATATTAGGATTTAGTCTTCGTTGGCGTTGCACATACGTTTTATGACCTTCTTCCATAAGGATTTTATGTGTGCAATACGAAGGACTTATTCCTTTAATATCATGAATTTTCCATGCAATGGCTGGTTTATGAGCTTTCAACACAGAAATGAGTTGTGATTTCTCATTTTCAGTAAGAGAAGACGATATTATTACAGGTAATTCAGATTCACCATGTAAATAAGCGTATTCCAAATGGTTTGGAAGTGGCTTTAACTCTAATTTCGGAGGTTCTTCTATCGATGATTTGTATCGATATCTGTCTTCTTCTTTTAGCATTTGAATTTCTTCTGTTGTTGGTTCATATCCATTAGCTATAAGTGTAGCTAACATTTCAGCTTCATCAATTGGTTCATTACCTTCTCCTAAAGAACATTCTCCTGTTCCTTGTAATTCTGGAAATTCTTCTAATAATTCTGCATGTGCATCTATAGTTTGAATATAATAACATGTATCATCTGCAGATTGCGGTTGTTGCATTACTCTATCAACTGAAAAGGTAACACTCTCATCCTCTATACTTAGGGTCAGTTTCTTACCGAACACGTCTATCATTGCTTTAGCCGTGTTTAAGAATGGTCTTCCTAATATGAGAGGAACTTGAGAATCTTCTTCCATGTCTAAAACAACAAAATCTACTGGAAATACTAAAGTACCAACTTTAACTAGCATGTTCTCCATTATCCCTCTAGGATATTTTATTGATCTATCAGCTAGTTGTATGCTTATTCTGGTTGGTTTCAATTCTCTAAGGTCTAGTTTAGTGTATAGTGAATACGGCATTAGATTTATACTAGCACCTAAGTCTGCCAATGCTTCTATTGAACTAAGACTACCCAAAAAACATGGAATTGTGAAACTTCCTGGATCAGATAGTTTTTCTGGTATCTTATTTAACAGCACTGCTGAACAATTAGCATTCATAGTAACAGCCGAGAGTTCTTCCATTTTCTTTCTATTTGAGATTAGATCTTTCAAGAATTTAGCATATCTAGGCATTCCTGAAATCACATCAATGAAAGGAAGATTTACATTTATCTGTTTAAACATATCCAAGAATTTGGATTGCTCGGCTTCAAGTTTCTCTTTCTTCATTTTACTCGGGTAAGGAAGTGGTGGTTGGTATGGTTTAACATAAGGTTTAGCCTTAGCTGTGTTATCTTCATTAACCTTTTCAACTACCGGTTCTTTTTCCTTATCTTGATCAGGTTGTGGTTCTTGTGGAGTAGGAATAGTTTCATCAGAAGTTACAGGTATTTCCGGTGGTTTAAGTGTTGTACCACTTCTTGTGGTAATGGCTTTAGCTGTTTCGTTCCGGGGGTTAGCATTTGTATCACTAGGTAGACTTCCCGGTTTTCTTTCACCTATTAACCTTGCTAGGTTACTCACTTCTTGTTCCAGATTTTGAATAGAAGCTTGTTGATTTCTAAATGCTTGAGCATTTTGTTCATTGGTTTGTTTTTGAGATGTGAAAAACTGCGTTTGAGTTTCAACTAGCTTCGTCATCATATCTTCTAAATTCGGCTTTTTATCATCGGTTTGTTGTGGTGGTTTGTTTTGAAAATTCGGTCTTTACTGATTGTAATTATTATTGGATACTTGTTGATTGCTAGGACCTTGTTGGTTGTTGTATGGAATATTTCTGTTATAATTCTGGTTTTGATTGTAAATTGGTCTTGGCGGTTGATAATTATTCTGATAATTATTTCCAGGCCTTTGGTTTATGTATGAAATATTCTCTCTTTGTTCCATTGTTAATTCAATACTGAGACAATCTTTTGTCAAATGTGGTCCTCCACACTGCTCACAACTAATTCGTATTGAGTGAATATCCTTAGTCATCTTTTCCATTCGTCTTTCCACAGCATCTATCTTAGCGGAAATGGAATCTAAGTCATGGCTAGAATCGGCTCTAGCTGCTTTAGATGATCTAACGATGTCTTTTTCTTGGTGCCACTCATGTGAGTGGGAAGCAGTGTTATCAATAATTATGTAAGCATCAGTTTCGGTTTTCTTCATAATAGAACCACCAGCTGCTATATCTATGTCTTTCCCTGTAGTGATGTCGCATCCTTGGTAGAATATTTGTACTATTTGACAGGTGTCTAAACCATGTTGCGGACATCCTCTTAACAACTTTCCATATCTTGTCCATGCCTCATATAGAGTTTCATTCGGTTTCTGTGTGAACGTAACAATTTCTGCTTGGAGTCTTACGGCTTTAGATGCAGGAAAGAATTGTTTAAGAAATTTGTCAACTAATACGTCCCATGTATCGATCGCCCCTTCAGGTAACGATTCTAACCAATCTTTGGCTTCTCCCTTTAAAGTCCAGGGAAATAACATGAGATATATCTGTTCATCCTCAACTTCTCGGATTTTAAATAGTGTGCAGATCCTATTAAAGGTACGTAAATATTCATTTGGATCTTCCTTCGGCGCACCACTAAATTGGCATTGATTTGTCACCATGTGTAGAATTTGTCCTTTGATTTCATAATCTGGCGCATTAATGTCTGGATGAGTAATTGCGTGTCCTTGGCCAGTGCGTTTAGCTCTCATTCGGTCTTCCATACTTAAAGGTTCCAGATTCTCCATAATTGAATTTGTTGAATCGGTATCACTAGATGATTCTGATTTAATGGTTCGTTCCTCAACAATCTCTGTTTGAATGATTGGTGGTTCCGGAGGAAAGTTTAATGGTTCAGGATCTACGAACCGTTCCTGAATATTCTCCGAATTCTCAATTGTGAGGTCGGGTTCAAAAAATGGATTATCGGAAATTTGAACTGAAGTACTTGGTCGACTGGATGACGATTCTAAAGAAAAATCAACGGCGGTTATATTTGCTAAATGTCTTGATCTAGTTACAGGTGGTGAACGTACAAAAGGTGGTGAACGTCTTGCTCGGTGCATTCACTGAATATCCTATTAGTTTTAAAAAGGAAAGAAAAATTATAATAACTTATCCAACCAATAGACTTTTCTGATTTTGCCCACGTTTCGAATAGCCAAAAGATGCAGCAGAGGGGCAGGATTCGTTTGGTCTCAATATAATTGAGGACTGTTTGGCTCCAATAACCCGGTTCACGTACAAATCCAACTATTACTACGAACCAGAAAATTTTGATGTCTATCAATTTAACCACTTAAAATAAATTTTCGTAATTTTAAGAAATTTAGATAAGAAGTAGAATAAAAATCTATATCCTAAAACTAGAAAAGCGAGAAATAAGAAAGAAAAAGAGTTCGTCGGAAAAATGTCGAAAAAGAAAAATGGTTGAAAAATAAAAGGTGACTGAAAAATTAAAGAAACTTATAAAACTTAAAAATACTTGACTAACCTAACCTTATTACTACAACTAACTTAAAATTATAATCGCAAATTGAGATTACTAATTGGAATGATAATTGATACATAGTAAAAGGTGTCTAAAAATATTAAAGCTTACAGGAAAAACTAAATCCCAAATGGAATTAACTTAAAAAGAAACTAAAACTTAAAAAGGCGTCGCAAAATTCTAAAGTACCTAAATCTTAATCTAAGAAAAAGCACTTAAGGAATTCTACGGCAAAGCCTAAAAATCTAGGAGTAAAAATAACTATAGCAAAAACTAAGTTTAAAACTAAATATGAGCTAAAAATACAAATATTACGCTACAACGATTAAAAAGGGACAAAATATAAAAATATACAAAAAGTTGTAAAAAGTACAATTTTTATAAAAATATTATTTTTATATTATTTATTTAATAAAACTACTAATTTTACAATTTAATTAAACTAATTAAACTAAATAAAACAAATTAAATAAAAAGAAATTTTAAAATAAAACTTAATTTTAATAATAATTGATAATTAGGGTTTTATATTAATAATTATTATAATTACCCGTAATTAATGCTTGATTAGGGTTCTGGTCAGCTGTGTCAGATGGTCTCCGCGACTTGCGGTATTCAAAGCTTCAAACCCCGCGACTCGCGGGGTTCCAAAATCCAGCTGACAGGTTATTTAAATTCGACGCGTTTTTCTTTATTTATTTATTTTTTTTTTAGTTTTAATTTTTCTGTTAAAAAAAAATATGTGTATAAAAACTTATATTTTAAAAACTTAAATAAAATAGAACTACTTTATAATTTTAATAAATAAAATGCTTAAAACTAGATTTATATATTTTTTTTTTATGTTTTTAAATAAAAACAAAATACTTAAATAAAACTTATGTTTTTATAAAATAAAAACAAAGAAACTTTATAAAACTTAAATATTTAACAAAATCTTAAAAATACTTATATTTTTGTTTTTCTTTTTATATTTTCGAATATTTAAAACGTATTTTTATAAAAGCGACTTTTAATAGAAGTAAACTAAAAATCTCTTCTTTTTTTTTTCTTTTGTAGCGTTGCACTTCCGGCTTTTAAGAGTTTCCCCGGCAGCGGCGCCAAAAATACTTGATGTGGAAGCTAAGGGGTATAAAATACTATTAAATTTTTGCAGGAAATACTATTAAATACGATACAATTTTACACAAGATATTTATTTATATATAGAATGGATATACTTAAACCTTGCTACAACACTTATAGGCAGTGTACCTAATCGTACAGTAGTGTAGTTTTTAGTAAGTCCGGTTCGTTCCACAGGAAATCTTTTTTAAACAAAGCTCAACGCTATATTAGTTTACTTTTATAAAAATACAAACATATATATAAGTAATATTATTATTATAAAGGGGGGTTTTTACCGTTTAATGACCGGTTTGTCGATTTTAAAACTTTAGTCGCAATTAAAACCAAATGTAAAATAATAAATAAATACAAGACTTAATTTTAAGCGTAAAGTAAATAACAATAATGAAATTACGAATAATAAAAGTGCGATAAAATAAACTTGCGATAATTAAAAAGGACGATAATTAAAAGTGCAATTAAATACAATAACAATAAATAAAAATGCGATAATTAGAAGTGCAATTAAATATAAAATAAAAGAAATTAAATATGAAATAAAAGAATTATGCTTATTTAAACTTCCGTAATCATGATGTTTGACGTGTTGATTTTAGTTTTATGCCCATGGGTTAATTGTCCTTTGTCCTGGATTATTTAATATGTCCGTCTGGTTTTTGTCCATAACAGTCCATCAGTCATAAATATAAAGTGCGAGTGTCCTCGTCAAATTATCCTTATACCCGAAGTTAAATATTCCAACTAATTGGGGACTTAAACTGTAACAAGATTTTAATACTTTGTTTAATAATTACACCAGGATGTCGACTGAGTGTAACCCAAGGTTTTAATATTTTGTAATCAATTATGCCAAGTGTCCTTTTACATAATTTCACCCCTGTTTTAATTATTCTAGTGGCTATTAATCCATTCCCGTGTCCGGTTAAATGAACGATTATTCGTACATATAAATACCCCGCCCATCGTGTCCGATCGAGTGTATATGGTAACGCCCAATTGTAAATCTTTATATTAACATTAACAAACTATCATTTAGTTAAACAAATATAAAGCCCATTAATAGCTCATAGTCTAATTTCCACAAGTGTCGTTCATTTGTCCAAACCCCAATTATGGTACAAAGCCCAATTACCCAATTTTAGTAATTAGCCCAACATCATGATTACTTCGTTTTAAATAAGCATAATAATAACTTAGCTACGAGACATTAATGTAAAAAGGTTGAACATAACTTACAATGATTAAAAATAGCGTAGCGTTACACGGACAGAATTTCGACTTACACCCTTACAACCTTCGCTAACATACCCTTATTATTAGAATTATAATTAAAATTAAAATATAAATTATAAATATATATATATATATATATATTACGTATGAGGAGAAGAAGAAAAAGATGATGATTTGCGATCAGAATTCGGTTGCTTTTATAGGGATTTTTGACTTTTGGGGCTCCGCGACTCACGACATTTTTGTCTTCAAACTCCGCGAGTCGCGGAGTTTGAAATTACAGCTCATATCAGTTTGGAGTCTTTCTTGCCGACGGTTTTTATTATTTATTATAATATTTAAATAATTATAAGAATTATTTAAATATTATATTATATTTATGTGCATAGTTGACTTGTAATTTTTAGTCCGTTGCGTCGAGCTTTGAGAGTTGACTCTGGTCCCGGTTCCGGATTTTCGAACGTCCTTGCGTACAATTTAATATCTTGTACTTTGCGTTTTGAATCTTGTACTCTTGTAATTTCGAGACGTTTCTTATCAATAATTGGAACCTTTTTGATTGTCTTTTGTACTTTTGAGCTTTTTGGTCGTTTGCGTCTTTAATTCGTCGAATCTGTCTTTTGTCTTCACCTTTTATTATTTAAATGAATATCACTTGTAAATAGAACAATTGCAATTAAAATCTTGTCTTTCTTGACGAATAATGCTATGAATTATATGTTCATTTTTAGCATTATCAGACTCTCATAACCAAGTGAAAGCAGGATGACGTCTATCTACGTCCATATTTATGGAACTCTCCTCCAACTGCTTTAATACGCAGGGCCTATTTGATTGTTTGCTACTTCAACATCCTTTGTGTATTAAAGTAGTTGGAGGAGAATTCTATAAATATGGAGTTAGCTAAATCACTTAGTTATGAGTCACACAGTGACTTGATGGCCGTTTTTGTCCCAACAAAGACATGCATAAGAATCCATTCGAGTATTACAATATGATAAAACTAGACCACCAAAGAGGACAAATGTGATATAGGTAGAGCATGGGCGGCGGCCGGGGAATTGAGGAAATAGGTTAATGCGGTTGATAAAATCTTGCAACAAGCAGTAGATCATCAAGATCTTAAATATGCGTTAAACAAGATCAATTACCCTTGAAACTAAAGTATTTGATTAAATTTGATGAGTTGTATTAAGATCTTGCAACATATACATGTGTATCATCAAGTTGAAAGTGCCTTTTTGAGTTGTATAATTTGTTAGTGTTGTTTATATTATTATGTTGCATTGTTTAAATTATTATGTTGCATTGTTTAATTTATAAAATATTTTATAATTCTGCATTGTTTAATTTATTAGGAAAAAATATTATATAACATTATATAATTACAAGTACGTGCACGTTTAATGACAATATACCACTAAACTACGTAGTCGACTCTTTTATCTTCTTGGCTCATCATCTGTCTTCTTCAGTTCATCCTTCTTCTTCTTTTCGGGCGGGGCAGGGCCTTTCTGACAACAAACCCTTGCTTTTTACAACACATGTGCCATCTAGGTTCGGTACGATAGAGCAACCGCGTTGGGCTTCCCTTCTATCGAGTTGTTGCAGCTACAAGCAATTCTCTCCATGTGTAGGCAAACCCACACACCACAGTTGCCAAGTTTACCCTCTTGCCATGGAACCGACACCATCTCCTTGATGAAGGACATAGTATCTATGTGTGTCGTGGTTGAAATGTCAATATCCTTCATTTCCCAAAACGGGAGCCCCTTCATCATGTTTAGCAAAACTTAGTGGATTAGTGCGTTAATAGATCTATTTTTCTTGAATTTATGTGGAATTTGAGTAGATATCGTGAAATGCCCCGTTCATAACGATTATAAATGTTACATAATAATTGATTTCATTGAGAGGTATTTGATCTCTAAATGATACCTTTTTACAAACATTGCATTCGTTTTTAAAAGACAAACTTTCATTACATCGAAAGTTGACAGGCATGCATACGATTTCATAATATATCCAAACTATAAATGACTTAATAATAATCTTGTTGAACTCAACTACTCGAATGCAACGTCTTTTGAAATATGTCATGAATGACTCCCAGTAATATCTCTAAAATGAGCAAATGCATAGCGGAAGATTTCTTTAATATCTGAGAATAAACATGCTTTCAAGTGTCAACCAAAAGGTTGGTGAGTTCATTAGTTTATCGTAATCAATCATTTCCATAATTTTATTAGACCACAAGATTTCATATTTTCATTTCTCATAAACATCATGCATGCATATAGCCATCTGCATAAAAATAATTCATATGGATTGAACACCTGGTAACCGACATTAACCATAATGCATAGAATATCCCCACAGACATCGATGTCTGAATAATAATAATCTCGAAGTACTAAAGCCATCCATAGACATGAATGGGGGTTGTAAGGTGATGGAATTCAAGATGTATAAACAAGTTCTTAGTGATAATTTACTAAACCAATTTAGTTAATTCATGGCAAGCGGAAGCTAAGTGGTTAAGAAAACAAGTTTACAACATGCAACCAATTATGTTTGAATTCCATATAGTAATCAAGTCTTGGAAGAATATGCTTACAAATTTAACAAGAAAGGATAGAGTTTATACCTCCTCAAAGTCGATTTTGAGGGTTCTTTAAAATGGGCAGAAAATTAGAAGGAGAATGGTGATGAAATAGCCTTCAACTTGAACCTCCAAGTGTTGTAAACTCCAACCCTTTGATGCTCCAACACTACCCTTGAACTTGTTAAAGTTTAAGACCCTTAAACACTTTGTAATCAAGCTAGAAACCAAGTTGTTGTTGCTGGAAAAACTGAACAGCAGGTAGCTGAATTTTATGGTGAATGCAAGCCTTAAAACTATAAGACCTCAAGGGATTATACCCCAAACTATTACCCAACACCTAATGCTATGGTTAGGATTTATTTACACTTGAAAAACTAGCTTGCAAAAGGAAAATGGACCTCCTTATGACCATTAAAGGCCACGGCCAGAATACACTGCAGTAGGCAGTTTTTTTCTTTGCAATTTAACTTGATATGTTTGCATGTCCCTTTAGCATTTGGTCAAAGAACATGTTTATAGATCCTTGAAAGAATATGGGCAATTCAAGAAGGAATCTCTAGCATGTCTTTAACTCCCAATGCCACTCCACATGTCTTGTTATAATATACTTTTATATAAAAAAACTGAATTCATAAAATCAGTTTTTTTTTCTTTTATAAAACATGATTTTATAAAACACATTTTATATACTTGTATATTATTTGTTATGTATATTTTATAAAACCAATTTTATAAAATGTAACATAACTTAATAAATTATTTAGCCTATAAATAATTAAATCCTTGTTATATGAGTTGTTCCATAACTTATACACACATCAAGTAATATTTAAGAAAACCATTTTTCTTAAAGTTCAAGTGTCGCGTATTTGATCAATGAACCAATCGTTAAAATCAAATACGAATAAGGTGTTGGTAAGTTTGTTATTGGGTATGACCCGACTTGGATCATAACATGTTAGCCACGTTAATTTAATATGTCTCTCGGGCATACGAAATACCTTCAATCTCCCACTTGCACGAGAAACATAAGAAATTAATGCAAGTGATGGATACAGCCTAACACACCGTCCATCACCCCTAATATGTTATGACTTTGTGCCATTCAATAACATCATCCCTTTCGAGTTCCCATCTCGAATATGATTAGGTGAATCTTTCATTATATCCTTTCATCCTAGATGTCATGTTAAATCCAAGAGATACAGAGTGATCACTCTCTTATAGATTTAACTTTTCAGGCCTTAGACATCTGACTCTCAACGAATAAGAGGGACAAATTCCATCTTGACTACATACGTCCTAGATATACACTTTGTAGTATACCTGAGTTCTTCCTTATGTACTACCATATTTCAGAATAGCGAAGGAAAGAATCAAGGCACAATACTTGGTGAATATCCGAACCCAATATGTATCTCAGGTCAGAGGATACAATGATATTCTCCTTTACTCAAGATTACATGTGATCAACCACAAAGGCTCTATACAGTAATTCTTGAGAGCGGGTCTTCCAATATTTGTTTCCCACAAATATCTATGAACTTTGGTTGCAACCTTGCCCCACATTCAACCTATGAATGTATACCAATCCGAGTTCATAATAGCCTAAACCTCACACTTGTTCCCACAAATGTGATCGACTACGGAAATTTAGAATAATTGCTTATTCATGGATGAAATATGCAAAATAGGAACATAACTCAAATAAATTAACACCATAGTTATATTAACGAGTTTGAATAATTTCGTTCCGGTACAATACTTAAAATAGATCAATTCCAATCACTAGAATATCGAAGCCCTAACGCACAAACATGTCCCTCATGTTTTGGCCCATGTAAAAGCTTCGTGAGTGGATCCGCAACATTTTGATCTGTGTGAACTTTGTGAATACATATCTTTCTCTTTTCAACCTCATCCCTGATGTAGTTGAATCTCCGCTCAATGTGACGAGTCTTTTGATGAGCACGAGGTTCCTTGATTTGAGCAATCGCACCCTCGTTGTCACAAAAGATCTCAAGAGGGTCCTGAATGGAAGGGACCACTCCTAACTCGTCGATGAATTTCTTCATCCATGCAGCTTCCTGAGCTGCCAGTGAGGCGGCAATGTACTCCGACTCTGTAGTGGATAACGCAACAACTTCCTGTTTCGCACTCTTCCAAGAGACCGCACCACCATTTAACATGAAGACATAACCGGATTGTGATCGAGAGTCATCTCGATCAGTTTGGAAACTCGCGTCCACGTAACCTTTTATGGCGAGTTCCTCCTCACCAGACCCGTATATTAGAAACATATCCTTAGTTCTCCTAAGGTATTTCAATATACTTTTAACAGCAATCCAATGACTGTTTCCTGGGTTATTCTGGTATCTACTTGTCAAGCTTAGAGCGCATGACACATCCGGTCTAGTACATATCATTGCATACATGATAGACCCAATAGCGGATGCATATGGGACTTTCTTCATTCTCTCTTGTTCATCTTTCGTGGTAGGACACTGAGATGAACTGAGAACGGTTCCTCTTTGAATAGGTACCAAACCTTTCTTAGAGTTTTCCATCTTGAACCTTTTCAAGATTTTATCAATGTATGTACTTTGACTTAAACCTATCAATCTCTTGGATCTATTTCTATAGATCCCTATCCCCAATATGTATTGTGCGTCTCCAAGATCCTTAATGGAGAAGCAACTCTTTAGCCAAGTTTTGACTCCTTGCATTGTGGTAATATCATTCCCAAATAATAATATATCATCCACATATAGTACAAGGAACATGATAGTGCTCCCACTAGCTTTCTTATATACACAAGCTTCATCACCATTTTTAATAAAGCCAAATTTCTTTGCCTCTTCATTAAAACGATGATTCCACATTCTAGATGCTTGTTTCAATCCGTAGATTGATTTCTTTAACTTGCATACCATTTTAGGATTTTTCGGATCAACAAAACCTTCGGGCTGTACCATATAGACATCTTCCTCAAGATATCCATTCAGGAAAGCGGTTTTGACATCCATTTGCCATATTTCATAGTCGTAGTGAGCAGCAATGGCAAATAATATCCTAATAGACTTTAGCATTGCCACTGGCGAGAAAGTTTCATCATAATCAACCCCTTGAGTTTGAGTGAAACCTTTTGCAACAAGTCTAGCTTTATATGTATCCAAGTTTCCATGTATGTCGGTTTTCATTTTGAAAAGCCATTTGCAATCAACTAGCTTGGAGCTAGGAGGTTGCACAACAAGTTCCCAAACTTGGTTTTCGTACATGGATTGCATCTCGGCGTTCATGGCTTCCTGCCATTTATCTTTATCAATTCTTGATAAAGCATCTTTGTAGTTTGTCGGTTCATCCAAATCAACCGTATAGCAACCATCTATGAGAAACCCATATCTCTCGGGAGGATTACTAATTCTACTAGATCTTCGAACGTCTTGTGTACCTTGATCATCCACTTGATCATTTTCAACATCCTCATGTTGAGTACTAGTGTCAACCAATTTTGTATCATCGGCTTGATCTTGTACCTCTACAAGATCTATCTTCCTTTCACCATCACCTTCCATAAGGAACTTGGTTTCAAGGAATTCCGCTTTCCGAGCAACAAATACGGTTTGCTCGGATGGATCATAGAAGTAATATCCCATGTCATCTTTGGGATATCCTATGAAGATACACTTTGTGGATCGAGCATGTAGCTTATTTGCTACATAACGCTTAGGATAAGCTTCACATCCCCATACTTTTAAGTATGAAAGAGAAGGAGGTTTTCCAAACCACATCTCATGAGGAGTTCGTTCCACCTTCTTGGTTGGGGCCATATTTAAAATACGAGCCGCGGAGCTTAGACAATAACCCCAAAATGATAGAGGCAGCGAGCTTCTTGCCATCATAGATCGAACCATATCCATTAGGGTTCGGTTCCTCCTTTCGGAAACTCCATTAAGTTGGGGTGTTCCGGGTGGAGTAAGTTGTGAGATAATCCCACAACTCCTAAGATGATCTTGGAAGGCATCGCTTAGGTATTCACCTCCTCTATCGGTACGTAGTACCTTAATTGTCTTATTGAGTTGATTTTGTACTTCGTTTTGATATTCTTTGAATGCTTCAAACGTTTCGTCCTTGTGTCTTAATAAGTAGACATATCCGAAACGACTAAAGTCATCAATGAAAGTAACAAAGTATCTTTCACCTTTCCTAGTCATGGGTTTAAAGGGTCCACAAACATCCGAATGTATTAATCCCAATAAATCTTTAGCCCTTTCATAAGTCCCTTTGAAAGGTGCTTTAGTCATCTTGCCTTGTAAACAAGATTCACATACATCAAACGAATCCATTTCATTTGATTTCAAAAGTCCATCCTTTTGAAGTGTATGCATTCGGTTCTTGTTTATGTGACCAAGGCGACAATGCCATAAATAGGAATTACTCAAATCCCTTTTGAGTTTCTTGGTGCTTGTATGGTACATTGAGCTACTAGATGATGTGTCATCATGAACCAATTCATAAATTCCATTTGAAGGCGAAGCCTTGAAATAGAATACATTATCTTTAGAAAAATGGATATCATCATCAATAAAATTAACATTGAAATCACATTGTCTTAAGCGAGAAATAGAAATAATGTTTCGACATAAATCCGGTGCATACAAAACATTTTCTAAAATAAGCTCCAATCCACTTGGAAGCTTCAAAACAAATTCTCCTTGAGCTTTAACATGCACCTTTGCACCATTGCCCATATAGAGACTTGATGTTCCCGCTTTATGATCACTTCTTTTGAACCCCTGCAAGGAATTGCAAATATGAGTTCCACATCCCGTGTCTAATACCCATGTATTAGAAGAAGTAATACTAAGCTCTATATATACCATGTATATATTACCTGAGGTTTGCCCTGCATCCCTCTTGTCCTTCAACTCTTTAAGATAGACCGGACAGTTTCGTTTCCAATGACCCATCTCACCGCAACCGAAACATGGGTCTTCCTTGGGGTTTGCCTTCTCGGCTACCTTTCGTTTTTTCGCCTTGTTGATGGTTGGGGTAACCATCTTCCCCTTCCCTTTGCCTTGGCGGGCGGGTCCTTTTCTCTTAGCCACCTTTGGCTTAGAGGTGTTACCTTTAGACCCACCTTGATCGATTGCTAACACGGGTAAAGTCCTTTTACCCATGCTAGTTTCCGCCGTCCTAAGCATACCATGAAGCTCACCTATGCTCTTATCCATCCCATTCATGTTGTAATTAATTACAAATTGATCAAACCTCTTTGATAGGGAGTTAAGGATAAGATCGGTGGCTAACTCATTAGATATGTTAAGGTTAAGACGGTTAGCACGATCGATAAGGCTCTTCATCTTAAGTACATAAGATGAAACCGATTGGGTATCGTCCATACGACAAGCATGAAGCGCCCGAACCGTTTCGAAACGCTCAACACGTGCTTGTTGGAGAAACATCTCCTTCAATTGTGTTATCATGTCGTATGCGCTATGATGCTCGAAATCCTTTTGGAGTTCGGGTATCATAGTCCCAAGCATTAAGCATGAGACTTGAAGGGAGTCGTGGCAATACTTATCGTAAGAGGCCATTGCCTCCACATCATTCTCATCCGGTTGATCGGGAATGGGGTCCTCAAGTACATACGCTTTATCCTCTTGTTTGAGGACAATCCGAAGATTGCGGAACCAATCCATAAAGTTAGTATGGTTGAGTTTGTCTTTCTCGAGGAGAGATCTTAATGATAGGTGGTTTAGGTTAAGTGGTGCGTTTGGAATGTTGTTGTTGTTATTGGCGGCCATCTACAAAATTCAACAAAGTTCATTTAAGTATTGATTTCAAATTTAATAAACAATGCCCTTTTAATTTGTTTTATTAAATATTAGAATCCAACGGTAAATCAAATTTCGGTTAGGTGACCTTTATCCCGTCATTTGATTTAGCTAGGTAGTCATAATGACAATTGCAATCCTTTTGCAACTTCTAAGTTATGGGATCATGCAATCCTTTTGCATGGCATATTAATCCCATCAACGCCTATTTGTTCCTCATGCTTCGGTGACCCTAAGTTCATGATTCCCAAATCAAGTCGTCCTACTTGTGTAGACATGTAGACTTAACATACAAGTGGTTAGGTGACCTTTATCCCACAAGCATGCAAAGTGTACTTTATTCATATTAGTTCACTCATGACGGTTAGGTGACCTTTATCCCATCATGAGATTCCTAATATGTCTAAGTGTTTCCACAAAAGGATGGCGTTTAACTTGTTTATCTTGTATTAGTAAAGGGATTTTAGGTTTTCTACATTCTAGTTTAGAAAACAAAGTGCTATACACCAACATGCATTTGGTGTGTAGTATGTTTATGAAAAACCCATTTTCATGTGCCTTTTAGTAACCAATTACTAGTTTTAACCATTTCATTACCTTTTTAAATAAACCATTTTATTCAAGTCTAATAACCAATTATTAGTGTCATTTTGTTATGTTTTATTATAACCATTTTATAATGTATTATGCAAGTGTAATCATGTGATGATCTTGTAGCAACCAAACATACAAACATACACAAACATGCATAGCAAAGTGTTCACAATCAAGAGCCATTTTGGTAGACATTTGTTTAGCCAATAAACAAATGTCACCTAAGGGGTTAAACCAAAGTAAGAGATTTTACCAAAATCTCCCACTTAAACTTGTAATCTTCAAAACTTCATCTTGTAATCTTCTTCATGAATCTTCACTTTCATTTTACAAAATCATATCCTAATACAATTTTTCTAGAAAATGAAATAACAACCTATTCTATTTTACAAACCAAAATAGAACAAATTACATACAAAATTACAAGATTAATTACAACCTTTCCAAACCAAAATTACAAAATTATTACAACCATAAGATTGAATATTACAAATCAAGAATAATCACCAAATCATTCAACCAAACAAACACACGGTCTAGGCTCGATTGTGAACAACAACATAACAATAATCTTGGCCAAACTTGAAGTCCAAACCCACTTTTGGAGCTCCAAAAATTCGGCCTACACCATAAACCCCACCAAAACTCAAAATTTTTACATTCTACTTTCATGCATGTTAGTAGATTGTAAAATAAATGAGTTTTCTAGCCAAAAACAAGAAGCATATTCCTATGACTTTGGCTCTGATACCATTGATGGAATTCAAGATGTATAAACAAGTTCTTAGTGATAATTTACTAAACCAATTTAGTTAATTCATGGCAAGCGGAAGCTAAGTGGTTAAGAAAACAAGTTTACAACATGCAACCAATTATGTTTGAATTCCATATAGTAATCAAGTCTTGGAAGAATATGCTTACAAATTTAACAAGAAAGGATAGAGTTTATACCTCCTCAAAGTCGATTTTGAGGGTTCTTTAAAATGGGCAGAAAATTAGAAGGAGAATGGTGATGAAATAGCCTTCAACTTGAACCTCCAAGTGTTGTAAACTCCAACCCTTTGATGCTCCAACACTACCCTTGAACTTGTTAAAGTTTAAGACCCTTAAACACTTTGTAATCAAGCTAGAAACCAAGTTGTTGTTGCTGGAAAAACTGAACAGCAGGTAGCTGAATTTTATGGTGAATGCAAGCCTTAAAACTATAAGACCTCAAGGGATTATACCCCAAACTATTACCCAACACCTAATGCTATGGTTAGGATTTATTTACACTTGAAAAACTAGCTTGCAAAAGGAAAATGGACCTCCTTATGACCATTAAAGGCCACGGCCAGAATACACTGCAGTAGGCAGTTTTTTTTCTTTGCAATTTAACTTGATATGTTTGCATGTCCCTTTAGCATTTGGTCAAAGAACATGTTTATAGATCCTTGAAAGAATATGGGCAATTCAAGAAGGAATCTCTAGCATGTCTTTAACTCCCAATGCCACTCCACATGTCTTGTTATAATATACTTTTATATAAAAAAACTGAATTCATAAAATCAGTTTTTTTTTCTTTTATAAAACATGATTTTATAAAACACATTTTATATACTTGTATATTATTTGTTATGTATATTTTATAAAACCAATTTTATAAAATGTAACATAACTTAATAAATTATTTAGCCTATAAATAATTAAATCCTTGTTATATGAGTTGTTCCATAACTTATACACACATCAAGTAATATTTAAGAAAACCATTTTTCTTAAAGTTCAAGTGTCGCGTATTTGATCAATGAACCAATCGTTAAAATCAAATACGAATAAGGTGTTGGTAAGTTTGTTATTGGGTATGACCCGACTTGGATCATAACATGTTAGCCACGTTAATTTAATATGTCTCTCGGGCATACGAAATACCTTCATAAGGCCCAAAAGATCTATCTTTAGGATTCGCGTCAATTAGGGGTCATTTCCCTAATTCTTAGGTTACCAGACTTGAAGGGCGATATTCGATTTCGATAATCCAACCATATAATGTAGTTTTCGATTACTTGTGTTATTTCGTCAAACATTTATAAAAGCGCATGTATTCTCAGTCCCAAAAATATATATTGCAAAAGCATTTAAAAAGGGAGTAATAAAACTCACGATACTGTATTTTGTAGTAAAAATACATATGACGTCATTGAACAAGTGTAGGGTTGGCCTCTGTGATGACCCGGGAATTTCCGACCAAATTTAAACTTAATCTTTACATGATCTCGATACGATAAGTTAAGTCTGTAATGTTGAGTCTCAAAAATTTTGAACTGTTTCATATATTCAATTTACATTCGACCATTACCGACGATTCACGAACAACTATTTGTAAATAGATATATATATATATATTTAAATGTATACATAGTGTATAATAAAAATAAATATTAAATGATTATAATAGTCGTTGGACGTTCCGATTATTATTTAGAGAAGTTTAATTCGAACTTATATGATTTTAATATAAATGGTGATTCGAAAATGAGTAATATAAATTTTAGGCTTATTAGAATTGTATTTAAAATATAATTATTAAATTTGAACACTTTTTATATTTTACAAAGAATCGAGCGGGACAGTTGATGTAATTTTTATTTAATAAATTAATGATCAAATTTTATACCATAATGACTGAAATATATAAAGACATTTAATTTAAAAATATGAGATTTTTCAGAGAACTTTTATCCGTCACTAATGATCAACAGGACACGAGTTTCAGTCCGTGAATGAAATAGTAGACGACGGCTAACTTAGTCACACGTTTTATATCTAAATTATATTATAATTATTATTAAATTATATTTCACTTTCTGTTATCGATCTCAATCTCATCATTTGGATATACATACATAATAAACTGTGCTTGATTATCTATTACTGTGCTTAATTTTTTCCTTTTCATTTACACTTATATAATATAAAATTTGTACTCAACCACTTGCATTTCATACCACCCGAGTATTGGAAGATCATTGTGATTGATTACTATTTTGTTATTCAATCAACCAATCATCTATATATCATATTATATATTATATGTCTATATGTGATGTGTACACGTACTATCTTACATATTAAAGATCACCACTCAAACCACCATTAGTGAACCACTTGCAGATATTTTGTTTATATATACATACATTCGTACGTAAATGATGAAGAAAAATAAACCATCCTTTTGTTTTATTACCTCCTTTATGCAATGTTTTAATAACTATTTTACAATATTTGTATGCGTGAGTTTCATTAATCCATTTTTAAATGCTTTTGCAATATATATTTTTGGGACTGAGAATACATGCGCTGCTTTTATAACTGTTTTACGAAATAGACACAAGTAATCGAAACTACATTCTATGGTTGGATTATCTAATCGAATATGCCCTTTTTATTAAGTCTGGTAATCTAAGAATTAGGGAACAGACACCCTAATTGACGCGAACTCTAAAGATTGATCTATCGGGCCCAACAAGCCCCATCTAAAGTACTGGGTGCTTTAGTACTTCGAAATTTATATCATGTCCGAAGGAGGATCCCGGAATGATGGGGATATTCTTATGTGTATATTGTGAATGTCGGTTACCAGGTGTTCAATCCATATGAATGATATTTTTGTCTCTATGCATGGAACGTATGTTTATGAGAACTGGAAATATGAAATCTTGTGGTCTATTAAAATTATGAAATGATTATTTATGCTAAACTAATGAACTCACCAACCTTTTGGTTGACACTTTAAAGCATGTTTATTCTCAGGTACTAAAGAAATCTTCTGCTGTGCATTAACTCATATTAGAGACATTACTTGGAATCATTCATGGCATATTTCAAAAGACGTTGCATTCAAGTCGTTGAGTTTATTAATATTATTATTAAGTCAATTATAGTTGGATATATTAAAATGGTATGCATGCTGTTCACTTTCGATGTAATGAAATATTGTCTTTTCAAAAACGAATGCAATGTTTGTAAAATGTATCATATAGAGGTCAAGTACCTCGCGATGTAATCAACTGTTGTGATTCGTTTATAATCGATATGGACTTCGTCCGGATGGATTAGGATGGGTCCTTTCAGTTGGTATCAGAGCAGTGGTCTTAGCGAACCAGGTCTTGCATTAGTGAGTCTAACTGATAGTCGTTAGGATGCATTAGTGAGTCTGGACTTCGACCGTGTCTGCATGTCAAAAGTTTTGCTTATCATTTTTTTGTCGAAAATCATCTATTTATCATCCTTAGGAAATTACCTGCTTATCATTCTTAGTCTAGACACATCTTACTGCAATGATTGCATGAATAGTGTATAGACAAAAATTCATATCCTAGCGTATCTTCTACTTCATATCTTAGCATATCTGTTACTGTAACTTTGCCTGTTGTATTCCGTAGATTCCTCCGTAACTTATGGGATTTTAGTATTATATATGCATATGTAAATTATGTATTACAGAGTACTAATCTACATCCTATAATCTAATTCCTATCGAAAATCTTTCATCCGATCGTACGAGATGAATCCCTCAACCAGTTCGAGTTCCTCAGATTCCGATAGCTATTTCCATAGTTATTCCGACAGCTATTACGACATAGATGTCCACCTAAGCTCCGAAAACAGCGTCATCAGCATGAATCAACCAATCAACCATCCCCAATTCATCTGATGGGTTCGTAGTCGACTTAATCAATGGAGATGCGAAGAAGGCGATCCCTTCCACCAACCGAATTCACCTCTTGACAATGAACCTGAAACGTTTACCGGCGAACCTGTTCGAGACACCATTTCCAGCCTCATTTCCAGAGTAACTCGAAACGATTATATTCTATCCATAATTCTAAACCTTATTCAACCACTCGTTCTGACCGACAATCATCCCGGAACCATAGAAGAAGTCAACGAGCTTCGCGCTCAAGTAATCAATATGGAAAATGTAGTGCAAAATGTACCAGCTTCAGAAACATCATCGGCACCAACAGTACCATCAGTAACAGCATCAGTACCATCAACAATCCATGCCTCCACATCTCATTCTGTACCTCGAGTATAATCATCGTTCTACGTATCGTTCTACATCGATTATATTCGTTCTTCATGACGATTAAGTGATCTCTAAATGTTTTAGAGATTATGTATTCTAGTTCTAACAGTAAACCAAATGAGTTGAATATCATATTAACTCAATGAATCCATGATTACATCTGAAGAAAAGGTATATGTATATACGTTTTCATAAAGATTGTAATTAAAAATTCGTTCGTACAAAGTGTTAATTGTGAAAATATTTTAACGGGTAGGTAATACCCGAGGAATATTTAGATTTCACATTAATAAGTTAAACTGTACACTCTTCGAATCTGATTCAACAGTTATTTACTATCCTACTTACAACTACCGTTATACGTATCCGTTCACCGCAGAATAACCATTTTCATTCAATTTCATATTTGGATTTTGACCTATCAGAATCCCACAAGTGGCATAATGAAGAAATAATGGACACAATAAAAATTGATTAGAAACTGATTAATTAACAATATGAAATTCTATTAAGAATCCACGCTAACAAAATCCTAGCTAACTGTTCCTAGCTAACTGTTAATTCCGTATTACCATGTAATTATCGCAATTTATTTATCGCAGTTTATTTATCGCAATTTACATTCTCGCAATTTTATTTATCGTCATTTAATTTCTGTTATTTATTTTACGCACTTTAAATATCGGGACACGTATACAAAGTTTTGACATATCATATCGACGCATCTATATATATTATTTGGAATCACCATAGACACTCTATATGCAGTAATGATCGAGTTCTCTATACAGGGTTGAGGTTGATTCTCAAATAATATATATACTTTGAGTTGTGATCGAGTCTGAGACATGTACACGGGTCACGATATTTAGTAATTAATTCGAATATTAGATATTAAACTATATATAAATTATTAGACTGTTAACTGTGGACTATCGACTGTGGACTAATAACATTGGACAATTAAAATGAATTAAAAATATTGATTATAATATATGAAACTAAACAATTCTTCAAGTTTGCCACTTGATTTCATCTTAAACCTCATTTGTATCTTGACGATTACCATCTGCGTTCAAACCTTTCATGATTCTTGAAAACACCTCAATTGAGAGGATGAACCAACCGCACTTCAACTACGAAAGAAGATATTGATGCATATAGTTATGCACCTGAAAACACTCGGAACCTGAGTAAACGTTTAACACGTATATGTGCTAGCTCCTTTAGCGTTGTTATCACCGAAAATAACTTTGCAATCCCTTTCCAAATTAGCCAATTTTGTCACAGCTTCAACAAATCAACTTCGACTTTTCGTTCGAAACAACCTTATTATAACCTTGATAAATATACGTGCTCTTTTATGGTTACAGGGGAACCTTTTATATTTCACCATATTACCATCAGCATTTAATCAGCTAACAACACAATTTTTCCTGAAATCACCCCAGATTGATGACCAACGACTCAGGTGTGGTTGCATTAAATACAGAGGAAACAGTAAAATTGTAGATGACCTGAATGGCCAAGAATTTGATGATAAAGAATGGAGTGTTGGGAACGCTCGATTAAAAATTTGGTGCTGAAAAATGGATTGAGCTAACCATAAAGGAAACCAAGGAGAAATACAAGTAACATACCCTAAATTCATAGAACCCAGATAAATCTAGATCCGTTGAAATCTTTAGAGAATATCTTGCTCCGAAGTCATGTTAAAATCTTGCGGAAAATCTTTCTCCATCAACCATCGAACTTAGAAACTCCAAAATATCATCATCAATATCTTCGATATTTCTGAGGATATTTTCATAAATATTCTCGTCCGAAATTATATACCTCTTCGTGATTCCTGTGTATTATTATATTGGAAACATTCAATAGAATATTTAGTACTGAAAAGCAGATTTTGCGAAACTATGAAGAAAGCCGTGGACAAATCACAAAGAATAAGTTTGACTTCAAAGAATCCAAATGATTCAGTGTCTACTAAAGTCTTTAGTGAATATCTTGCTCCTTACTCTAAACCCTTGCAGACAATAGTTTTTATCATCCTCTGATCTTAGAAATTCCAAGATATCATCGTATCTTTCATTATAAATATCCTCCATATTTCTGAAGATATTTTCATAAGTATTCTTATCTGAAATCATTAATCCCTTCATGATATCAGTGTTACATCATATAGAAACTGTTAGTTTCTATATTCTGTAAACTTTCGAGCTTAGAATATGAATGTTATTGAAGTAATGTTGGGAACTGATGCATGAGTTAGTATAATATAATGACACTTGATCAACGTGATTATATTACAGTAAGTCATGCTGAGTTCTAATGGGACATGATGGTTCACAGTAGATCATACCATCATCTTGTGTCATGTTACATAACTCTTTCATTCTAATTAACTTCAGAACATATCAAGAAAGTATATTCTTGATAGCTCTATTCTCAATGATTATGGTAATTGGACGAATCAAATCGTGCTATTACGTTCTTTCTTGATTATAACATTAAATTCATTCGATACTCCATACTTACAAATTCTAGACCATTACTCGTTTTACTAGAGATCGAGAGGAGATTAAAAAGACGAAGAACTCCGAAACATAAAGGAAGAAATAAAACTCGACAACAACACTGAAATTACAATAATTAAAAATTAAAACATCACGACAATTAAAAATTAAAAGATTACAACCAAACTACTTGTCGTCGTCAATTGTCATCTGCAAAGTAGCGTTCACCAGTCATTTCACCATCCGTGAGGTACTCTGGAGACATCGGTATTTCTCTTGATGCCTCAACTGCTGCTTCAGCTGATTCATCGAGGTAACGATAACTCAACGTCTCTTCATCTTCAAGAACCGCATACAAAGAAATGCGTTTACCGCGATCTTCAATGGTATCTTTTATAAAGTACCATTGATCATCGGTACACAGAAAACTTGCCCTACAATCCGCATCATAATCGTCTTTATAAAAGAACACAGACGTGAATTCACGCGGAACTTTTTCCTTCAGAAAGGATAGCAAGTCTTGTAAACCAACATCAAGAATGTCGATATCTTCAAACGAAATACTGTCGCCCCACTTATATTCCTTCATTTGATTACGGAAATCACCTCCGTAATGAACATCGAATGAAACAATCATTGGGGGAAGTGTTAACATTTTGCAGTTTGGGAGTGTTTGATTTTGATTTTGAGAAAGGTGGAAATATAAAAGAAATATATGTTTGAGTGTATAAAATAAAGTATATGGTTGGTGTTTTTATAGTGTAAAAGTGACCGTTGGGATAGCCGTTAGAATTTTTTTTATTTTACTAACGGCTAAAAATTTGGGCAAGTTTTTGGGCGAAGGTGGACGATGCCCGTTGGGGCCTCTCTCATGATAGTTTCATTCGTGCTCTTCGAATAATCGAATTATTTTATCTGTATTATTCTGTAATGATGAAAACTCTATTTATCAGCTCATATTCGTCAAGAAAAACATATTTATTGTTAGCCATGACGACCTCACTCAAATTTCGGGACGAAATTTCTTTAACGGGTAGGTACTGTGATGACCCGGGAATTTTTGACCAAATTTAAACTTAATCTTTACATGATCTCGATACGATAAGTTAAGTCTGTAATGTTGAGTCTCAAAAATTTTGAACTGTTTCATATATTCAATTTACATTCTACCATTACCGACGATTCACGAACAACTATTTGTAAATAGATACATATATATTTTAATGTATACATAATGTATAATAAAAATAAATATTAAATGATTATAATAGTCGTTGGACGTTCCGATTATTATTTAGAGAAGTTTAATTCGAACTTATATGATTTTAATATAAATGGTGATTCGAAAATGAGTAATATAAATTTTAGGCTTATTAGAATTGTATTTAAAATATAATTATTAAATTTGAACACTTTTTATATTTTACAAAGAATCGAGCGGGACAGTTGATGTAATTTTTATTTAATAAATTAATGATCGAATTTTATACCATAATGACTGAAATATATAAAGACATTTAATTTAAAAATATGAGATTTTTCAGAGAACTTTTATCCGTCACTAATGATCAACAGGACACGAGTTTCAGTCCGTGAATGAAATAGTAGACGACGGCTAACTTAGTCACACGTTTTATATCTAAATTATATTATAATTATTATTAAATTATATTTCACTTTCTGTTATCGATCTCAATCTCATCATTTGGATATACATACATAATAAACTGTGCTTGATTATCTATTACTGTGCTTAATTTTTTCCTTTTCATTTACACTTATATAATATAAAATTTGTACTCAACCACTTGCATTTCATACCACCCGAGTATTGGAAGATCATTGTGATTGATTACTATTTTGTTATTCAATCAACCAATCATCTATATATCATATTATATATTATATGTCTATATGTGATGTGTACACGTACTATCTTACATATTAAAGATCACCACTCAAACCACCATTAGTGAACCACTTGCAGATATTTTGTTTATATATACATACATTCGTACGTAAATGATGAAGAAAAATAAACCATCCTTTTGTTTTATTACCTCCTTTATGCAATGTTTTAATAACTATTTTACAATATTTGTATGCGTGAGTTTCATTAATCCCTTTTTAAATGCTTTTGCAATATATATTTTTGGGACTGAGAATACATGCGCTACTTTTATAACTGTTTTACGAAATAGACACAAGTAATCGAAACTACATTCTATGGTTGGATTGTCTAATCGAATATGCCCTTTTTATTAAGTCTGGTAATCTAAGAATTAGGGAACATACAACCTAATTGACGCGAACTCTAAAGATAGATCTATCGGGCCCAACAAGCCCCATCCAAAGTACTGGGTGCTTTAGTACTTCGAAATTTATATCATGTCCGAAGGAGGATCCCGGAATGATGGGGATATTCTTATGTGTATATTGTGAATGTCGGTTACCAGGTGTTCAATCCATATGAATGATATTTTTGTCTCTATGCATGGAACGTATGTTTATGAGAACTGGAAATATGAAATCTTGTGGTCTATTAAAATTATGAAATGATTATTTATGCTAAACTAATGAACTCACCAACCTTTTGGTTGACACTTTAAAGCATGTTTATTCTCAGGTACTAAAGAAATCTTCTGCTGTGCATTAACTCATATTAGAGACATTACTTGGAATCATTCATGGCATATTTCAAAAGATGTTGCATTCAAGTCGTTGAGTTCATTAATATTATTATTAAGTCAATTATAGTTGGATATATTATAAAATGGTATGCATGCTGTTCACTTTCGATGTAATGAAATATTGTCTTTTCAAAAACGAATGCAATGTTTGTAAAATGTATCATATAGAGGTCAAGTACCTCGCGATGTAATCACCTGTTGTGATTCGTTTATAATCGATATGGACTTCGTCCGGATGGATTAGGACGGGTCCTTTCAGCCTCGAATTCATGAACCTATATTAATTATATATATTCATATGTTGGTCAATATCCGTCTAACCATTTAGGTCAAGTCGTAGTGTATTACAATCCTAATGCTCGAGATCGATATGCAAAAGTCAACAAAAGTCCACTTGACCCAAAATGACCTCCAAAATATATACATGTTTATTATATAACCTAAATATAGTCATTTAATATATTTAAATATATTTATCAGATTTTATTAGAGTAAATAATATAATTCATTTTATTAATAAATGAAAATTTGCATAAATTTATATATGATATAAATATACTTTTATATATCTCAAATACTAAAATTTATACAGTTCATTCAATATCATAAAAATATAGTGGTATGTATTATTAATGTAATTATATTACGTGTGATAAAAATATCTTTGTAACACATATTTATTTGATAAAATAATATTGATAATAATAATAATAATAATAATAATAATAATAATAATAATAATAATAATAATAATAATAATAATAAGTAAAAGTTGTATTATTTTGTAATAATAATAATTATTATTATTCTACTAATAATAATAACAATATTTATATTTACTAATGATGATATTAATTATGATAAAATGATAATTCTAATCATGATAATTTTAATAATAACGATATTTTTTAATATTAACTGTAATAATAATAATATTTTGTAAGACCCGATTATTTATAGTGTATATAAGTGTAATGTACGGTACTGGAAACGGGGTTCTGTTGCGTGTATTTAAAATACAAAAGGAGCTGAACTGGCAGGGTTGCGCGCCGCGCGGCCTTGTGGCGCGCCGCGCCAACTGTCTGTGACAGATCCCTTTCTCTTTGTAAATTAGATATTTTGGGGGTATTTTGGTAAATTCACATCAAGGCCGAGTTTAATGCTTGGTTCAGTAGTTTGGGAGCTCATTTACTCCCTTGTTCACCAACCTTATCACCTCCCAATTTATTTTAGTGAGAGAGTGAGTTTTAGAGAGGGAAAGCTCACTTTGAAGAGGAAGAAGAGGGTTTCTTGCTAAAGCCCAAGTTCTAAAGTTGTTCATCTCGTCATTATCTTCGTTTTGGTAGTTGTGGTATGCTCTAATCTTAATTCCTTTGTTTAATTCGACTTAGGGCTAGGGTTTGAGTCAAAGGTGGACATAAAACCCACTTTTGGTTAATTTTGGGTATTCTTGGGTAATTTGGGTCATATAGACTCAATATTGAGTTACCTAGGGTTTTGGAAGTGTTAAATTGATGTTAGAGAACCCTAATTAGCTAGTAAGAGGGTTAGAACACCATGATTTATGTAAATGGGTGTAAAAGGGTTAGTGGTTGACCCAAAAATGGGTAGGTTGACTTTGAAAGTGCCAAATGGGTCAAATTGAACTTAAGCTAATTAATATGTGTAGTTGAAGCCTAAAACTAATGTTAAAATGTGTAAAGAACCTACTTTGGTTAATGATAGGGTTTTGTGATGAGTTAACCCGATTTTAGGGTTAAGGGTGCAAATGGGTCGGATTTGCACCATAGGTCAAATTGGCTCTAGGAGTGAGCTTTAGAGTGTTGACCAACTTGAGTTATGATTTTGATATTGTGATAAATGTAATAGGTGCGTTACATTGAAGTGTTCGAGCTCGGTTATCTTTCGACAAGAGATTTTGAGGTGAGTGGAATATCTATATATGTATGTATATGATTTATGTACCGTGTTGATGGTGTCACATAGCCGTTTTGTGACCAAGGTTGTGGGACTTAGCCGTATTAGTCCATGTTTTGTACTAAGGCACATAGCCGTGTTTGTGCATTTAGTGGCGAGTAATAGCCGTGTTTTACTCCCACGTTGTTATTTGAGTTACCCGTACACATAGCCGTGTTGGTGTACGAAAGCGTGAGTAATAGCCGTGTTCTACTCACATTGAGCAAGTGATGCCATAGCCGTTTTTGGAACACTTGAGGGGTGATGCCATAGCCGTTTTTGGAACACCTCGGGGGGTTAGCATGCCATAGCCGTTTTTGGAAGCTAACGAATGTTATGAACATCGATGACTTGTTTCGCGAAGTCGTTCCCTAGCGAAGAGATTGGTTAACCATGATTTATTGTTGTTCATACTAGCATTTGATTATTGTTATGAGTATTTATGCTATGATTATTGCTAGTGATACGTTTGGTGATACTAGCTTGCTTATCGAGATTTGATATGTGTTATTTGATATCGTGGATGCGTGTGGGTAAGTTGTATATGCATGTATATATATGTTTTACTCACTAAGCTTTGCTTACCCTCTCGTTGTTCACTATTTTTATAGGTTCCGGTGTGGACAAGGGTAAGGGCATCCGGTTGGATTAGAGATCCCGTCTTGTTTAGTGACGCTTTTGGGATGTGATGATTTTGGAGTTTGACCGAGATTTGGGTAGTTTAACCCCAAACACCATGCTCGTTGTATCGTTTGGCAATTAAACTTTTCGTGGTCGAAACTCTAATTTGTATTAAACATTGTATTTTAAACTTAGTGGCGTTTTGGGCACGTGTGGGCCCCACTTTGTAAAACTCGCTCAAACCTTAGTTATGTGCTAGTTTTACATATATGAATGTATGGTTAAAAGCGTTTTGGCTAAAAATGTCGGGAACTAGTCAAACATTTTCGTTAAATAGACTTCCGGGGACAGCGGGCTGTCCAGGTGATTTGGCGCGCCGCGCGGCCATCTGGCGCGCCGCGCAGATGGCCTGCACCAGAAAATTTTTTTTTTGTTTGAAATTTCGTTGATTTTGGTCGGTTATGGTTTGGGTTGTTACAAGTGGTATCAGAGCATGGTCTAAGGGATTTAGGTGACTTGAGATAGGCGCCTAGACTTAGACTTTGTGTGCGTGTTTATGCGGGACTTGTAGGACTTTGGGTCGGATCGGTATGATTAGTGCATAGGTTTATGTGAACTAATCATGCGCTAATTGTTTGTGTTGTGTTTAGCAATCATCAAGCGAGATGGACGTTGTACTAGCGAGTTAGCGCGACGTGCTTGCGTGGTAATGACTAGCTACCATTACTACGGGTGCAAATCGGGTCAAACAAGCAATGTACGACGATTGTTGAGCAAGATGGGGTAGTGTGGTGTATACGTATGTAATTGGGTATAATTGTCCTTTCGTTTCATGGTTTAACCTAATTCGTTTTATAGAATGAAGACGAGAAACGGTCCTGATCATGAAAACGGGAGTACAAGTGAAGACGCCGAGTTCTCGACCAAGGTCGAGGCCGTCTTTAAGAAGTTGAAATCGGATTTTCTTGCGGATGTCCGAAGGGTCTTCCAAGAGTCGGTCGATGGGCAAGTGACCGAAATGATAAATGAACGATTGAAGGCCACTATTGAAGAGGCCCTTGATGCTAGAAACGTTTATCCTCGAGGTGAAGGGGGTGATGGAAAGAGAGACTTCCACTACAAAAATTTTAAGGATACTCAACCTCCGACGTTTAATGGGGTGAGGGATCCGTTGAAAAGTACTTGTTGGATTTCGGACATCGAGGGGGCCTTCCGTACCGCGGAGTGTCCTCCCGAGAAGAAGGCGAGGTTTGGGTCTAGCATGTTACGTGAAGAAGGCAAGTTGTGGTGGGATGATAAAATCAATTTGTATGGCGAGGAGCAATGCATGGGCTTGACGTGGGAGGAGTTCAAGAAAGAGTTTTTCAAGGAATACCGAACTTCATCCGATCTTGATCGAATTCGGGACGAGTTGCATCATTTGCAACAAGGTTCCATGGATTTAGTTACCCTCAAGTCTACATTCTTGGCAAAGACTCGTTTTTGCCCGGAGTATGTGGGTGATGATCATAAGCTTATGAAAGATTTTTATCGTACTTTGAATGCCGACTACAAGAGCAAGATTAGCCGGGGTATGGCTAAGACTTTCGATGAATTGTTTGAGTTGGCTCGGGGTTTTGAGCCGGAGGTGCCTAGGAAGAGTGATTTTGTTTTCTCGAAAAGGAAGTTTGAAGGTTCGAGCTATTCGAATTTTTCAAACAAGAAGTCTAAGAAAGGCACCGAGAGCGTTAATAGTGTGAAGAAAGGTGGCACGGGTACTTTTGCGCCCACTTGTTTTAATTGTGGGAAGTCGGGTCATTACGCCCGTGAATGCACGGCCAAGACGGTTACGTGTTTTAATTGCGGTAAAGTGGGGCACAAGAGGCCGGAATGCCCCGAGTTGAATAATGATCATGTTAAGAAGATTGAGAAGGCGGCGGGGTCGGCTAGAGGGCGAAACTACTTGATGACGAACGATGAAGCCAAACAATCCAACGAAGTTGTTTCAGGTACTTTCATGGTTAATTCTAATCCGGCAAGGATTCTTTTTGATAGCGGTGCAAATTTGTCGTTTGTGTCTCCTAAATTTGTGCCTAAACTTGATAGTCCGCTAGCTAAGTTAAGTCGTCCGGTAGAAGTCGAAATAGCGGACGGCAAGACGGTGCTAGTGGTTGATGTGTGTAAGAATTGTGATGTTGTTTTTGGTGCCGAAACTTTTAAAATTGATCTTATTCCAATGACCTTGGGCGACTTTGATATCGTTGTTGGTATGGATTGGCTCGATCGTTATAGAGCCAATATTGCATGCCATGATAAGTGTATTCGTGTGAAGACCCCAAGTGGGGGAGAAATGATTATTCATGGCGATAAGAGAAGAAGACCGGTGCCGATATGCACTTTTGCACGGGCACGTCGTTCCGTTGTTACCGGTGGCATGGCTTTCCTTGCTTATGTTGTTGATACTCGTAATGAGCCACCACTTATTCGTGAAATTCCGGTAGTTAATGAGTTTGAAGACGTTTTTCCGGATGAGTTACCGGGTGTTCCGGCGGAAAGACAAGTCGAGTTTCGCATTGAGTTGGTTCCGGGGGCTACTCCCATTGCTAAAACTCCTTATCGTTTAGCACCAACGGAAATGCAAGAGCTATTGAATCAAATTCAAGAGTTGCTAGAGAAGGGTTTTATCCGACCGAGTGCTTCGCCGTGGGGCGCTCCGGTCTTATTCGTGAAAAAGAAAGACGGTAGTATGCGCATGTGCATCGATTACCGTGAGCTAAATAAAGTGACGATCAAGAATCGTTATCCGTTACCTAGGATTGACGATTTGTTTGATCAACTTCAAGGCGCGACGTATTTCTCCAAGATCGATCTACGGTCCGGCTATCATCAAATGCGGGTCCGTGAGGAAGACATTGAGAAAACGGCTTTCCGAACGCGTTATGGGCATTATGAGTTTGTGGTTATGCCTTTTGGTCTTACGAATGCACCGGCGGCATTCATGGATCTTATGAACCGGGTGTGCCAACCTATGTTGGACAAGTCGGTTATTGTGTTCATTGACGACATACTAGTCTACTCGAAAAGTATGCACGAACATGAACGTCACTTGCGCGAAGTTTTGAAGACGTTAAGAAAGGAGAAGTTGTATGCAAAATTCTCTAAATGTGAATTTTGGCTAAGAGAGGTCCAATTTCTTGGCCACATTGTGAACGAAGGCGGTATCCAAGTGGATCCGGGGAAGATTGAGACGGTGAAGAGTTGGGGACGACCGACTACGCCTACGGAAATCCGGAGTTTTCTCGGATTGGCCGGTTATTATCGTCGGTTTATCCAAGACTTTTCTAAGATTGCTTCTCCATTAACAAAGTTGACGAGGAAGAGTACTAAGTTCAATTGGGAAAACGAGCAAGAAATTGCTTTTCAATTATTGAAAGAGAAGTTGTGTCAAGCTCCGGTGTTAGTGTTACCGGAAGGCGTCGAAGACATGGTGGTTTATTGTGATGCTTCCTTAAATGGGCTCGGGTGCGTTCTTATGCAAAGGGGTAAAGCCATTGCTTATGCCTCTCGACAATTAAAGGAACACGAAACGAGGTACCCGACTCATGATCTTGAAATGGCGGCGGTTGTGCATGCGTTGAAAATTTGGCGCCACTACTTGTATGGTGTCAAGTGTACGATATATTCGGATCATAAGAATTTGAAACACCTTTTTACTCAAAGGGATTTGAATTATCGTCAACGTAGATGGATGGATGTGGTGAAAGATTATGATTGTGAGATACTTTACCATCCGGGTAAGGCGAATGTGGTCGCGGATGCATTAAGTCGAAAGACTCAACATCCGGCGATACGTATAACATCGTTACGTTTGATTATCACTAACGACTTTCTTGAAAAGATGGTTGAAGACCAAATAGAGGCTTATGTTCACGATAAGCACACGGAACGAATTGTGGGCCAATCGGAGTTTATTACTATGGGTCCACGGGGTTTGTTGTCCTTTCAAGGAAGGGTGTGGGTGCCTAAGACGGGTGATTACCGACGGGTGCTACTCGATGAAGCACATAAGTCGAAATATTCCATTCATCCGGGCGCGACGAAAATGTATCATGACTTGAAGAAAGATTATTGGTGGCCGGGCATGAAACGCGATGTTGTAAAATACGTCGAACGATGTGTTACTTGTTTGCAAGTTAAAGCCGAGCATCAAAAGCCGTATGGTAAGTTGCAACCGTTAGAAATCCCGAAGTGGAAATGGGAGCACATTACCATGGATTTCATCACTAAGTTGCCTAAGACGGCGAGGACTCAATATGATTCGATTTGGGTTATAGTGGATCGGTTGACGAAAAGCGCTTTGTTTCTTCCCATTAAAGAAGCAATATCGTCGGAGGCCTTGGCTAAGTTGTTTATCAAGGAAGTGGTCTCGCGACATGGCGTTCCTATATCTATTATTTCGGATCGAGATACCCGTTTTACATCTCGATTTTGGGAAAAGTTTCATGAAGATATGGGTACACAATTAAAGTTGAGCACGGCGTATCATCCTCAAACGGACGGTCAAACCGAGCGTACGAATCAAACTTTGGAAGATATGCTACGGGCGTGCATCATTGATTTTGGTGGTGGTTGGGATGAGCATTTACCCTTGGTGGAATTCTCATACAATAATAGTTTTCATACTAGTATCGGGATGCCACCTTACGAGATGCTTTATGGCCGAAGGTGTCGAACTCCCATTTGTTGGGGAGAAGTGGGTCAAAGAGAAATCGGAAGTACCGATTTGGTTTTAGAGACGAATAACAAGATTGATATTATTCGCGAACATTTGAAAAAGGCTCAAGATAGACAAAAGTCGTATGCCGATAAACGTAGACGAACGATCGAATTCCAAGAGGGCGACATGGTAATGCTTAAGGTTTCGCCATGGAAGGGTATTATTCGATTTCGAAAACGGGGAAAGTTAGGTCCTCGGTTTATTGGGCCGTTTAAAATCTTAGCTCGTGTTGGTGAAGTTGCATATCGATTGGAATTGCCCGAAGAGCTTGCGGGGATCCATAACACGTTTCATGTTTCTCACCTCCGTAAGTGCCTTGCGGATGATTCTTCATGGATGCCTTTAGATGAAATTGAGCTAAACAATAAGTTGGAGTATGTTGAAGAGCCAATTGCAATACTTGATGAAAAGGTCAAGAGGTTGAGGCATAAGGAGGTTAGGACTTTTAAAGTTCAATGGCGGCGGAATAAGGGTTCCGAGTTCACTTGGGAACCTGAAGAGTTTGTGTTGGTTTATCTTCCCGCTTGTCATGCGGCATGGATTGCGAGGTCGCAATCCGAATAAGTGGGGAAGAGTTGTAAGACCCGATTATTTATAGTGTATATAAGTGTAATGTACGGTACTGGAAACGGGGTTCTGTTGCGTGTATTTAAAATACAAAAGGAGCTGAACTGGCAGGGTTGCGCGCCGCGCGGCCTTGTGGCGCGCCGCGCCAACTGTCTGTGACAGATCCCTTTCTCTTTGTAAATTAGATATTTTGGGGGTATTTTGGTAAATTCACATCAAGGCCGAGTTTAATGCTTGGTTCAGTAGTTTGGGAGCTCATTTACTCCCTTGTTCACCAACCTTATCACCTCCCAATTTATTTTAGTGAGAGAGTGAGTTTTAGAGAGGGAAAGCTCACTTTGAAGAGGAAGAAGAGGGTTTCTTGCTAAAGCCCAAGTTCTAAAGTTGTTCATCTCGTCATTATCTTCGTTTTGGTAGTTGTGGTATGCTCTAATCTTAATTCCTTTGTTTAATTCGACTTAGGGCTAGGGTTTGAGTCAAAGGTGGACATAAAACCCACTTTTGGTTAATTTTGGGTATTCTTGGGTAATTTGGGTCATATAGACTCAATATTGAGTTACCTAGGGTTTTGGAAGTGTTAAATTGATGTTAGAGAACCCTAATTAGCTAGTAAGAGGGTTAGAACACCATGATTTATGTAAATGGGTGTAAAAGGGTTAGTGGTTGACCCAAAAATGGGTAGGTTGACTTTGAAAGTGCCAAATGGGTCAAATTGAACTTAAGCTAATTAATATGTGTAGTTGAAGCCTAAAACTAATGTTAAAATGTGTAAAGAACCTACTTTGGTTAATGATAGGGTTTTGTGATGAGTTAACCCGATTTTAGGGTTAAGGGTGCAAATGGGTCGGATTTGCACCATAGGTCAAATTGGCTCTAGGAGTGAGCTTTAGAGTGTTGACCAACTTGAGTTATGATTTTGATATTGTGATAAATGTAATAGGTGCGTTACATTGAAGTGTTCGAGCTCGGTTATCTTTCGACAAGAGATTTTGAGGTGAGTGGAATATCTATATATGTATGTATATGATTTATGTACCGTGTTGATGGTGTCACATAGCCGTTTTGTGACCAAGGTTGTGGGACTTAGCCGTATTAGTCCATGTTTTGTACTAAGGCACATAGCCGTGTTTGTGCATTTAGTGGCGAGTAATAGCCGTGTTTTACTCCCACGTTGTTATTTGAGTTACCCGTACACATAGCCGTGTTGGTGTACGAAAGCGTGAGTAATAGCCGTGTTCTACTCACATTGAGCAAGTGATGCCATAGCCGTTTTTGGAACACTTGAGGGGTGATGCCATAGCCGTTTTTGGAACACCTCGGGGGGTTAGCATGCCATAGCCGTTTTTGGAAGCTAACGAATGTTATGAACATCGATGACTTGTTTCGCGAAGTCGTTCCCTAGCGAAGAGATTGGTTAACCATGATTTATTGTTGTTCATACTAGCATTTGATTATTGTTATGAGTATTTATGCTATGATTATTGCTAGTGATACGTTTGGTGATACTAGCTTGCTTATCGAGATTTGATATGTGTTATTTGATATCGTGGATGCGTGTGGGTAAGTTGTATATGCATGTATATATATGTTTTACTCACTAAGCTTTGCTTACCCTCTCGTTGTTCACTATTTTTATAGGTTCCGGTGTGGACAAGGGTAAGGGCATCCGGTTGGATTAGAGATCCCGTCTTGTTTAGTGACGCTTTTGGGATGTGATGATTTTGGAGTTTGACCGAGATTTGGGTAGTTTAACCCCAAACACCATGCTCGTTGTATCGTTTGGCAATTAAACTTTTCGTGGTCGAAACTCTAATTTGTATTAAACATTGTATTTTAAACTTAGTGGCGTTTTGGGCACGTGTGGGCCCCACTTTGTAAAACTCGCTCAAACCTTAGTTATGTGCTAGTTTTACATATATGAATGTATGGTTAAAAGCGTTTTGGCTAAAAATGTCGGGAACTAGTCAAACATTTTCGTTAAATAGACTTCCGGGGACAGCGGGCTGTCCAGGTGATTTGGCGCGCCGCGCGGCCATCTGGCGCGCCGCGCAGATGGCCTGCACCAGAAAATTTTTTTTTTGTTTGAAATTTCGTTGATTTTGGTCGGTTATGGTTTGGGTTGTTACATATTTTATAAAAATAATAATTCTATTCAAAATGATAATTTTTAATAATAATAATACTAAAATGATACTAAAAATGATATCTTATAATAACAATGATATTTCTATTAAAAATGATAATTTTAGTAGAATGATAGTTTTAATATTAATGATACTTTTAATAATAATAATAATAATAATAATAATAATAATAATAATAATAATAATAATAATAATAATAATAATAATAATAATAATAATAATAATAATGATAAAAATAATGAAAACGATATTTTTATTTAAATCAGTATCTTACAATATTTTAATTTCATCATTTATTATAATGTATTAATGATAAAAATTTATGTTAATATATAGTAAAAATATATTTTTATATAGTAAGTATTATAATTTGTATAATGTTCACATAATATCTTTTTAATGATAAAAATGTAGTGATATATATCATAAATATATATTTGTATCAAGTATTTATTTGATTAAATAATATAATATTAATAATAATAATAATGAATCCAAAGTTGTATTATTTTATAATAATAATAATATTAATTATTTTAATAATAATAATAATAATAATAATAATAATAATAATAATAATAATAATAATATTGATATTTACTAATGATAATAATAATTTTGATAACATAATCTTTTGTAGTAATACTAATGTCATAATAATATTACTAATAATGATAAAAATAGTATAGTAATCATAATAATTAGATGATACTAATATTGGTTTTAATGATAATGATACTAATAAGTATTATAATAATATTAATGATAATAATAATAATAATAATAATAATAATAATAATAATAATAATAATAATAATAATAATAATAATAATAATAATAATAATGATAATATTAATAATAACCTTAATGATAATAACGATAGTAATAACAATAACAATAATAATACTTATATTAATAATGATAACGATATTAATAATAATAATTATTATTATTAAATAATAATAATAACGACGATAGTAATAATAATAATCATTTTAATAATAATAATACTAAAATTAATAATAATTCAGTTGATCATATCTTTTAATCCGTTCATCGAAACCATAAGCTTTCTAAATGAAAAGTTATTTATTTTTCGCCAGCTTTCCAACGAAATGCATATCATATACCTTATCTTAGTAGCATATGTATTAAATTCATGATTTATCATAAACTATTTAACGACGAAACTAAGCATACAAACATGCATAATCATATATAATACGTTTATAAATATATATAATATTAATTTAAATCGTTATATATATTTAATAAAATAAAATATAAATATCGTTATCTTTATCATACTGGTTAAGTAACGAGTTGTCAAAAGCAGTTCTAGATATTTATAAAAGTTATATACGCTTTAATAATAAAGTTCTTTTTAAACTGAAAACGTTTTTGTACGTTTGAAACTAAATCAAATAAATATGATAATTTTTTTCCAAAACTAAATATATTTAAGAACCATTTTGTTAAAAGGTTAAAATAATAGAAATCGTTATATCATAAAACGTTTTAGAAAAGTAGAATTATATATATTCATAATAGGTTTCAAGTTTTTAAATTACAGTCTGTTGGTGAAGCATGTGATAAAGTCCAAAGGTTAAATAAACGTATGAAATCATCTTAATGAAAAATGTCGAGTTACTTAACTTATCGATATCCAAAATCTAAGTTATTTACACTCCACGTTCTTACTTTCATATTAAATAAAATGAAAGTTAACATAGTTATCTTATCAAGGTCACGAAGAAAATATTATAAAACATGAATTGGAAATTAAATAGGAATTTCCACTAACCCTTGTCTAGTTCCCGTTAATTGACACATTTGTTCTTACTTATAAATCACTTTACCATTTTTCGAATGTGGTCAAAAAGAACAGATTTCTTAAATCACAGTGGACCTCATAACATAGACTCGTAATCATATCACAATGTATCTGATAATTCAATCATTTGATATTATCTTTTAATTCCGTCGATAAATATATTAAACATATATTGAAACAGATACGTTTATGTAAAGTATTATACATCTAATACTTTGTTAACGTTTTCAATTAATATAACTATATTATATATACGTATCTATATACACATAAATGTTCGTGAATCGTCGAGCACAGTCAAAGGGTAATTAATTACATGAACACAGTTCAAAGTTTTTGAGATTTCAACATTACAGACTTTGCTTATCTTGTCGGAAACATTACATCATTTAAAGATAAAGTTTAAATTTGGTCGAAAATTTTCGGGTTGTCACATATCGTTGGTAAAAAAATAACTCTTTACGCAATATCACGCCATATTCTCAAAACGGGCATTGAGATCATCGACGGTCAATATCCTATCGGAATTATGATTAGTAAAACACTGAACTCTAATAGGAGGCGTGGTCTTATTCCTCCTTCGGAATGTAATGGTTCATGTCGGTAATGAAACTAAATCTAAAACCCGTAATTAAACATAATTCCCGTCTCCCGAACCTCACATCATGCTTACTAGACAAGGCATACAAAAAGTCACCCCGTTAAGCTGGAGGGACGTTGGCTCTATTGGGCCATCTAGGCTTCTTCTAAAGCATCATATGTACATAGCTCGGGTCGTTGTCTGGACACTGGACATCTAACCATGGATCAAAAATTGTTCGTTCAAATATACCCCGCTTTGTTTCAGTCAATTGAAATGTTATGCTTCGGAGTGTAGGCAAAGTATTCTTCATGGTAAGCGTAGCCGGTAAATGTTCAATACCCTGAAAACAAACCAAAAAGAATATCAATCAACTAGCAAAACAGGAAAAACTATAAGCTACACACACAAACCAAGACGCACCATGCGTGTTGAACGCATGTGGTGCGTGTTGTGCACACACCATGGTGGTGTCATGCAAAAACCCATTTTTCTTAGTTTTTATTACTCACAATAAATCTAAGGCTAAAAAACATGAACAACAACTAAACAATACCTACAAGAAATATATATTACATCCACGTACGCAATTTGGCTAAAAACAATTTATATATATACGCGCATCAAGTGTTCAACGTAATGTCTATAACAAATAATGATCGAAAACTTAGTAAAGTGGTTTTACCTGATTGTTAGCCATTGTAGAAGATGTGAAATTGTCTGATATCTTGATCAACAACTTTTATTGCTCGGATTTCACGAATTTTCGCTAAAAATAAGCAAGAGTGGGTTTCTCGTTTGTGTCGTTTGTGTTAAAGGGGTAAAGAGGTATAATCACGGTTGTAGGTTGAAGTTTAACTAGGATCAAGTGAGTGACAAGGAAAAAATGGATGAATACGAAAATCGTCGTTTCGTGCGTGTATTGAGGTCTTTAGTACTTGTGATTTTAAAACTGAATTGGACGCCTTAATAAACGAGCAACATGCACCATGCGTGTTGCAGGTTGGTTAGTGTATGATGTGTTACAAGTTGCTTGTCTTGCGTAAGTGATCATTGAGCATGCATCACGCATAGGCGCATAGGCATGACAATGATCATCCAATCCGATGGATATCCACCCGATCCGATCCGCTTAAAGCAGATATGGATGATCTTAAATGAATATGGATACGGATATGGATAAACCTAAATGGATATGGATATGGATTTGGATGAAATATTTCATCCATGGATATATCCATTTATACCCGAAATGCATATACAAATACAAAAATATAGATATATGCATATACAATAACTATTACAAATGTATTTATCATTACATATACATTTTGTTTGCAACCATATAATGATTCATTATGAGGAATCACAACAAAACATGTAAATCTAACTTAAAAAAACATAAATATTAGACATATAATTCGTCATAATCAATGTTTGATGGTAATTTAACAAAATGTGTTGAAGATTCGACAAAAATTACACATTCTGGTAGAAAGATTTTAATTTATGCTATGTAAAGTTTATTTTTATTATATTACGTTTTTGTTTTCATAAAATACTATAACATTTCTTAAATATCCAATGGATATCCATTAACCCGCTTAATCCACTGGATATGTATATGAATGGATGAACTGAATGTAAATGGATATGGATATGGATGAACAAAAATTAAATGGATATGGATGTGGATATGGCGTCACCCGATCCATTGCCATGCCTAATCACGCACCATGATATTTTAGGGGCAAGGGGTGTAATTCTAATTTTTTTTTTCAAAGACATATTATTAACAACTTGGAATATGAGAGTATTTTGTTCAATTTTCCATCTGAATAGTGAATCTGTAGAAGTCACTAAACATATGTTATTTAGAAATTGGTTTTACTTTATTTTTGTGGACCATATTTGGAAACATGTCAAATTGTTGTTGGATCACTTTTAAAAAGGTTTGATAATATGCTGTTTTGACCCATAACGTATTAAGAGTTTAAGACTTTGAGCCCCCATGGTCCATCACTTCGTACCCCTCGTTAGGGAAGAAGACATTTGTTGTTTTGAAATTTACTTTATTAATAGTAAAATGATCCGTGAAATTACGGGTTAGTTTAAATGAAACAATTTAATGACATGTTTTAGGTATTAAGTGAATTTAAATGCTAAAGTCAATTATTTTAATGACTCATTTGACTAAGAAACTTGTCGTTGTTTTTACAAATATATAGAGACATGTATTTTCGCATACATATAACGTAATTAATTTCCTAAAAGAATTCATATTTAAATACTAATAATATAATAATTATGATTAATTATAATTATTATATTAAAAGTAATAATAATAATAAAGTTCTCTCAAAGTTGAGTATTTATATTTTTAATAATAATAATAATTATTAGTAATAATAAATGCCTTTTAAATTTTTTTAGAAAATTAAAATTACAATTTAGGAGAGATTAGTATTTTCTTTTATAAAAGATTTCGTATCATTTTTTGATTAAATTAATATATAATTATGACATCATCATTATGAAAATTAAAAGGTAATTAGCATAATGATGACATTATCATTTTAGAGATTTATATGACTATATTGATATTGATAGATATAGATACTTCTTCTTTCTAATGAATGAAAATAATAAATAATATCATAGTAGTACAAGTTTTTATATGTCATCCGTCAATTTTATAAACCTTTGATGATTCGGTATAAATTACATCAAACTTGATTGACAAACAACTTTGGATACATACCAACTTATCAAATCAAACTCGTTGAAGTTCAAAGTTTGATATTGTTTATAACTGTGAGACCAACGCCATATCAACTTATGAATCTAGATGAATTGTTTTTAATAGAAAAACGACATTATTGAGATAAACTAGAGATATATTCTAATTCCTCATGTATTGCATTCCTAATAGGACTAGTCACTGAGTTGCCTATACCACCCGGGTTGAATTCGTGACTATGTCAAATTGTTCAAAAATTGAGTGTAATTAGAGGATGCACATAATGCGTAATTCACCCGGTACCAGATCACCCGAGGTTTTACCTTCTATGAGAGAGCCAATGTGCTCGTTCATATAAGGGTTTCCTCGATTACTCAAAAAAAAAAAAAAAACAAAAACAAAAAACAAAGCCTAGTCTTTGTAATGGACTAGGATTGGTATTGGGTTATGACTATAAATATAACCTTTGTATACTAAGATTGTTAACTCATTAATAAGAATTAACCCATTAGTTAAATTTTTTATGATATCATAATTCTAAAATCTTTATATTTAACTAATGAGTTAATTAACTCATTAGTTATATTTGGAGACCTATGAAGGATCAGAATGTTAGAGAATGTTAGATGATTAGTTACGACCCAAGTTCATTATGGGCTTAGGGACTCAACGCTCGATTTGGGTCGTAACTAATCATCTAAGACATGAAGTAGTGGTATAGCGGCGGTGGCGGTGGCGTTATTATTTGTTGTTGTTGTTTTTTTTGTTGTTGTTGTTGTTGTTATTATTATTATTATTATTATTATTATTATTATTATTATTATTGTTGTTGTTGTTATTATTATTGTTGTTGTTCTTATTATTGTTGTTGTTGTTGTTGTTGTTGTTGTTGTTATTATTATTATTATTATTATCATCATCATCATCATCATCATCATCATCATCATCATCATCATCATCATCATCATCATCATCATCATCATCATCATCATTATTATTATTATTATTATTAGGAAGAAGGATAAGAAGACATGAAGTAGTGGTATGGTGGTTTAACATGAAGGGTAGATAATCAATTATTTATTGTACATACATTCTTTTCTTGATGTGTCCATGAATCTAATTCTGAAAGAGACTTTACTTTGTAACATCATTTTCGTACAGTAATTTTCAGTATAATCTATATAAATGTTTTTAATATTGTGAGCTTTTGGGAGTAGTAAAATTTGTTTTTATGAAATCGTTGATCACTTATTGATACTACTTTTCATAGTGATTTTATGAGTAACAAATCATTGTTAATTACATATAGTGATATGAAGTTGAAAGATACTAATATGTTTATAGAGAGAGCCAATACATAACAGACAACCTTTGATTGTTAAAAGCAATGAAGCGATAGTGCTTTTCTTGTACCATTTAACTAGAGAGCCTACCAAAGTTACCATTAGCTAAAAGGCTAAGGTTTTCTTTGTTTAAAGTACTTGGAAAAAATAAAATATAACTATTACGTGGTCTTGACTGATTATCTTGTGACAATTTCTGACTCTTTTTCTGGACTTGCACAGGATATGTAAATTAAACCCATCATTGTCATGATGTTTTTTTAACGGCGGTTAGGAGTCACTGGCGGAGGGCCGAACGTGATGTTGACACCCACCGACCCGATCATAATCTTAATTAGTATAAATCATTACAATCATACCGTCCCTCATGAGGAAACTCCCACAGAGAATTCATATGAGCATCGCGTGTTTTAAAAGGGCCCAAACTCAAGACGTCTGCAACCTCTCTCTCTCCAAGGCCCATGACATGCATGTCACGATGTAACATGCATTACCACCACTACCGGCAACAACTCACCTCTCTATGTGGTCTCAAGCACCCGATTCAAATGAACAACGTGACCCAGATGACTCAAAATTGAAATAATCGACACCTAACGTTGCAAGCTACTATCACATTAACAATATGTCGAATAACTCATACACGAAACAAAAGGAATGAACTTATGTCGGACACTAATATAAGAATCTTATTGTATGTTTTTCGTGACAGCGATCACAATTCTTTTACGCCTCATCTCAAAGACATAGGCATCTTGTGATCATGACCACGTGATTCAAGCAACCGGTTCAAATGGTGAAATGGAGTTCGTGACCAGGATGGCTCAAAATTGAAATAATCGACACCCACCATTGAAAGCAACTAACACATTAACAAAACGACAAATAACTCATGCACGAAACAAAAGGAGTGAACCTATGTTGGACACTAATTTAAGAATCTTGTGTTTTTTTGGCGAGGTAGAATTAAAATTCTTTTTTGCCAGCTCATCTTAAAGACATAGGCATCTTATGATGAAAACCATATGTGATTTAGTGTTTAACTAACTCAATTATGTTATTTACCCGAATTTATCATTCAAAGGTAGATTGGACATTTGGACTGTTGGGGTTTTGCACAAATAAATTGTTTTTGAAAAACAAAACGCATACAAGGAAACAATACTACGTACATATAATGAAATATGTTGCTTTCACATTTTCAAAAACCATGATAAAAAGATATACTGTATAAGTTAACACATGTAAACATCACATAAGATGATGAAAAGCTAACACAACAAAAAGTATATTTGATTCATTTAATCATTTTGGTTAGATTTCAGATTTGATATATGATATAAAGTTATATACGTCGGCTAGCATTTACATTATATTTTTATTTTATATATTTTAACTCAAAGAGAAGAATTTTCTTTTCAAAATGGTAACCTTTTTAAGAAACTTTATAGAAATAGAAATTACAAAAGAAAATTTACAGTTCTAGTATAACCGGCGTTTAAAAGGCCGGGTTTTCACGTGTCACGTCCAAACCGGTGTTTGAAACACCGACTTTCTCCTTTTCCTGCCACATATTCACATGACCGAGTACTGTATGCCACCCGTGCCCTAAACCGGTGTTTCAAACACCGGGTTGCATGGAATATCTGACGCATTCTGAAGCCGGTCTTTAGAAGGCCGGTTTCCCTTTTTCTGTATGTTTCCATTCATCACTTTATCTTTACTGTATCCTTATTGTATTACATTGAAGTATCAATCAAACTTTTCAATTTTTTTCTCTATTTATACTATCATAATCTTCAATCAAATAACATCACAAAAACAATACAATTGCAGTTCAAAAACAACCGAATGTCTAATTCCGAAAGTGATGGATGGGAATACCTTCTTGATGTCGATGATTCCGACATAACCTATATTGGTTCGCAACGAACTCAACCTGTATCCCTTACTAGTCCGACTCAAACCACTTTGGTGCCGACTCCTTTGCCGACTGGTTCGGCGACCCGGTCGCCACCATCACCCCAACCTACTCGTAAAAAACAAAAGCAACCACAACCTTTTACACCACCACGACCTATGTTGCGCGGTTCTGGGTCTAACAAAACGAATCAACTATCGTACCGTATTCCCGGACCCGCTGGTGTTTTCCAAGATGCGTACGAACTTCGCAATAATGAGAATAACGTTGTGGATGAGAAGTCCACGCAAGATTTTATAAGGGAAGTGATAAACAAAGCTGAATTTGATGATTCCTTTACAAAAGCTCCGTGGATTAACGCCATGGAGTTTGCATATCCATACGGAGGTAAACAATAATATTGTGTTTTATTATATAAAAAATCTAGAAAAATTTGTTTCATTTTATTTAATTTTTGTGACTGCAGGGAGGTCTAATATAGCAGACATTCTGTCACAACGTAAGTGAAATGTCCCGTTCATATTTATTATAAACGTTCCATATTAATTAATTTCGTTGCGAGGTTTTGACCTCTATATGAGACGTTTTTCAAAGACTACATTCGATTTTAGAACAAACCATAACCTTTAAAATATTACGACGATTATCAAATAATGATAATCTAAAATATAGCGTTTTTCACACGAGCATTACATAATGGTTTACAATAATATTACACATCAACATAAGTCTTCGAATGCAGTTTTTAAACAATATTATACAAGCATGGACTCCAAATCTTGTCCTTAATTTAGTATGCTACAGCGGAAGCTCTTAATAATCACCTGAGAATAAACATGCTTAAAACGTTAACAAAATTGTTGGTGAGTTATAGGTTTAACCTACATATTATCAAATCATAATAATAGACCACAATATTTCATTTTTATAACACATCTCATATCAGGCATTTCGCAAACTGCATAGAGATAAAAATCATTCATATGTTGAACACCTGGTAACCGACATTAACTTAATGCATAGAATATCCCCAAAACAGAACCTCTCGTCTGTATAATAATCTCGAAGTACTAAACCATCCATAACCTGAATGGGGGTTGTTAAGCCCAATAGATCTATCTTTAGGATTCACGTCAATTAGGGGTCATTTCCCTAATTCTTAGGCTACCAGACTTGAAGGGCGATATTCGGTTTAATAATCCAACCATAGAATGTAGTTTCGCATACTTGTGTCTATTTTGTAAAACATTTATAAAATTGCATGTATTCTCATCCCAAAAATATTAGATTTTAAAAATGGGACTATAACTCACTTTCACAGATTTTTACTTCGTCGGGAAGTAAGACTTGGCCACTGGTCGATTCACGAACCTATAACAAATATGTACGTATATATCAAAGTATGATCGAAATATATTCATAACACTTTTTATTACGTTTTAATGATTTATGTGTATTAAGTCAGCTGTCCTCGTTAGTAACCTACAACTAGTTGTCCATAGTTTGATGTACAGAAATAAATTGATATATATTATCTTGAATCAATCCACGACCCAGTGTATACACGTCTTAGGCTAGATCACAACTCAAAGTATATATATTTTTGGAATCAACCTCAACCCTGTATAGCTAACTCCAACATTACTGCATATAGAGTGTCTATGGTTGTTCCAAATAATATATATACATGGGTCAATATGATATGTCAAAACATTTGCATACGTGTCTATGGTATCCCAAGATTACATAATATATTAGAATACATGTAATACAATATGAGTTAGCTAGGATATGATTAATATAGATTTGTTACCAATTTTTACGTAGCTACAACAAGGAAAATTATCCAATCTTGTTTTACCCATAACTTCTTCGTTTTAAATCCGTTTTGAGTGAATCACATTGCTATGGTTTCATATTGAACTCTATTTTATGAATCTAAACAGAAAAATTATAGGTTTATAATCGGAAATATAAGTTACAAGTCATTTTAGTAAGAGGTAGTCATTTCAGTCGAAAGAACGACGTCTAGATGACCATTTTGGAAAACATACTTCCACTTTGAGTTTAACCATGATTTTTGGATATAGTTTCATGTTCATAAGAAAAATTATTTTCCCAGAAGAACAACTTTTAAATCAAAGTTTATCATAGTTTTTAATTAACTAACCCAAAACAGCACGCGGTGTTACTACGACGGTGTATATCCGGTTTTACGGTGTTTTTCGTGTTTTCTGGTTTTAAATCATTAAGTTAGCATATCATATAGATATAGAACATGTTTTTAGTTGATTTTAAAAGTCAAGTTAGAAGGATTAACTTTTGTTTGCGAACAAGTTTAGAATTAACTAAACTATGTTCTAGTGATTTCAAGTTTAAACCTTCGAATAAGGTAGTTTTATATATATGAATCGAATGATGTTATGAACCTCATTACTATCTTAATTTTAGTAGGTAAACCTACTGGAAGTGACAAGAAATGATCTAACTTCAAAGGATCTTGGATGGCTTGAAAGTTCTTGAAGTAGAATCATGACACGAAAACAAGTTCAAGTAAGATTATCACTCGAATTAAGATAGTTATAGTTATAGGAATTGAATCAAATTTTGTATATGAGTATTACCTTGATTTAGAATGATATCTTACTATAAACAACAAGGATTTCTTGAGGTTGGATGATCACTTTACAAGATTGGAAGTGAGCTAGTAAACTTGGAAGTATTCTTGATTTTATGAAACTAGAACTTGTAGAATTTATGAAGAACACTTAGAACTTGAAGATAGAACTTGAGAGAGATCAATTAGATGAATAAAATTGAAGAATGAAAGTGTTTGTAGGTGTTTTTTGGTCGTTGGTATATGGATTAAATATAAAGGATGTGTAATTTTGTTTACATTAAATAAGTCATGAATGATTACTAATATTTTTGTAATTTTATGAGATATTTCATGCTAGTTTCCAAATGATGGTTACCACATATGTTAGGTGACTCACATGGGCTACTAAGAGCTTATCATTGGAGTGTATATACCAATAGTACATACATCTAAAAGCTGTGTATTGTACGAGTACGAATACGGGTGCATACGAGTAGAATTGTTGATGAAACTGAACGAGGATGTAATTGTAAGCATTTTTGTTAAGTATAAGTATTTTGATAAGTGTCTTTGAATTCTTTCAAAAGTGTATGAATACATATTAAAACACTACATGTATATACATTTTAACTGAGTTGTTAAATCATCATTAGTCGTTACATGTAAATGTTGTTTTGAAACCTTTAGGTTAACGATCTTGTTAAATGTTGTTAACCCATTGTTTATCATATCTAAAGAGATTTTAAATTATTACATTATCATGATATTATGATATATTAATATATCTTAGTATGATATATATATAGTTAAATGTTGTTACAACGATAATCGTTACGTATATGTCTCGTTTCGGAATCATTAAGTTAGTAGTCTTGTTTTTACATATGTAGTTCATTGTTAATAAACTTAATGACATGTTTACTTATCATTTACCATGATTAAACATAGTGTATTAATATCTGAATATGATTCATATGTATTTAGTAAGACGTTGTTATAACGATAATCGTTATATATATCGTTTCGAGTTTCTTAATTCAATAAACTCAATTTTATGTATATAACTCATTGTTAAAATACCTAATGAGATACTTACTTATCATAATATCATGTTAACTATATATATAATCATATATATGTCATCATATAGTTTTTACAAGTTTTAACGTTCGTGAATCACCGGTCAACTTGGGTGGTCAATTGTCTATATGAAACCTATTTCAATTAATCAAGTCTTAACAAGTTTGATTGCTTAACATGTTGGAAACACTTAATCATGTAAATAACAATTTCATTTAATATATATAAACATGGAAAAGTTCGGGTCACTACAGTACCTACCCGTTAAATAAATTTTGTCCCGAAATTTTAAGCTGTTGAAGGTGTTGAAGAATCTTCTGGAGATAGGTATGGGTATTTCAGCTTCATTTGATCTTCACACTCCCAGGTGAACTCGGGTCCCCTACGAGCATTCCATCAAACCTTGACGATCGGTATCTTATTTTGCTTGAGCTTTTTAACCTCACGATCTATTATCTCGACGGGTTCTTCAATGAATTGTTGTTTTTCATTGATTTTAATTTCGTCTAAGGGAATAGTGAGATCTTCTTTAGCTAAGCACTTCTTCAGATTCGAGACGTGAAAGGTATTATGTATATTGGCGAGTTGTTGAGGTAATTCAAGTCGGTAGGCTACTGGTCCGACACGATCTAAAATCTTGAATGGTCCAATGTATCTTGAATTTAGTTTCTCCCGTTTACCAAATCGAACAACGCCTTTCCAAGGCGAAATCTTAAGCATGACCATCTCCCCAATTTCAAATTCTATATATTTCCTTTTAAGGTCCGCGTAGCTCTTTTGTCGACTCTGAGCAGTTTTCAACCGTTGTTGAATTTGGATGATTTTCTCTGTAGTTTCTTGGATTATCTCTGGACCCGTAATCTGTCTATCCCCCAACTCATTCCAAAAAATTGGAGATCTGCACTTTCTACCATAAAGTGCTTCGAACGGTGCCATTTCGATACTCGAGTGGTAACTGTTGTTGTAGGAAAATTCTGCTAATGGTAGATGTCGATCCCAACCGTTTCCAAAATCCATAACACATGCTTGTAGCATGTCTTCAAGAGTCTGTATCGTCCTTTCGCTCTGCCCATCGGTTTGTGGATGATAGGCAGTACTCATGTCTAGATGAGTTCCCAATGCTTGTTGTAATGTCTGCCAAAACCTTGAAACAAATCTGTCATCTCTATCAGAGATTGGCATTCCATGTCTAGAGACAACTTCCTTCAAGTATAATCTTGCCAACTTCTCCATTTTATCATCTTCTCTCATTGACAGAAAGTGTGCTGACTTGGTGAGACGATCGACTATTACCCAAATAGTATCATAACCACTTGCAATCCTTGGCAATTTAGTAATGAAATCCATGGTAATGTTTTCCCATTTCCATTCCGGGATTTCAGGTTGTTCGAGTACACCTAATGGTTTCTGATGTTCAGCTTTGACATTTGAACACGTTAAACATTCTCCTACGTATCTAGCAATATCGGCTTTCATACCCGGCCACCAAAAGTGCTTCTTGAGATCTTTGTACATTTTTCCTACTCCGGGATGTATTGAGTATCTGGTTTTATGTGCTTCCTTAAGTACCATTTTCCTCACATCTCCAAACTTTGGTACCTAAATTCTATCATTCCTATATCGGGTTCCGTCTTCCCGAATTTTAAGATGTTTCTCTGATCCTTTGGGTATCTCATTCTTCAACTTTCCTTCTTTTACAACCCCCTGTTGCGCCTCCTTTATTTGAGTAGTAAGGTTAGTACGAATAATTATGTTCATAGCTTTTACCCGTATAGGTTCTCTATCTTTTCTACTCAAAGCGTCGGCTACCACATTCGCCTTCCCCGGGTGGTAACGAATTTCAAAGTCGTAGTCATTTAACAATTCAATCCACCTACGCTGCCTCATTTTTAGTTGTTTCTGATCAAATATATGTTGGAGACTTTTGTGGTCGGTATATATAATACTTTTGACCCCATATAAGTAATGCCTCCAAGTCTTTAATGCAAAAATAACAGCGCCGAATTCCAAATCGTGAGTCGTATAATTTTGCTCGTGAATCTTCAATTGTCTAGACGCATAAGCAATTACTTTCGTTCATTGCATTAATACACAACCGAGACCTTGCTTTGAGGCGTCACAATATATCACAAAATCATCATTCCCTTCAGGCAACGACAATATAGGTGCCGTAGTTAGCTTTTTCTTCAACAATTGGAACGCTTCCTCCTGTTCATCCTTCCATTCAAATTTCTTTCTTTTATGCGTTAACGCTGTCAAGGGTTTTGCTATTTTGGAAAAATCTTGGATGAATCTTCTGTAGTAACCAGCCAATCCTAAAAATTGACGTATATGCTTCGCAGTTTTCGCGGTTTCCCAGTTTACAACGGTTTCAATCTTTGCTGGATCAACCTGAATACCTTCTTTGCTCACAACATGTCCGAGGAATTGAACTTCTTTCAACAAAAATGCACACTTTGAAAACTTAGCGTACAGTTTTTCTTTCCTCAACAATTCCAGTACTTTTCTCAAATGTTCTTCATGCTCTTGATCATTCTTTGAGTAAATAAGTATGTCATCGATGAAGACAATAACAAACATGTCGAGATATGGTCCACACACTCTGTTCATGAGGTCCATGAACACAGCTGGTGCTTTAGTCAAACCAAACGGCATAACCATAAACTCGTAATGACCGTATCGCGTCCTGAAAGCAGTCTTCAGAATATCATCCTCCTTTACCCGCATTTGATGATATCCGGAACGTAAATCGATCTTCGAATAAACCGACGAGCCTTGTAGTTGATCAAATAAGTCGTCGATTCTCGATAGTAGGTAACGGTTCTTGATGGTAAGTTTGTTCAACTCTCGGTAGTCGATACACAACCTGAATGTACCATCCTTCTTTTTGACAAACAAAACAGGAGCTCCCCATGGTGATGTACTTGGTTGTATGAAACCATGCTCTAGAAGTTCTTGTAATTGGCTTTGAAGTTCCTTCATTTCGCTGGGTGCGAGTCTATATGGAGCATGAGCTATTGGTGTAGCTCCCGGTACAAGATCTATTTGAAATTCAACGGATCGGTGTAGAGGTAATCCCGGTAATTCTTTCGGAAATACATCAGGAAATTCTTTTGTGACGGGAACATCATTGATGCTATTTTCTTCAGTTTGTACTTTCTCGACGTGTGCTAGAACAGCATAGCAACCCTTTCTTATTAGCTTTTGCGCCTTCAAATTACTAATAAGATTTAGCTTCGCGTTGCTCTTTTCTCCGTACACCATTAAGGGTTTTCCTTCATCTCGTACAATGCGAATTGCATTTTTGTAACATACAATTTCTGCTTTCACCACTTTCAACCAATCCATGCTGATTATCACATCAAAACTCCCTAACTCTACTGGTATCAAATCAATCTTAAACGTTTCGCTACCCAGTTTAATTTCTCGATTCCGACATATATTATCTGCTGCAATTAATTTATCGTTTGCTAATTCTAGTATAAACTTATTATCCAAAGGCGTCAATGGACAACTTAATTTAGCACAGAAATCCTTACTCATAGAGCTTCTATCCGCACCCGAATCAAATAAAACATAAGCATATGTATTGTCAATAAGAAACGTACCCGTAACAAGCTCCGGGTCTTCCTGCGCTTCAACTGCATTAATGTTGAAGACTCTTCCTCGGCCTTGCCCATTATTATCCCCCTGATTTGGACACATATTTTTGTAATGGCCCTTCTTCCCGCATCCGAAACAGGTAATGTCGGCATAACTTATCCCGGCCTTATTTGTTCCCTTAGCCATTGATCCGTAGATTTCGCACTTTGTCGCACCATGGCCTTTTCTATTACACTTAGTACACACTGTTGTACAGAGCCCAGTCGGATGGTATCCTTCACATCTCTGGCAGAATTTCTGCCTCTTGTTGTTATTGTTGGGATTGTTGTTGTTGCGGTTGTTATTGTTATTGAAACGGTTGTTGTAGTTGTTGCTGGGGTGGTTGTTGTTGTTGCGTTTGTTGTTGCGAAAATTGGTGCGATTGTAGTTGTGATAGTTGGGTTGATTATTGAAATTGTGACCCTTGTCACTGGTTTCTTCCCATTTCCTCTTGACTTTTCGTATTGGCTTCTTCGGCCGCCTGTTCTTTAATCCTTTCCTCAATTTGATTTATAAGTTTATGAGCCATTCGACTTGCCTTTTGTATGGAGGCAGGCTCGTGTGAACTTATATCCTCTTGGATCCTTTTCGGTAACCCTTTTACAAATGCGTCAATTTTCTCTTCTTCATCTTCGAACGCTCCCGGACACAATAGGCACAACTCTGTGAATCGTCGTTCGTACGTGGTAATATCAAACCCTTGTGTTCGTAACCCTCTAAGCTCTACCTTCAGCTTATTGACCTCGTTTCTGGGACGGTACTGCTCGTTCATTAAGTGTTTGAATGCTGACCACGGTAGTGCGTAAGCAGCATCTTGTCCCACCTGTTCTAGATAAGTGTTCCACCATGTTAACACAGTACCCGTGAAGGTATACGTGGCGTACTTTACCTTATCTTCCTCAGCACATTTGCTTATAGCAAACACAGATTTGACCTTTTCGGTCCATCGTTTCAGTCCGACTAGTCCTTCAGTTCCATCGAATTCCATAGGTTTACAGGCAGTGAAAGCCTTGTAGGAGCATCCTACACGGTTTCCTGTGGAGTTAACTCCACTGCTAGACCCTGAGTTATTCTTGTTTTGCATTGCAGCCTGTACTGCGGCTATATTTGCTGCAAGGAAAGCACGAAAGTCTTCCTCACTCATGTTCAAGTTCTGACGAGTAGTCGGTGTCATTTCCTTCAAAAAAGCCAAAAGAATTAAGTTAATCATATAGAATATTAAGAGTAGTCAATAGTATTCCGTAGCATAATATGAACTCATTTATAAAAGCTTTTTCTTCATATTAGCGTTTTATAAATTTTAATTCGGGTAATACCTACCCGTTAAATTTATACTTAGTAGCTAATATACAATTCAACTACTACAATTCTATATGAAAAACTGATTATAATAATACTTCACATTCAAACTTTTATACAATATTTTGCAAATTTACAATACCGCTATTTTACATATATCATGAAATATAGCACATAAAAACTTTGATACAAAACAGTTACGAAGACAATTCTAGTTAATACGCAAGTCGTTCAACAAAGGCAATAAAGACACGTAATTCATACGTCCAGAAACAAGTCATGCATTCTGGTTTTATTAAGACTACTTCTCATCCTTGGTTTTGTGGGACATAACTGTTGTGACCATTGACAAGACAGCATGTTGTAACGTTGTCAAAGGGATGAGGTTTTCGTAATATCCAATAGCCCCGCAATAATCTAAAAACCTTGTTTCTCACTCCAACTACTGAATCCGTCACTTGTGGGAAGATTTTATTTAAAAGTTGTAATCCGATATTGTTTTTCTCACTTTGGTGAGAAGCGATCATCACTAACCCGTAAGCATAACATGCTTCCTTATGTTGCATGTTAAAAGCTCTTTCTAACTCACGAAATCCTATGTTGGGATATGTTGAGTCAAAATAGGTTCTTAACCCGTAGCGTAAAATTGCATTTGGGTACCCCTCACTTAACGCTTTAAAGAAAACACGGCATAACTTACGGTCTCCCCAATGTGATATACCCCACCTATCAAAGGAAAGCCTTTTATAAACTAAGGCATTTCTGGAAAGTCTTTCAAATATTTGACAAGTTAATTTCGCCATAACTAAATGTGCTAATGAATTCTGACCGACTCTAGACAAGATTTCCTCAATCATATCCTCTGGTAGGTCTTCTAAAGTATTCGGTTGTCTACCCTTAACGTCCATTTTGTTTTTATACTGTAAAATAGACAAGGATTAGATTCATAAAAGATAATTAACAAACAATACAAGCAGTTTTTACATGGAACATAAAAGTACAAGCATACTACAATACATATAATACACAACATGATTACAACCCTCTAATTTGAATCACTGGTTTCTTCTTCTTCGGACTTGGTTCGATTTCCTAATTTTCTAGGGATATATGGTGTTCCTCTAATACGAGCCGTCATTTTCCACAATGGTTTAGAAAAACCTGGTGGTTTAGAGGTTCCCGGGTTATTGTTACAATTTAGGAAATACGGACGTTGCCGATACATATAAAGTTCATCGGGGTTGGAATCAGGTTTCTCTATTTTTATACCTTTTCCCTTATTATTTTATTTTGCTATATTAAATTGGGTCGAGGTAATTTCTATAACATCATCGGAATCCTCATCGGGATCCGATTCATCAGAAAATTGGTAATCTTCCCAATATTTTGCTTCCTCGGCGGAAACACCATTGACCATTTTTAACTTTGGTCCGTTGGTTGAGGATTTTCTTTTATTTAATCGATTTACTGTAGGTATCAATATTTCTTCCCCCGGAACCTCTTCTTCTTCCGGTTCTTCCTCTTCTGATTCCTCCTCTTCTGGTTCCTCTTCTTCCGGTTCCTCTTCTTCTGGTTCATCCTCTTCCGGTTCCTCTTCGGGAATTTGTGAATCTTCGAATAAGGTAGTTTTATATATATGAATCGAATGATGTTATGAACCTCATTACTACCTCAAGTTTAGTAGTTAAACCTAATGGAAGTGACAAGAAATGATCTAGCTTCAAAGGATCTTGCATGGCTTGAAAGTTCTTAAAGTAGAATCATGACACGAAAACAAGTTCAAGTAAAATTATCACTCGAATTAAGATAGTTATAGTTATAGGAATTGAATCAAAGTTTGTATATGAGTATTACCTTGATTTATAATGATATCTTACTGTAAACAACAAGGATTTCTTGAGGTTGGATGTGTGATGACCCGGGAATTTCTGACCAAATTTAAACTTGAATCTTATTTGATTTCGATACGATAAGCAAAGTCTGTAATATTAAGTCTCGAAATTTTTGAACGGTTTTATGAAATCAAGTGACCTTGACTATTTCCGACGATTCACGAACAATTGTTTGTAATTAAATATGTATATATATATATATATATATATATATATATATATATATATATATATATATATATATATATGACAATTGAACATAATAAAAAATATAAATTAAAACACAAGAATTTAATAAGTAAAATAGGATATAAATAATTAAGTTGTAAGTTAAAATGAATCTATATCTAAATAATATATATAAATATATGATTCTATATATAATTATTATTATATGTAAATTATAATATATGTAAAATATGAATAAACATTATTAAGGTATTCATGTTTGCATATATAATATATGACGTACCAACAATAAGTTTAAAATATGAAATTTGATAAGTATAAGTAATATTAATATTACCACATAAACATGTAACTTATTATATTTTCAATATTATTACTACTAATTTTAACAACATTAAAACTACTAAAATTATCATTTAAATTATCAAAACTTATTATTATCATATACTAATATAATTATTAGCATTATTATAAAAAAATAATATAACTTACTAATATTATTAGTAATAATATCATTATGAACAATGTTATAACTATTAGTGATATTATTTTAAAATGATTATCATTAGGATAATTATTATTAATAGATTTGTTATTATATTAGTAGTATTAGTATAATTATATTAGTTAAATATCAAAAAATAAGAGTTAGAGATATATGTATAGATATATATGAATACAATTGTATAAATAAAATTAAATGGATAGATATATATACATATATAAATACGCTGCATTATTAGATTCTGTTCTTTTATTTTTTTTCTGTCTACCTGTTTGTCTCGTGAACGATTGTCCAACTTTTCCTCATCTATATCAAACGATCGACTTGTATTATTGATAAGAGAGATTCTTTCTATTTTTTTCAGCATCCATATTAATTTTAATCATTTCTCTTTTATCTGTTTTGATTATTTTTGTAAGTCAAGAAACAGACCTGTTTTTCTGTTCGCGACTGGTCTGAACAATGAATCGAAGTCGTGTAAGTTTTCAAAATCCATTAATATAGATGTGTTAGGAATCGATTATGTAAACTTTCTCTAAAATCTCAGCCTTCGATTCTTTCAAACAAATTCTAATTTCGAAGTCAAAGTTTTGTGGAATAAAAAGTCAACTACTGTTAGTCGATTAAATTCAATTTGTATGTTATGATTTCAGTTAAATTGAAGATTCCAATAGATTATAGGAGTAATTTGAAACTAAGTTCGTATTATAACATTTGTCCAAATCTTTCTTGATTGTGTAATCAATTTTTTTTTAAACATCTAGCGACGGCAGCAAGAACATCTATATATTTTTTTTATTTTTTTTTCTTTTCTCTCTTTCTAAATTCACAAACCTGTTAATTTGGTTTTGAGTTTGGAATTGTTTGATTAGTTTATTGATGAAGAAGATGAACACCAAGATAATACGGGTTATAAATAATCGGTTGTGATTTAAATCAGAAAGTGAAATTTGGTTCAGCTGGTCTGATGGGGTAATAGGGTAGCGAGAGGTCGGGGTTTCAATCCTGGGCAGAGGCAACTTTTCTTATTTTAAGGCTATTTTGAGGTAGTCACTTATTTTCCTTATTATTTTTGTTATTATTATTATTTTTTGTTATTATTATTACTATTGTTAGTATTAATATTTATTATGACTATTGTGATTATTATTGTTATTACTATTATTAGTGTTACCATATAATAATATAATTATTATTATTGTTACTAAGATAAATATTAGTTATCAGTTATTATTACTAAGATGATTATTATTATTATTATTATTATTATTATTATTATTATTATTATTATTATTATTATTATTATTATTATTATTATTATTATTATTATTATTATTATTATTATTATTATTATTATTATAATTACAATTATATTATTATTACTATCAGTATCAATATAAGTAGCTGTATTTATGAGCATTGTTATATAAATATTAACATTCTCAATCATATCCACCACTAACAGTAAGATTAATATTTTTGCAATTATTATTATAAATATTATTATTAGTATTATCATTATCAAGAAAGTTATTATTATTAGTAAATCATTATTTTCAAAACTATCATTTTTGTTATAGATAAATATTTTGAACTAACATATATATTATAATTGTATTAATAGTTTATATATCTATATATAAAACATATTAACATTAATTACATAAAAAAAACTTAATTATAACAAACTAATGAATTTTAGACATAATACTAACTATATATATATATATATATATATATATATATATATATATATATATATATATATATATATATATATATATATATATATATATATATATATATATATATATATATACTAATATAATTATAAATATAGATAATAATCATTTTAAATATATATACAACATACATATATATAACTATATAAGTAACAATCATTTTCAAATATATATATACAAATTAAATAAATAATATATAAAGATATAGTATATGAAATTGTTCGAGTACGGTTATATGTATTAATGAATATACAAATGATATAGGTTCGTGAATCCGAGGCCAACCCTGCAATTGTTCAATATAGTCATATGTATTTTTACTACAAAATACATTAGGTGAGTTTCATTTGCTCCCTTTTTAAATGCTTTCGCAATATATATTTTTGGGACTGAGAATACATACGCTGTTTTATAAATATTTTACGAAATAGACACGAGTAATCGAAACTACATTCTATGGTTGGATTATCTAATCGAATATGCCCTTTTTATTAAGTCTGGTAATCTAAGAATTAGGGAACAAACACCCTAATTGACGCGAACTCTAAAGATAGATCTATCGGGCCCAACAAGCCCCATCCAAAGTACCGAATGCTTTAGTACTTCAAAATTTATATCATGTCCGAAGGAGGATCCCGGAATGATGGGGATATTCTAATATGCATATTGTGAATGTCGGTTACCAGGTGTTTAATCCATATGAATGATATTTTTGTCTCTATGCACGGGACGTATGTTTATGAGAAAAATGGAAATATGAAATCTTGTGGTCTATTAAAATTATGAAATGATTATTTATGTTAAACTAATGAACTCACCAACCTTTTGGTTGACACTTTAAAGCATGTTTATTCTTAGGTACGAAAGAAATCTTCCGCTGTGCATTTGCTCATCTTAGAGATATTACTTGGAGTCATTCATGACATATTTCAAAAAACGTTGCATTCGAGTCTTTGAGTTCATCAAGATTATTATTAAGTCTATTATAGTAAGATATATTACGAAATGGTATGCATGTTGTCAACTTTGGATGTAATGAAAGATTGTCTTTTCAAAAACGAATGCAATGTTTGTAAAATGTATCATATAGAGGTCAAGTACCTCGCAATGTAATCAACTGTTGTGAATCGTTTATAATCGATATGGACATCGTCCGGATGGATTAGGACGGGTCCTTTCAGTTGGTATCAGAGCGGTGGTCTTAGCAAACCAGGTCTGCATTAGTGTGTCTAACTGATAAGTCGTTAGGATGCTTTAGTGAGTCTGGACTTCGACCTGGTCTGCATGTCAAGAAGTCTTGCTTATCATTTTGTGTCAAAAATTATCTGCTTATCATTCTTAGTCTAGACACGTCTTGCTACATTGATTGCATGAATAGTGTATAGACAAGATTCACATCTTTGCGTATCTGTTACTGTAAACCTTACCTGGCGTATCCCGTAAAATTCCTCCGTAATCTACGAAACCTTTTGTTCTATATATATGGATATTCTATGTAATTAAGAATACCATCCGTTAGCCAGAAAATCATTTCATATTTAAAAATTCTTTATTCAATCGTACAAAATGGAATTCGTCATTAGTTCAAGTCGCTCGGATTCCGATATGGAGTCTCACTCCAGCTCCGAAAGCAGCGTCACCAGAATGACTCAATCAATCAGCCATCCCCAATTCATTTGATGGGTTCGTAGCCTCCTCAATCATTGGAGACAAGAAAAAGGTGATCCTTTCCATCCGCCACATTGCCCTCTTGACAATAAACCTGAAGCGTTTACCGGCGAACCTGTTCGAGACACCATTTTCAGTCTCATTTCCAGGGTAACTCGACAAGATTATATTCCTTCCACAATTCTGAACCTTATTCATCCGGTCGTACCAACCGACAATCATCCTGGAGTAATAATTCAACGAACTTCGCGCTCGAATAATCAATTCGAAAAATATGGTGCAAAATGTACCAGCTTCGGCAACATCACCGACACCATGCATTAGCTTCAATAACAGCACCAATACCATCAACAAACCATGCTTCAATATCATCATCTGTACTTTGAGTCTGATCTTCGTTCTACGTATCGTTCTACCTCATTTATCTTCGTTCGACATGGCGAATATGTAATCTCTAAAGTTTTAGAGATTATTTATTCTAGTTCCAACTGAAAAGCAAATGAGTTTAATATCATATTAACTCATTAAATCCATGAATACATCTGAATAAAATATATAGGTATGTATGTTTTCATAAAGATTGTAATTAAAATTCTCTTGTACAAACTGTTAATGGTAAAAATATTTTTAACGGGTAGGTAATACCCGAGGAATATTTAAATTTCACATTAACAAGTTACATTGTACGTTCTTCGAATCTGTTTCAACAGTCATATACTATCCTACTTACATCCACCTATATACATATCCGTTCACCAAAGAATAACTATTTTCGTTCAAATTCAAATTTCATATTAGGATTTTGACATATCAGAATCCAACAAGTGGCATAATGAAGAAAAAAAAATGGACACAATAAAAAAATTGATTAGAAACACACTAATTAACAATATGAAATTTTGTTAAGAATCCACGCTAACAAAATCCTAGCTAACTGTTCCTAGCTAACTGTTAATTCTGTATTACATTTTATTTATCGCAATTTAATTATCGCAATTTATTTTATCGCAATTTAATTCTCGCAATTTTAATTATTGTTATTTAATTTCTGTTATTTACTTTACGCACTTTATTTATCGTTATTTAATTTCTGTTATTTATTTTACGCACTTTAAATATCGGGACACGTATTCAAGGTTTTGACATATCATATCGGCGCATCTATATATATTATTTGGAATCACCATAGACACTCTATATGCAGTAATGATCGAGTTCTCTATACAGGGTTGAGGTTGATTCTGCAATAATATATATAGTTTGAGTTGTGATCCAGTCTGAGACGTATACAGGTCACGACACGTATTAATTAATTTGAATATTATATATTAAACTATATATGAATTATTGAATTGCAAACTGTGGACTATCACCGTGGACTACCAACATTGAACAATTAAAAATGAATTAAAATATTGACTATAATCTATGAAACTAAACAATTCTTCAAGTTGCCACTTGATTTCGTCTTAAACATCATTTGTATCCTCACGATTACATTCTGCGTTCAAACCTTTCATGATTCTTGAAAACACCTCAATCTAGAGGATGAACCAACCACAAATCATCTACGAAAGAAAAGATTGATGCATATAGCTATGAACCTGAGAAACTCTCGGCAACTGAGTAAACGTTTAAAAAGTAGCTATACTAATTTCTTAGTGTTATTATTACCCAAAATAACCTTACAGTCCCTTTCCAAATTAGAAAATTTTGTCACAGCTCCAGCAAGTCAACTTCGACTTTTCACTCGGTTTAGCTTATTATAACCCTGATATAAAAGTTGCCTTTCGTCATCAATACCGGAAAACCGTTTATATCTCACTACATTAGCAGTAAACGTACCAGCAACCTCGTTGCTTCTTGGCTTAAATCTCTCTGACAAATCATTATATTTATTCATTGAAAGCCTATCATATACTCATCCACATCTTGTAACGAAAACTGCCATAACAATTATCAGGAATCAATAATTAGTACTTTGAAAACTCACAGCATATCTACATCAACAGTTATATGTATGACATTTATCTCTTAAAATTATGATCTCTCATTCTGAAATTCTGAAAAGCACTCAGTCACAAGCCAATACTCTGAATGTTGAAAAAGCTGAATGAAGCAGCAGAAACCATGGACAACCGTAAACGACCTTAATCATTGGAAGTTTGTTGATAAAGAATAGTATGTTGAAAAAGCTCAGAAAAGTTGGAACTGGAAAGTGGATTGAGCTAACCATAAAGGAAACCAAGGAGAAATACAAGTAACATACCCTAAATTCATAGAACCCAGATAAATCTAGATCCGTTGAAATCTTTAGAGAATATCTTGCTCCGAAGCCATGTTAAAATCTTGCGGAAAATCTTTCTCCATCAACCATCGAACTTAGAAATTCCAAAATATCATCATCAATATCTTCGATATTTCTGAGAATATTTTCATAAATATTCTCGTCTGAAATTATATACCTCTTCGTGCTTCCCGTGTATCATTATATTGGAAACATTCAATAGAAAATTTATTACCGAAAAGCAGATTATGTGAAACTATGAAGAAATCCTTGGACAAATCACAAAGAATAAGTTTAACTTCAAAGAATCGAAATGATTCAATGCCTGCTAAAGTCTTTAGCGAAAATCTTACTCTTTACTCTAAACCCTTGCGGACAATAGTTTCTATCATCCTCTGATCTTAGATATTCCGAGATATTATCGTATCTTTCATTATAAATATCCCCCATATTTCTGAAGATATTTTTATAACTATTATTATCTGAAATCATTAATCTCTCGTGCTATCAGTATTACATCATATAGAAACTGTTAGTTTCTATATTCTGTAAACTTTCGAGCTTAAAATATGAATGTTATTGAAGTAATGTTGAGAACTGATGCATGAGTTAGTATAATATAATGACACTTGATCAACGTGATTATATTACAGTAAGTCATGCTGAGTTTCTAATGGGACATGATGATTCACAGATCATAACGTCATTATGTGCCATTTACATGACTCATTCATTCTGCTTAACTTCTGAACATATCAAGAAAGTATATTCTTGATAGTTCTATTCTCAATGATTCTAATAATTTGACAAATCAAATCGTGTTATTAAGTTCTTTCTTGTTTAGAACATTATATTCATTCGAAACTCCATACTTACGAATTCTGGACCATTACAAGAGGTGTCCAATCGTAAAAAGAAGAAACGAAGGGACAAAGCTCCAAAAGAAATAGAAATTAGAGTATAAATCGCAGCAAAGAGGAAGGAGTATTAACTGTGGATGACAATGATTATAGAAAACAGATATAGGGACATTGAAATATAAGGAAAGATATAAAGCCCGATAACAACACCTAAATTACAAACCGTGTATATCAATGCTTATCGCAACATAAAGACACGAGAGAATGATAAGTACTATAACCCCAAGGGCAAAGTAGAAGTAAGCAGATTCCTCTGGTGGAAGTTGAAAAAGAAGAATAATTGTTGCGATAATAAGGATGAGGACAAGGATCAGAACCGGATTAAGCATTATTATAATCTTTTGGATATATGAACTGAGAAAGAAGGTATAGAAGTGGTGGAAACTAATGGAATGGAAAGGGTAAATTTATAATGGAAATATCAGACAGAGTAATCGAGGCAGATCACCGTATTTAATTATAGAGATCTTAATTCCCTTATTCGCCAAAGAATCAAATCTTTTAGATTTTAAAGATTTTTGTGAAATCCCTCGAATTCCGGAAATTCAACCAAGACAACGTCAAAAGTTAAGACGCAATTTAATTTCAAAATTCAATCGTGACTAAGTCACCGGTTAAGTCGAATCTTCATTTACTCATTTCACTCTTTTGTGATAACTTCATTCGTGCTCTTCGAATAATCGAATTATTTTATGGATTTTATTCAATAATGATAAAACTCTATTTATCAGCTCATATTCATCAGGAAAACATATTTATGGTTAGCCATGACGACCTCACTCAAATTTCGGGACGAAATTTCTTTAACGGGTAGGTACTGTGATGACCCGGGAATTTCTGACCAAATTTAAACTTGAATCTTATTTGATTTCGATACGATAAGCAAAGTCTGTAATATTAAGTCTCGAAATTTTTGAACGGTTTTATGAAATCAAGTGACCTTGACTATTTCCGACGATTCATGAACAATTGTTTGTAATTAAATATGTATGTATATATATATATATATATATATATATATATATATATATATATATATATATATATATATATATATATATATATATATATATATATATATATATATATGTAAGTATATATGATAATTGAACATAATAAAAAATATAAATTAAAACACAAGAATTTAATAAGTAAAATAGGATATAAATAATTAAGTTGTAAGTTAAAATGAATCTATATCTAAATAATATATATAAATATATGATTCTATATATAATTATTATTATATGTAAATTATAATATATGTAAAATATGTATAAACATTATTAAGGTATTCATGTTTGCATATATAATATATGACGTACCAACAATAAGTTTAAAATATGAAATTTGATAAGTATAAGTAATATTAATATTACCACATAAACATGTAACTTATTATATTTTCAATATTATTACTACTAATTTTAACAACATTAAAACTACTAAAATTATCATTTAAATTATCAAAACTTATTATTATCATATACTAAAATAATTATTAGCATTATTATAAAAAAATAATATAACTTACTAATATTATTAGTAATAATATCATTATGAACAATGTTATAACTATTAGTGATATTATTTTAAAATGATTATCATTAGGATAATTATTATTAATAGATTTGTTATTATATTAGTAGTATTAGTATATTAGTTAAATATCAAAAAATAAGAGTTAGAGATATATGTATAGATATATATGAATACAATTGTATAAATAAAATTAAATGGATAGATATATATACATATATAAATACGCTGCATTATTAGATTCTGTTCTTTTATTTTTTTTCTGTCTACCTGTTTGTCTCGTGAACGATTGTCCAACTTTTCCTCATCTATATCAAACGATCGACTTGTATTATTGATAAGAGAGATTCTTTCTATTTTTTTCAGCATCCATATTAATTTTAATCATTTCTCTTTTATCTGTTTTGATTATTTTTGTAAGTCAAGAAACAGACCTGTTTTTCTGTTCGCGACGGGTCTGAACAATGAATCGAAGTCGTGTAAGTTTTCAAAATCCATTAATATAGATGTGTTAGGAATCGATTATGTAAACTTTCTCTAAAATCTCAGCCTTCAATTCTTTCAAACAAATTCTAATTTCGAAGTCAAAGTTTTGTGGAATAAAAAGTCAACTACTGTTAGTCGATCAAATTCAATTTGTATGTTATGATTTCAGTTAAATTGAAGATTCTAATAGATTATAGGAGTAATTTGAAACTAAGTTCGTATTATAACATTTGTCCAAATCTTTCTTGATTGTGTAATCAATTTTTTTTTTTTGAAACATCTAGCGACGGCAGCAAGAACATCTATATATTTTTTTTATTTTTTTTTCTTTTCTCTCTTTCTAAATTCACAAATGTTTATAAGAATTAAAGGGAGCAAAGAATCTATTAATTTGGTTTTGAGTTTGGAATTGTTTGATTAGTTTATTGATGAAGAAGATGAACACCAAGATAATACGGGTTATAAATAATCGGTTGTGATTTAAATCAGAAAGTGAAATTTGGTTCAGCTGGTCTGATGGGGTAATAGGGTAGCGAGAGGTCGGGGTTTCAATCCTGGGCAGAGGCAACTTTTCTTATTTTAAGGCTATTTTGAGGTAGTCACTTATTTTCCTTATTATTTTTGTTATTATTATTATTATTATTATTTTTTATTATTATTATTACTATTGTTAGTATTAATATTTATTATGACTATTGTGATTATTATTGTTATTACTATTATTAGTGTTACCATATATAAATATAATTATTATTATTGTTACTAAGATAAATATTAGTTATCAGTTATTATTACTAAGATGATGATTATTATTATTATTATTATTATCATTATAATAATTACAATTATATTATTATTACTATCAGTATCAATATAAGTAGTTGTATTTATGAGCATTGTTATATAAATATTAACATTCTCAATCATATCCACCACTAACAGTAAGATTAATATTTTTGCAATTATTATTATAAATATTATTATTAGTATTATCATTATCAAGAAAGTTATTATTATTAGTAAATCATTATTTTCAAAACTATCATTTTTGTTACAGATAAATATTTTGAACTAACATATATATTATAATTGTATTAATAGTTTATATATCTATATATAAAACATATTAACATTAATTACATAAAAAAAAAACTTAATTATAACAAACTAATGAATTTTAGACATAATACTAACTATATATATATATATATATATATATATATATATATATATATATATATACTAATATAATTATAAATATAGATAATAATCATTTTAAATATATATACAACATAAATATATATAACTATATAAGTAACAATCATTTTCAAATATATATATACAAATTAAATAAATAATATATAAAGATATAGTATATGAAATTGTTCGAGTACGGTTATATGTATTAATGAATATACAAATGATATAGGTTCGTGAATCCGAGGCCAACCCTGCAATTGTTCAATATAGTCATATGTATTTTTACTACAAAATATATTAGGTGAGTTTCATTTGCTCCCTTTTTAAATGCTTTCGCAATATATATTTTTGGGACTGAGAATACATGCGCTGTTTTATAAATGTTTTACGAAATAGACACGAGTAATCGAAACTACATTCTATGGTTGGATTATCAAATCGAATATGCCCTTTTTATTAAGTCTGGTAATCTAAGAATTAGGGAACAGACACCCTAATTGACGCGAACTCTAAAGATAGATCTATCGGGCCCAACAAGCCCCATCCAAAGTACCGGATGCTTTAGTACTTCGAAATTTATATCATGTCCGAAGGAGGATCCCGGAATGATGGGGATATTCTAATATGCATATTGTGAATGTCGGTTACCAGGTGTTCAATCTATATGAATGATATTTTTGTCTCTATGCACGGGACGTATGTTTATGAGAAAAATGGAAATATGAAATCTTGTGGTCTATTAAAATTATGAAATGATTATTTATGTTAAACTAATGAACTCACCAACCTTTTGGTTGACACTTTAAAGCATGTTTATTCTCAGGTACGAAAGAAATCTTCCGCTGTGCATTTGCTCATCTTAGAGATATTACTTGGAGTCATTCATGACATATTTCAAAAAACGTTGCATTCGAGTCTTTGAGTTCATCAAGATTATTATTAAGTCTATTATAGTAAGATATATTACGAAATGGTATGCATGTTGTCAACTTTGGATGTAATGAAAGATTGTCTTTTCAAAAACGAATGCAATGTTTGTAAAATGTATCATATAGAGGTCAAGTACCTCGCAATGTAATCAACTATTGTGAATCGTTTATAATCGATATGGACATCATCCGGATGGATTAGGACGGGTCCTTTCAGGATGATCACTTTACAAGATTGGAAGTCAGCTAGTAAACTTTTAAGTATTCTTGATTTTATGAAACTAGAACTTGTAGAATTTATGAAGAACACTTAGAACTTGATGATAGAACTTGAGAGAGATCAATTAGATGAAGAAAATTGAAGAATGAAAGTGTTTGTAGGTGTTTTTGGTCGTTGGTATATGGATTCGATATAAAGGATGTGTAATTTTGTTTACATGTAAATAAGTCATGAATGATTACTAATATTTTTGTAATTTTATGAGATATTTCATGCTAGTTGCCAAATGATGGTTTCCACATGTGTTAGGTGACTCACATGGGCTGCTAAGAGCTAATCATTGGAGTGTATATACCAATAGTACATACATCTAAAAGCTGTGTATTGTACGAGTACGAATACGGGTGCATACGAGTAGAATTGTTGATGAAACTGAACGAGGATGTAATTGTAAGCATTTTTGTTAAGTATAAGTATTTTGATAAGTGTATTGAAGTCTTTCAAAAGTGTATAAATACATATTAAAACACTACATGTATATACATTTTAACTGAGTCGTTAAATCATCGTTTGTCGTTACATGTAAATGTTGTTTTGAAACCTTTAGGTTAACGATCTTGTTAAATGTTGTTAACCCATTGTTTATCATATCTAAAGAGATGTTAAATTATTGCATTATCATGATATTATGATATATTAATATATCTTAGTATGATATATATACAGTTAAATGTTGTTACAACGATAATCGTTACATATATGTCTCGTTTCGAAATCATTAAGTTAGTAGTCTTGTTTTTACATATGTAGTTCATTGTTAATAAACTTAATGACATGTTTACTTATCATTTATCATGATTAAACATAGTGTATCAATATCTGAATATGATTCATATGTATTTAGTAAGACGTTGTTATAACGATAATCGTTATATATATCGTTTTGAGTTTCTTAATTCAAAAAACTCAATTTTATGTATATAACTCATTGTTAAAATACCTAATGAGATACTTACTTATCATAATATCATATTAACTATATATATAATCATATATATGTCATCATATAGTTTTTACAAGTTTTAACATTCGTGAATCACCGGTCAACTTGGGTGGTCAATTGTCTATATGAAACCTATTTCAATTAATCAAGTCTTAACAAGTTTGATTGCTTAACATGTTTGAAACACTTAATCATGTAAATAACAATTTCATTTAATATATATAAACATGGAAAAGTTCGGGTCACTACAGTAAGTGTTACTGGGTCGATCATGTTGTTGGTGTTATCAAGACTTGTGCTCCAAATGTTGTAGGCGATCTATCTATAACGCTAAAAGTGAGTTTAAACGATCCATTTATATTTTTTCAAAAATTGTATGGGTTTCACTATAATGTACTAATGTAAGCGTTTATCATTTATTAATCGGACACTACTGGTACAATCAAGGCAACAATTAGTAGCAAGATCATTGATGGTGTGCAAGGAAAGTATGAAGGTGTTAAAGGCATACACAAGGGAGCTGTTTTGGTGATACAAAATTGTAGCATTTTTTGTCCATCGAGTTATGTACACTACCTTAACATTACGCGAAGGAGTTTAGTAAAAGTGTCTTGAGAGACGGCGGATTTGCGTAGAAATTTGTTATCTTTATATTTATGTTGTTGTTAAAAATAAAGCTTAGCTGTGTTTTGTGGTTTGAAATTTGTCGTTTAAAATAAAATTTAGTTGTTGTATTAGTTGTTAATAATATAATTAATTGTGTACTTTAATAATATAATAATTAATACGAATTTAGAACTTTATATAAGACATATGAATTTAAAATACATTTTCAAACATAAAAATTACATAGTTTCTGGAAATAAAAATTAAAATACAAACAATCAGTGCCCATGACGTCCTCGTCCCCGTCCAGGTGGAACGCATAGATGTCCACCAGTTCCACACAATGTTGGCCTTTTATTCCTCTCACCCCTCCGGACTTGTTATTCTGGGGTGGTATCGTCATCAGCTCCTATATCCGCTATGTGGTCATCATCAACTCCTACCTGTGATGTACCTCCAAAATCTCGCGGTATGATTGGACTATGACTACAGGTACCCATGTCGTAGTTGAAAAAATCATCCATGTTCGACATATGAGGGGAATGACCTTGATTTGTTTGGTGAAGGTTATACTGAGAGGATTCACCCTGATTTGTTTGGTAAGGGGTATTTTGAGTTTGCGAAGGATAATAGTTAACATTATTCGGAAAATTGAAGTTTTGTGATGAATAAAAATGATAGGGATGTTGCGGGTCATTAAATTGTGTGTAGTTGAACATTTGATTTGGGATGTCAAGAAATGGTTGTGGGTTTGGTTGACTGTCCGGTTGCATTTGAGTTAATGTGTGTCCCTGTATCCTCATAAGCCCCTCCTCCTGCATATTAGTTAAAAGTAATTGAATATTAGAACCAATATAGTTAATTTAAATATTACAATATAGTTATATATTTCAAATATTACAATTTAATTACTTACATAAACATTAGTAGTTCCTGCCCATCTAGGATATGTGTTGACAGGTGGTAGGTTTCCAGGATTTGTAATGTGCGTAACTGTGCGCGCATTATACCACTGAAATTAGTCAGCAACCGTGCCCAACCCTTCCACACCACGATGCAGATGCTGATGCCGGTCCGTTCAATCCGGAATGCAATTGACTTGTGGGAAACTTTTCGTCAAATCGGCGTTCTGTTTGGACTTTAGGCTTGTGTTGTGAATTATACGATGCATCTCCTGAGTGAACAATATGTGTCATGACCCGAAAATTTCCGACCAAATTTAAACTTAATCTTTATATGGGTTCGAGACGATAAGCAAAGTCTGTAATATTGAGTCTCAATATTTTGAACTGTTTCATATATTCAATTGACCTTCGACTATTTTCGACGATTCACGAACAACTATTTGTAATTAGATACATATATATTTAAATATATAAAAATATATTTTTGAACTATAATTTGAAATATTATATGATTTAATTGTAAGAACTAAATTGTATAATAATAAACGATATAATAAAGTTTATTATTAAAATGAATTTACATATTTATAGTATATTGAAAATAAACGATTTCGAACTTAATTAGTAAACATCAGAAACACTCGGTTGTCATTGTTCATATAAATCTAATACGAATTTATGAAGATTTAAAATGAAAGTTGGATCGTAAATTGATTACGAAGATTTTAGGTTTGACAGAAATATTTTTATCTTTTTAGTTTAAATTTTTAGTACTCCGTACATATTATTAGGAACAGAAAATAAATAATTAGCGAACCTTTTTGATCAGGTTTCAAACAGTTAATGACTGAAATAATTAAACATATTTAAGCTAAAAATTTGGGATTTTTAGGAACACTTTTATACGTTAACTGTTTAGCAACGGACTACGAAATATTAGTCCGTGAATTGATGTCGGTAGTATAAGACAATTAGAATTCACGGGTTGTATTGTGGCACTAATTGAATGCTTTCATATTTCATGTGGGGACAGTTAAAATTATATATATATATATATATATATATATATATATATATATATATATATATATATATATATATATATATATATACATATACATACATATAACATGCATATAAACTTATGATTTCACTAATACAATCCCCATCTCTCTTTTATTTCTAACTTCACTCGAGCACCATAACCGCCACCATAAGTCCATAACCCACCATCTCCAACACCAACGATCACCACCACGAACACCACCTTCCTCCACCATTTACATACATATAAGCATATACATACATGAAATATATATATCACTTTTATCTATATATTGTGTCAACCAAAACAACCGTCCACCCTTCATCACCACTTCAACCGCCCACGAACTCCAACTGCAACCCACATCTCTCTCTCTATATCTCTTTCTTTCCTGATCGATCGAGTTCCAGCTCAAAACGCACTAAAAACTATACTTCTGTGTCTGTAAACAAACGGGAACAACCACACCCGGATCACATACGTTTTATATTTTTCTTTCTTCTCCTTCTTGTTTTATTCGTTGATAACCCATCATCCCTACTTTTATCTGCTTATTTCCTATCTGTTTCTATTTGTTTCTGTTTCGAATGATCTATAAGCTAAACACCATGTCTGTTGCACCCATTTTTTCTGTTTTGTTCAAATAACCCTAAACCTAATAACCTGTCACCTGCAAACCATGATCAAACTGCTGCTATATTTTCTCTTCCTTCTCATTCCATTTTTGTTTCGGTTACAGCTGCTACAAGGACTGCTATGATTGCAGTTTGTTGCTATTTCAGGCCACCAAAAACAAACCCAAGACGCACCCAAAAACCCTCCCATGCTACTCGTTAATTGCAGCTTCTGTGTTGTTACTTAAATCGAAACCCTGCACACACTATACGATAATGATGTCACGATGATGAAATGATGGAGAAAGACGATGAACGAAGATGATTCTGTGATGATTATGTTAATGGTGATAATATCATGATAATGATACACGTAAGATGATGACGATACTGTGGAAGTGATGAGATGATGATGGTAACGATGTGATGTTGATAAAGACGAAGATAAATAATGATGATGATTGACAACGAACCAAGGGACCCCATTTTTATTTCCTGTTGGCGGCTATTAATCCTTTATTCACGAATCCATTGCTGGAACATGTATAAAAACTTGGATTCGATTAGTTGTTTAGATGGGCTACGGCCCAATATGTAAGCAGGCTTGTGCTAATCGGGTTATATAAAAATAAACTAGAAAGTAAATCAGAAAGCAGAAGATGGATCGATGGTTAAGGGTTGTGTAGTTAACAGAGAGGTCGGGGGTTCGAGCCCGGTCCTGGGCATTTCTTTTAACAAAAAGCTTATGAATGGGTATACACTTTTATTATTATTATTATTATTAAAAACTATTTTTTATTAGAGTCATTATTATTTTTATTATTATTATTATTATTATTAACATTAGTATTATCATTACTATTATCATTATATTACTTTTAAACATTTTTTTTATTAACATTATTATTATCTTTAATCATTATTATTGTTTTTATCAAAACTATTATTACTTTATTATTATTTTAACAAACGAATGATATTTATATAAAAATATATTACAAGTAAACTAATAATACAAAATAATATGTTTTAATATACTAACTAATATATTAGTATTCATATTAATATAACATAAATTGTATAACAGATATATATTAGGACAAATTATAAGCAATAATGTAATTAAATATATATATAAAAAGATAGTAATCTTAACACATTATAAAATATAAATAAATTTAGTTGATTAAATATGATATGTGTTAATATATATATATATATATATATATATATATATATATATATATATATATATATATATATATATATATATATATATATATATATATATATAACTGATATAGGTTCGTGAATCCGAGGCCAACCCTTTACTTGTTCAATGCCGTTATATGTATTTTTGCTATAAAATACAGTATGGTGAGTTTCATTTGCTCCCTTTTTAATTGCTTTTGCAATATATATTTTTGGGGCTGAGAATACATGCGCTGCTTTTATAAATGTTTACGAGATAGACACAAGTACTTAAAATATATTCTACGTTGAGTTGTACCACCCTGCATATCTTCCCTAATAGCTTGGTAACTACTATTTACATGTGGTATTGTAAACACGAATCCTGTTGATAGATCTATCGGGCCTGACAACCCCAACCGGACTGGACGACCATTATTCAACGGTTGCACAGTACTTCATTTCGGTGACTACTCTTGGTACAGTGTAGTGAGATTTCATAATAAAGGGAATATGCGACGTTGATTAAATGTTAAGTATGGTTACCAAGTGCTCAACCACTTAGAATATTTTTATTAAAACGTTTGTGTATATGAAATCTTGTGGTCTATTAATATATTGAACTGATTGTTATGATAAACCTATGAACTCACCAACCTTTTGGTTGACACTTTTAAGCATGTTTATTCTCAGGTATGAAAGAAATCTTTCGCTGTGCATTTGCTCATTTTAAAGATATTACTTAGAGTCATTCATGGCATATCTAGGTCAGTACCTCGCAATGGGACCAGATGTTGATGACTTTGTCCAGATGGATTAGGACGGGTCATCACAGGTGGTATTAGAGCAGTGGTCGTAGCGAACCAGGTCTTACATTAGTGTGTCTAACTAGTAGTTTTTAGGATGCATTAATGAGTCTGGACTTCGACCTAGTAGTTGTTAGGTTATATTAATGAGTCTAGACTTGAACCTGGTCTGCATGTCAAAAGTTTTTGCTTACCACCATTTGTTGAAAAATATCTACCTATCATTTTCAGTCTCGACACGTCTTATTGCAATTATTGCATAGATGATGTACAGACAAATTCATATCCCATCACCTTAAATCTTGTCTGACACGTTTCCCTTAATTTCCTCCGTAATCCACGGGATCTTTGGAAGTATGTATTGATATTCTATATAATTAGAATATCATTCGATATCCAAAAATCATTTTATATTGAAAATCCTTTCGCTGATCGTGTCAGATGGATCATGTACCAAATTCGAATTCATATAATTCCGAAGGCGATTCTGAAGACTCTGAAGGTAGTGTGACCGAAGTGCCCCAACTGGTTGACTGCACTTCTTTCTGGAGGAGATGGGGATGGGTTCGAGACATACTCACTCACTGGAGAAATGAAGAGGGAGAACCCTACCGCGAACCAAATTTACCTCCCGACATCGGAGAACTTGACGCCCTCACCGGTCAACCAATACGCAATACCGCTTTTACACTCTGTGTCAGAATATTCTGCCTCGAAGAACGCATTCATAGAGTTATGTTGGTGATTCAACCTCTACTCCCGACTACTAATCAAATAGGATTAGTGGAAGAAGTCAGGGAGCTTCATGCTAGGTTTGAAGAAAGAATGGAGTATCTGGAAAGTACATTACGCAATTTGGAAGATACACTTACGTCAACAACATCAGCACCAACAGCCCAAGTACCACCGCCAGCAACATCCGCATCACCAGCCTTGACCTCACAATCTGTATCTCGAGCATAACCATCGTTCTACATATCGCTCTATATCATTAATCTACATTCTGCATATCGTTTTACATCGATTATCTTCGTTCGACATGGCGATTATGTAATCTCTAATGTTTTAGAGATTATATATTCTTATTCTAACGGTAAATCAAATGAGTCTAATATCATATTGACTTATTAAATCCATGATTACATCTGAAGAAAATATATATGTAAGTATATTTTCATAAAGATTGTAATTAAAAATTCTTTTATACAAACTGTTAATGGTGAAAATATTTTAATGGGTAGGTAATACCCGAGGAATATTTAGATTCCACATTAATAAGTTACACTGTACATTCTTCGAATCTGACTCAACGTTCATTCACTATCCTACTTGTATCCATAGATATACGTATCCGTTCACCACAGAATAACCATTTTCGTTCAATTTTATATTTGGATTTTGACCTATCAAAATTCAACAAGTAGCATAATGAAGAAAACATTGAACCAAAATAAAATTTGTTAGAAACAAACGAACTAACTAATTGAAATATTGTTAAGAATTCACGCTAACTGTTCCTAGCTAACTGGTTACATTTTATTTATCGCAATTTAATTATCGCAATTTATATTCTCGCAGTTTTATTTATCGTCATTTAATCTCTGTTATTTATTTTACGCGCTTTAAATATCGGGACACGTATACAAAGTGTATATATGTATAATAATATTCTTGGTACGTCATAACACAATAAGTATACAATACATTTTGATAAATCCTAAGACAATACGTACACAATACGTCTTAGTTAATTCTAAGACAATACGTATACAATACGTCTCTGGGTTGATGCAAAGACAATACGTATACAATACGTCGTGGGGTAATTATAAGATTATATATATATAAACCGATTATTGGACTATCAATATTGGACAATTAAAAAAAATGAATTAAAGTATTAATTATAACATATGAAACTAAACAATTCTTCAAGTTTGCCACTTGATTTCATCTTAAAGAATCTTTTGTATTTTTACGATTACAATCTGCGTTCAAATCCTTTGAAATTCTTGAAACACCTCGGATTGATAACCAATGATTCAGTTATGATGACTTTGAATGCTGATGAAGCAGCAAAACTATAGATGGTCTTAATGGTCAAAAGTTTGATGATAAAGAAAAGAGTGTTGGAAACACTTAATAGAAAATTGATACTGAAAAGCGGATTATGCAAGACTATAAAGGAGGCTGTGGACAAATCACCAGAATTAAACCTGTATTTAATGAATCCAGATGATTCTTATCTGATGAACTCTTTAGCGAATATCTCGCTCATTATTTATTCTAAATCCTTGCGGAAGGATTTTCTTCATCAACCTTCGATCTTAGAAATTCCAAAATATCGTCATAAATATCTTCGATATTTCTGAAGATATATTCAGACATATTCTTGTCCGAAATTATCTATCTCCTCGTGCTATCTATGTTACATCATAAAAAAAACTATTTTGGTTTCTTTCATTCTGTAAAATTCGAGTTTAAATTATGAATGTTTCTAGAGTAGTGTTGGGAATTGAAGCATGAGTTAGTATAATATAATGACGCCTGGCCAATGTGGTTATATTACAGTAAGTCATGCTGAGTTTCTAATGAAACGTGATGATGGTTCACAGTAGATCATACCATCATCGTGTGTCATGTTACATAACTCTTTCATTCTGCTTAACTTATAAACATATCAAGAAAATATATTCTTGATAGTTCTATTCTCAGTGATTCTGGTAATTTGACAAGTCAAATCGTGAGAATACGTTCCTTCGTGCATAGAATATTATAATCATTCAAAACTCCATACTTACGAATTTTGGACCATTACTCGTTTTACTAGAGGTCGAGAAGAGAATAAAAAGGCAAAGAGCTCCTAAACATAAGGGAAGATATAAAATTCGACAACACCACAGAAATCACAAACCGTGTACATTAATACGAATAGCAATATAAAGACACGGGAGTATGATAAACACTATAAAACCCAGAGTATATTAGAAGTAAATAGATTCTTCCGGCGGCAGGTGAAAAAGAAGGATGACAGATATGAAAGTTAAAAGTATATCGAGAACTAGAACTGGATGGAGCGTATTGACGAATGATTCAAAGTATGAATTAAAGGAGAAAGAATAGAAGGTGTGAATTGTAATGACACGAAAGGGGTAGATTTATAGTAAAATATCCGACAGAGTAATCGAAACAGATGATCGTATTTAAAGCGGATCCTAAATTCCTTAATTACCGTAGAATCAAACCTTATTACGAAGATTTTCCCCAAATCCCTTGAATTCCGGAATTCAACCGAGATGACGTCAAAAGTTAAGACGCACTTATTTTCTAGATTCAAACGTGACTCCGTCAAAAACTAAGACGAATCTCTATTTCTTCATTTCACTATTTTTTGATAGCTTCAGCTGTACCCTTCGAGTAATCGAATTATCTTATCCATACTACTCAACAGTGATAAAACTCTATTTATCAACTTATATTTGTCATGAAAGACAATTTTAGTGTTAGCCATGACGACCTCGATCAAATTTTGGGACGAAATTTCTTTAACGGGTAGGTACTGTCATGACCCGGAAATTTCCGACCAAATTTAAACTTAATCTTTATATGGGTTCGAGATGATAAGCAAAGTCTGTAATATTGAGTCTCAAAATTTTGAACTGTTTCATATATTCAATTGACCTTCAACTATTTTCGACGATTCACGAACAACTATTTGTAATTAGATACATATATATTTAAATATATAAATATATATATATTTGAACTATAATTTGAAATATTATATGATTTAATTGTAAGAACTAAATTGTATAATAATAAACGATATAATAAAGTTTATTATTAAAATTAATTTACATATTTATAGTATATTAAAAATAAATGATTTCGAACTTAATTAGTAAACGTCAGAAACACTCGGTTGTCATTGTTCATATAAATCTAATACGAATTTATGAAGATTTAAAATTAAAGTTGGATCGTAAATTGATTACGAAGATTTTAGGTTTGACAGAAATATTTTTATCTTTTTAGTTTAAATTTTTAGTACTCTGTACATATTATTAGGAACAGAAAATAAATAATTAGCGAACCTTTTTGATCTGGTTTCAAACAGTTAATGACTGAAATAATTAAACATATTTAAGCTAAAAATTTGGGATTTTTAGGAACACTTTTATACGTTAACTGTTTAGCAACGGACTACGAAATATTAGTCCGTGAATTGATGTCAGTAGTATAAGACAATTAGAATTCACGGGTTGTATTGTGGCACTAATTGAATGCTTTCATATTTCATGTGGGGACAGTTAAAATTATATATATATACATATAACATGCATATAAACTTATGATTTCACTAATACAATCCCCATCTCTCTTTTATTTCTAACTTCACTCGAGCACCATAACCGCCACCATAAGTCCATAACCCACCATCTCCAACACCAACGATCACCACCACGAACACCACCTTCCTCCACCATTTACATACATATAAGCATATACATACATGAAATATATATATCACTTTTATCTATATATTGTGTCAACCAAAACAACCGTCCACCCTTCATCACCACTTCAACCGCCCACGAACTCCAACTGCAAACCACATCTCTCTCTCTCTATATATCTCTTTCTTTCCTGATCGATCGAGTTCCAGCTCAAAACGCACTCTAAAACTATACTTCTGTGTCTGTAAACAAACGGGAACAACCACACCCGGATCACATACATTTTATATTTTTCTTTCTTCTCCTTCTTGTTTTATTCGTTGACAACCCATCATTCCTACTTTTATCTGCTTGTTTCCTATCTGTTTCTATTTGTTTCTGTTTCGAATGATCTATAAGCTAAACACCATGTCTGTTGCACCCATTTTTTCTGTTTTGTTCAAATAACCCCAAACCAAATAACCCGTCACCTGCAAACCATGATCAAACCTCTGCTATATTTTCTCTTCCTTCTCATTCCATTTTTGTTTCGGTTACATCGGCTACAAGGACTGCTATGATTGCAGTTTGTTGCTATTTCAGGCCACCAAAAACAAACCCAAGACGTACCTAAAAACTCTCCCATGCTACTCGTTAATTGCAGCTTCTGTGTTGTTACTTAAACTGAAACCCTGCACACACTATACGATAATGATGTCACGATGATGAAATGATGTAGAAAGATGATGAACGAAGATGATTCTGTGATGATTATGTTAACGGTGATAATATCATGATAATGATACACGTAAGATGATGACGATACTGTGGACGTGATGAGATGATGATGGTAACGATGTGATGTTGATAAAGACGAAGATAAATAACGATGATGATTGACAATGAACCAAGGGACCCCATTTTTATTTCCTGTTGGCGGCTATTAATCCTTTATTCACGAATCCATTGCTGGAACATGTATAAAAAGTTGGATTCGGTTAGTTGTTTAGATGGGCTACGTCCCAATATGTAAGCAGGCTTGTGCTAATCGGGTTATATAAAAATAAACTAGAAAGTAAATCAGAAAGCAGAAGATGGATCGATGGTTAAGTGTTGTGTAGTTAACAGAGAGGTCGGGGGTTCGAGGCCGGTCCTGGGCATTTCTTTTAACAAAAAGATTATGAATGGGTATACACTTTTATTATTATTATTATTAAAAACTATTTTTTATTAGAGTCATTATTATTTTTATCATTATTATTATTAACATTAGTATTATCATTAGTATTATCATTATATTACTTTTAAACATTTTTTATTAACATTATTATTATCTTTAATCATTATTATTGTTTTTATCAAAACTATTATTACTTTATTATTATTTTAACAAACGAATGATATTTATATAAAAATATATTACAAGTAAACTAATAATACAAAATAATATGTTTTAATATACTAACTAATATATTAGTATTCATATTAATATAACATAAATTGTATAACAGATATATATTAGGACAAATTAGAAGCAATAATGTAATTAAATATATATATAAAAAGATAGTAATCTTAACACATTATAAAATATAAATAAATTTAGTTGATTAAATATGATATGTGTTAATATATATATATATATATATATATATATATATATATATATATATATATATATATATATAACTGATATAGGTTCGTGAATCCGAGGCCAACCCTTTACTTGTTCAATGCCGTTATATGTATTTTTGCTACAAAATACAGTATGGTGAGTTTCATTTGCTCCCTTTTTAATTGCTTTTGCAATATATATTTTTGGAGCTGAGAATACATGCGCTGCTTTTATAAATGTTTACGAGATAGACACAAGTACTTAAAATATATTCTACGTTGAGTTGTACCACCCTGCATATCTTCCCTAATAGCTTGGTAACTACTATTTACATGTGGTATTGTAAACGCGAATCCTGTTGATAGATCTATCGGGCCTGACAACCCCAACCGGACTGGACGACCAGTATTCAACGGTTGCACAGTACTTCGTTTCGGTGACTACTCTTGGTACAGTGTAGTGAGATTTCATAATAAAGGGAATATGCGACGTTGATTAAATGTTAAGTATGGTTACCAAGTGCTCAACCACTTAGAATATTTTTATTAAAATGTTTGTGTATATGAAATCTTGTGGTCTATTAATATATTGAACTGATTGTTATGATAAACCTATGAACTCACCAACCTTTTGGTTGACACTTTTAAGCATGTTTATTCTCAGGTATGAAAGAAATCTTCCGTTGTGCATTTGCTCATTTTAAAGATATTACTTGGAGTCATTCATGGCATATTTAGGTCAGTACCTCGCAATGGGACCAGATGTTGATGACTTCGTCCAGATGGATTAGGACGGGTCATCACAATATGTCCGGATTTGGAATATCTTGAATCCAACCGAACTGTCTGTTGACCCTATCTAGTAGATGCAACTCAATAGTAGACCAAAATATAATTGGGCCACGGTATGACCACAAGTCCCTATCAGCTAGACATTCATCGGGAAGTCGGCTCTATAAGTTCGGCTTTGTTCTTGAACATCATTCCTTTTGTAATAACATCGGGTTGATCACAATTTTAAACAACCCATGATTCCTCGTCGTCATCATCGAATGCAATAGGATTACTAGCCTCACCTTCATTAACACAATGGAAACGTGAAACAGGTGCAATTTGTTGCACTTGCACTTCATCCTCTCTACCAGAGTCATCTGAAACATTTTCTTCAACACTATAGTGATCAATTGTATTGTCAGTGTCGGTTGACATATCATTACCAGCGTCTTCATGTTCTTCTTGAACTTCATCATCAACTATTGATGGACCAGCTTCCATTTCTGCAATCAGATTCATAAAACCTGAATCTTGTGCGTTTGAAAATACTTGCTCATACTGAATTTCAATTTGAGCCTGATATTCTCGATCATTCTGAGAGAAAAAATAAATAGTTTCCAAAGTATGATCGCAAGTGAGTTCATTTCTACAAACATTTCCATTGAAAACAAACCACAAGAACATTCTCAACGAATGTATACTTTGATCGGCCCCTACATAGTTGTATGCCATTTGGTTTAACTGCATACAGTTATTCTTCGTAGACAACACAAAAGTTGATAATGCTAAAAACGAACATATATTTCATAGCATTATCCCTCAAGAAAGACAAGCTTTTAGTTGCAATTGTTCTATTTACAAGTGATATTCGTTTAAATAATAAAAGGTGAAGACAAAAGATAGATTCGACGAATTGAAGACGCAAACGACCAAAAAGCTAAAAAGTACAAATTACAATCAAAGTGGTTCCAATTATTGATAAGAAACGTCTCAAAATTACAAGAGTACAAGACGCAAAACGCAAAATACAAGATATTAAATAGTACGCAAGGACGTTCGAAAATCCGAAACCGGGACCTGAGCCAACTCTCAACGCGCGACGCAACGGACCAAAAATTACAAGTCAACAGAGTACAAGAATATAATATAATATATAATTAATTATATATAATTAATTATATAATAATATAAATATTATAAAAATCCAGCAGCCCACGTTTTGGATTCTTTGTGAGCTGGAAAAGCAGGCCATGCGACCGCATGGCCTGGAAGTGCAAAAACCATGCGGTCACATGGTGCACTGTGGCACGAGACATCCTATAAATTTCGCGTGTTTTGGTCGAATTTCACACATCTTTTTTCTTCTTCATCTATCAACGTATATATATATATATATATATATATATATATATATATATATATATATATATATATATATATATATATATATATATATATATATATATATATATATATATATATATATATATATATTATAATTATAATTTTAATTATAATTTTAATTTTAATTTTAATTTTAATAATAAGGGTATGTTAGCGAATGTTGTAAGGTTGTAAGTCGAAATTTTGTCCGTGTAACGCTACGCTATTATTAATCATTGTAAGTTATGTTCAACCTTTTTAAATTAATGTCTCGTAGCTAAGTTATTATTATGCTTATTTAAGCCGAAGTAATCGTGATGTTGGGCTAATTATTAAAATTGGGTAATTGGGCTTTGTACCATAATTGGGGTTTGGACAAAAGAACGACACTTGTGGAAATTAGACTATGGGCTATTAATGGGCTTTATATTTGTTTAATTAAATGATAGTTTGTTAATTTAATATAAAGATTTACAATTGTACGTACCTATAAATAACCATATACACTCGATCGGACACGATGGGTGGGATATTTATAAGTACTAATAATCGTTCATTTAACCGGACACGAGAATGGATTAATAGTCAATGGACTTATTAAAATAGGGGTGAATTATATACAAGGACACTTGGTGTAATTATAGTTTAAGTCCCCAATTAGTTGGAATATTTGACTTCGGATATAAGGATAATTTGACGAGGACACTCGCACTTTATATTTATGACTGATGGACTGTTATGGACAAAAACCAGACGGACCTTTTATTTTTCGACTTTTTTTGACGCAATCTTTTTCTTTCTTATTTTTTGACGCTCTAGTTTTTAGGACATAGAATTTTCTATTTCTTCTCTAAAATTTCTTTAAATTTCAACGAAAAATTATTTTAAGTGGTTAAATTGATAGACATCCAAAATTTTCTAGTTCGTAGTAATAGTTGGATTTGTTAGTGGCGAGTTGTGGGCTTCCGATTTAAAGGGTCCTGGCTACCTGCTGCATCTATTGGCTATTCGAAACGTGGGAAAAATCAGAAAAGTCTATTAATTTGATAACTTATATATTTTTTTATCTTTTATAACTAATAGGATATTCAGTGAATGCACCGAGAAAAACGTACACCACCTTTTGTACGTTCACCACCTGTAACTCGATCAAGACATCTAGCCAATATTGTTGCCGTTGATTTTTCTTTAGAATCGTCATCCAGTCGACCAAGTACTCCAATTCAAATTTCCGATAATCCATTTTTTGAACCCGACCTCACAATTGAGAATCCGGAGGATATTCAGGGATAATTCAGAGATCCTGAACCATTAATCTTCCCTCCGGAACCACCAATCATTCAAACAGAGATTGTAGAGAAACAACCCATTAAATCAAAATCCTCTAGTGATTCAGACTCAACAAATTCAATCATGGAAAATCTGAAACCTCTAAGTATGGAAGATCGAATGCGAGCTAAACGCACTGGTCAAGGTCACGCAATTACTCAACCAGACATTAATGCGCCAGATTATGAAATCAAAGGACAAATCCTACACATGGTAACAAATCAATGCCAATTTAGTGGTGCGCCGAAGGAAGATCCAAACGAACATCTTCGAACCTTTAATAGGATCTATACTCTATTTAAAATAAGAGAAGTGGAGGATGAACAGATATATCTCATGTTATTTCCCTGGACTTTAAAGGGAGAAGCCCAAGATTGGTTAGAATCATTACCTGAAGGGCGATTGACACATGGGATGTCTTAGTTGAAAATTTTCTTAAACAATTCTTTCCGGCATCTAAAGTCGTGAGACTTCAAGGAGAAATTGTTACGTTCACGCAAAAGCCAAATGAAACTCTATATGTGGCGTAGACAAGATTTGGAAAGTTATTGAGAGGATGTCCGCAACATGGTTTAGACACCTGTCAAATAGTACAAATATTCTACCAAGGATGCGACATCACTACAAGAAAAGATATCGATATAGCAGCTGGTGGTTCCATTATGAAGAAAACCACAACCGAAGCTTACAAAATTATTGATAACACTGCTTCCCACTAACATGAGTGGCACCAAGAAAAAGATATCGTTAGATCATCTAAAGCAGCTAGAGCCGATTCTAGCCATGACTTAGATTCCATTTACCCAAAGATAGATGATGTCGAGAGACGAATGGAAAAGATGACTAAAGATATTCACTCAATACGAATTAGTTGTGAGCAGTGTGGAGGACCACATTTGACAAAAGATTGTCTCAGTATTGAACAAACAATGGAACAAATAGAGAATGTTTCATACATGAACCAAAGGCCTAAAAATAATTATCAGAATAATTATCAACCACCAAGACCAATCTACAATCAAAACCAGAATTGTAACCGAAATATTCCATACAACAACCAACAAGGTCTTAGCAATCAGCAAGTATCCAATAATACTTACAATCAGCAAAGACCTATTTTTCAAAACAAACCACCACAAACCGATGATAAAAAGCCAAATTTAGAACATATGATGTCAAAGCTAGTTGAATCTCAAACTCAATTTTTCACATCTCAGAAACAAACGAATGAACAAAATGCCCAAGCATTTAGAAATCAACAAGCTTCTATTCGAAATTTGGAATAAGAAGTAAGTAACCTAGCAAGGTTAATAGGTGAAAGAAAACTGGGAAGTCTACCTAGCGATACAAATGCTAACCCCCAGAATGAAACAGCTAAAGCTATTACCACAAGAAGTGGTATTACACTTAAACCACCTGAAATGCCTGTAATCTCTGATGAAGCTATTCCTACTCTACAAGAACCACAACCTGAGCAAGATAAGGAAACAGAACCGGTAGTTGAAAAGGTTAATGAAGATAACATAGTTAAGGCTAAACCTTATGTTAAACCATACCAACCACCACTTCCTTACCCGAGTAAAATGAGAAAAGAGAGACTTGAAGCCGAGCAATCCAAATTATTGGATATGTTTAAACAAATAAATGTAAATCTTCCTTTCATTGATGTAATTTCAGGAATGCCAAGATATGCTAAATTCTTGAAAGATCTAATCACAAATAGAAAGAAAATGGAAGAACTCTCGGCTGTTACTATGAATGCTAATTGTTCTGCAGTGCTATTGAATAAGATACCAGAAAAATTATCAGATCCAGGAAGTTTCACAATTTCATGTTTTCTGGGAAGTCTTAGTTCAATAGAAGCATTGGCAGATTTAGGTGCTAGTATAAATTTAATGCCGTATTCACTATACACTAAACTAGACCTTGGAGAATTGAAACTAACACAAATAAGCATACAACTAGCCGATCGATCAGTAAAATATCCTAGAGGGATAATGGAGAACATGCTAGTTAAAGTTGGCACTTTAGTATTTCCAGTAGATTTTGTTATTCTAGACATGGAAGAAGATTCTCGAGTTCCTCTCATATTAGGAAGACCATTCTTAAACACGGCTAAATCAATAATAGACGTGTTCGGTAAGAAACTGACCCTAAGTATAGAGGACGAGAGTGTTACCTTTTCATTGATAGAGCAATGCAACAACCGCAATCTGCAGATGATACATGTTAATATATTCAAACCATAGATTCACATGCAGAATTGTTAGAAGAATTTCCAGAATTACAAGGAATAGGAGAATGTTCTTTAGGAGAAGGAACTGAACCAATTGATGAAGCTGAAATGTTAGCTACACTTATGGCTAATGGATATGAACCAACAACAGAAGAAATTCAAATGCTAAAAGAAGAAGACAGATATCGATATAAATTATCGATAGAAGAACCATCGACATTAGAGTTAAAGCCACTTCCAAACCATTTAGAATACGCTCATTTACATGGTGAATCTGAATTACCTGTAATAATATCGTCTTCTTTTACTGAAAATGAAAAATCTCAACTCATTTCTGTGCTAAAAGCTCATAAACCAGCTATTGCATGGAAGATTCATGACATTAAAGGAATAAGTCCTTCATATTGCACACATAAAATCCTTATGGAAGAAGGTCATAAAACGTATGTGCAACGCCAAAGAAGACTAAATCCTAATATGCAAGATGTTGTTAAGAAAGAAATAATTAAATTGCTAGATGCAGGTTTAGTTTATCCAATCTCTGATAGTCCATGGGTAAGCCCAGTTCAATGCGTACCTAAGAAGGGTGGCATGACTGTCATCACAAATGAGAAAAATGAGCTTATTCCTACTAGGACTGTAACAGGATGGCGTGTTTGTATTGATTATAGAAAAATTAAATGACGCCACCAGAAAAGATCACTTTTCCTTACCTTTCATTGATCAAATGTTGGAAAGATTAGCCGGAAATAGTTACTATTGTTTTCTTGATGGTGTTTTCGGATACTTTCAAATTCCAATAGCAGCCGAGGACCAAGAGAAAACCACGTTCACGTGCCCTTATGGTACTTTTGCTTACAAACGCATGCCATTTGGACTTTGCAACGCCGCTGCAACCTTTCAAAGGTGCATGATGGAGATTTTTCACGACATGATAGAAGAATGCATGGAAGTTTCATGGAAGACTTTTCAGTCTTCGGTGATACTTTTGAAACATGTCTACTTAATCTTGAACGAATGCTTATTAGATGCGAACAATCAAATCTAGTTCTTAATTGGGAGAAATGTCATTTCATGGTTAAAGAAGGCATCGTTCTTGGACATAAAATTTCAAAGGAAGGAATTGAAGTGGACAGAGCTAAAGTAGATGTAATTGCTAAACTTCCATATCCCACCAATGTTAGAGGAGTTATGAGTTTTCTAGGGCATGCCGATTTTTACCGACGTTTCATAAAAGATTTTTCTAAAATTGCCACTCCTATGAATAAAATCCTAGAAAATGATGCTCCATTCATCTTTTCAGATGAATGCATCAAATCTTTTAATATTCTTAAAGAAAAACTCACTAAAGCACCGATCATGATAACTCCAAATTGGAATCTACCATTTGAACTAATGTGCGATGCAAGTGATTTTGCAATGGGAGCCGTTTTAGGACAAAGGATTGAAAAAAAATTTAACCTATTTATTATTCTAGTAAGACGTTACAAGTAGCACAAACAAATTACACAACTACTGAAAAAGAACTCCTTGCTATCGTCTTTGCTTTTGACAGATTTCGTTCATATCTCGTACTAGCTAAAACGGTGGTCTATACTGACCATTCTGCTCTTAGATACCTATTTTCAAAACAAGATGCTAAACCACGATTAATCCGTTGGATCTTACTCTTACAAGAGTTCGATATTGAAATTCGAGATAAAAAGGGATCAGAAAATCTCGCCGCTGATCATCTTTCTCGTCTTGAAAATCCTGAATTAGAAGTTCTAAATGAATCGGCCATACAAGATAACTTTCCTGATGAATATCTATTGAAGATAGATTATAATGAAATTTCATGGTTTGTAGACTATGCAAACTACTTAGTATGTGGATTCCTTGAAAAAGGATTATCGTACCAAAAACGAAAGAAATTCTTCAGTGATATAAAACACTATTTCTGAAAAGATCCACATTTGTTTAAAAATTGTCCCGATGGAATAATACGCCGATGTGTATTCGGGAATGAAGCCAGTCAAATCTTAAACCATTGTCACACAGGACCAACAGGAGGGCATTATGGGCCTCAACTTACAGCAAGAAAATTTTACGACGCTGGATTCTATTGGCCTACAATTTTCAAAGATGCACACCTTCTTTGCTAATCCTGTGATGCTTGTCAAAGGGCCGGAAAAATAAGTCAACGTGATGAAATGCCACAAAATGTCATTCAAGTATGTGAAGTATTTGACATTTGGGGTATTGACTTTATGGGTCCATTTCCAAAATCTCATAATAATCTCTACATTCTCGTTGCCATTGATTATGTATCTAAATGGGCGGAAGCACAAGCTCTCCCAACTAACGATACATGAGTTGTAGTCAACTTTTTAAAATGTCTTTTTGCAAGGTTTGGAACACCGAAAGCTTTAATAAGTGATCGGGGTACTCATTTTTGTAACAATCAACTTGAAAAAGTTCTTACAAGATATGGAGTAACTCATAAAATCTCAACCGCTTATCATCCACAAACAAGTGGACAAGTTGAAAATACCAACCGAGCTTTAAAACGTATTCTAGAGAAAACTGTAGGATCAAATCCGAAGGAATGGTCCATGAAATTAGAGGATGCACTCTGGGCTTTTAGAACAGCCTACAAAACTCCAATTGGAACCACACCTTTCAGACTCGTTTATGGAAAAGCATGTCACCTTCCAGTAAAAATTGAACACAAAGCATTTTGGGCTTTGAAGACATGTAATCTTGATTTATATGAAGCTGGACGTCTACGGTTAAGTCAATTAAACGAATTAGAAGAATTAAGACATGAAGCATATGAAAATTCGTTAATCTATAAGGAAAGAACGAAGAAATGGCATGATAAAAGAATCAGAAGTTCAAAAGAATTTAAAGAAGGAGACAAAGTTCTTATTTTCAATTCACGATTCAAGCTATTTCCTGAAAAATTGAAATCAAGATGGTCTGGACCATTCATAGTCAAAAGAGTTTTCCCATACGGAATAGTAGAATTAATAAATTCAAATGGGATTGAATTTAAAGTTAATGGTCACAGAGTTAAACATTACATAGATAATCTAATGGAAGTTGAAGATGAAGTTAATCACAATTTCGACACCACAGCTAACTAAGTGTGGGAAGGTTCGAATATTTTTAGGGTAATATGTATTTCTGTTAGAGTTAGATATTCTGTTTTCGTGTAGTTTCCGAGAAAGGAATCCGAATGGTCTTTCCCTAGCAGACCCTAAAGAACTAGTCTTCTCCCCCCATTCTAAATTTTTATTTTTTTTAGGTTTTACGAGATGAAGAATTCCTTTGATCTGAACCACGGTCTAATGCTACACGCTATGATTACTAAACGTAATAATGACACACTTCCGAGTGAACTGGTATCATTCATAAGAGGCAAAATGGACGGAGTAAGAAAAGAACTCAGAAAAGATCATCATAAGATACATTTTGGTAAAGGAAAATCAAAATCCGCAACGAAAAGAAGAGCACGACACCTTGAAAGATGTTACGAATGCGGAAAATGGTCACACGAAGGTAAATGTTCAAATAATCAAACATATTCAAACACCGAATTTGTTACTCTATGCAGAGAAGGACCGTTCATATGTTTAGAAGAAAAGATATTGAAGATTCGAGGTTATGCTTACGTAGCTATGGAGAACCAAATCACACGACTCTCCTATGAGTAGGCTAAAGCAGGTCTCTGAGAATTCTTTCTCACAGGTAAGTATGTACAGTTTTTATTTTTATTTTATTGCTTTTAACCTTTTGATAATAAATGCTAAATCTTTCGCTATAAAGTATTAAATTGGTATTCAATAAAATTAGGTATGCATAACCGAAATTATTGATATCATACAAAAATTTATTACATCACTGCGAAATTTACCGTTTATTCTTAAGGTATAAATATCTTTAATCAATCAACCCAAAATATTTCAAAAATTCTTCAGGAGTAAAACTAGGTTATGAAACCGAAATTACTTTACCGAAAAGAGGGGCGTATATTTTTGATAATATTTGATTGATTAAAGTGTGATAAAAGACCAAAAAGATATTTAATTTTATTTTTTTACTTTGTTTTTAAAATTAATATATTAATATTAAATTATTATTGTAAACTTTTTAAAATCAATATATTTAAGTTTGTAAATATTTGAAAAATTAATATTTTTAAAATAAGTTTGTATGTATAAAAACAAAAATATAATATAAGTTTGGTGTGAATTTTTAAAATATTAATAATATGAATTTTTAATTTTATGCATTTCAAATTAAAGTTTGGTGTGAATTTAAAAACAAAAATGTACTTTATTTCATTAAGTTAAAAATATGATTTTTTAAAATTCGTCGTGAATTGAAAACTAGGTCGTTGAACCGAAATTGCTTTACCCGAGGGCGGGACGAGAACTTTTATTATCATTATTTTTAATCTTATTGAATTAAAGTAAGCCAAAAACATTTAAAAAACCCAAAAAACTTTTCTTTTAAAACGACGCTTAAAAAGTAACAAATTTTAAAACTTTGTTGAGAGACGGACTAGGACAACGATCCGAAACGCCCTACTCCTAAAAAGAAACAAATTTTTAAAATTTTATTAATTTATGTTTCAAAAGTATAAGGTTTTTATAAAAAAAAAAAAAAAAAAAACAGACCCCATGCGATCGTATGGGGTTTCCCCTTAAAATCCATGCGGTCGCATGGACTCAAAAAACTGGACAGAATCAAATAAGTCAGCGAGCTGCTCTGTATCACCACAAAAACACACACATACACGAACATACACTCAAACACCCTCAAATTTTCATCAATTTTTCACCAAAATCAACCAAATTTCTTGCTATAATCCGCTCTAATCATGAATTTGATAAGAAGTTTATCAAGAAGGGTAACAATTATATCCCTAAACCTCTTTAAATTTGATTTTTAGTGTTCTTGAGCTATAATTTACCTAATTTGATTTTGTTAATTTATAGTGTAATTAGAGTAGAATTGTTAGTATATTATGCATGTATAACCTAGATTGATGCTATTTAACATGATTTGAAGCCAAAAACTTCAAAAATTTTAGGAATCTAGGGTTTGTGTTCTTGAGCAATTTGGGGCTTTTTGATATAAACAGGTTATGGCCGATTTTTGTCATGAATTATTGCTAAATTAAGTAGTGTAACATGTTTAGATAGCTAAATGATCCAAACTTTGATCCTAAACATGATTTTTGAGAATTAAAGTGGACTTTTTAGGTATAAAATTCATGAACTTGATTAAATTGATGTAAATACCATTTGAAACTTGTTTAATTGCTAGTAATGGTTGTTTTAACATGTTATTTGAGTTGAATGCTTATGAACTTTATAAACATTTTCATATATGCTTATTTGAAAAAGTGTAGAATTGTTAAAATTGTGAAAATGTGTATAAGTTTAATTTTGATTAAACATGTTATTGTAATTGTTTCAAGTTGTTATTTTGCTAACACTAATGCATATTTGGATGCACAAAATTTGTGTTTAATGTGTTTTGCAGAGATTTACTAATACTGATGGTGCATCATCATCATCTAGACAACCTGCTCCAGAACCTGAACCAGAAATGCAATATGAACCTGAACAGGAACAACAACAACAACCTGATCAACACGTTCCATATTATGATCCGCAACTAGAATATATTGATGCCTACGTAGTATTTCCGATGCATCCGATAGTACAACACCCAACGATTCATGAAGAATAGTTGCATCCTAATCTGAGGTTTGATCGAAGTTGGAGAGATTACCCATCATATCAATGTAACAAATTCAAACTGGTAACGAAAAATGTAGAAGTGCCAAGGGTAATCGATTGGGAGCCTTTGGAAAGGGTCCAACTTGCTAACTCAGTTAGACAGCATCTGATCCAAAGGTATGGCAGCTCTTCTTTTCCCGATTGGGAACATTTATTCACCATTCGTAGACCTGTATATAAGGAATGGTGCGTTGAGCTTATGAGTACTATAGCGTTAAATGCGGATGTAGTTAGATTGGATGATAGAAGTTTTCTTAGATTTATACTTGGCCGTAGGATGTACAGGATGTCCATGCTGGACATGGCCAGGGCTTTACAGATATATACGCCCGCTGAATTACTACTACCCGATTGTATGAATTTTATTTATCATGGTGAAAGGGTAGATAGAAATTTTGATGCTAACGCCGTCTGGAGGCGTATGTCAGATTATAATGTTTTTGGGTGGGCAGGAACACACACCTACTTACTTATTCACAGAGCCAAGCTTCGTATAATTCATAGATTTCTGGCTAACTCGATTACACAGAGAGGTCACAACAAGGAGAAAATGACCTTACATGATTTATTTTACCTTAAGTGTATTCGAGGAAGGGGGAATAATAGGAGGAGGTATTTTTGTTACTCTCATTGGAGAGTATTTGGGTGTAGATAGGGATCAAGGGGGTCCACTCTTGGTTTGTAGGAAACAGGATGATACTTTAGGATTGAAGGTCTATCAGGGTGCTAAGGTATTGAAGAGCAGACGCAATCAGGCAGTACCCTATGTTGGTCGTCATCCACAAGTAGAGAGATGTTTAGATGAGGAAATGGAGGAAGCAGGTGACATTAGGGATGTCATTAGGAAGGCTATGACTGACGTCTACCAGCGTATAGATGAGGTAGAAATGACAAACCAGGATAGACATGTAGTTACCCGAACTTTTCCATGTTTATATATATTAAATGAAATTGTTATTTACATGATTAAGTGTTTCCAACATGTTAAGCAATCAAACTTGTTAAGACTTGATTAATTGAAATAGGTTTCATATAGACAATTGACCACCCAAGTTGACCGGCGATTCACGAACGTTAAAACTTGTAAAAACTATATGATGACATATATGTGGATATATATTTAGTTAACATGATATTATGATAAGTAAACATATCATTAAGTATATTAGCAATGAACTATATATGTAAAAACAAGACTACTAACTTAATGATTTTGAAACGAGACATAAATGTAACGATTATCGTTGTAACGACATTTAATGTATATATATCATATTAAGATATATTAATACATCATTATATCATGATAATGTAATAATTTAACATCTCATTTGATTTAATAAACAATGGGTTAACAACATTTAACAAGATCGTTAACCTAAAGGTTTCAAAACAACACTTACATGTAACGACTAACGATGACTTAACGACTCAGTTAAAATGTATATACATGTAGTGTTTTAATATGTATTCATACACTTTTGAAAGACTTCAAGACATTTATCAAAATACTTCTACTTAACAAAAATTCTTACAATTATATTCTCGTTCAGTTTCATCAACAATTCTACTCGTATGCACCCGTATTCGTACTCGTACAATACACAGCTTTTAGATGTATGTACTATTGGTATATACACTCCAATGATCAGCTCTTAGCAGCCCATGTGAGTCACCTAACACATGTGGGAACCATCATTTGGCAACTAGCATGAAATATCTCATAAAATTACAAAAATATGAGTAATCATTCATGACTTATTTACATGAAAACAAAATTACATATCCTTTATATCTAATCCATACACCAACGACCAAAAACACCTACAAACACTTTCATTCTTCAATTTTCTTCAACTAATTTATCTCTCTCAATTTCTATCTTCAAGTTCTAAGTGTTCTTCATAAATTCTAAAAGTTCTAGTTTCATAAAATCAAGAATACTTTCAAGTTTGCTAGCTCACTTCCAATCTTGTAAGGTGATCATACAACCTCAAGAAATCTTTGTTTCTTACAGTAGGTTATCATTCTAATACAAGGTAATAATCATATTCAAACTTTGGTTCAATTTCTATAACTATAACAATCTTATTTCAAGTGATGATCTTACTTGAACTTGTTTTCGTGTCATGATTCTGCTTCAAGAACTTCGAGCCATCCAAGGATCCGTTGAAGCTAGATCCATTTTTCACTTTTCCAGTAGGTTTATCCAAGGAACTTAAGGTAGTAATGATGTTCATAACATCATTCGATTCATACATAAAAAGCTATCATATTCGAAGTGGTAAACTAGTAATCACTAGAACATAGTTTAGTTAATTCTAAACTTGTTCGCAAATAAAGTTAATCCTTCTAACTACACTTTCAAAATCAACTATACACATGATCTATATCTATATGATATGCTAACTTAATTATTTAAAACCCGGAAACACGATAAACACCATAAAACCGGATTTACACCGTCGTAGTTATAACCGGGGGGTGTTTTGGTTTGGATAATTAAAACTATGAAAAACTTTGATTTAAAAGCTATACTTCTGGGAAAATAATTTTTCTTATGAACATGAAACCATATCCAAAAATCATGGTTAAACCCAAAGTGAAAGTATGTTTTTCAAAACAGTCATCAAGATGTCGTTCTTTCGATGGAAATGACTACCTCTTTCAAAAACGACTTGTAACTTGTATTTTCGATTATAAACCTATACCTTTTCTGTTTAGTTTCATAAAGTCAAGTTCAATACGAAACCGTGGCCGCTTAAATCACTCAAAACGGATTAGAAACAAATAAATGGCGAGCAAAACAAAATTGGTAAAAACTACTCATTTTAGCTACGTGAAAATTGGTAACAAATCTATTCCAACCATAACTTAATCAACTTGTATTGTATATTATGTAATCTTGAGATACCATAGACACGTATACAATGTACCGACCTATCATGTCGACACATCTATATATATTTCGGAACAACCATAGACACTCTATATGTGAATGTTAGAGTTAGCTATACAGGGTTGAGGTTGATTCCTAAATATATATAGTTTGAGTTGTGATCAATACTGAGATACGTATACACTAGTTAGTGGATTGATTCAAGATAATATTTATCGATTTATTTCTGTACATCTAACTGTGGAAAACTAGTTGTAGGTTACTAACGAGGACAGCTGACTTAATAAACTTAAAACATCAAAATGTATTAAAAGTGTTGTAAATATATTTGAATATACTTTGATATATATGTACATATTTGTTATAGGTTCGTGAATCGACCAGTGGCCAAGTCTTACTTCCCGACGAAGTAAAAATCTGTGAAAGTAAGTTAATAGTCCCACTTTTAAAATCTAGTATTTTTGGGATGAGAATACATGCAAGTTTTATAAATGATTTACAAAATAGACACAAGTACGTGAAACTACATTCTATGGTTGAATTATCGAAATCGAATATGCCCCTTTTTATTAAGTCTGGTAATCAAAGAATTAGGGAACAGATACCCTAATTGACGCGAATCCTAAAGATAGATCTATTGGGCCTAACAAACCCCATCCAAAGTACCGGATGCTTTAGTACTTCGAAATTTATATCATATCTGAAGGGTGTCCCGAAATGATGGGGATATTCTTATATATGAATCTTGTTAATGTCGGTTACCAGGTGTTCACCATATGAATGATTTTTATCTCTATGTATGGGATGTATATTGAAATATGAAATCTTGTGGTCTATTGTTACTATTTGATATATATAGGTTAAACCTATAACTCACCAACATTTTTTTTTGACGTTTAAAGCATGTTTATTCTCAGGTGAATATTAAGAGCTTCCGCTGTTGCATACTAAAATAAGGACAAGATTTGGAGTCCATGTTTGTATGATATTATGTGAAAACTGCATTCAAGAAACATATGTCGATGTAATATATTTCTATTGTAAACCATTATGTAATGGTCGTGTGTAAACAGTATATTTTAGATTATCATTATTTGATAATCTACGTAATGCTTTTGAAACCTTTATTGAAAAAATAAAGGTTATGGTTGTTTTAAAAATGAATGCAGTCTTTGAAAAACGTCTCATATAGATTTCAAAACCTCGCAACGAAATCAATTAATATGGAACGTTTATAATCAATATGAATGGGATATTTCAGTTGGTATCCGAGCGTTGGTCTTAGAGAACCAGAAAATTTGCATTAGTGTGTCTTATCGAGTTTGTTAGGATGCATTAGTGAGTCTGGACTTCGACCGTGTTTTCTTTAAAAATGATTGCTTAACATTTTTGTTGGAAACTATATATTTTTAACATGTGAATATTATGTGATATATTAATCTCTTAACGTGTTTGATATTATGTGATAGATGTCTACCTCTAGAACAAGTCCTATTGACTCACCTAATAATAATGAAGAGTCAAATGTAAATTGAAATGATTCGTGGACTGATTCACAAGTTCCCGAAGAGGAACCGGAAGAAGAGTCGGAACCGGAAGAAGAATCGGAACCGAAAAAAGAATTGGAACCGGAAGAAGAAATAGAACCAGTGGGGGAAATAATAAAACGGTTAAGTAGAAGAAAATCCTCAACCAACCGACCAAAGTTAATTATGGTCAATGGTGTTTCCGCCAAGGAAGCAAAGTATTGGGAGGATTACCAATTCTCCGATGAATCGGATCCCGACAAGGATTCCGATGATGTTATAGAAATTACCCCAACACAATTTAATAAGGCAAAAGAGAACAATATGGGAAAGGGCATAAAAATAGAGAAATTTGATTCCAAACCCGATGAACTTTATATATATCGTCAACACCCATATTTCTTAAGTTGTGACAATAACCCGGGAACCTCTAAACCACCAGGTTTTTCTAAACCAATGTGGAAAATGACTGCTCGTATTAGGGGAACATCATATATCCCTAGAAACTTGGAAAAATGAACCAAAACCGAAGAAGAAGAAACGAGCGAGTCGGAATTAGATAGTTGTATTCGTGTGGTGTAATATATGTAATATAGTGTGCTTATGCTTTATGATATATGTAAAAATTGCTTGTATTAATAAGTATTTTTTTATGAATCTAACTCTTGTCTATTTTACAGTTTAAAAACACAAAATGGATAGACAACCCAATATTTTAAGAGACCTACCCGGGGACATGATTGATGAAATCTTGTCTAGAGTCGGTCAGAATTCCTCGGCACAACTATTTAAGGCGAGTTCAGTTTGTAAGACATTCGAAGAACGTTCCAAGAATGCCTTGGTTTATAAAAGGCTTTCGTTCAAAAGATGGGGGATATCACATTGGGAAATCCATAAGTTACGATGTGTTTACTTTGACGCATATATTGCGGGGAACCCAAATGCTATTTTACGCAACGGGTTAAGAAATTATTTTGACTCAATATATCCGAATATAGGACTTCGTGATTTAGAAAAAGCGGCTAACATGCAACATAAAGAAGCATGTTATGCTTACGGGTTAGTAATGTTCGCTTCTCACCAAAGTGAGAACAAGAACATCGGGCTACAACTATTAAACAAAACGTTCCCACAAGTGACGGAGTCGGTAATTGGGGTAAGAAATGAGGTTTTTAGATTGTTACGGGACTGTTGGACATTACGTAACCCTCGTCCCTTTGACGATGTTACAACACGCTGTCTTATCAACGGCCATAAGGGTTATGTTCCACAAGACCAAGGATGGGAAGTAGTCCTATTAAAACCAGAATGCATGACTTGTTTCTGGACGTATGAATTACGTGTCTTTATTGCCTTTGCTGAACGACTTGTGTACTAGCTAGAATTATCTTCACAACTATCTTGTATCAAAGTTATTGTGTGCTATATTTCATGTTATATGTAAAATAAGCGGTATTGTAAGTTTGTAAAATATTGTGAAAAAGTTTGAAAGCGAAATATTATTATAATCAGTTTTTCATATAGAATTGTAGTAGCTGAATTGTATATTAGCTTCTAAGTATGAACTTAACGGGTAGGTACTACCCGAATTTAAACTTATAAAATGCTAATATGAAGAAAAAGCTTTTATAAATGAGTTCATATTATGCTACGAGATACTATTGACTACTCTTAATATTTTGTATGATTAACTTGTTTCATTTGACTATTTTGAAGGAAATGACACCAACTACTCGACACACCTTGAATATGAGCGAAGAGAAATTTCGTGCCTTTCTTGCCTCAAACATAGCCGCAATACAGGACACGCTACATACCAACAATAACCTTGGATCTAGCAGTACAGGAAATCGTGTAGGATGCACCTACAAAGAATTCACTGCCTGCAAACCTTTAGAATTTGATGGAACCGAAGGACCGATCGGATTGAAACGGTGGACCGAGAAGGTCGAATCGGTGTTTGCCATAAGTAAGTGTACTGAAGAGGACAAAGTGAAGTACGCTACGCATACCTTCACAGGTTCTGCGTTAACATGGTGGAATACCTATCTAGAGCAAGTGGGACAAGATGATGCTTACGCACTACCGTGGTCAGCATTCAAGCACTTGATGAACGAGAAGTACCGTCCCAGAACTGAGGTCAATAAGCTCAAGACATAACTTAGAGGGTTACGAACCCAAGGATTTGATATTACCACGTACGAAAGACGATTCACAGAATTGTGCCTATTGTGTCCGGGAGCGTTCGAAGATGAGGAAGAGAAGATCGACGCGTTTGTGAAAGGATTACCGGAAAGAATCCAAGAAGATATAAGTTCACACGAGCCCGCCTCCATACAACAGGCATGTAGAATGGCTCACAAACTAGTGAACCAGATTGAAGAAAGAATTAAAGAACAGACTGCTGAAGAGGCCAATGTGAAGCAAGTTAAAAGAAAGTGGGAGGAAAACGGTGATAAGAATCACCAATACAACAACAACAGCAATTACAAAAATAATCGCAACAACTATCCCAACAATCGCAACATCAATCGCAACTACAACAAACGGCCCAACAACAACAACAACAATAACAACAACAACAACAACAACAACAACAACAACAACAACAACAACAACAACAACAACAACAACAACAACAACAACAACAACAACAACAACAACAACAACAACAACAACAACAACAACAACAACAACAACAACAACAACAACAACAACAACAACAGCAGCAGCAACTACAACAATCATCCCAACAACAATAATAACCGCAACAACAACAACAATTAGAAGCAGCTATGCCAAAGGTGTGAAAAGTATCACTCGGGGTTTTGCACCAAATTTTGCAACAAGTGTAAAAGAAATGGTCATAGCGCGGCGAAGTGTGAGGTCTACGGACCAGGGGTTAACAGAACGAAAGGAACAAATGGTATCTGAACGAGTAAGAGCGGAGCAAGTAGTGTCGGAGCAAGTTATGCCAATGTAGTTTGTTATAAATGTGGAAAACCGGGCCACATTATTAGAAATTGCCGAACCAGGAGAACACGAATGGACAAGGCCACGGAAGAGTTTTCAATATTAATGCGGCAGAGGCACAGGAAGACTCGGAGCTTGTTACGGGTACGTTTCTTATTGAAAATAAATCTGCTTACGTTTTATTTGATTCGCGTGCGGATAGAAGCTATATGAGTAGAGATTTTTGTGCTAAATTAAGTTGTCCATTGACGCCATTGGATAGTAAATTTTTTCTCGAATTAGCAAACGGTAAATTAATTTCAGCAGATTATATATGCCGGAATCGAGAAATTAAACTGGGTAGCGAAATATTTAAGATTGATTTGATACCAGTAGAGTTAGGGAGTTTTGATGTAATAGTTGGCATAGACTGGCTGAAGAAGATGATATTCCAAACACTGCTTTCAGAACACGTTACGGTCATTACTAGTTTATGGTCATGCCGTTTGGTTTAACTAATGCACCAGCTGTATTCATGGACCTTATGAACCGAATGTGTGGACCATACCTTGACAAGTTTGTCATTGTTTTCGTTGATGACATACTTATTTACTCAAAGAATGACCAAGAACACGGTGAACATTTGAGAAAAGTGTTAGAAGTATTGAGGAAGGAAGAATTGTACGCTAAGTTTTCAAAGTGTGCATTTTGGTTGGAAGAAGTTCAATTCCTCGGTCACATAGTGAACAAAGAAGGTATTAAGGTGGATCCGGCAAAGATAGAAACTGTTGAAAAGTGGGAAACCCCGAAAACTCAGAAACACATACGCCAGTTTTTAGGACTAGCTGGTTACTACAGAAGGTTCATCCAAGACTTTTCCAGAATAGCAAAACCCTTGACTGCATTAACGCATAAAGGGAAGAAATTTGAATGGAAGGATGAACAAGAGAAAGCGTTTCAGTTATTGAAGAAAAAGCTAACTACTGCACCTATATTGTCATTGCCTGAAGGGAATGATGATTTTGTGATTTATTGTGACGCATCAAAGCAAGGTCTCGGTTGTGTATTAATGCAACGAACGAAGGTGATTGCTTATGCGTCTAGACAATTGAAGATTCACGAACAAAATTATACGACGCATGATTTGGAATTAGGCGCGGTTGTTTTTGCATTAAAGACTTGGAGGCACTACTTATATGGGGTCAAAAGTATTATATATACCGACCACAAAAGTCTTCAACACATATTTAATCAGAAACAACTGAATATGAGGCAGCATAGGTGGATTAAATTGTTGAATGATTACGACTTTGAGATTCTTTACCACCCAGGGAAGGCAAATGTGGTAGCCGATGCCTTGAGCAGGAAGGACAGAGAACCCATTCGAGTAAAATCTATGAATATAATGATTTACAATAACCTTACTACTCAAATAAAGGAGGCGCAACAAGGAGTTTTAAAAGAGGGAAATTTAAAGGATGAAATACCCAACGGATCGGAGAAGCATCTTAATATTCGGGAAGACGGAACCCGGTATAGGGCTGAAAGGATTTGGGAACCAAAATTTGGAGATATGAGAGAAATGGTACTTAGAGAAGCTCATAAAACCAGATACTCAATACATCCTGGAACGGGGAAGATGTACAAGGATCTCAAGAAACATTTTTGGTTGCCAGGTATGAAATCCGATGTTGCTAAATACGTAGGGGAATGTTTGATGTGTTCTAAGGTCAAAGCTGAGCATCAGAAACCATCAGGTCTACTTCAACAACCCGAAATCCCGGAATGGAAATAGGAAAACATTACCATGGATTTCATCACTAAATTGCCAAGGACTGCAAGTGGTTTTGATACTATTTGGGTAATAGTTGATCGTCTCACCAAATCAGCACACTTCCTGCCAATAAGAGAAGATGACAAGATGGAGAAGTTAGCACGACTGTATTTGAAGGAAGTTATCTCCAGACATGGAATACCAATCTCTATTATCTCTGATAGGGATGGCAGATTTATTTCAAGATTCTGGCAGACATTACAGCAAGCATTAGGAACTCGTCTAGACATGAGTACTGCTTATCATCCACAAACTGATGGGCAGAGCGAAAGGACGATACAAACACTTGAAGACATGCTACGAGCATGTGTTATTGATTTCGAAAACAGTTGGGATCGACATCTACCGTTAGCAGAATTTTCCTACAACAACAGCTACCATTCAAGCATTGAGATGGCACCATTTGAAGCACTTTATGGTAGAAAGTGCAGGTCTCCAATTTGTTAGAGTGAAGTGGGGGATAGACAGATTACGGGTCCGGAGATAATACAAGAAACTACTGAAAAGATCATCCAAATTCAACAACGGTTGAAAACCGCCCAAAGTCGACAAAAGAGCTACGCCGACATTAAAAGAAAAGATATATAATTTGAAATTGGAGAGATGGTCATGCTTAAGGTTGCACCTTGGAAAGGTGTTGTTCGATTTGGTAAACGAGGGAAATTAAATCCAAGGTATATTGGACCATTCAAGATTATTGATCGTGTCGGACCAGTAGCTTACCGACTTGAGTTACCTGAACAACTCAAGGCTGTACATAACACTTTCCACGTCTCGAATTTGAAGAAATGTTTTGCTAAAGAAGATCTTGCTATTCCGTTAGATGAAATTCAAATCAACGAAAAACTTCAATTCATCGAAGAACCCGTCGAAATAATGGATCGTGAGGTTAAAAGACTTAAGCAAAACAAGATACCAATTGTTAAGGTTCGATGGAATGCTCGTAGAGGACCCGAGTTCACATGGGAGCATGAAGATCAGATGAAGAAGAAATACCCGCATTTATTTCCAGAAGATACGTCAACACCTCCAACTGCTTAAAATTTCGGGACGAAATTTATTTAACGGGTAGGTACTGTAGTGACCCGAACTTTTCCATGTTTATATTTATATATATTAAATGAAATTGTTATTTACATGATTAAGTGTTTCCAACATGTTAAGCAATCAAACTTGTTAAGACTTGATTAATTGAAATAGGTTTCATATAGACAATTGACCACCCAAGTTGACCGGCGATTCACGAACGTTAAAACTTGTAAAAACTATATGATATATATATGGATATATATATAGTTAACATGATATTATTATAAGTAAACATATCATTAAGTATATTAGCAATGAACTATATATGTAAAAACAAGACTACTAACTTAATGATTTTGAAACGAGACATATATGTAACGATTATCGTTGTAACGACATTTAATGTATATATATCATATTAAGATATATTAATACATCATGATATCATGATAATGTAATAATTTAACATCTCATTTGATTTAATAAACAATGGGTTAATAACATTTAACAAGATCGTTAACCTAAAGGTTTCAAAACAACACTTACATGTAACGACTAACGATGACTTAACGACTCAGTTAAAATGTATATACATGTAGTGTTTTAATATGTATTCATATACTTTTGAAAGACTTCAAGACATTTATCAAAATACTTCTACTTAACAAAAATGCTTACAATTACATTCTCGTTCAGTTTCATCAACAATTCTACTCGTATGCACCCGTATTCGTACTCGTACAATACACAGCTTTTAGATGTATGTACTATTGGTATATACACTCCAATGATCAGCTCTTAGCAGCCCATGTGAGTCACCTAACACATGTGGGAACTATCATTTGGCAACTAGCATGAAATATCTCATAAAATTACAAAAATATGAGTAATCATTCATGACTTATTTACATGAAAACAAAATTACATATCCTTTATATCTAATCCATACACCAACGACCAAAAACACCTACAAATACTTTCATTCTTCAGTTTTATTCAACTAATTGATCTCTCTCAAGTTCTATCTTTAAGTTCTAAGTGTTCTTCATAAATTCCAAAAGTTCTAGTTTCATAAAATCAAGAATACTTTCAAGTTTGCTAGCTCACTTCCAATCTTGTAAGGTGATCATCCAACCTCAAGAAATCTTTGTTTCTTATAGTAGGTTATCATTCTAATACAACGTAATAATCATATTCAAACTTTGGTTCAATTTCTATAACTATAACAATCTTATTTCAAGTGATGATCTTACTTGAACTTGTTTTCGTGTCATGATTCTGCTTCAAGAACTTCGAGCCATCCAAGGATCCGTTGAAGCTAGATCCATTTTTTTATTTTCCAGTAGGTTTATCCAAGGAACTTAAGATAGTAATGATGTTCATAACATCATTCGATTCATACATAAAAAGCTATCATATTCGAAGTGGTAAACTAGTAATCACTAGAACATAGTTTAGTTAATTCTAAACTTGTTCGCAAATAAAGTTAATCCTTCTAACTACACTTTTAAAATCAACTATACACATGATCTATATCTATATGATATGCTAACTTAATGATTTAAAATCCGGAAACACGATAAACACCATAAAACCGGATTTACGCCGTCGTAGTTATAACCGGGGGCTGTTTTGGTTTGGATAATTAAAACTATGAAAAACTTTGATTTAAAAGCTATACTTCTGGGAAAATGATTTTTCTTATGAACATGAAACCATATCCAAAAATCATGGTTAAACCCAAAGTGAAAGTATGTTTTTCAAAACAGTCATCAAGATGTCGTTCTTTCGACGAAAATGACTACCTCTTTCAAAAACGACTTGTAACTTGTATTTCCGACTATAAACCTATATCTTTTCTGTTTAGTTTCATAAAGTCAAGTTCAATACGAAACCGTGGCCGCTTAAATCACTCAAAACGGATTAGAAACGAATAAATGGCGAGCAAATCAAAATTGGTAAAAACTACTCATTTTAGCTACGTGAAAATTGGTAACAAATCTATTCCAACCATAACTTAATCAACTTGTATTGTATATTATGTAATCTTGAGATACCATAGACATGTATACAATGTTTCGACCTATCATGTCGACACATCTATATATATTTCGGAACAACCATAGACACTCTATATGTGAATGTTGGAGTTAGCTATACAGGGTTGAGGTTGATTCCAAAATATATATAGTTTGAGTTGTGATCAATACTGAGATACGTATACACTGGGTCGTGGATTGATTCAAGATAATATTTATCGATTTATTTCTGTACATCTAACTGTGGACAACTAGTTGTAGGTTACTAACGAGGACAGCTGACTTAATAAACTTAAAACATCAAAATGTATTAAAAGTGTTGTAAATATATTTTGAATATACTTTGATATATATGTACATATTTGTTATAGGTTCGTGAATTGACCAGTGGCCAAGTCTTACTTCCCGACGAAGTAAAAAAATCTGTGAAAGTGAGTTATAGTCCCACTTTTAAAATCTAATATTTTTGGGATGAGAATACATGCAAGTTTTATAAATGATTTACAAAATAGACACAAGTACGTGAAACTACATTCTATGGTTGAATTATCGAAATCGAATATGCCCCTTTTTATTAAGTCTGGTAATCTAAGAATTAGGGAACAGACACCCTAATTGACGCGAATCCTAAAGATAGATCTATTGGGCCTAACAAACCCCATCCAAAGTACCGGATGCTTTAGTACTTCGAAATTTATATCATATCCGAAGGGTGTCCCGGAATGATGGGGATATTCTTATATATGCATCTTGTTAATGTCGGTTACCAGGTGTTCACCATATGAATGATTTTTATCTCTATGTATGGGATGTATATTGAAATATGAAATCTTGTGGTCTATTGTTACGATTTGATATATATAGGTTAAACCTATAACTCACCAACATTTTTTGTTGACGTTTAAAGCATGTTTATTCTCAGGTGAATATTAAGAGCTTTCGCTGTTGCCTACTAAAATAAGGACAAGATTTGGAGTCCATGTTTGTATGATATTATGTGAAAACTGCATTCAAGAAATATATGTCGATGTAATATATTTCTATTGTAAACCATTATGTAATGGTCGTGTGTAAACAGTATATTTTAGATTATCATTATTTGATAATCTACGTAATGCTTTTGAAACCTTTATTGATAAAATAAAGGTTATGGTTGTTTTAAAAATGAATGCAGTCTTTGAAAAACGTCTCATATAGAGGTCAAAACCTCGCAACGAAATCAATTAATATGGAACGTTTATAATCAATATGAACAGGACATTTCAAGAAATAATCGATACTAGCAGTGGCAAGCCCGGAATGAGTACGAGCATTCTAGGCAACGACAGCATGATAGATGGGACAATCATCAGCGTCAGATCATGAGTCGGCTATCACCTCAGGATCACTACGTACCGACCCGACCCGCTTACTATCCTCCACACCAGCCCGAGATGAGACCACCATATAATCTCTACGACCCTAACCAGGCCTACTAGTACACCTATCACCAACCATGGAACCCGACCGACGACATGAACTGGAACCCCTATCCAGATTGATATAGTTCCCGTTGGTGATTTCTATGATTTTTATTTTTTTTTATTATTTCTATTTATTTATGTTTAAACCTATGATATTGTGATACTTTTATTGTAATGTTTAATGTTTTTATTATGTTGTACTAATATTTCATATTTGATTTGAAAGTGGGATGTTAAGTCCCATTTCAAATTACCATGCATGTTATTATTTGTATATATGTATATTGTCAATTGTACACAACAGGGTAAAACAGCACATTTTCAAAGACTGGCATTAAGTTCAGCAAAAGCTACTAATTTTGACGACAAAACGAAAAACAAATGTGATGTAACAACAAGACGGAATGAACAAATGATGTGCACCATTTATCATTCAGCAAACAAACGCCAATATGTTTGGAAACTTTGGTAAAATTTAATCATTTTTCTATGCTAATCATCCTCAATAATTTAAATTGTTACTGATTTCTTGCAAATGAGGGCATTGCAAGATCTTAAGTGTGGGAAGGGATTAAATTCTTGGGGATTTTTAAAATTTTAACTTATACACTTGGTTACCATTAAAAATACTAGTAACACAGTAGTTGTGTTAGAATCTAGTGCTCTCTGATAATAAAGAACAGCCCTAGTCTTATTTACTGACTACCCAATTCTAGTAAAATTTTTCAAAATTTTCAAATAAATGAATTCCAAATCATGTTTATACATATTTATGAATGGTAAAACTATGTGTTAACACCGAAATTATTGTTACCTCGGAAAGGACATAAATTGAGAAACAACCCAAAATGTTAGAATTCATTTAAAATGGAATAGAGGACAATAAAAAGGCAAAGAAAGGAAAATAAAAGCCAAGTGTGGGAAAATTTACCAAGTTATTTAAAACATATATCACATATTTTTGTACAAATAACTGAAGATACTTTTGTTTTGGACAATTTTATCAGTTTTACCCAAATTTCTTATAATATATTTGAAAGAAAAGATGGATCTACACGATGAATCAATTTCATCATTAAAAGGAAGTAAAGTCTTCCGAAAAAGACACGCGCTTCTTGATTTAGGTCAGGAAGTTTTCGTCCAGACCAGTTGTAGAGTCTACGAAAAACCTTGAAAAGTTTTCTCAAAAATCAGATGGAAATCCACGGACCTCAGCATCAAACAGGGTCGCCAAGTGGTCAGACTTATCCTAACCATGAGAGGAACTGTCTCGTAAAATGGGGAGGACGCCGTGCAAATTAGCTTGATAAGACTAATGAATCAGATCCCCAGAAAGGATAATCTCCTTAAAAGATCAAAAATCAGCTTTTAAGACTGATATTACTCAATCCTTGAGATTGACTTTTAAAGATTAAGAATTCAAACTCATGGAATTCAATGATATCTAAACTCGAGCTTGAACGAGAAAATATTTTGATCAAATTACAAACCGATTTGTTTTCTGAAAACCCTATTTTCAATGCGTTCATTACCATTGAACGTAAAATCTTAGGAATTCACCTGGAATTCATTAGGTCACCTGAACCAAATCGGGTGTCAACCGTAAGAACGGTGGTTGCATAGCATGGTCAAAGACAGGACCTTGTGCCAGACCTAAAAACTATAGGGTGATCTTTACTATTGCTCATACAAAGGATAGTAATTGCATCCGACACGTTATAGACCATAATTAAAAGCATGTCATGGGACATTGCCTTAACAGTTGCTTGTTCAACGCTTTCCTTTACAACCGGACGGTACTTTACCAAAAGGTAATATACGGAGCAAGTATACTGGACGTGTTGCTTTCCTAATACAAGGTTAGCAAGTGGGCGACACAAAACCGAGAGTTTTGAGCTAAAATTTTCAAATCTGAAACCCACCAAACCCACAAAACAATTTGCAAACACCGGTGAAGGGTTATTCCGGAAAACTTATCTAGGGTAAAAGCTAGATTTAATTTTCAAAAGATCAAATATTTTCATTAAGATCCAATTTCCTTAAAGGATCTAAATTTTCATAGTCATGTGGGACTGTAAATCACATCGTTATTATCATTGTTCATACCGCCGTATAAAAATCACTGATGTACAAAGTGTGAAGAATAAAGAAGTGATTCTAGTATTTGTATTTCAAGACTATATTGCTTGAGGACAAGCAACGCTCAAGTGTGGGAATATTTGATAATGCTAAAAACGAACATATATTTCATAGCATTATCCCTCAAGAAAGACAAGCTTTTAGTTGCAATTGTTCTATTTACAAGTGATATTCGTTTAAATAATAAAAGGTGAAGACAAAAGACAGATTCGACGAATTGAAGACGCAAACGACCAAAAAGCTAAAAAGTACAAATTAAAATCAAAGTGGTTCCAATTATTGATAAGAAACGTCTCAAAATTACAATCAAACCCACGTTTTGGATTCTTTGTGAGCTGGAAAAGCAGGCCATGCGACCGCATGGCCTGGAAGTGCAAAAACCATGCGGTCGCATGGTGCACTGTAGCACGAGACATCCTATAAATTTCGCGTGTTTTGGCCGAATTTCACACATCTTTTTTCTTCTTCATCTATCAACGTATATATATATATATATTATAATTTTAATTTTAATTTTAATTTTAATTTTAATAATAAGGGTATGTTAGCGAATGTTGTAAGGGTGTAAGTCGAAATTCTGTCCGTGTAACGCTACGCTATTATTAATCATTGTAAGTTATGTTCAACCTTTTTAAATTAATGTCTCGTAGCTAAGTTATTATTATGCTTATTTAAGCCGAAGTAATCGTGATGTTGGGCTAAATATTAAAATTGGGTAATTGGGCTTTGTACCATAATTGGGGTTTAGACAAAAGAACGACACTTGTGGAAATTAGACTATGGGCTATTAATGAGCTTTATATTTGTTTAATTAAATGATAGTTTGTTAATTTAATATAAAGATTTACAATTGGACGTACCTATAAATAACCATATACACTCGATCGGACACGATGGGCGGGATATTTATAAGTACTAATAATCGTTCATTTAACCGGACACGAGAATGGATTAATAGTCAATGGACTTATTAAAACAGGGGTGAATTATATACAAGGACACTTGGTGTAATTATAGTTTAAGTCCCCAATTAGTTGGAATATTTGACTTCGGATATAAGGATAATTTGACGAGGACACTCGCACTTTATATTTATGACTGATGGACTGTTATAGACAAAAACCAGACCGACATATTGAATAATTCAGGACAAAGGACAATTAACCCATGGGAATAAACTAAAATCAACACGTCAAACATCATGATTACGGAAGTTTAAATAAGCATAATTCCTTTATTTCATATTTAATTGCACTTTTAATTATCGTACTTTTTAATTATCGCAATTTTATTTTATCGCACTTTAATTTATCGCACTTTAATTATTGTCATTTACTTTACGTTTTAAATTAAGTTATTTTTAATATTTTACATTAGGTTTTAACTGCGACTTAAGTTTTAAAATCGACAAACCGGTCATTAAACGGTAAAAACCCCCTTTTTATAATAATAATACTACTTATATATATATTTTTTTGTATTTTTACAATTATAAGTTAAAAATATAGCGTTAAACTTGGCTAAGATCCCTGTGGAACGAACCGGACTTACTAAAAACTACACTACTGTACGATTAGGTACACTGCCTATAAGTGTTGTAGCAAGGTTTAGGTATATCCACTCTATAAATAAATAAATAACTTGTGTAAAATTGTATCGTATTTAATAGTAATTCCTAGTAAAAATTAATACTATTTTGTATACACCTCTACGCACATCAAAAGTCCTTCTAACTGTTGCTTGATCACCGGTAAGCCAACTATTTTCGAAATTAATTTGACCACCCCAAACAAAATGAATCATAAAAGGACGAATTGTAGTCATTTTTGTGTATGAGATTAGCGTTTTTAGTAGTTTTCAAGCTGTGATTTTATGATGAAAAAAGCTCATTTTGATCTTGTTTGGTTTTGCATTCACTAGTTTGTGATGTTGTTAATAAATTGAAAACAATGGTGATTTAAATAAATATACAAAGGTGTGAATACTGATCACGAAAAGATAGGGTTTCAGTCCACCAATTGTGTTACAGTAAAAGTGAAACCTGCCTTTCAAATACCGGTTTCAGAATGCGTCAGATATTCCCTGCAAACCGGTGTTTCAAACACCGGTTTAGGGCACGGGTGGCATATAGTGCTCGATCATGTGAATATGTGGCAGGAAAAGGAGAAAACCGGTGTTTCAAACACCGGTTTGGACGTGACACAAGGAACCCGGTGTTTAAAACGCCGGTTTCTACTAGAACTGTAAAGTTTGTTTTGTAATTTCTATTTTTGTAAAGTTTGTTAAAAAGGTTACCATTTTGAAAAAAAAATTCAAAGAGAATGTCCAATTTTTTAAATAGATCACACACTTTAAATTTTCATCGTTACGTATAATTTTTTTTTTATTTTTTTTTTTTTTCACAAAGTAGCCTAATTTAAAGGGATATTTGACTGTTATAATGTATAAAGCTACTCCAATAATTTACTTAAAATTTTGTGTCACGTGTCAAAAAAGGGCAAATGGCCTGAAAAGTTAACATAAGATACCTATTTTAACAATTAAGGTAACTCCCAATTTGCGCAAAAAAGGATTTCAATTTTATTTTTGCGCAAGAAAAGGATTACGTGTTCAAAAATTTTAAAATTAGGGTAATCTTCGTCAAATTCATTAATAATCGTTAAATAAAAATACATGTTTAGTCCCTGAAGTTTTTTAAAAACTTGCACCCATCATCCTCTTCATCATCTTCGTTAATATCTTTATTCCCAACACCAATACCAACACCACCACACTTTTCTTTTCATTCAACCCAAAAAACATAAACCATAATTTCAGCCTATACAAATTAAATGTAAACTTCTTTGTAGAACATAAACATAAACCACCACTACCACACTTTTCTATCATTATTTGTAAACTTTGAAAAACATATAAACATGTAAATTTCGTGTGAATAATAAATGATATTTCATACTCAGTATTATGTCAACCCGAATGCAATATATGAGATCTTAACATGGGTCATGTTATGTTTGAACTTTGAAAAACATATAAACATATAAACTTCTTTGACTTTCTTTGACTTTTTGGTGTGTTTTGATTCCAAAGTGTTATAATAAAATCTGAAAAAGTAGAAAGATCCATCATCATCTCGTGATCATTTCCTCAAAATTTCAGGATCTAACTCTCACTATTGATCGAGATCTCATCAATTTTCTGTCCGAAAATATCATACAAAAAATCGATTTGTTCTGCGATTTTGGGTTTAATTTTGGAAAATATAATGGAGATGTGTTTGAATGTTTTAACCATAACTATCTGCAGATTTTCATACATTTTCATTGAGTTTTGAGCTCGTTTCCATAACCGCCGCCATGAACCACCATGGACCACCACCTCTGGCCGCCGTATTCTGCAACATTGAAGAACACATCGACCAAAAATTTTAAAGAAACATTCATTCGACTATGATTTTGGTCAACTAAAATATACGTTCTTAAGCATATTTATATATTATCGTGATTTGGTTAAGAAATTAATAAGTTATGTCAACTCTTCAGTGTTATTGGCTTATTGAATACGATTCTACTAACTATCCACTTACAGACTTTTATACAAATAATTAAATTAAAATCTATTATATATGATACTACAAATAATCATTTTGATCGGTTTTATATCACACTCATTGAAGTTTTCCCACATAATATTTCTTGAATGGCTAATCTTTGTGCAGTTCTTGAAAAAGAGGAAGAAGATTGGGATTGTAGATGATAAAGAGGTTATTGGTGCAATGTTTTAACAAACTTTAGGGACCAGTTGTGTAATTTAGACTTAGGATCGTTAATGAATTTAACGATATTACCTTTTATCCGAAGTTTTTATAATTATAATTCTTTTCGGGCATATTTTTTTGGGGTACTTTGATTGTAAATTTGACAACATAGGTTACTTTTTCGGACCATTTCCTCGTAAAAAAATACTTATTTGAGATGGAGATAGTAGGTGTCAAAATTGTCATACTGCAATGATTAAAGTTATACTTTTGGGTCTAAATAAATTAGAAATACACCGAACATATGAAGCTATGATCGATGCATCGATTCCATAATTCCATCCGGTTCCTAGAAAATGCACTAAACTAAAGTGAACACAGCTCAATTGGTTTACAACTTAAGATGAAGCCCACAATCGGTTTACATAAGTAAAGCCTAAACTTGGTTACCTTTTGAAAGTGGAACTGGATCTAAAGTATTTTATAATTGGGCTTTGGACCCAACTATAAGCTTACCGCTCTTTCTTTAATACATCGGATTTATAATGCATAAATAGTGCATTTTTTTCAGTAGCGATGGATTCATGGATACCCTTTTTGGTTGTTCGATATCGATGGATCTGTGGCAAAAAGTTAGAGTGGGGACCTGTGTTTCGATGCCCCGGTTCAACAAACTGCGACGCTTGGGTTGAGTGGTTCAATCAACGGCAAGCTTTGCTTTCTGTGAAGGATACACTTTATGTGATCGTTGCAAGTTTGTTTTGGCATGTTTGGAAATGACGCAATGTGGTGTTCATCTCCAAGAAGTTGAAAAAGGAATGTCTTTTTCATTTGATATGTTTGTTTTCGTTTAATTGGATGTCTAGTATAGGCAAATTCAAGTTGTAATTGTTGTTTTCTGAGCCTTCTTGCACCTTGTTAAGGGGTTTCAAGATTTAATAAATTTTGTCGCTCCAAAAAAAGATTGTGCATTTTCATTTTTGTTGTTATTATTAAAGTTTTACCCGACTTTACAGAATAATAAAAAAAATTAATAATAGTAATAATAATTAATAATTAATTATATAAATATTAATTAAAAATAACAAAATAATTTTTATTTGAATACCAAATTAATGGTTAGAAGTTAAAGATAATGGTTGAACTTCAAATCAGTTGTTAAAATAATATTGAGACAATTACGACATCATAATTTAAATTAATGGGTAAAATTCAAAGTTAAAAGTATTTATAAAGATTGAAATTCAACTTTTTAAAAAAAGATGACAGAATATCTTAAGATTAATGCGATTATATTAGTATACTAGATTTATGAGCCCGTCCGTTGGACGGGTACTCATCCGAAAACATTATCTAGTATATTGCAAATATATATGAAAAAACGATATTATACGGTCACTTTCGTAAGTACTGTTGTGGGTCTAATCTGTGAAGTATAAAGAATACGCATCACCTAAACATCGAGTTTGCTATATTAATTACAATTAGATTACATCTAAAAAGTAAAACTCAATTCTTGACATTTTATGTTTGTGATGTGGTTAAATCATATATTTATACATGAGTTTGGTAAATGATGTATGGTGGGGCAAAGTTTGCAAAAGCATAATGACTCATTCCAAACACTATACATGATTATATGTACTTATGCTTTCATGCATGTGTTAGATAAGGTTTTATGTGATATACATATAATCACATTTTGGTACATGTATAATACAGGTCACCAAGATAATAATAAAGTAATTGAAACTATACTAACACATGTAATTTTAGTCATCTGACCCAACATGACTTCAATGATATGTGTACGTTTGTTTGTATTATTATCAAACGATACTCAAACCTGTAAGCTACCAAAAGGAATCTTACATAAATATATCTACTACCTAGTGATAAATGACGAAAACAAAATTATTACCAGGCAGTTACAATGTTAAAGAAAATTTGTTGTAATACAATAAGACATACACTGAGAATGCCGAGTGCCACCCAATAATTTCAATTAGAGTGTTACATAATATTTTTACATACAATTACAAATACGGATGCAACCAGCTTGACCATTGAAAAAAAACTTTGTTACCTTTCTTGCTGGTCAATAGATGCCAAATATTCCATCGATGCATTGTGATATTCTTCATCCATGTCACCTACACAGCTCTGATTTCTTGAGAATATGATCTACCGAATTGTAATGACATCGAAAAGTATCCAAATCAAAGTTCAAATCTTAAAATAAATAAGCGATAAAGATTGATCAGAGCCACATATATTCATTACCCATTACCCATTATCCATAAAGATAAACTATATTGTGTTCTATGTACTATGTACTGGGATACTGGGACCCATACAGTCAACTTAATGGGGCAAATAAATTCCAAACTCGACTAAGTGAGCTAACAATGATAGTCGCTTTGTATGGTGGTACATGAAACATAAGTGAAACAAAATATGTCAGCATATATACCACAATTGATTCTATGCATCTGACCCATCATATCTTGAATTTTGAAACCAAATGAACTTGAGTTTTTATAGTCATATAGTCATATGCCACACATTATTATTAATAAAACTCAAGAAACGAAAGGGAAGGATGTGTAACCCGGCATAGACTATATTGACTGACCCTTCGACACCTGAAGTGAAATCGGTATGCATATAAGACTCATGAAACTCGACGAGAACAAATGTTTTTCCGACTGACCTGACCTTCCTTACTCGTTTTAAGAACGGACATTTTAACTACACAATCCACTCATATTTCAAGCTCTAGTATCAAGCTTAAAAGATGAAAAATATGGCATAAATATCATAGAAACAAACCTAAAGATCATATACATTATTTCAAAAAACGAAATATTGTAGTAGGAAACTCATCATTGTCTCCAGGTTCAAAATCTTCCTATCTTTTGCTATCAGTTAGCTAAAAACTGCGCCTTTTAGCACTATCATTGCATTATAACAGTTTCAACTCGCATTCACAGGTCAAAAGACATATATGAAACATTAGTTTGATAAGATATGGAGGATCTACGATTCTACTATGATTTATTATTAAACATAGTAAGTGAACCATTTAGCAGAATATTACAAATCTTTTCATTTGGACCATAAAGCACCAACCTTTTGTAATTTGCAAATAAACGACTATTAATTGATATAACAATTTACGTTTCAATTTAGTTTGATTAGGAGTCCCCGTGCAACATATGAGCTCTAAAATCTAGTAAAGTTCTAAAAGAGCACAAATACCTTTTTATAGAGAATCTAGGCAGCTCGACCAGTCATCTCTCGCCCATTTTTACTGACATAAACCTGAGTAAATAATAAAGAAAAAATTCAGTCCAACTCAACCTTAGTCTATAACAAAACTTACCAAGTTTGACTAATTACCCACCCGACCCAAGTGCCCATTTTGCCACTCTTCACAGCCTGTAGCATTCTTTGAGTGTAATAGATATACTTTAAGCTGGTATAGTTATGATAACCACTATCAATTATGACTACGATATGAGATCCTTTGTTTAATTTGATACCTACAAATCTACAATATAGAAATAGAAATCACAATTACAACTACAATAAAATCAAAATTGTTTTAAGTTACTCTCTTCCATCTGAGCCTATGAACCAATGTCCACCGCCACCAGCTTTGACCATCTGCCTGAACCCTCCTTTTACCCGCATCTTTTGTTTGATTCGTAAAACCTTGTAATGTTTCTTGCGCCTTTGACTTTATTGAATTTCTACTTGAACTGGCTCAGCTTTATTAGTTTGAGTAACCTGTTTCGACTTTTCCCCATTGCTAAACTGACCACTAAAACACAACCCATTTATGATATTTAATTGTAAAAAAGCACTCAAATAAAATAATCAACTTATAGCAACACTTACATATACTCAATGTTTGATGTACTGGGCTGCTCATTATCTCTGTTTGCTGCATTTTAAGGGAAAAAATTGGGCAACCGTGTTCTGCTCATTATAGTCGATTCAGGAGGACTTTCATCGAACACCATGAATGCAACTTTCCAATGATGAACACCCCATCTTTCAAACCCGTCAAATTACAAACTGTCATAGATTCTTCATTCCATTCAACAATCTCATCATCTTTCAAAAATTCTTTATTTGTTAAATTAAAATAAAAAATTAGCTGTTCCGAATACTCAGCATGTCAGAAACAGTCTGCCAACAATAAGTCTTCCACCCTCCTCCGTTTCACAATTTCCCAACGAACTTTTTTCAACCTATCATCGTACACTTAAAAAATTTAAAACATAATAAAGAAATAATTAAATATTGTTTGTTAATATCTTTAAAGTTGACAACGTATAACTAACTGCTTAAGTATCATGTGAGATATGTATGCAAAAAAGGGAACCAATATGTTGGAAAACAATTAAGAAGATTATTACACCTATGATTTCTATTATGGTGTCACAGTAGCTCGTAAAAAGCATGACTCATAGAAACCTATAATGGGTCCATATTGCCTCTAGACCATAGAGCATAAGATTTCAACAACTATTTTTATCAAGTATGTTGTAGAAATATTAACAAAGTTGAGCAGGCATCTCGTTGTACATTCAAATTCTCAGAAAACAAATTGACTAAACATATTGACTGACTATGATTATTTTTAAAGTTTCAAGTCAACCCAATCAGTCTATCTTATTTGCTTTATATTTGATAGAAGATATCAAATGATGGACATGGATAAAGAAGTGAAAAGCTTCTCACCCTCTTAACAACAACTAAATTGGATCACTTGAATTACTACCACTTTTCCAAACCTCAACCAAGTTGCTCATATGTTCCACAACTAAGTAATCCATTTGCCACAGAATCTTCAAAATATATAGACAACTCTACAATTACATTTAAGTTTAAGATTATATCAACAAAAGCAAATTATATATACAGTTCATAATTGCTATCCTTATTAAACAAACAATGAGTGTATGTACATTTATAATCATCAAAATCATATAAAATAGACTACTATAATCGTAATGATTTACCTTAAACTTTTTAGCCTAAAAAAGATTAGTCTGACATATTTGATTAACCAACTTTTTAAGCACTTACTAAAGGGCTAAAAGTCATAAACAATGCTACAACGAATAAAAAATTACAAAAGACAAAATCATAAAATAACAAAACATTCAGCAGAACAAAAAAATTATTTTTGATATGACGATAACTGCTTTGTGAAAGAAAACGTATTTTAATAAGACTTCATAAGAATAAGCATATCACATACCATTATGGTTTTCTGATATGCATTCCCTAAAAATAAAATGTATTCAAATACTTCTCAAGATTGAAACACTTATATCAAACAATGAAATTCTAAAACATAAGCTTGAATGTACACATATAACACTGATATAACACTGATATTATGGCATTTACTAACTTTAAATACAGAAATGTATAGTCATCTCTACAATAATATTGCTTTGAACTTCAATTAGGTATTTTAATTTCTCGATGGATGGCCACATCATAAAAAGAGTCACATCATTTATACTTTTTTTTTGAAAAGCGTAACATCATTTTGTTAAATATGAAGATTATCTGAAACTCAATAGCCCAAACTATATGGTTTGAAAAAAATCGATCATTGAACCCGTATACAATTAAATCACAGAAAAGGTAAACATTAAAACTATCAATTTAAAAACATACCTCATTGAAGTTTTGATTCAGCCAATTGACATTCATCTACCGAAGAAATATGATTTATCCGATTCGATAAACATCGAACTAAAGCACTCTCAAACGCGAATCAAACGGGTCTGTGATTGAGGGTATAGTTATTAAACGGAAAAAGATGAAACAATATCATTTGCAATTACATAATGTATCCTTGAAAAAAAAATTACAAACGCATCACACATCAATTGTATAGCAGAACATTCAAACACATATTACCTTTATACGGATTATGATCGAAACTGAATCTCATGTTTTGCTGTTGAACATCGTTGTATTGCTAGAATTATTGTTAAATATTCACAACCCTTAAAAAAATTTCTGCATACAACTTTGAATCTGCCATCAATGTTTCGGTGAATATATCCCTCGCATAAGAAACATCAATTGATCAATGGATATTAGATTTTAACAGACCAAATCATTTAATCGATGGATAAACAAAGCCCTAATTCGTTCAAACCCTAGAAGTCGGCAATTTCAGGTTTCCATAAGCGTTTGTTTGATGAAACAAATTGATGTGTCTTATTTTGTTGAGTCGCTCAATAAACTGATGCATGAATTAGAAACTCTAATTAGGCATCATTTGAAAAACCTAATAGAGATGTATTGAAGGCGATGAAATGGCCGATGCAGTTATTTTATTTGAAATATCTGTGATTAATTAGGGACACGTGTTTACTGTACGTAATTAGCGAATTTATTAAATCAAAATTAGGAGAAAACTAGGATTAGTAAGGAGTAATTTAAGAGTTACACGTGGCTGATTTATGTATGAGATTTATCAAGATAAAAGATATTTAAAGAAAAAAGAGAAATAAATTATTAACGTTTTACATAAAGATCATGTTCTAAATTTTAAATTAAATTAAATAGAGTAAATTACACAAATGGTCCCTGTAGTTTGTTGTAAATTACGTCGCTCGTCCCTATCTCTTAAAAATTATATGGTTCGTCCCTGCGGTTTTAAATATCAACGACGCTAGTCCCTGTGGTTTATTGTAAATTATGTCGCTCGTCCCTCTCTTTAAAATTATATGGTTCGTCCCTTTGATTTTAAATATCAACGGCGCTGGCCCCTGTGGACGACGACGACGACTACTGCTGCTGCTACTGCTAATTATTATTATTATTATTATCATTATTATTTATGATTATTATTATTATTATTATTGTTACTATTACATAATTCTAATTGCAATCACTACCCCCAAGGTTGCAAAATTCGCTAATCGAGGATTAATCGGTTGGGACTTTGAAAGGATTAATCGACAATTCGGGGATTAATCGGAGATTAATCGGAGATTAATCGGATTGTACTTTATATATTTAAAAATTAAATTTTTAAAATTATATCAGTAACTATAAAAAAAACCATAAATATAAAGATAATTTTTAACATAATTGTTTACAATTGTTCATTTTGCTTCAAAACTATAAAATTCTAGTTTAAATTCATGTTAAAATGTCAACCATTTTTTAATTTGACTGACTTTGATTACCAAATTTAATTTTGATCCATCAATTGACGTTGGCCGTTTAATTAAACGGATTTTTGAAAATCGGAACGGATTGCTCGTAAAACTGATTAATCGACAAGTAATCGGGTTTTTTACAACACTGACTACCCCCATAATTTAACTATTAATTTAAAATATTTAGACTAATAGTGCTATAACCAAAAATTTACAATTGATTTACCAAAACTAACCATACTTAGGATTACATTAACGTGTAAAGATATATACTAAAACACTGAGTATATAATAAATAGATAAATGATATAACCGTAAATAATGAATTAATATATTAATATACATCTGTTGATTAGTAATGAGAATTATGTATTTATGTTGCAAGATTGTGAATTAAGAAAATAGAAAATTTCAAATTAATTGAAAATAAGATATGCATTTAGAATTATGTAATAATAATAATAATTAATAATAATAATAACTAATAATAATAATAATAAATAATAATAGTAATAGTAGTAGTAGTAGTAGTAATAATAATAATAATAATAATAATAATAATAATAATAATAATAATAATAATAATAATAATAATAATAATAATAATGCACAACAACAATAACAATAACAATAACAATAATAATAATAATAATAATAATAATAATAATAAAAATAATAATAATAATAATAATAATAATAATAATAATAATAATAATAATAATAATAATAATAATTGTAGTGACCCGAACTTTTCCGAACCTTTCTATGATTATATGTTTAATGAAAATTATATTTACATGATTAAATGTTTCTAACATGTTAAGCAATCAAACTTGTTAAGACTTGGTTAATTAAAACGGAAATTTTATAAACGTCTGATTACCCAGTTTGACCAAAGATTCATGAACGCTATAAGTTGTATATGACATGATGATACATAAATGAATAAATATATATGTTTAACATGATATAATGATCATCAAGTATCTCATTAAAAATAGTAACAATAAGTTATATACTTAAAAAGGAGACTATTGACGTATGAAACTCGAAACGATACATATAACGATTATCGTTATAACCACGTCTTACTAAATATATATGAAGCATATTAATACATTGTTATATTATATATAACATGATAATATGATAATTAAATATATCATTAAGTGTATTAACAATGAACTACATAAGTAAAAACAAGACTACTAACTTAAGGATTTCGAAATGAGACATATATGTAACGATTATCGTTGTAACGACATTTAAATGTATATATCATATTAAGATATATTAATATATCATAATATCATGATAATATAATAATTTAAAATCTCATCTGATATTATAAACTTTGGGTTAACAACATTTAAAAAGATCGTTAACCTAAAGGTCTCAAAACAACACTTACATGTAACGACTAACGATGACTTAACGACTCAGTTAAAATGTATATACATGTAGTGTTTTAATATGTATTCATACACTTTTGAAAGACTTCAAGACACTTATCAAAATACTTCTACTTAACAAAAATGCTTACAATTACATCCTCGTTCAGTTTCATCAACAATTCTACTCGTATGCACCCATATTCGTACTCGTACAATACACAACTTTTAGATGTATGTACTATTGGTATATACACTCCAATGATCAGCTCTTAGCATCCCATGTGAGTCACCTAACACATGTGGGAACCATCATTTGGCAACTAGCATGAAATATCTCATAAAATTACAAAAATATGAGTAATCATTCATGACTTATTTACATGAAAACAAAATTACATATCCTTTATATCTAATCCATACACCAACGACTAAAAACACCTACAAACACTTTAATTCTTCAATTTTCTTCATCTAATTGATCTCTCTCAAGTTCTAACTTCAAGTTCTAAGTGTTCTTCATAAATTCTACAAGTTCTAGTTACATAAAATCAAGAATACTTTCAAGTTTGCTAGCTCACTTTCAATCTTGTAAGGTGATCATCCAACCTCAAGAAATCTTTGTTTCTTACAGTAGGTTATCATTCTAATACAAGATAATAATCATATTCAAACTTTGGTGCAATTTCTATAACTATAACAATCTTATTTCAAGTGATGATCTTACTTGAACTTGTTTTCGTGTCATGATTCTGCTTCAAGAACTTTGAGCCATCCAAGGATCCATTGAAGCTAGATCCATTTTTATATTTTCCATTAGGTTTATCCAAGGAACTTAAGGTAGTAATGATATTCAAAACATCATTCAATTCATACATAAAAAGCTATCATATTCGAAGTGGTAAACTAGTAATCACTAGAACATAGGTTAGTTAATTCTAAACTTGTTCGCAAATAAAGTTAATCCTTCTAACTACACTTTTAAAATCAACTATACACATGATCTATATCTATATGATATGCTAACTTAATGATTTAAAACCCGGAAACACGATAAACACCATAAAACCGGATTTACGCCGTCGTAGTTACAACCGGGGGCTGTTTTGGTTTGGATAATTAAAAACTATGAAAAACTTTGATTTAAAAGCTATACTTATGGGAAAATTATTTTTCTTATGAACATGAAACCATATCCAAAAATCATGGTTAAACTCAAAGTGAAAGTATGTTTTTCAAAACAGTCATCAAGATGTCGTTCTTTCGATGGAAATGACTACCTCTTTCAAAAACGACTTGTAACTTATATTTCCAACTATAAACCTATACCTTTTATGTTTAGTTTCATAAAGTCAAGTTCAATACGAAACCGTGGCCGCTTAAATCACTCAAAACGGATTAGAAATGAAGAAATGGCGAGCAAAACAAAATTGGTAAAAACTACTCATTTTAGCTACGTGAAAATTGGTAACAAATTGATGTGTTGCACGTGGTGTACGAAAATACTATTATTTTTAATACAAAATACTACAAAATATGACACAAGTTTTATTAATTTACGGATGGGATATACCTAAACCTTGCTACAACACTATAGGCAGTGTACCTAATCGTAGAGTAGTGTAGTTTTTAGTAAGTCCGGTTCGTTCCACAGGGAGCTGGTGATACTTACTATATTTTTAACTATATTTATATAAAATATATATAATTATATAAGTAGTAATATTATTATAAAAGGGGGGTTTTACCGTTTAATGACCGGTTTGTCGATTCTATATTTTAAGCGTAAAGATAAATGACGATAATTAAAGTGCGTAAAATAATGACAATAAATAAAATGACAGTAAATAAAATTGCGAGTAATAAAATGACAGTAAATAAAGATACGATGAGAAATATAATAAAAGAATTATGCTTATTTAAACTTCTGTAATCATGATGTTTGACGTGTTGATTTTAATTTATTACCATGGGTTAATTGTCCTTTGTCCTGGTTTATTTGATACGTCTATCTGGTTTTTGTCCATAATAGTCCATCGGTCATAAATATAAAGTGCGAGTATCCTCGTCAAATTACCCTTATACCCGAAGTCAAATATTCCAACTGATTAAGGATTTAAACTGTGACGCAGTTATCACTTCTGTCAACAATTACACCAGTTATCACTGTATGTAATCCACCCCTGTTTTAATTAGTTTATGAATATTAATTCATCCACTTGATCAGAATGAATAATCAATTACCCAACCCAATTGATTAATTAAATGATTATAACAGATTCCATATGAACATCACTAAATAGGATAACCATAATCATTATTAATTATTAGGTTAATTAATTTGAAGATAGGTTCGACAGACTCCAATGAGTTGTCACTCAATTAGACAATACCCCCCATCTATTAATAGTCAATAGTTCAATTTCCACAAGTGTCGGTCTTTTGCCCAAACCTTAATTATGGTCCAAAGTTCAATAACCCCTTCTTAATATTTTAGCCCAACATCACGATTACTTCGGCTCAAATAAGCATAATAATAACTTAGTTACGATACATTAATTTAAAAAGGAAGAACATAGCTTACAATGGTGATTAATCGCGTAGCGTTACACGGGCAGAGTTTCGACTTTAAAACCCGTAAAATATTTCTTACAATAACCCAATTATTATTAAACTTAAATTAAACTTAATATTATAAATATAAATATATATATTCTTACAGAGGGAAAGAAAGAAAAATGAAGTGAAGGTGTCCTTTTTCATTACTACGTGAATTCCATTTTATAGGCAAATGTTGATTTGAAATTTTCACTTATGACCCCTTAACTATGCTCAATTAACAACTTTTTATTATTTATTATTATTCTTATTATGAATTATTTAAATATTATATTATATTCTTGTGCATAGTTGACTTGTACTTTCAGCTCCGTTGCGTCGAGCGTTGATAGTTGGCTCGGGTACCGGTTCCGGATTTTCGAACGTCCTTTCGTATAATTTAATATCTTGTACTTTGCGTTTTGTAACTTGTACTCTTGTCATTTTTAGACGTTTCTCATCAATAAATTGAACCTTTTGAATTGTATCTTGTACATTTGAGCTTTTTGGACGTTTTGGTCTTTCAAATCTTTGTTTTTGTCTTTAAATCTTCATTTTCGAGCGATTTGCGTCTTTCGTCTTCGCACTTATTTATTTAACTATTACAACTAAAAATAAGGAAATTACGTTTAAAAACTTTACATATTGGAACGATATTGCTACTAAATATATGTTCATTTGGAGCACTATCACAAATCTATTCCAACCATAACTTAATCAACTTGTATTGTATATCATGTAATCTTGAGATACCATAGACACGTATACAATGTTTCGACCTATCATGTCGACACATCTATATATATTTCGGAACAACCATAGACACTCTATATGTGAATGTTGGAGTTAGCTATATAGTGTTGAGGTTGATTCCAAAATATATATAGTTTGAGTTGTGATCAATACTGAGATATGTATACACTGGGTCGTGGATTGATTCAAGATAATATATATCGATTTATTTCTGTACATCTAACTGTGGACAACTAGTTGTAGGTTACTAACGAGGACAGCTGACTTAATAAACTTAAAACATCAAAATGTATTAAAAGTGTTGTAAATATATTTTGAACATACTTTGATATATATGTACATATTTGATATAGGTTCGTGAATCGACCAGTGGCCAAGTCTTACTTCCCGACGAAGTAAAAAAATCTGTGAAAGTGAGTTATAGTCCCACTTTTAAAATCTAATATTTTTGGGATAAGAATACATGCAGGTTTTATAAATGATTTACAAAATAGACACAAGTACGTGAAACTACATTCTATGGTTGAATTATCGAAATCGAATATGCCCCTTTTTATTAAGTCTGGTAATCTAAGAATTAGGGAACAGACACCCTAATTGACGCGAATCCTAAAGATAGATCTATTGGGCCTAACAAACCCCATCCAAAGTACCGGATGCTTTAGTACTTCGAAATTTATATCATATCCGAAGGGTGTCCCGGAATGATGGGGATATTCTTAAATATGCATCTTGTTAATGTCGGTTACCAGGTGTTCACCATATGAATGATTTTTATCTCTATGTATGGGATGTGTATTGAAATATGAAATCTTGTGGTCTATTATTATGATTTGATAATATATAGGTTAAACCTATAACTCACCAACATTTTTGTTGACGTTTTAAGCATGTTTATTCTCAGGTGATTATTAAGAGCTTCCGCTGTCGCATACTTAAATAAGGACGAGATTTGAAGTCCATGCTTGTATGATATTGTGTAAAAACTGCATTCAAGAAACTTATTTCGTTGTAACATATTTGTATTGTAGACCATTATGTAATGGTCGTGTGTAAACAGGATATTTTAGATTATCATTATTTGATAATCTACGTAAAGCTTTTTAAACCTTTATTGATGAAATAAAGGTTATGGTTTGTTTTAAAATGAATGCAGTCTTTGAAAAACGTCTCATATAGAGGTCAAAACCTCGCAACGAAATCAATTAATATGGAACGTTTTTAATCAATAAGAATGGGACATTTCAATTGGTATCCGAGCGTTGGTCTTAGAGAACCAGAATTTTGCATTAGTGTGTCTTATCGAGTTTGTTAGGATGCATTAGTGAGTCTGGACTTCGACCGTGTTTACTTGAAAAATGATTGCTTAACAAATTTTGTTGGAAACTATATATTTTTAACATGTGAATATTATGTGATATATTAATCTCTTAACGTGTTTGATATTATGTGATAGATGATTACCTCTAGAACAAGTCCCATTGACTCACCTAATAATAATGAAGAGTCAAATGTAAATTGGAATAATTCGTGGACTGATTCACAAGTTCCCGAAGAGGAACCGGAAGAAGAGTCGGAACCGGAAGAAGAATCGAAACCGGAAGAAGAATCGGAACCGGAAGAAGAAATAGAACCAGTGGGGGAAATAATAAAACGGTTAAGTAGAAGAAAATCCTTAACCAACCGACCAAAGTTAATTATGATCAATGTGTTTCCGCCAAGTAAGCAAAGTATTGGGAGGATTACCAATTCTCCGATGAATCGGATCCCGACAAGGAATCCGATGATGTTATAGAAATCACTTTTTTATTCATCACATTTTGTACATCAGTGATTTTGATATAGCGGTATAAACAATGACAGTAATGATGGTTAAAGGTGGGTGTGTCATCCACAGTTGCCTTGGGTTTAGGTCAACGACACTTGCAATCAAATAGCCGATTTACTTTCGGTTTCCAAAGCAAAGTGCACATTTGAAAGGTGGTTTACAGTCCCACATGACTATGAAAATGTAGATCCTTAAGGAAATTGGATCTTTATAAAAACATTTGATCTTTTTGAAAATTTAATCTAGCTTTTACCCTAGATAAGTTTTCCGGAATAACCCTTCACCGGTGTTTGCAAAATATTTTTGTGGGTTGTGTGGGTTTCAGATTTGAAAATTTTAGCTCAACACTTGTGGTTTTGTGTTACCCACTTGCTAACCTTGTATTAGGAAAGCAACACGTCCAGTTTACTTGTCCCGTATATTACCTTTCGGCAAACTACCGTCCGGTTGTAAAGGAAAGCGATGAACAAGAAACTGTTAAGGCAATGTCCCGTGACATGCTTTTAATTATGGTCCAAAAACGTGTCGGATGCTTTTACTATCCTTTGTAGGAGCAATAGTAAAGCTCACCCTTATAATTTGTCGGTTTGACACAAGGTCTTGTCTCCGACCATGCTATGCAACCACCGTTCTTACGGTTGACACCCGATTTGGTTCAGGTGACCTAATGAATTCCAATGAATTCTCAGGATTTTACGTTCAATGGTAATGAACGCATTGAAAATAGGTTTTCAGAAAACAAATCGGTTTTATTTTTGATCAAAATATTTTCTCGTTCAAGCTCGAGTTTAGATATCATTGAATTCCATGAGTTTGTAATTCTCAATCTTTAAGGTCAATCTCTAGGATTGAGTAATATCAGTCTTAAAAGCTGATTTTTGATCTTTAAGGAGATTATCCTTTCTGGGGATTTGATTCATTAGTCTTATCAAGCTAATTTGCACGGTGCCCCCCCATTATGCGAGATAAATCCTTCTCATGGTTAGGATAAATCTGACCACATGGCGACCCTGTTTGATGCTGAGGTCCGTGGATTTCCTGCTGATTTTAGAGATGACTTTTCTAGATTTTTCGTCAACCTACAGCTGGTTTGGACGACAACTTCATGACCTAAATCAAGAAGCGCGTGTATTTTTCGGAAGACTTTACTTCCTTTTAATGATGGAATTGATTCATCGTGTAGATCCATCTTTCTTTAAAATATATTATAGTAAACCGGGTAAAACTGATTAGTATCGTCCAAAGCAAAAGTACCTGCAATAATTCTTATACAAAAATGTGATAGATAGTTTTTAATTGAATAACTTGGTACATTCTCCCCACACTTAGCTTTTATTTATTCTTTTCTTTGCCTTTTTATTCTCTTCTATCCCATTTTAAATGAATTCAAGCGTTTTGGGTTGTTTCTCAATTTATGTCCTCGAGGTAACAATAATTTCGGCATTAACACCTAGTTTTATCGTTCATAAATATGTATAAACATGATTTTGAATTCATTTAGTTGAAATTTTTTTCAAATTTTCACAAAATTTGGCAATTAAAACAAGTGTAAACCCAAAAGAATTTATAACCCTTCCCCACACTTGAGATCTTGCAATGCCCTCATTTGCAAGAAATCAGTAAAAAATTAAATTCATGAGGGTGATTAGTGTAGAAAAATGATTAAAAATACCGAGTTTGCAAACATATTGTTGTTATTTCACATTTGATATTTTGTTTCTTGTCGTCAAAATTAGTACCTTTTTCTGAACTTAATGACAGTCTTTGAAAGTGCGTTATTTTACCCTGTTTTGTATATAACATAAAATACAAACATACATAATTTTGAAGTTGGGTATATTACCCCACGTTCAAAAATTTATAAAATCTAATAATTTTTTTTTTTTGCATACTTTAAATCAATTAAATTAAAAATAATGATAACAAAATTTCTCGTCCCGCCCTCGGTTAAAGTAATTTCGGTTCAACTACCTAATCTTCAACTCACGACGAATTTTAGAAATCATTTTTTTACTTAATGAAATAAAGTAAATTTTGTTTTTAAATTCACACAAAACTTAAATTTAAAAAGCATATTAATTTCATATAAAACCTACAAAATAAAAAAAAATCAGAATGGGGGGAGAAAACTAGTTCTTTAGTGTCTGCTAGCGGAAAAGACCAATCGAATTCCATTCTCGGAACTACACGAGAACAGAACAACTAACTCCAAACAGCATTTTCTTTTTAGAATACTTGAATCTCCTCACACTTAGGTAGGTGTGGTGTCGAAATTGTGATTAACTTCATCGTCAATTTCTCTTGGACCATAATCAACTTGCATATCTGTGACTTTTGCTTTAAGCCAGTGACCAGCTTTTTCCGTAATATCCACAAATTCAACTAGCTTCGCCTTTTCTTTAGGCGACAGATTGGATACTAACCGGTTATATAACTTAAAGTTTCCCTTACTTTTAGCATCAATAACCCGTTTAAAAAGTTTCTTCATTGAACTGTTAATAACGGGGTTATTTAATTTTGTATCAACTATGGGGTTCTTTATTATCAAGTCATCATTAGGTGTTACTTCATTTTCCCCACACTTAGGCGTTCTATTATTGTTAAGCATTACCGTTGGAGTTGGTAAAACAACATGGTTCTTACCAATCGTTTTTGTCGGTTCAACGGTTTTGGTTTGTGGATATTTAGACTGTCGAATCATAAAAGTGATCGATTTCTCATCATTACTAAGTGTCATTCTACCCTTTCTTACATCAAATAACGCCCCGGTGGACGCTAAGAATGGTCGACCTAAAATTAGAGGAACATTTGAGTCCTCTTCTATGTCAATGACAATGAATTCGACTAGAAAGGTTAAATTACCTACTTGAACGGGTAGGTTGTCAGCAATTCCAACTGGGTGCTTAATGGTTTGATCAAGGAGTCGAACACTCATATCCGTTGGAGTTAACTCACCTACACCTAATCTCTTATATAATGAAAGAGGCATAACACTCACACTTGAACCTAAATCTGCTAGTGCATCATACATGACACAGTCACTAAGTAGACAAGGAACAATAAATTCACCCGGATCACCTACCCTAGGTGGAGGATTTGGTGGAACTGTCTTCACCGGGTTTACTTCTACTGTTTTTGTTTCTTGCACTTTTTTATTCTTCTTCTTCTTCTTTCCAGAGGTATCACAAACTTTATTACCTATTACTTGCTCATACTCAACTCCTTTTCTTGGAAACGGGATGGGTGGTCTGTATGGTGCCACCACTGGCTTTACATACTCGGGTGGTGGTGGTGGTGTAACTTCTTCATTGTTACTTACATCTAAAACTTTCCCATCTTCTGGTATTGGTTTTTCAGAATTTGTTGATATCATGTTAACATTTTCATTCCGAGGATTTACTTCATTATTACTCGGTAGCTTTCCTTGTTCCCTTTCACTCATCAATCTAACAAGAGTACCTACTTGTTTTTCTAGATTCAAAATGGAAGCTTGTTGAGTTCTAAATGACTGATCAAACCTCTCATTCGTTTGGGTTTGAGTTTCAATAAATTGTGTTTGAGATTCAACTAGCTTAAATACCACTTCTTCCAGATTTGACTTCTTCTCGTCGGTTTGTTGTGGTGGTTTATACAAGCCAGGTCTTTGTTGATTGAAAGTGTTGTTTTGAGTTGGTTGGTTATTCGGACCTTGTTGGTTATACGAGTTATTGTCGGGTCCTTTTGGATTGTAAAGAATGTTTTGATTTCGATTGAAGTTTGGCCTTGGCGGTTGATAATTATTCTGATAACTATTTTCCAGCCTTTGGTTCATGTAGACAACATTCTCACGTTGTTCCATCGTTTGTTCAATGTGACAGTCTTTCATTAAGTGTGGTCCACCGCATTGCTCACAACTGATTCGTATTGCGTGAATATCTTTATTCATATTTTCCATTCGTCTCTCGAAAGCATCTATTTTTGCGGAAACGGAATCAAAGTTATGGCTAGAATCGGCTCTAGCCGCTTTAGATGAGAGATATATATCTTTCTCTTGGTGCCACTCATGAGAGTGGGAGGCTGTGTTATCAATAATTTTGTAAGCTTCAGTTGCGGTTTTCTTCATAATGGAACCACCAGCTGTTATGTCGATGTCTTTTCGTGTAGCAACGTTGACACCTTGGTAGAATATTTGTACTATTTGATAAGTGTCTAAACCGTGTTGAGGACATCCTCTCAACAACTTTCCAAATCTTGTCCACGCCTCATATAGAGTTTCATTTGACTTTTGTGTGAACGTAACAATTTCTCCTTGAAGTCTCACGGCTTTAGATGCCGGAAAGAATCTTTTAAGAAATTTCTCAACTAAAACATCCCATGTGTCAATCGCCCCTTCAGGTAACGATTCTAACCAATCTTTGGCTTCTCCCTTTAAAGTCCAGGGAAACAACATGAGATAGATCTGTTCATCCTCAACTTCTCGGATTTTGAATAGTGTACAGATCCTATTAAACGTACGAAGATGTTCGTTTGGATCTTCCTTCGGCGCACCACTATATTGGCACTGATTAGTTACCATGTGTAGGATTTGTCCTTTGATTTCATAATCTGGCGCATTAATGTCTGGCTTAATAATGGCGTGACCTTGGCCCGTGCGTGTGGCTCTCATTTGGTCTTCCATACTTAGAGGTTCCAGATTTTCCATAATTGAATTTGTTGAATACGAATCACTAGAAGATTCTGATTTAATGGTTTGTGGTTCAGGAGGAATGATTAGTGGTTCTGGATCTTGGAATTGTCCCTGAATATTCTCCGGATTCTCAATTGTGAGGTCGGGTTTAAAAGATGGATTATCGGAAATTTGAGTTGGAGTTCTTGGTCGACTAGATGATGATTCTACAGAAAAATCAACGGCGACAATATTGGCTAGATGTCTTGATCGAGTTATAGGTGGTGAACGTATGAAAGGTGGTGAACGTTTTACTCGGTGCATTCACTGAATATCCTATTAGTTTTTAAAAGGAAAGAAAAATTATATAAGTTATCCAATTAATAGACTTTTCTAATTTTGCCCACGTTTCGAATAGCCAAAAGATGCAGCAGAGGGGCAGGATTCGTTTGGTCTCAATATAATTGAGTACTGTTTGGCTCCAATAACCCGGTCCACGTACAAATCCAACTATTACTACGAACCAGAAAATTTTGATGTCTATCAATTTAACCACTTAAAATAAATTTTCGTAATTTTAAGAAATTTAGATAAGAAGTAGAATAAAAATCTTATCCTAAAACTAGAATAGCGAGAAATAAGAAAGAAAAAAAAAACGCGTCGAAAAAGGTCGAAAAATAAAAGGTCGAAAAATAGGCGTCGAAAAATAAAAATAAGAAAGTAGCGCGAAAAACGGCGTCGCAAAATTCTAAAGCACATAAATCTTAGTCTAAGGAATAAGCACTTAAGGGATTTTACGGCAAACCTAAAAATTCTAGAAATAAAAATAACTATGGCAAAACTAAACTTAATACTAAAAATTGTAACTAGAGTCTAAAAATCTAAAGGTAATAAAAAAAAAACTTTTTTTTTTATTTTTTTTATATATTTCGTTTTTTAAGGATTTTAAATTTTTTTTTTTTTTTAAAAAAAAAATTTTTTTTTTTATATAAATTTTTTTTTAAAACTTTTTTTTTTTTAAAAAAAAAATTTTTTAAAAAAAAAGATTTTTTTTTACAATTTTTTTTTTAAAACGAATTTTTTTTACAAAAAAAACGATTTTTTTTTTACAAATTATTAATTTTTTTATAATTATAATTTTTTTTTCAAAACTTTTTTTTTAATTCATTTACTATTCATGAATAGTAAATGAAAATAAATAAATTAATTTACTATTCACATGAAAGCGACATGATAGAAATTATTAATTATAAGTTACATAATATACCCCTGAAGTATTTAATAAATACGACTTTTTAAAACTTTACGTATCAAATTTTGATTCTAAAATATTATTATATTATTATATTCTATTTCAATATTATTATATTATTATATTCTATTTCAATATTATTATATTATTATATTTTATTTCAATATTATTATAATTAAAAATATAGCGTTTTAGCGCTCCCCGGCAGCGGCGCCAAAAACTTGATGTGTTGCACGTGGTGTACGAAAATACTATTATTTTTAATACAAAATACTATAAAATATGACACAAGTTTTATTAATTTACGGATGGGATATACCTAAACCTTGCTACAACACTATAGGCAGTGTACCTAATCGTAGAGTAGTGTAGTTTTTAGTAAGTCCGGTTCGTTCCACAGGGAGCTGGTGATACTTACTATATTTTTAACTATATTTATATAAAATATATATAATTATATAAGTAGTAATATTATTATAAAAGGGGGGTTTTACCGTTTAATGACCGGTTTGTCGATTCTATATTTTAAGCGTAAAGATAAATGACGATAATTAAAGTGCGTAAAATAATGACAATAAATAAAATGACAGTAAATAAAATTGCGAGTAATAAAATGACAGTAAATAAAGATACGATGAGAAATATAATAAAAGAATTATGCTTATTTAAACTTCCGTAATCATGATGTTTGACGTGTTGATTTTAATTTATTACCATGGGTTAATTGTCCTTTGTCCTGGTTTATTTGATACGTCTATCTGGTTTTTGTCCATAATAGTCCATCGGTCATAAATATAAAGTGCGAGTATCCTCGTCAAATTACCCTTATACCCGAAGTCAAATATTCCAACTGATTAAGGATCTAAACTGTGACGCAGTTATCACTTCTGTCAACAATTACACCAGTTATCACTGTATGTAATCCACCCCTGTTTTAATTAGTTTATGAATATTAATTCATCCACTTGATCAGAATGAATAATCAATTACCCAACCCAATTGATTAATTAAATGATTATAACAGATTCCATATGAACATCACTAAATAGGACAACCATAATCATTATTAATTATTAGGTTAATTAATTTGAAGATAGGTTCGACAGACTCCAATGAGTTGTCACTCAATTAGACAATACCCCCCATCTATTAATAGTCAATAGTTCAATTTTCACAAGTGTCGGTCTTTTGCCCAAACCTTAATTATGGTCCAAAGTTCAATAACCCCTTCTTAATATTTTAGCCCAACATCACGATTACTTCGGCTCAAATAAGCATAATAATAACTTAGTTACGATACATTAATTTAAAAAGGAAGAACATAGCTTACAGTGGTGATTAATCGCGTAGCGTTACACGGGCAGAGTTTCGACTTTAAAACCCGTAAAATATTTCTTACAATAACCCAATTATTATTAAACTTAAATTAAACTTAATATTATAAATATAAATATATATATTCTTACAGAGGGAAAGAAAGAAAAATGAAGTGAAGGTGTCCTTTTTCATTACTACGTGAATTCCATTTTATAGGCAAATGTTGATTTGAAATTTTCACTTATGACCCCTTAACTATGCTCAATTAACAACTTTTTATTATTTATTATTATTCTTATTATGAATTATTTAAATATTATATTATATTCTTGTGCATAGTTGACTTGTACTTTCAGCTCCGTTGCGTCGAGCGTTGATAGTTGGCTCGGGTACCGGTTCCGGATTTTCGAACGTCCTTTCGTATAATTTAATATCTTGTACTTTGCGTTTTGTAACTTGTACTCTTGTCATTTTTAGACGTTTCTCATCAATAAATTGAACCTTTTGAATTGTATCTTGTACATTTGAGCTTTTTGGACGTTTTGGTCTTTCAAATCTTTGTTTTTGTCTTTAAATCTTCATTTTCGAGCGATTTGCGTCTTTCGTCTTCGCACTTATTTATTTAACTATTACAACTAAAAATAAGGAAATTACATTTAAAAACTTTACATATTGGAACGATATTGCTACTAAATATATGTTCATTTGGAGCACTATCACAAATCTATTCCAACCATAACTTAATCAACTTGTATTGTATATCATGTAATCTTGAGATACCATAGACACGTATACAATGTTTCGACATATCATGTCGACACATCTATATATATTTCGGAACAACCATAGACACTCTATATGTGAATGTTGGAGTTAGCTATACAGTGTTGAGGTTGATTCCAAAATATATATAGTTTGAGTTGTGATCAATACTGAGATATGTATACACTGGGTCGTGGATTGATTCAAGATAATATATATCGATTTATTTCTGTACATCTAACTGTGGACAACTAGTTGTAGGTTACTAACGAGGACAGCTGACTTAATAAACTTAAAACATCAAAATGTATTAAAAGTGTTGTAAATATATTTTGAACATACTTTGATATATATGTACATATTTGTTATAGGTTCGTGAATCGACCAGTGGCCAAGTCTTACTTCCCGACGAAGTAAAAAAATCTGTGAAAGTGAGTTATAGTCCCACTTTTAAAATCTAATATTTTTGGGATAAGAATACATGCAGGTTTTATAAATGATTTACAAAATAGACACAAGTACGTGAAACTACATTCTATGGTTGAATTATCGAAATCGAATATGCCCCTTTTTATTAAGTCTGGTAATCTAAGAATTAGGGAACAGACACCCTAATTGACGCGAATCCTAAAGATAGATCTATTGGGCCTAACAAACCCCATCCAAAGTACCGGATGCTTTAGTACTTCGAAATTTATATCATATCGGAAGGGTGTCCCGGAATGATGGGGATATTCTTAAATATGCATCTTGTTAATGTCGGTTACCAGGTGTTCACCATATGAATGATTTTTATCTCTATGTATGGGATGTGTATTGAAATATGAAATCTTGTGGTCTATTATTATGATTTGATAATATATAGGTTAAACCTATAACTCACCAACATTTTTGTTGACGTTTTAAGCATGTTTATTCTCAGGTGATTATTAAGAGCTTCCGCTGTCGCATACTTAAATAAGGACGAGATTTGAAGTCCATGCTTGTATGATATTGTGTAAAAACTGCATTCAAGAAACTTATTTCGTTGTAACATATTTGTATTGTAGACCATTATGTAATGGTCGTGTGTAAACAGGATATTTTAGATTATCATTATTTGATAATCTACGTAAAGCTTTTTAAACCTTTATTGATGAAATAAAGGTTATGGTTTGTTTTAAAATGAATGCAGTCTTTGAAAAACGTCTCATATAGAGGTCAAAACCTCGCAACGAAATCAATTAATATGGAACGTTTTTAATCAATAAGAATGGGACATTTCAATTGGTATCCGAGCGTTGGTCTTAGAGAACCAGAATTTTGCATTAGTGTGTCTTATCGAGTTTGTTAGGATGCATTAGTGAGTCTGGACTTCGACCGTGTTTACTTGAAAAATGATTGCTTAACAAATTTTGTTGGAAACTATATATTTTTAACATGTGAATATTATGTGATATATTAATCTCTTAACGTGTTTGATATTATGTGATAGATGTCTACCTCTAGAACAAGTCCCATTGACTCACCTAATAATAATGAAGAGTCAAATGTAAATTGGAATAATTCATGGACTGATTCACAAGTTCCCGAAGAGGAACCGGAAGAAGAGTCGGAACCGGAAGAAGAATCGGAACCGGAAGAAGAATCGGAACCGGAAGAAGAAATAGAACCAGTGGGGGAAATAATAAAACGGTTAAGTAGAAGAAAATCCTTAACCAACCGACCAAAGTTAATTATGATCAATGTGTTTCCGCCAAGTAAGCAAAGTATTGGGAGGATTACCAATTCTCCGATGAATCGGATCCCGACAAGGAATCCGATGATGTTATAGAAATTACCCCAACACAATTTAATAAGACAAAAGAGAATAATAAGGGAAAGGGTATAAAAATAGAGAAATTTGATTCCAAACCCGATGAACTTTATATGTATCGTCAACACCCGTATTTCTTAAGTTGTGACAATAACCCGGGAACCTCTAAACCCCCAGGTTTTTCTAAACCAATGTGGAAAACGACGGCTCGTATTAGGGGAACATCATATATCCCTAGAAACTTGTCAAAACGAACCAAAACCGAAGAAGAAGAAATGAGCGAGTCGGAATAAGATAGTTGTATTCGTGTGGTGTAATATATGTAATATAGTGTGCTTATGCTTTATGATATATGTAAAAATTGCTTGTATTAATAAGTATTTTTTTTTATGAATCTAACTCTTGTCTATTTTACAGTATAAAAACACAAAATGGATAGACAACCCAATATTTTAAGAGACCTACCCAGAGACATGATTGATGAAATCTTGTCTAGAGTCGGTCAGAATTCCTCGGCACAACTATTTAAGGCGAGATCAGTCTGTAAGACATTCGAAGAACGTTCCAAGAATTCCTTGGTTTATAAAAGGCTTTCGTTCGAAAGATGGGGGATATCACATTGGGAAATCCATAAGTTACGATGTGTTTACTTTGACGCATATATTGCGGGGAACCCAAATGCTATTTTACGCAACGGGTTAAGAAATTATTTTGACTCAATATATCCGAATATAGGACTTCGTGATTTAGAAAAAGCGGCTAACATGCAACATAAAGAAGCATGTTATGCTTACAGTTTAGTAATGTTCGCTTCTCACCAAAGTGAGAACAAGAACATCGGGCTACAACTATTAAACAAAACATTCCCACAAGTGACGGAGTCGGTAATTGGGGTAAGAAATGAGGTTTTTCGATTGTTAAGGGACTGTTGGATATTACGTAACCCTCATCCCTTTGACGACATTACAACACGCTGTCTTATCAATGACCATAACGGTTATGTTCCACAAGACCAAGGATGGGAAGTAGTCCTAGTAAAACCAGAATGCATGACTTGTTTCTGGACATATGAATTACGTGTCTTTTTTGCCTTTGCTGAACGACTTGTGTACTAGCTAGAATTATCTTCACAACCATCTTGTATCAAATTTATTGTGTGCTATATTTCATACTATATGTAAAATAAGCGGTACTGTAAGTTTGTAAAATATTGTGTAAAAGTTTGAACGCGAAATATTATTATTATCAGTTTTTCATATAGAATTGTAGTAGTTGAATTGTATATTAGCTACTAAGTATGAACTTAACGGGTAGGTACTACACGAATTTAAACTTATAAAACGCTAATATGAAGAAAAATCTTTTATAAATGAATTCATATTATGCTACGAGGTACTATTGACTACTCTTAATATTCTGTATGATTAACTTGTTTCATTTGACTATTTGAAGGAAATGGCACCGACTACTAGACAAACCTTGAATATGAGCGAAGAGGAATTTCGTTCCTTTCTTGCTTCAAACATAGCCGCAGTACAGGCTGCGCTACATACCAACAATAACCTTGGATCTAGCAGTACAGGAAATCGTGTAGGATGCACCTACAAAGAATTCACTGCCTGCAAGTCTTTGGAATTTGATGGAACCGAAGGACCAATCGGATTGAAACGGTGGACCGAGAAGGTCGAATCGTTGTTTGCCATAAGTAAGTGTACTGAAGAGGACAAAGTGAAGTACGCTACACATACCTTTACAGGTTCTGCGTTAACATGGTGGAATACCTATCTAGAGCAAGTGGGACAAGATGATGCTTACGCACTACCATGGTCAGCATTCAAGCACTTGATGAATGAGAAGTACCGTCCCAGAACCGAGGTCAATAAGCTCAAGACAGAACTTAGAGGGTTACGAACCCAAGGATTTGATATTACCACGTACGAAAGACGATTCACAGAATTGTGCCTATTATGTCTGGGAGCATTCGAAGATGAGGAAGAGAAGATCGATGCGTTTATGAAAGGATTACCGGAAAGAATCCAAGAAGATATAAGTTCACACGAGCCCACCTCCATACAACAGGCATGTAGAATGGCTCACAAACTAGTGAACCAAATTGAAGAAAGAATTAAAGAACAGACTGCTGAAGAGGCCAATGTGAAGCAAGTCAAAAGAAAGTGGGAGGAAAACGGTGATAAGAATCACCAATACAACAACAACAGCAATTACAGCAATAATCGCAACAACTATCCCAACAATCGCAACATCAATCGCAACTACAACAAACGGCCCAACAACAACAACAACAACAACAACAACAACAACAACAACAACAACAATAGCAGTAGCAACTACAACAATCATCCCAACAACAATAATAACCGCAACAACAACAACAATCAGAAGCAGCTATGCCAAAGGTGTGAAAAGTATCACTCGGGGTTCTACACCAAATTTTACAACAAGTGTAAAAGAAATGGTCATAGCGCGGCGAAGTGTGAGGTCTACGGACCAGGGGTTAATAGAACGAAAGGAACAAATGGTGTCGGAACGAGTAATGGCGGAGCAAGTAGTGTCGGAGCAAGTTATGCCAATGTAGTTTGTTATAAATGTGGAAAACCGGGCCACATTATTAGAAATTTCCCGAACCAGGAGAACACGAATGGACAAGGCCGTGGAAGAGTTTTCAATATTAATGCGGCAGAGGCACAGGAAGACCCGGAGCTTGTTACGGGTACGTTTCTTATTGACAATAAATCTGCTTATGTTTTATTTGATTCGGGTTCGGATAGAAGCTATATGAGTAGAAATTTTTGTGCTAAATTAAGTTGTCCATTGACACCTTTGGATAGTAAATTTTTACTCGAATTAGCAAATGGTAAATTAATTTCAGCAGATAATATATGTCGGAATCGAGAAATTAAACTGGTTAGCGAAACATTTAAGATTGACTTGATACCAGTAGAGTTAGGGAGTTTTGATGTGATAATCGATATGGACTGGTTGAAAGAAGTGAAAGCAGAGATTGTTTGTTACAAAAATGCAATTCGCATTATACGAGAAAAAGGAAAACCCTTAATGGAGTACGGAGAAAAGGGCAACACGAAGCTACATCTTATTAGTAATTTGAAGGCACAAAAACTAATAAGAAAAGGTTGCTATGCTGTTCTAGCACACGTCGAGAAAGTACAAACTGAAGAAAAGAGCATCAATGATGTTCCCGTTGCAAAAGAATTTCCCGATGTATTTCCGAAAGAATTATCGGGATTACCCCCACATCGACCCGTTGAATTTCAAATAGATCTTTTACCAGGAGCTGCACCAATAGCTCGTGCTCCTTACAGACTCGCACCCAGCGAGATGAAAGAACTGCAAAACCAATTACAAGAACTTTTAGAGCGTGGTTTTCATTCGACCAAGCACATCACCGTGGGGAGCTCCTGTTTTGTTTGTCAAGAAGAAAGATGGTTGATAGTGCTCCAAATGAACATATATTTAGTAGCAATATCCTCCCAACATGTAAATTATTTAGTTGTAATTGTCCTATTTTAAGCTGTAATCGTTTATATTAAATAAGTGCGAAGATAAAAGGCGAAAACGACGATTTGAAGACGCAAATGACCAAAAAGCTCAAATGTACAAGATACAATCCAAGTGGTTCAATTTATTGATAAGAAACGTCTAAAAATGACAAAAGTACAAGTTGCGGAACGCAAAGTACAAGATATTAAATTATACGAAAGGACGTTCAAAAATCCGGAACCGGGACATGAGTCAACTATCAACGCCCGACGCAACGGACTAAAAATTACAAGTCTACTATGCACAAGAATATAATATAATATATAAATAATTATATTAATTATTTATATTTTATATTTATATATAAATTATGTCGACAAGCTAAGATCCAAAAATTTTGTGAGCTGAAAAATCAAACTCCACGACTCGCGGAGTTTGAAGGCCAAAAACTACACGACTCACGGAGCAGCCAGATTCCAAAATGCCTATAAAATGCCACGAGCATCTGCAGTTTTAAAAATATATATATATATACATAATAATAAGAATACTCTATAATATATAATAAATAAATATATATATATATAATATATATATATATATATATATATATATATATATATATATATATATATATATATAGTATAGGTTAGTTTTATATTAGATTAGTTTGGGTTATGTAAAGGTTATTTTACGGGGTTTTGAAGTCGAAATTCTGTCCGTGTAACACTACGCGATAAATACTCAATGTAAGTTATGTTCTCCTTTTTAAATTAATGTCTCGTAACTAAGTTATTATTATGCTTATTTGAGCCGAAGTAATTATGATGTTGGGCTAAATATTAAAGATGGGGTTATTGGGCTTTGTACCATAATTGGGGTTTGGACAAAAGAACGACACTTGTGGAAATTAGACTATGGGCTATTAATGGAATTTATATTAACTAAATGATACCTCATTAAATTAATATAGAGATTTACAATTTGACGTAGATATAAATAACCACATACGCTCGATCGGACACGATGGGCGGGATATCTATAAATACTAATAATTGTTCATTTGACCGGACACGGGGATGGATTAATAGTCAATGGACTCATTAAAACAGGGGTGGATTACATTCAAGGGTAATTGGTGTAATTGTTAACAAAGTATTAAAACCTTGGATTACACACAGTCGATAACCTGGTGTATTCATTAAACAAAGTATTAAGACCTTGTTACAGTTCGAATCCCCAGTTAGTTGGAATATTTGACTTCGGGCATAAGGTTAAATTTGCCGAGCATTTTATAATTATGATCGATGAACTATTGTGGACAATAACCAGATAGGTTTCAAATACATCCTGGACAAAGGACAATTAACCCAGGACAATAAATTAAAATCAAAACGTCAAACATCATAGTTACGGAAGTTTAAATAAGCATAATATATTTTATTTCATATTTCCCCGTACTTTTATTTATTGTCATTTTAATTATTGTTATTTATTTTATATTGGTTAAATATCGTCATTTACTTTACGCTTCGCTTAAAATATAAAATCGACAAACCGGTCATTAAACGGTAAACCCCCTTTTATATATTATTAATATAATATATTTTGTACAAATATAATTGTTTAAAAATATAGTGTGCAATAAGCCCGCTCCCTGTGGAACGAACCGGACTTACTAAAAACTACACTACTGTACGGTTAGGTACACTGCCTATAGTGTTGTAGCAAGGTTTAGGTATATCCCATTTGTAAATAAATAATTAAAACTTGTGTAAATTGTAACGTATTTCGTAGTAAAATATAGTACTATTTCCTTGTACACCTCGCACACATCAAGTTTTTGGCGCCGCAGCCGAGGACTCGGCGAAACGCTATATTTTTAATTTATTTTTGTATAAATATATTTATATATATTTTTAGAAAAACAATATAAAATTTAAAAAAAAAACACGTTTTTCAAACTCCACGACTCGCGGAGTTTGCAGGCTTAAAACTCCACGAGTCGCGGAGCCGCCCTGTCTGACGCGCCTGAAACCCTAAACCAGCATTTATTACGGTATATTATTATTAATTATTATTAATAAACCCTAAATTAGTTAATTAATTTATTAATTAGTTTTAGTTTTATTATTATTTTGTTTATTTAGTTTAATTAGTTTTATTAAATTATAAAATTAATAGTTTTATTAAATAAATAATATAAAAATAATATTTTTATAAAAATTGTACTTTTTACGGATTTTAGTATATTTTTATATTTTGTCCCTTTTTATTTGTTTTTAGCGTAATATTTGTATGTTTTTCGCTCGTATTTAGTTTTAATCCATAGTTTTTGCCATAGTTATTTTTACTTCTAGATTTTTAGGCTTTGCCGTAAAATCCCTTAAGTGCTATTTCTTTAGACTAAGATTTAGATGCTTTAGAATTTTGCGACGATTTTAAAATTTTAGTGCCTTTTAAGTCACGACGCGCTATTTTCTTATTTTTATTTTTCGACGTTTTTCGACGCGCATTCTTTTTCTTTCTTATTTCTCGACGCTTTAGTTTTTAGGACTTAGAAATTTTCTCTATTTCTTATCTAATATCTCAAACGGAAAGAAAAATTATTTAAGTGGTTAAATTAATGGACGTTGACAATTTTCTGCTTCGTAGTAATAGTTGGATTTGTTAGTGGCTGAGTTGTGAGCTTCCGATTTAAAGGGTTCTGGCTCCCTGCTGCATCTTTTGACTATTCGAAACGTGGGCAAAAGCAGAAAAGTCTATTAATTGAACAACTTATATAAGTTTTTCTATTTTTATAACTATTAGGATAATTAGTAAATGCACCACATTGTAGCTAAAATTTGGCCATCGCAATAAAATGGAAAATTTTGAAAACAAGGCTATGGAAACTCTTTTTGATATCCAAAATCAATTAAATCAATACTCTCGAACGGGTGTTGATGACAATTCGTTCGGTCAATTTTGGATCACGAATGACGAAACAATAACTGGTTGTGAAATCTGTGGAGATTATCACTCAACATGGGAATGTTATTATTACGTTCCTATGGAAAATTACGCACCCACGGAACCTGAATGGAATGATTATGAAGAATACAATTCAAATTGGGATTATTCCCAAGAATATTTCCAAACTCAACAACCAGTAGGAGAGGAAAATTATGTGTCTGAAAATTTATTAGACAATATGAAAATCAAACTCGAAGAACTCAATGCTCAAAATGAACAAATGAGAGAGTTTGTAAACCGGCAAGCTGAAACTCTATCAGACTACACACCTGTTGATCTGAGGAGTCGTGTGCAAGAAAATCTCATATCATCGAATTTTGATGAATTCGAGAGCTCCGAAATCACCAACTATCCCGATGATACTTTTTATTCAGTCTTACCAATTTCACAACATATCGACACATTAGCCTCTACCAACGAAATCATCGATCCATCAATGGATAAAGAAGAAGTAAGGGTGACAAATTGGTACTCTTGGGAATACGATAACGTTGAAAATTTTACCCCCGAGGCCAAACCGAACTTCACCATTCCACAACCTTCCAACCCAATATTCTCAATAGACGAGTCATCCACCGGAAATGAACTACGAGCTGTAATAGATAATGACACCTCGAATTTCACCCAATTGGGTAATAGAGGTGAAAACTTTGATCCTGAGAATAAAAGGAAGGAAATATTAGGAATTGTCCACCCTATAGAAATAAGTATGTCGGTGTATATCGATCCATTTGACCAAGAACCAGAAAAGAGACATATCCATTTACTAAAAGCTACACTTAAAAAAGAATTAAGTAGTGACGATCGGGTGAGTCTAAACTTTAAACCCATTGATATATTATACACCACCCGAGATGTAAATAACTGGCTCACTATTTTAATTCGTGGAACTTATTCTACCGACTTCACATGTCGTCAGCTAAGTGTGGGGAAGTCTAACCCCACTTAACGTTAAATTAGGGGTTCGGGTTAGTGAATAACTCGTTAATAAACATGCATAATAAATTAGGGTAAAAGACGCATTTTTAAAGATTAGCAAACAGTTCAGAAAAGCAACCGTTTTTGAAGAAAAATATGTGTGATAAAACAAGAAGGAATGAACGATGAGGCGCGCCATCTATCATTCAACGAGCTTTGTAATTACAAACTGGGTATTTTTAATTACTTTTCTACACTAATCACCCTCATGAATTTATAATTATAGTCTGATTTCATGCAAATGAGGGCATTGCATGATCTCAAGTGTGGGGAAGAGTTATAAATTCTCTCGGGTTTGCACTTAGTTTATTTGCCAAATTTTGTGAAAATTTGAAAAATTTTCAACTAAATGAAATCAAAATCATGTTTATACATATTTATGAACGATGAAAACTAGGTGTTAATGCCGAAATTATCGTTACCTCGGAAAGGACATAAATTGAGAAACACCCTAAAACGATTGAATTCATTTAAAATGGAATAAAGGAGAATAAAAAGGCAAAGAAAGAAACTAATTGTGGGGAGAATATACTAAGTTATTCAATTAAAAACTATCTATCACATGTTTCTGTAAAGTTATTGCAGGTACTTTTGTTTTAGACGATTTTAATCAGTTTTACCCGATTTACTGTAATATATTTGAAAGAAAAGATGGATCTACACGATGAATCAATTCCATCATTAAAAGGAAGTAAAGTATTCCGAAAAAGAAACGTGCTTCTTGATTTAGGTCATGAAGTTGTCATCCAGACCAGCTGTAGGTTGACGAAAAATCTAGAAAAGTCATCTCTAAAATCAGCAGGAAATCCACGGACCTCAGCATCAAACAGGGTCGCCAAGTGGTCAGACTTATCCTAACCATGAGAGGATCTGTCTCGTAAAATAGGGAGGGCGCCGTGCAAATTAGCTTGATAAGACTAATGAATCAGATCCCCAGAAAGGATAATCTCCTTAAAAGATAAAAAATCAGATTTTAAGCCTGATATTACTCAATCCTTGAGATTGACCTTAAAGATTGAGAATTCAAACTCATGAAATTCAATGATATCTAAACTCGAGCTTGAACGAGAAAATATTTTGATCAAATTATAAACCGATTTGTTTTCTGAAAACCCATTTTCAATGCGTTCATTACCATTGAACGTAAAATCCTAGGAATTCACATGGAATTCATTAGGTTACCTGAACCAAATCGGGTGTCAACCGTAAGAACGGTGGTTGCATAGCATGGTCGAAGACAGGACCTTGTGCCAGACCGAAAAATTATAAGGGTGAGCTTTACTATTGCTCCTACAAAGGATAGTAATTGCGTCCGACACGTTATAGACCATAATTAAAAGCATGTCAGGGGACATTGCCTTAATAGTTTCTTGTTCAACGCTTTCCTTTACAACCGGACGGTAGTTTACCGAAAGGTAATATACAGAGCAAGTATATTGGACGTGTTGCTTTCCTAATACTAGGTTAGCAAGTGGGTGACACAAAACCATAAGTTTTGAGCTAAAATTTTCAAATCTGAAACCCACAAAAACATTTTGCAAACACCGGTGAAGGGTTATTCCGGAAAACTTATCTAGAATAAAAGCTAGAATGAATTTTCCAAAGATCAAATGTTTTCATAAAGATCCAATTTCCTAAAGGATCTAAATTTTTATAGTCATGTGGGACTGTAAACCACACCGTTACTACCATTGTTCATACCGCCATCTCAAAATCACTAATGTATAAAGTGTGAAAAATAAAGAAGTGATTCGTGTAATGTATTATATTTCAAGTTCTGTATTGCTTGAGGACAAGCAACGTTCAAGTGTGGGGATATTTGATAGTGCTCCAAATGAACATATATTTAGTAGCAATATCCTCCCAACATGTAAATTATTTAGTTGTAATTGTCCTATTTTAAGTTGTAATCGTTTATATTAAATAAGTGCAAAGACAAAAGGCGAAAACGACGATTTGAAGACGCAAATGACCAAAAAGCTCAAATGTACAAGATACAATCCAAGTGGTTCAATTTATTGATAAGAAACGTCTAAAAATAACAAAAGTACAAGTTGCGGAACGCAAAGTACAAGATATTAAATTATACGAAAGGACGTTCAAAAATCCGGAACCGGGACATGAGTCAACTATCAACGCCCGACGCAACGGACTAAAAATTACAAGTCTACTATGCACAAGAATATAATATAATATATAAATAATTATATTAATTATTTATATTTTATATTTATATATAAATTATGTCGACAAGCTAAGATCCAAAAAATTGTGAGCTGAAAAATCAAACTCCACGACTCGAGGAGTTTGAAGGCCAAAAACTCCAAGACTCGCGGAGCAGCCAGATTCCAAAATGCCTATAAAAGGCCACGAGCTTCTGCAATTTTAAAAAAAAAATTATATATATACATAATAATAAGAATACTCTGTAATATATAATATATATATATATATATATATATATATATATATATATAGTATATGTTAGTTTTATATTAGATTAGTTTGGGTTATGTAAAGGTTATTTTACGGGTTTTTGAAGTCAAAATTCTGTCCGTGTAACACTACGCGATAAATACTCAATGTAAGTTATGTTCTCCTTTTTAAATTAATGTGTCGTAACTAAGTTATTATTATGCTTATTTGAGCCGAAGTAATTATGATGTTGGGCTAAATATTAAAGATGGGGTTATTGGGCTTTGTACCATAATTGGGGTTTGGACAAAAGAACGACACTTGTGGAAATTAGACTATGGGCTATTAATGAGATTTATATTAACTAAATGATACCTCATTAAATTAATATAGAGATTTACAATTTGACGTAGATATAAATAACCACATACGCTCGATCGGACACGATGGGCGGGATATCTATAAATAATTGTTCATTTGACCGGACACGGGGATGGATTAATAGTCAATGGACTCATTAAAACAGGGGTGGATTACATTCAAGGGTAATTGGTGTAATTGTTAACAAAGTATTAAAACCTTGGATTACACACAGTCGATAACCTGGTGTATTCATTAAACAAAGTATTAAGACCTTGTTACAGTTCGAATCCCCAGTTAGTTGGAATATTTGACTTCGGGCATAAGGTTAAATTTGCCGAGTATTTTATAATTATGATCGATGAACTATTGTGGACAAAAACCAGATAGGTTTCAAATACATCCAGGACAAAGGACAATTAACCTAGGACAATAAATTAAAATCAAATTGTCAAACATCATAGTTACGGAAGTTTAAATAAGCATAATATATTTTATTTAATATTTCCTCGTACTTTTATTTATTGTCATTTTAATTATTGTTATTTATTTTATATTGATTAAATATCGTCATTTACTTTACGCTTCGCTTAAAATATAAAATCGACAAACCGGTCATTAAACGGTAAACCCCCTTTTATATATTATTAATATAATATATTTTGTACAAATATAATTGTTTAAAAATATAGTGTGCAATAAGCCCGCTCCCTGTGGAACGAACCGGACTTACTAAAAATTACACTACTGTACGGTTAGGTAAACTGCCTATAGTGTTGTAGCAAGGTTTAGGTATATCCCATTTGTAAATAAATAATTAAAACTTGTGTAAATTGTAACGTATTTCGTAGTAAAATATAATACTATTTCCTTGTACACCTCGCACACATCAATGGTACCTTTAGGTTGTGTATTGACTATAGAGAGTTGAACAAACTTACCATCAAAAACCGTTATCCACTGCCGAGAATTGACGACTTATTTGATCAACTACAAGGCTCGTCTGTTTATTCAAAGATTGACTTACGTTTCGGGTATCATCAAATGCGGGTGAAAGAAGATGATATTCCAAAGACTACTTTCAGAACACGTTACGGTCATTACGAGTTTATGGTCATGCTGTTTGGTTTAACTAATGCACCAGCTGTGTTCATGGACCTTATGAACCGAGTGTGTGGACCATACCTTGACAAGTTTGTCATTGTTTTCATTGATGACATACTTATTTACTCAAAAAATGACCAAGAACACGGTGAACATTTGAGAAAGGTGTTAGAAGTATTGAGGAAGGAAGAATTGTACGCTAAGTTTTCAAAGTGTGCATTTTGGTTGGAAGAAGTTCAATTCCTCGGTCACATAGTGAACAAAGAAGGTATTAAGGTGGATCCGGCAAAGATAGAAACTGTTGAAAAGTGGGAAACCCCGAAAACTCTGAAACACATACGCCAGTTTTTAGGACTAGCTGGTTACTACAGAAGGTTCATCCAATACTTTTCCAGAATAGCAAAACCCTTGACTGCATTAACGCATAAAGGGAAGAAATTTGAATGGAAGGATGAACAAGAGAAAGCGTTCCAGTTATTGAAGAAAAAGCTAACTACTGCACCTATATTGTCATTTCCTGAAGGGAATGATGATTTTGTGATTTATTGTGACGCATCAAAGCAAGGTCTCGGTTGTGTATTAATGCAACGAACGAAGGTGATTGCTTATGCGTCTAGATAATTGAAGATTCACGAACAAAATTATACGACGCATGATTTGGAATTAGGCGCGATTATTTTTGTATTAAAGACTTGGAGGCACTACTTATATGGGGTCAAAAGTATTATATATACCGACCACAAAAGTCTTCAACACATATTTAATCAGAAACAACAGAATATGAGGCAGCGTAGGTGGATTGAATTGTTGAATGATTACGACTTTGAGATTCGTTACCACCCGGGGAAGGCAAATGTGGTAGCCAACGCCTTGAGCAGGAAGGACAGAGAACCCATTCAAGTAAAATCTATGAATATAATGATTCACAATAATCTTACTACTCAAATAAAGGAGGCGCAACAAAGAGTTTTAAAAGAGAGAAATTTAAAGGATGAAATACCCAAAGGATCAGAGAAGCATCTTAATATTCGGGAAGACGGAACCCGGTATAGGGCTGAAAGGATTTGGGTACCAAAATTTGGAGATATGAGAGAAATGGTACTTAGAGAAGCTCATAAAACCAGATACTCAATACATCCGGGAACGGGGAAGATGTACAAGGATCTCAAGAAACATTTTTGGTGGCCGAATATGAAAGCCGATGTTGCTAAATATGTAGGAGAATGTTTGACGTGTTCTAAGGTCAAAGCTGAGCATCAGAAACCATCAGGTCTACTTCAACAACCCGAAATCCCGGAATGGAAATGGGAAAACATTACCATGGATTTCATCACTAAATTGCCAAGGACTGCAAGTGGTTTTGATACTATTTGGGTAATAGTTGATCATCTCACCAAATCAGCACACTTCCTGCCAATAAGATAAGATGACAAGATGGAGAAGTTAGCACGACTGTATTTGAAGGAAGTCGTCTCCAGACATGGAATACCAATCTCTATTATCTCTGATAGGGATGGCAGTTTTATTTCAAGATTCTGGCAGACATTACAACAAGCATTAGGAAATCGTCTAGACATGAGTACTACCTATCATCCACAAACTGATGGGCAGAGCGAAAGGACGATACAAACACTTGAAGACATGCTACGAGCATGTGTTATTGATTTCAGAAACAGTTGGGATTGACATCTACCGTTAGAAGAATTTTCCTACAACAACATCTATCATTCAAGTATTGAGATGGCGCCATTTGAAGCACTTTATGGTAGAAAGTGCAGGTCTCCTATTTGTTGGAGTGAAGTGGGGGATAGACAGATTACGGGTCCGGAGATAATACAAGAAACTACCGAGAAGATCATCCAAATTCAACAACGGTTGAAAACCGCCTAAAGTCGACAAAAGAGCTACGCCGACATTAAAAGAAAAGATATAGAATTTGAAATTGGAGAGATGGTCATGCTTAAGGTTGCACCTTGGAAAGGCGTTGTTCGATTTGGTAAACGAGGTAAATTAAATCCAAGGTATATTGGACCATTCAAGATTATTGATCGTGTCGGACCAGTAGCTTACCGACTTGAGTTACCTCAACAACTTGCGGCTGTACATAACACTTTCCACGTCTCGAATTTGAAGAAATGTTTTGCTAAAGAATATCTCACTATTCCGTTAGACGAAATCCAAATCAACGAAAAACTTCAATTCATCGAAGAACCCGTCGAAATAATGGATCGTGAGGTTAAAAGACTTAAACAAAACAAGATACCAATTGTTAAGGTCCGATGGAATGCTCGTAGAGGACCCGAGTTCACCTGTGAACGAGAAGATCAGATGAAGAAGAAGTACCCGCACTTATTTCCAGAAGATGAGACAACACCTCCAATCGCTTAAAATTTCGGGACGAAATTTATTTAACGGGTAGGTACTGTAGTGACCCGAACTTTTCCGAACCTTTCTATGATTATATTTTTAATGAAAACTATATTTACATGATTAAATGTTTCCAACATGTTAAGCAATTAAACTTGTTAAGACTTGGTTAATTGAAACGGAAATTTTGTAAACGTCTGATTACCTAGTTTGACCAATGATTCATGAACGCTATAAGTTGTATATGACATGATGATACATAAATGAATAAATATATATGTTTAACATGATATAATGATCATCAAGTATCTCATTAAAAATAGTAACAATAAGTTATATACTTAAAAAGGAGACTATTGACGTATGAAACTCGAAACGATACATAAAACGATTATCGTTATAACCACGTCTTACTAAATATATATGAAGCATATTAATACATTGTTATATTATATATAACATGATAATATGATAATTAAATATATCATTAAGTGTATTAACAATGAACTACATAAGTAAAAACAAGACTACTAACTTAAGGATTTCGAAACGAGACATATATGTAACGATTATCGTTGTAACGACATTTAAATGTATATATAATATTAAGATATATTAATATATCATAATATCATGATAATATAATAATTTAAAATCTCATCTGATATTATAAACTTTGGGTTAACAACATTTAACAAGATCGTTAACCTAAAGGTCTCAAAACAACACTTACATGTAACGACTAACGATGACTTAACGACTCAGTTAAAATGTATATACATGTAGTGTTTTAATATGTATTCATACACTTTTGAAAGACTTCAAGACACTTATCAAAATACTTCTACTTAACAAAAATGCTTACAATTACATCCTCGTTCAGTTTCATCAACAATTCTACTCGTATGCACCCGTATTCGTACTCGTACAATACACAGCTTTTAGATGTATGTACTATTGGTATATACACTCTAATGATCAGCTCTTATCAGCCCATGTGAGTCACCTTACACATGTGGGAACCATCATTTGCCAACTAGCATGAAATATCTCATAAAATTACAAAAATATGAGTAATCATTCATGACTTATTTACATGAAAACAAAATTACATATCCTTTATATCTAATCCATACACCAATGACCAAAAACACCTACAAACACTTTCATTCTTCAATTTTCTTCATCTAATTGATCTCTCTCAAGTTCTAACTTCAAGTTCTAAGTGTTCTTCATAAATTCTACAAGTTCTAGTTACATAAAATCAAGAATACTTTCAAGTTTGCTAGCTCACTTCCAATCTTGTAAGGTGATCATCCAACCTCAAGAAATCTTTGTTTCTTACAGTAGGTTATCATTCTAATACAAGGTAATAATCATATTCAAACTTGGTTCAATTTCTATAACTATAACAATCTTATTTCAAGTGATGATCTTACTTGAACTTATTTTCGTGTCATGATTCTGCTTCAAGAACTTCGAGCCATCCAAGGATCCGTTGAAGCTAGATCCATTTTTCTATTTTTCAGTAGGTTTATCTAAGGAACTTAAGGTAGTAATGATGTTCATAACATCATTCAATCCATACATAAAAAGCTATCATATTCGAAGTGGTAAACTAGTAATCGCTAGAACATAGTTTAGTTAATTCTAAACTTGTTCGCAAATAAAGTTAATCCTTCTAACTACACTTTTAAAATCAACTATACACATGATCTATATCTATATGATATGCTAACTTAATGATTTAAAACCCGGAAACACGATAAACACCATAAAACTGGATTTACGCCGTCGTAGTTACAACCGGGGGCTGTTTTGGTTTGGATAATTAAAAAATATGAAAAACTTTGATTTAAAAGCTATACTTCTGGGAAAATGATTTTTCTTATGAACATGAAACCATATCCAAAAATCATGGTTAAACTCAAAGTGAAAGTATGTTTTTCAAAACAGTCATCAAGATGTCGTTCTTTCGACGGAAATGACTACCTATTTCAAAAACGACTTGTAACTTGTATTTACAACTATAAACCTACACCTTTTCTGTTTAGTTTCATAAAGTCAAGTTCAATACAAAACCGTGGCCGCTTAAATCACTCAAAACGGATTAGAAATGAAGAAATGGCGATCAAAACAAAATTGGTAAAAACTACTCATTTTAGCAACGTGAAAATTGGTAACAAATCTATTCCAACCACAACTTAATCAACTTGTATTGTATATCATGTAATCTTGAGATACCATAGACACGTATACAATGTTTCAACCTATCATGTCGACACATCTATATATATTTCGGAACAACCATAGACACTCTATATGTGAATGTTGGAGTTAGCTATACAGGGTTGAGGTTGATTCCAAAATATATATAGTTTAAGTTGTGATCAATACTGAGATATGTATACACTGGCTCGTGGATTGATTTAAGATAATATATATCGATTTATTTCTGTACATCTAACTGTGGACAACTAGTTGTAGGTTACTAACGAGGACAGCTGACTTAATAAACTTAAAACATCAAAATGTATTAAAAGTGTTGTAAATATATTTTGAACATACTTTGATATATATGTACATATTTGTTATAGGTTCGTGAATCGACCAGTGGCCAAGTCTTACTTCCCGACGAAGTAAAAAAATCTGTGAAAGTGAGTTATAGTCCCACTTTTAAAATCTAATATTTTTGGGATGAGAATACATGCAGGTTTTATAAATGATTTACAAAATAGACACAAGTACGTGAAACTACATTCTATGGTTGAATTATCGAAATCGAATATGCCCCTTTTTATTAAGTCTGGTAATCTAAGAATTAGGGAACAGATACCCTAATTGACGCGAATCCTAAAGATAGATCTATTGGGCCTAACAAACCCCATCCAAAGTACCGGATGCTTTAGTACTTCGAAATTTATATCATATCCGAAGGGTGTCCCGAAATGATAGGGATATTCTTAAATATGCATCTTGTTAATGTCGGTTACCAGGTGTTCACCATATGAATGATTTTTATCTCTATGTATGGGATGTGTATTGAAATATGAAATCTTGTGGTCTATTATTATGATTTGATTATATATAGGTTAAACCTATAACTCACCAACATTTTTGTTGACGTTTTAAGCATGTTTATTCTCAGGTGATTATTAAGAGCTTCCGCTGTCGTATACTTAAATAAGGACGAGATTTGGAGTCCATGCTTGTATGATATTGTGTAAAAACTGCATTCAAGAAACTTATTTCGTTGTAACATATTTGTATTGTAAACCATTATGTAATGGTCGCGTGTAAACAGGATATTTTAGATTATCATTATTTGATAATCTACGTAAAGCTTTTTAAACCTTTATTGATGAAATAAAGGTTATGGTTTGTTTTAAAATGAATGCAGTCTTTGAAAAACGTCTCATATAGAGGTCAAAACCTCGCAACGAAATCAATTAATATGGAACGTTTTTAATCAATAAGAACGGGACATTTCAATAATAATAATAATAATAATAATAATAATAATAATAATAATAATAATAATAATAATAATAATAATAATAATAATAATAATAATAATAATCCATAGGGACCAGCGTCGTTGATATTGAAAACCACAGGGACGAACCATGTAATTTTAAAAAGATAGGGACGAGCGACATAATTTACAATAAACCACAAGGACCAGCGCCGTTGATATTGTAAAATCACAGGGACGAACCATGTAATTTTTAAGAGATAGGGACGAGCGACGTAATTTACAATAAACCACAGGGACCATTAGTGTAATTTACTCAATAAAATATTTAGATGGAATTTGGTATAGATAAAAAAGATATGGACCACAAGAAAAAAAAGTAAACTCATTAAATAAACAAGTTGCTAGCTCATGATTACTTAGCGCTAACCCAGTTACATCCACAAAACCTATGATAGTCCAGTTAAGTCCTTGAAGCCTATGATCAACCAACACTGAATTTTAATTTTTGTTCTTGGGTCGATTGGACCAATCGAATGAAATAAGGGAAATTGGTCAAAATGTCCATAAACTCTGAAGTGTTTAATAATATGCCCTCGATTTTTTGTAAATATCAATATGAACTCTAAACACGCACCACACATGGTACGTTATGGTCTGTATGTGGTGCATATTGCCGAGCAATTATTTAAGGCATTTAAATATTAGATGCACAAAAATACAAGAAACATACGCCATGTGTGTTGGTATCTTAAAAAGGTGCGTATTTTTGTCTCCGTGCCATTAAAATTGGTTTTCCTATGGGATCATAGATTATTTCGACTATCTTTCTGATTTGATCTCATTATCTTCATCAACAACTCTTAGCAGATTATGCATCAACCCTTCAACTAGTGCCACTTTCTTCAGAGTAAGACTTCCAGCCCTTACAGCATTATACCCCACAGTTTTAGCAACAAAATTATCATTGTATCTAACTGATGGGCCTTTATCTTCAACAAACTCCTCTAGATACTCTTTACATCCAGTTATATGTCTTGAGCAGCCACTATCCAGATACCATTTATTCCTTTGTTGCACACGACAAACAAATAAGAATTAGTTTTCTTTGGGAACCTACTTGTCAGTGGATTCACTTAGCATTTAACTCTCCATACAAATGGTTTGTTATCTATCCAGATAATTTTTTCTTTAAAAAGTTGTTCTTTCTTATTCCATAAACTTTTAACACCGTGTCAGATTCTTAGTGACAACCATTGTTCAACTTTTTTAAAGAAGTTATTTTTCCTTGGTTTAGACTTAGAATCTGTACTACTGTTAGTATGTGATTTAGATTTGGATTTACCTTTAAGTTTATCATTTAGCTTCAATTTTTTTTAAGTATGGAAATGATCTGAGTCTGAATAGATTTAGACTTCAATTTTGTTGGGAGAGAATGTGGCTTAATACGGAATTATGCTTAATAACTATACTAATCTTAACCCATAACAATAAGTGTTTTGATGATGACATATGCACATAACTAGAGGTGATGGTAGACATCTTGATATAAATATACAAGTTCACTAATCCACACTTACTCTAGCAAAAGACCAAAACAAAGCTTAAAAGGAAAACGTAAGCTACACGGTTAGGTCCATGGTCGATCACAGGTCAGACCGTGGAACCTTGCACCCTGGTTTATGAAACCAGGCGTGCACGATCGACTCCACGGTTAACCGTGGGTCGACCGTAAAAGGGTATGTCCCAATTTCCACCGATTTTAGTTCGACCACTTCGGGGCATCTATAATTTATGAAACTTGTTTAAACATGCTTAGAATAGTTGCCTCCTTCATACCCAAAGGAGTTTTGGTCACTAGAACACTAATCTTGGTTAATCAAACCTAATGACACCTTAATGACGATTAAACCTTGATTAAGAATAACACATAAGTGTTATAGGAAAACATGTACATCTAAAATGTATTTAGACATACTTAGGATGGTCATCAAGTCCCAACCAAGCGTTGTTCCTTCCTTGTACATGTGTTGAATATTAATGTATACTTATACATTAATCTTGCAAATGCCACTTTGCAAGTAAAACTTACATAGCCTTAGTTCAATGCTATGTTATCACTATATGTTTAATCTAAGATTAATTAGTGATCTCTTACTAGTCAATACATGAATATTACTTGAATACTTGCTATTAATACATGTATATTATTTGACTATGTGCTAAATACTAAATGCTAAGTAGTTACTTAATATGTATATGTATGAACCTTGTCTTGCTATGTGTTACAAGTTGGGATTCCATCAATTTGTATCTGGACTACTTCAATATATGCTTATGCTACTTAGATAATGCTTAATATGTCATAATCTAGTAATCTTAAAAGATAATTAATCATTAACACACATAGGTTTGCTTAAGTCAAAAATCAATTTTATGAAGGGATTTGACTTTATTTAACATGATGTCTTACAACATGCTTAATTGATTTACTTGCTTAAAATGTTAAGACATCACTAACACACTTAATTAATTGCTGGCATGCTTTGTGTTTAAAGTGGGTTGTTGTCATCAACGACATGTTGACCAACCAATAGGGATTTAGCAAATGTGTTAATTACAAACAAAAGATTATGACAAAGCTGAGATTTTCTCAAATGATTATCATGACTTGTATCCAAGAATGTTAGACTTTCCACTTTGAGCATGACAAGTCACTATCAAGGCAATACATCTAAGGTAAATAAACATTTAATTCATATAGTACTTGTATAGGATGTTGGGTATCTTTTGCAGGTGTTAAAAGAAGTAAAGAGTCCAAAGATTAATGTTCAAAACTGTTTCAAATGGCTATACAACGGATATGTGTTTTGGACTGGACCGTGGTCCAAGCCGCAGCAACAACTACTTTTTTATCTCTCCATATAAATAGCAAGACTTGGAGAATTTTAAAGACTTGGACCCCTTGCATGTTGCAACTCAAAATCATCAGAGAATCGCAAGAACATAACACTTATTCATATGTTTGTGAATAGCAAGAGAAGTTCTATAATCTCGTAGATTATAGAAGGGGTTTGTAAACTTACTTTCAAATTACTATCTTTGTGATTTTACATAGTGTTGTATTAATCCTTAGAATTGTCTTAAGATTATCATCACTAGAAAAGGTGAGTCTTTGTACTTTGTAATTAGAAGCATATGCTAGCTTAGCTATCATCTTCCTTAAATGGAACTAGGGAGTTGATTAATCTCATTGGGAATTATTACTTGTCCAAGGTGAAGACAAGTTGATCTAAGTTGGAGGTAATCTTTCAAAGGGATAGAAGGATTAGGTTTGTTGTCTAAGGAGAAGTACAAGGCTTGTAAATCGGATCTCCACCGGATTTGAAGAAAGGTGCTTAGTGAAGCAAAATTCTCGATTAGTGAACCGGGGAGTGGATTAAGGTGGATTAGTTAACATCCACCCAAACCACTATAAATCCTTGTGTTTATGTTCTTTACTTTACATTCCGTATTACTACAAACATAAACACGTCACACATTGGTTTGAGTTGATTAAAGTGATCAAGGATTATTCAAATCTTGTTGATCATCAAAAAAGTTTTAAAAATCGTATTAAGTAACTATTCCACCCTCTAGTTACTTACAAATGGTATCAGAGCGGTTGCTCGAACATTTGCTCTAGAAACGTTTTTGATTGAGTTAAAAACCATTTTGTGCAAAAACCTGAGTCAAACGTTCTTGGGATCAACTCACACAATCACATACCTTGAAAGATTCACCAATCTTTGATAGAGAGGATGTCTATGTGTGAAAGATAAGATTCGAGATCTATGTCAAATCAAAGGATTATTACATGTGGAGAAACATCAAAGGAGGAAACCTTGTTCCTCTAGAATTTTCAAGCATAGTGAACTCAACATTCCAAAATGATGAAGTAGTAAACGAAGTGCTAAAGCAATTTTATGCTATATCACTACTTCATAGAGTTCTTCCAAGTGAAGAAATGGTTAAAATGATTTCATGTGAAAGTGCAAAGGAATGTTGGGATACACTATGTCTTCAAGTTAAAGAAGCCTCAAGTTGCTTGATAAAGAACGGGTTCAAGGAATAGGTAACAAGACTCGAATGTCTTGGTGGGAATTGGTTAGATGATCAAGATGAAGATGAAGATGAAGACTTTTGTCTTATGGGTTCAAGATACTCTCCAAGCCAAGATGCTCATAGTGAAGATGAGGTTGAATCTTTCTACCAAGAAGAAGAATGTGAAAGCTCAAGAGTTCAAAGCAATGAGGTGCGTGTATTCTATCCTTCTAATTATGAAGATTTGTTAGATGAGTAAAAAGCGGTAAAGTTTGTGTATACTAGAAGTTGTGACAAAATAAAATTGTTGAAAAAAGAATTACAAAAGATTAATCAACTCAACAAAATATTAGTGATGAAAACAATTATTTGAAAAGATCTTTAAATGGCAAAAAATGTTTTGAAGACAAAATTGTTTTGAAATCTAGTCACAATTCTATTAGACATAAATAAGGTACTCTAAGTCCAAGGTCAATCATTAGAAAAGTTGAAAACCTAGGAAGGGTAAACAAATCTAGCAAATCAATGAGAGGGATAAGTCAAAGGTTGGGTAATCTTAGGATTAATGAGAATCAATGATCAAACAATAAGAAAAGATGATTGTGCATTTAAATATTAATGTGCTTTAAGTCAACGTGTCACTATTTCAAAATTGCACATCCTCAAAATGATTAAAGAAATTCTCAATAAGATTATGTTTAACTTAGGAATGAATGCTTGCTTGAAGAGATTGCATGCTAGTTGTAGGACAATGTGCCTTATATGTATAATGTATAATATATATATATATATATATATATATATATATATATATATATATATATATATATATATATATATATATATATATATATATAACATGCCTACATACATGTCATTGATGATGAAACATCAGTTGGATGTGATCATACAATGCTAAGCAAAGAACACTTGTCCTCAAGTATTCTATAAAACGACAAAATCGCCAAAACGCACTTGACGTGAAGAATTTGACAAAGTTCACTATTCGAAGCTGCAAGACCGAACCATGACAGAATGCAGGCTCAACCGCAAAAGCTTTAACCTCCACGGCCTACCCCACGGTCGATTGTAGTTCGACCGCATGGGTCCTGACGGCCTTTTTATTCCACTTCTAGCCCTCGTTCTTCAATCTATTCAAAATCAATTTTCACTCCCTCTCTTCCACGGCTCAAGACCTCTAACCGCACACCGAAGAATTTGCTTCTACTCATCCTTAATCTGCACTCTCGGTAAGATTAATCTATGAATTCCTTTCATTCAGTTATGTTGGTATGATGAATTCTTCAAACATTGTTTGAAGAAACCCTAATTACAAAATTCTACTCAAATTGATGCTAATAATAATTGTGTTCGTGAAAACTTCTAAAACCTTTGAAATCATGATAAATAATGCATTAATTCAAGATTATGAATTCTAGGGTTCATCATACTACTAGATTAGGTTTTCATAAGTCCATTATTCACATGATTCAAGCACATTGTCACTAGTGAAGAGTAATAATGTGGAAATTGGTAACATCAAAACACTTGTGTGTTGATGAAAATCAAATTTGAAAAACACGAATCTATGTGAAAATTATGAAAATCACTAATAATCTAAAGTGCAAACGCATTGTCACCAAAAGAAGATGAGAATGTGAAGAAAGTTAACATCAAAACACTAGGTATTGATGATAACCAAGTTTGCAAATCATTGTCTTGTATGAATATTGTGAAAATATGTATTCATACATTTGCAAGCACATTTTTACTAAAAGAGGGTGAGAATGTGAAGAGAGTTAACACTATAACACACTTGTGCTTATGTTAGCTAATTTTTCAAAACAGTGATCATACAATTGAGTCATTTGTATGTTCACTTTGATTTAAATTGGAGTGTTTTTGTACAGGAGATGGAAAGGACCAAAGATGCCGAGTCAAGAGACCAAGGGATCTACAAGCCACCCAAAGGTGTAAAAGCAAGAATTGAGTACAATAAGAAATGGATTAGCAAAAGAAAGACCATAGAAGGAAAAATGGTCAATTGCAAAGCTTTTCCTGAAGCAGTTGACAAGTTTTCGCATTTGGGATTAACAACATTTCTTGTCCTCGGAGGAATGGTCTATCCAGAACTTGTGAAAAAATTCTAAGCCAAGTTCAGTTTTGAAGATGACATAGTAAAATTTCATCTAGGAAATCGATGGCATGAACTCACTCTGGAGCAATTTGGTACAATCTTGAGTGTTCCTTCTACGGGCCTTTGCTTCTACAGTAGGAGACACAAGATGGAATCTGCCCGAGTACGTAAAGGCAACTGACTTTCTGAAACACTTCTGCAACCCCGATGCCGACCACTCAGAAATTCTTGCTTATGGTTTGATGGGAAGGGATCTATTACCTAGGTTCAACATAAGGAACAAGATAATAAATCATAATATCTACTGCAGAGGAGGAAATCATGTGAATATTCATGCCACACAAATATTTGTCATGTGGGCTATTGAGTTTAATCAAACCATTAATGCAGCTTTCCTTATGGATTCAAGAATGAACAAGGTTCTCACTGAAATGACCAGAGGGCTTCCCTACGGTCTACATCTCAGCATGTTATTGCTCATCTAAAGGCCACTCATCATATCTCTCATGCTACATCTCTTGAACCAATTAACAAACTCACTCTTATCAGAAGCAGTCATCAACCCAGAACATCTTGCAAGATACATCCAAGCTCCGACAGCGACTTAGAGTACTTTGAAAAATACGGCCCCGGTGAGGCATCAGGAGTGAAGGAAATCTCCTCTGAAAGCGAGGAGGAAAGCATGGAGAGAAACTATCAAGAATTCTTGAACATGAATCGAAGTACAAGGGTTGATAAGATCCTTGAGAAAGAAGTGAAGCTCAGAAAGAACAAATCTAAACTCATGAAGGCCATGAAAGACATAGCAAAGGCACTTTCATGTAAGAGAGTGTATGATGCATAATTAAGATGTGTGGTTCATGAAACTTGTAAAGTCTTTATTTAATTTGACATTTGAATAATTTGTCTGACTGCTATGTTTCTTAGGAAATGTGTGTTCGCTTGATTATTATGTGCAATAGTTTCATGTTTGTGGTAAACTATAACACTTGAAAGAGATCAAACAAATCAAATACTGACTATGCACGGCTAACCCTGCGGTCGACCGCGGACTGAACCAAGGACAGTCTGGTGTGCTTTATCTCATTCCTTAAAAGTTGTTTTGAAAACACAATAAAGTACTAAGTTGCAATCAATTCAACTACACCAAACTTGAAATAAAGCATTAATGTTTGGTACCATCCACAACCTTCTATAAAACTCACTTACTCAAACAAACCTACTCATCACCATTCAAACCTAACTCAAATGATGAGACCCATAGCTGAGGGAAGAGAAGTTCTTACTCATCACCTATCAATATACTCTCTTAATAACTTCTCTAAAGTAAAGTGAGACGCTTTCCTCAATATAAGATTACCACTATACCCTCTTCACATCAAGGAATTATATGAAAACCTTATTTTCTCTCACAATGATAGGAAGATATCATTTTCTTTGTATGGAAAAAGCTATTCTTTAACTCTTCAAGAGTTTGGAAAGATCATGGAAGTTCCAAATGAAGGGCGAACAATCTTTCTAAATCCAAACTCTTTGTGTTCTTGAAATGGACAGAGATAGTGTTCTTGAAACTCTTTGTAAAGAATCATTCAAATCTGATTCCATCAACAAGGATGGATTTCTTTGTAAACATCTCTCTCCCACGTATGATCTTTGGCAGCATATCATTACCTTGAATGTTTGCGGAAAGGGTGAGGACCTCTGGCGATTGGATGCAAATGAAATCACTCTTCTGTGGTAACTCTTGAACTCGATCGTAGTCAATATTGCATTTCTTATGGCGTCAAGAATGCAATATACAACTCAAAACCTTCATTTGTCTCTTCCCTATGGACTTCATCTAACAAAACTCTTTACACATGTTGGAATTACATCCGCCTTTCATCATGCCACTCAAGTCTCTTCATACCCAATATGTAGAGCTTCGACCACACAGGTCCATGAAAAGTCACTCGAAGATCCATCTAACTTTTACCTTCTATCACCTCACGGACAAAACAATGTAATTCATGGAAACATTCTGAAAATTGGTCGCAAATTAAACAAACCTGAGAACATCTTTAGGAAAAATCTTCACCTCTCTTATCACAACTCTTAAATATCGACTATGCTCAAGAAACTTCTAGTTGAGATGAAACTTACATAATAAGTGGTGTATTGACTTATTCTCTTTAGATAATAAAATTTATGTGTTTGGTATGTTATTCTTTCCACCATGTACGATTCAAGGGGGAGCATTTGTCTTAGGGCGAGCTTAGTTCTAGGGGGAGCTAACCTTTTTGCTTCGACAAAAGGGGGACAAAGTTGGATAAGTGATGTTAACACTTATGCGTATTTATAGATAAATGTCTACAATCACTTATGTGTTTGTCATCATCAAAAAGGGGGAGAACGTTGGGAGAGAATGTGGGTTAATACGGGATTATGCTAAAACTACACTAATCTTAACCCATAATAGTAAGTGTTATGATGATGACATATGCACATAACTAGAGGTGATGGTAGATATCTTGACATAAATATACAAGTTCACTAATCCACACTTACTCTAGCAAAAGACCAAAATCAAACAAAGCTTAAAAGGAAAACATAAGCTACACAATTAGGTCCATGGTCGACCGCAAGTCAAAGCATAGAACCTTGCACCCTAGTTTATGAAATCGGGCGTGCATGGTCTACTCCACGGTCAACTGTGGATCGACCGTAAAAGGTTCTGTTCTAATTTGCATCAATTTTAGTTCGACAACTTCGGGCATCTATAATTTATGAAACTTGTTTAAACATACTTAGAATAGTTGCCTCCTTCATACCCAAAGGAGTTTTGGTCACTAGAACACTAATCTTGGTTAATCACACTAATGACACCTTAATAACGATTAAATCTTGATTAAGAATAACACATAAGTGTTATAGGAAAATTGTACATCTAAAGTGTATTTAGACATACTTAGGATTGTCATCAAGTCTCAACCAAGAGTTGCTCCTTCCTTATACATGTGTTGGACATTAATGTACACTTATACATATGTTTGTGACTAGCAAGAGAAGTTCTATAATCTCATAAATTATAGAAGGGGTTCGTAAACTAACTTTCAAATTACTATCTTTGTGAGTTTACATAGTGTTGTATTAATCCTTAGAATTTTCTTAGGATTGTCATCACTAAAATGGTGAGTCTTTGTACTTTACAATTAGAAGCGTATGCTAGCTTAGCTATCATCTTCCTTAAAGGGAACTAGGGAGTTGATTAATCTTATTGGGGATTAATACTTGTCCAAGGTGAAGATAAGTTGATCTAAGTTGGAGGTAATCTTTCAAAGGGATAGAAGGATTAGGCTTGTTGTCTAAGAAGAAGTACAAGGCTTGTAAATCGGATCTCCACCGGATTTGGAGAAAGGGGCTTAATGAAGAAAAACTCCCGATTAGTGAATCGGGGAGTGGATTAAGGTGGATTAGTTAACATCCACTCGACCCACTATCAATTCTTGTGTTTATGTTCTTTATTTTACATTTCGCATTACTACAAACATAAACACGTCACACATTGGTTTGATTTGATTGAAGTGATCATGGATTATTCAAATTTAGTTGATCATCGACAAAGTTTAAATAATCGTATTAAGTAACTATTCACCCCCCTATAGTTACTTATAGATTTTATTTTATAAAATTTTCCTTTGTCTAATTTAGATTTGGTATCAGAATGGGATTTAATGGCACTTTTAGCCTTTTTGACAGATATGCTTTTCTTTAGACTTATTAGACTTTCGCAATATCTTGGCAGATTTGTTCTTTTGCTTTGACTTTTGATGCTTTGAAGGATTAACTTCTGCCTTTTTATCTTCCATTGATATCTTGACATCATGATCACTATCATTCTTGTTATCTAGTATGCTTGAATCTGAAGTGGATAAGTTCGATGAATCGGACCTAGAATCTAATGTATCACAAAATGTACTTTCAGACTTAACATTTTCATTTGCGAAAATTGAACCTAACATGAGTCTAGAAAACATATTAGTCAATATCATCTTGTCACCACTATCAGACATAAAGTTATTAGGAAAAATTTCATGCTTAAATTTCACAGAGTTTTCCCCAACCTTAGGAATGAATGAGTGTCCAAATTAAAGTGTACTCTAATAACACCTCTAACATTTACTTGAATCTGCCTAGATATTGCATCTAAATTCTTTTTAGATGAAACACACCAATATTTACAGATAGATTCATATTCATTGGCTTTCTTTTTTATATTTCTCCTTCTCATAGTCAAGATTTAATAGCTGCATTTTATAAGCATCAAGTTCAACCTTTATAAGCATCAAGTATAACCTCAACCTGATAGTTACTATTTTCGTGAATATGAATATCCTTTTCTTTTAAAATCTTTCAAGTTCATCATATTCTTTCATTACCAACATAGTGCACAAAATTTTGTACATTATAAGGAGTAGCCTTATTACAATTTGACTGATTATTTAACTTCTTGACAGCTTTCAAATTAGCTTCAGTTTCACTTGGAGTCTTGTCTTGCTCTACAATATCCGGTAAGCACTTATCAGCTTTCTTGTCAGCTTTCTAGTCATGTTTCGTGAACTTTGATTTATCACCTTTCTTGAACTTTGATTCATTAGAGAAAGAATCTTCATCATTCTAAGTTTTATTATACAAAGCCTTGTCAGCTTTCTTGAACTTTGATTTATCACCTTCCTTCTTCAGGTTCAAATACTTTTGTTTGTACTTCTTTTCTTTGTTAACAAACTCGTTAGAATCTGAACCACTGTCTACCTTTGTTCTTCACTATGTTGCAATATGACCTACCTTCCCACACCTATAACAGGTAGCCTTTTTGGGATCAAAACAGCTTTTTTCCTTTACTTGTCCCAAACCTTTTATTTTCAATCATTTGAGTCATTAATGCCATTTGTTCTTCCAGTTGCTTCACATCTTCATCTTCTACAGTAAACAAACTTTCATTTACAGACTCAACATTACAGGAGTAGCTAGAATATAACTCTTTTGTTCCTTCTGGTTGTAGCAAACTAATGTTGCTTTAGGATCTTTTGCTACTTTCTTGGTATTGATCTTCTTTTTCAACTTGGATTACTCAAAGTTTGAGAGAATTCCTAACAATCTACTTAGATCATATTGATATAACTTCTCACTTATGACCGTGGAAATTATAATAGACTCAAAGGTTTTGGGAAGCACATCCACAAACTTTTGGCAATTTTCTAGTTGTGTTTTAGTGACACCAACACCTTCCAGATCATTTTCCAATACTTGAAATCTTGTATGAAGATTAAACAGAGACTGCTTAGGTTCAACCACTAAGTTTTCATTATGTATTATGAAATTCTTTCTCTTATAGGTCTTAACATCTATAACCCCTTCAAAATCATTTAATAGGATTTCTTACATAACTTTTGCAGTGTTTGCATGACCTATCTTTCTCAGAATTTGAACAGTAATAGCATTTCCAATAATACTCTTGATCTTTCTATCTAGTCTGTACAGAATGACATCTTAGTCAGTCCACTTGTTCCTAGAAGTTTGTATAAACTCATTAGGTGTAACAACATTTTCAGCCTCACCAAACACTGGTTCTGTCCATCTCCCATGAATAATGGGTCATTCAAGAAGAACTCTTTTCATTTCATCATGAATGGATCCTAGATACCAAAGTAAATCTAGTTTCTCTGTAGTAAAATTTGTACCATCAAAGATTGATACTCCTTTTTCAGCCATAACAGGAGTAGCTATTAAGGTAGACATTTCGACGGTTTGATTGTGTATTGATTGTCCTACATATTACTTGATTGTTTAAAGATTATTAAATATGCCTTAGATCTTTATTTGTTCTTCTACTAGTTCATGGTCCTTAAAAGTGACTTAGTAACACAATTTTCAATTAAACATGATATTAATGGTTTATCGGAATGATTTAAACAATATCAAGTGTAGAATTAATTGAATTGGACAATTGATTATCTTAATGTATCGATAGTATATAATACACAATTACAATGAAGATTAGTAATCGTCAAAATTGAACATGAATAACTGAATAAGTAGGCTTGCCATTCCTACTTATAGATTAGGGATTCAAGAAAGCATAAACCCTCCCAAAGTCTAAATATTATATTTGCTAAAATACCTCCATAATATACAAGGAAACATTATAAATCATATCAATCCTATCTTCGATTTCAAAAAGTATTCAACAGAATTTTGAGATATTCGCTTAGATGAAATCTTTTCATTCTTATCTCTTAAGTCTTTACGTGTATTTTTGTGTCTTCAATTTTGAATTTGATCTTGTCTGAGTCTGTTGATACGTCCTAAAATATAGATATTTTACATCATTTATTTTGACATTAACTAGCATATTTTATATGTTTATAGTCAATATTATGAACGTTTGATGCTTTATCATCTTAATGTTGATTATATGATCATATGTGAGAAGTTGGTGCAGTGTGAGCTAAATATTGAAGCAACTTTGAATAAATTTCAAAAATATGCGCGTTGTCACAGTATTGGCAATATCTCGATCATCCGGACTCCATTTAATGCAATCCACCTGTCAAAACGATCGCGAGACAGAAATATACAATAAAATGAAGATAGCCTTCGGCTTTGGTATTTGATAGCTGCTGGCTATGGCCACTAAAGCCGGCTGTTGTGGAAGAAAAAGTCAAAAAAATTTCGTTCAAGTTTTACTTCGTCTCCAATGGTGTCGCATTTAGAAAATTATAAATAGAGGTCGAAAATTTGCTGTTTTCAATATACATTTAGTTTTAGGGTTAGCCACGAGTTAATTACAAATTCTTTAGTATTTAGAGTTTTCTTTCAATTTTAAGTTATTTCTTTTGTAGCGAATTCAAGTTTTTATTCAAAGTTAATTCAAGTTCTTCTTCTTTTAAGTTATTTCTACTTTTAATTTATTGCATCTATTTTTATTATGTTTATTCTTACTGTTAAATGTTTCTGCTCGTCTCCAACTATGAACTAAACGTTCATAGTGGTTATTTGGACGAAAAGTGAGAAATCTGGTATTTAAGATGAAGTCGTCGTCTTCTGCATTTACAGTCGCCGGTTGGACTCCCTCAAAGCCGATGACTTTGCAATTGAATTTGCACAGTTTCTGGTATGTGACCAGAACTTTGTAATTATGTTTCTGTGATTGTGTTTATTCTATTTATTGCTACTATGATTTGGATCTTTATTTGCATGATTAATGATTAAGTGAACTGAAACTAGGATTGACTAGTAATTAATTCTAAGTATTCGTTTGCTCGATACATCCTGTGACGACCCAGAAAATTTTGACTTATTTTGAACCAAATCTTTATGTAATTTAATATTTTTGACACGATAAGCAAAGTCTGTAATGTGAAGTCTCAAAATTTTTGAACTTTTTTCATATATCCAATTACCCTTCGACTGTTCTCGACGATTCACGAACCATTATTTGTAAATAGATAGGTATATATAAATAAGTAAATATAAATAATTATATATATAAGAATATTAATAAACTGTTGTATACAATTGTTGTTATAAATAATAATATATTAAGTAATGAAATTATTATTTTAAATATATATATATGTGTGTATATATATATATATATACATATGAATATTACTTGTAAATATATAATGATATTAAATTTAATGGTTTAAAAATATATGATTAGTGTATTCAACTATGTAATAAAACTTGTTAATTAAAATGTATATATATATATATATATATATATATATATATATATATATATATAGTTTTGAATTTATTTTGTAATCGACAGTAACACTCATTTATCATTCGTTGGTTATTTAAACAAGTCTAAACACGAACTTATATGATTTAAAAATAAACGTTGATCCGAAAATGAGTGATATAAATTATAGGCTTATTAGAAATGTATTTAGGATCTAATTATTAAATTTTAATATTTTTTTATATTTTACCTGGGATCGAGCGCGGACAATGATTTAAATTTTATTTAATAATTTTAAAAACAATTAATGACCAATTTTATACAATAATGACTGAAATAAATAAAGATAATTACTATAAAAATTCGTGATTTTTTCGAAGACTTTTATCTGCCACTAATTAACAATGGAGTAAAATATAATATCCTTGTTAAAACTGTCGGTAGAGATAATTCAAATAACAATCGGCTGCTAATTTTAACTTAAAAACCATGTGATTATTATTAATAATATTTTATATTATAATTATTATTATATTATAATTATTAATTAATATTAGTAAAATTATATGATCATATGTTACAAATTCTGTTTCCTGTCTAAATCACCACACAATTATTTAGCCCGTGAATTAAAGAGTACTGTGTTTTCTTCTTTTGCTTCTTTCCACCATATAGGTTATATGTATTATATATACATATACTTGATACTTGATACTACAACATAACCCATTTGCATTCTTCTGCTTACTTCTGTGCTGCTCTCTTTATTTATCAACGGAGTATATAAATATACATATAAGTGCTTACTAGTTATACATATACATAACCATCGATCACACTTATAAAACCACCTCAACCGAACCACTTTGTTGTAGTGGACTGTTGTTCCTCTATCCAAGTAACCACAAAACCGATATACTCGTTACTTACAACTGTTACCCAACTCAACCATGCTCGACCACCACCATCTCCGGTAAACCACCGTATACCATCGGCCACCATACACCACCACTTTCATCACCTCTGTTTAACACCATCGATCACAACCCAAGGACCACTGCTATATATATATATATATATATATATATATATATATATATATATATATATATATATATATATATATATATATATATTTCTATTCTGATTATAATCGAGCACAACTACCGATTACCACCATCTCACCATAACCACCACCTTCATAATATTGTGCTACTGCAGCTACAGTTACTGTTTCTGTTTTCATTCGACAAGCATCACCGAAACCACCACAATCATCGTGTTGCTACTGCCATTCTATTTCTGTTTCTTTTCGACAAAAATCACCTCAAAAGATCACTTGATCATCTCCTTTACTTGTTAACGACTGCACACTTTTGTTGTTTTTTTTGCTCGAACGGTACCCAAAGCCAAAACCCAGTTGTAATTCGATGTTCCTATAGCTGCAAACTTTATTTACGTTCCTTTTATAACTCTTGACAAAACCATAACCAACACCATTTGAACCATCTTGTTTTCCACTGTCTTCTGCTTGCTCGAGACCACCCCAACCGCTAGCCATTTTATTTCCTAATGTTGACGAGTTGAAGAAAATGATGATGACATGGTGATGGTAACCGAGGATTATGATAAATATAATGATGAAAAGAAGATGAACATGGTGATACAATAACGTGTAGATAAACGATAATGATGATGGATGTCGGATGAAGAAGACAATGTATAGTAATGGGTTACGATGATGGAGATGATATTACAGAAACGAGTCAGTGATGATGACGATCTCGTGATTTTGATGATGATATGATGATGATGGTGAGCTTTGATAATGATAACGATGATGATGAAAAATGAAGAAGAAACATAAATATGAGTTAAAATAATATAAAGTAATAATAATAACAGAAAGAAATAGATAGAGCAATGGTTAGGGGTGTGTTTGTTAAGCGAGAGGTCTCGGGTTCGAGCCCGGGCGACGACAGTTTTTATTTTTAAAAGTTTATTCCTTTAAAGGTTCGCGAATCTAAGGCCAACCCTGCATTGTTCAGTTCCGTCGTATGCATATTTTACTACAAAATATCGTATCATGAGTTAATTTGCTCCCTTTTTACTCTTTACATTTTTGGACTGTGAATTAATGCAAAGTTTTAATAACTGTTTTACAAGATTTATATGCGTGAGTTCATTTGATCCCTTTTTACTTACTTTTGAAATATATATTTTTGGGACTGAGAATACATGAAATGCTTTTATAAATGTTTGACGTGATAGACACAAGCAAAACATTCCTCAAATGAATTATTATAAAGACGAGAAGTTCTGTAGTTTATTATACCGAATATCAACTTAGTTTATTTAGCTTGGTAACCTAAGAATTAGGGAATGACACCCTAATTGACGCGAATCCTAAAAGTAGATCTACGGGCACTGACACCCCCATCCAGGATATGGATGCTTTAGTACTTCGAGGTTTATATTAAATAGACGAGAGGTTATGTATTTATCATACTAATTTCTATATGGCTGTATGTTTTGGGGATATTCTATATGCGCTTTATATGTTAAGGTCGGTTACCAAGCAAGGTTATAGAGAGAATGATTTTTATACACAGATTATGTGTATGTTATTTTGTACATGAGATATGTGTACGGTTATTAATATTCGTGAGGTAACCTACGGGGGAATTTATGAAAAATTATTTCGTACACGAGATAGGTGTACTGTATTTAAACATCGCATGGTAACTTATAGGTGGGTATAGGATACGGACCCATTTGTTCCAAGCATTTAAACCTTGTGGTCTATCAAAATTACGAAATTTTATTGTTTATGATAAACCTATGAACTCACCAACCTTTTGGTTGTCACTTTTAAACATGTTTATTCTCAGGTAAAAAAGAAATCTTCCGCTGTGCATTTGCTCATATTAAAGATGTTACATGGAGTCGTTCATGCAAATTTCGAAAGACGTTGCATTCAAGTTGTTTGGGTTTAAAAAGACTGTTATGACAGATTAGTCATTCATATTATGGGAAACATATATCATTTGTTTTGAAAAGTTATATTTTGAAATGAGTTTGTCTTTTAAAAGAATGCAATGTTTGTAAAACGTATCATATAGAGGTCAGTACCTCGCAATGGGACCAAATGTAATATATTTATCCATATGGATTTGGACAGGTCACGACAGTTGGTATTAAATCATTGGTCCTAGCGAACTAGGTCTTGCATTAGTGTGTCTAACTGGTAGTTGTTAGGATGCATTAGTGAGTCTGGACTTCGACCTTGCCTGCATGTCAAAAGTTTTGCTAATCATTTCTTGTCAAAAATTACTTGCTTATCATTCTTAAGTCTAGACACATCTTACTGCCTTTATTGCATAGATAGTGTATAGATAAATTCGTATCTTAGCATATGTGTTACTGTAAACTCTGCCTGACATCTTCGAAAGATTCCTCCGTAATTTATGGAATTTTGGTATTATATATACATATGTAAATTATATATTGAAGAATACCAATCTAAGTCCTATAATCTATTTCATATCAAAAATCATTTCTCTGATTGTACAAGATAGAACTCGCAACTAGTTCAAATTCCTCGAATTCCGATAGCTATTCCGATAGTTATTCTGATAGCTATTCCGATATGGATATTCACCTGAGCTCCGAAAGCAGTGTAACCGGATTGGATCTACCAATTAGTCATCATCTATTCTGGATGAAATGAGGATGGGTTCATAGTCTTCTTAATCAATGGAGAGAAGAAGAAGGTAATCCCTTCCCACCAAATTTCTCTCTTGGACAAGAACCTTGATATTGCTTTAAACATATATATATTTCGACGCAATATCATTAATATTTCATAGGCTTTTACCGTTTACGAAGACATTCAACGCATATTTCACGAGAAAAAATGACTAAAGTAAACACGAGCTTAAAGTTAGAAGAAAAGACGATAAACGATGAAATTAAATCAAATATATATCGAGAAAACATTTTTCCGAATTCAAGAACGAAGAAGACCGAAGAAAAGAGTTAAAACAAATCGTCCAAGATAGTATACGTCTACAAAGGGGTCAACGAAGAACAAAAATTAAAAAATTGTTGTTTTACTCCTATGCGGATCGCGTAATACATTACGCGAAACGCGTAATGTTATGAAATTTTTCTAGATTCCAGTTTACTCTTACGCGAATCGTTTATAACATTACGCAAAATGCGTAATTATGAGACCAAATTCCAGATTTCAGTTTAACTGATACGCGAAACGGGTAATATAGTACGCGAAATGCGTAATGTGGTGATCAAGTTAAGATTCTAGCTTCACATGGTCCAGTCAACTTTTAACTATAATAGTAATTCTATTGTGAAGAATCTCCACTTTCTAATCTCACAGTATCATGCATTTAAATTAAATATCAACAAATGAAGTGGTCGATACTGAGGATGTTACTTTACAGCATTTTGAGATGCACTTTGAATTATAATAAGAAGAAACAGATCGCATCAACCAATTATTTGAGGGCAGTTAGCACACCTCAAATATACAATGGATTCTTTATCAACTTTTACAGAGACAGGAGCATATTGAAGATTAATTAATTCACCACTACAAACTCTCAAATCCTATATTACGGAGTACTGATCAGAGAGTGGGGGATATACACACAACACACATATTAGAGATATAGAGAGATATCACTCACAACTTATTTTTAACTATTGTCTTTATTTTCCATTTTACTCCGTATCAATTATTTCAAATTTCATATTAATTTCAAGTTTCAAGAATTAGGATAGTTTCAATATTAAGGGTGTATTGTTCGTGATTAAGGGTATTATTGTTCGAGTGCAAGAGTGTTGTTATTGTAATTTTCTACCATTTGAAGTTAATGAAAGTGAGGATTTTCATAAGTTTGTTCTATTAAAACTGTTGTTATCATCTTTTATCATTATCATTATTGTTATTATTATGTTTGTATATTTATATTTTTATGTTCGTTCTATTATAATGAGTAGCTAATTTCCTATAGTGTTTGCTTAGATGTAGAGCCCTAGTGAAATGGATTGTTATCATTTGTAAATATTAAAATGTAACCTAGGTATTTTTAACATTGTGTCTAGCTAAAAGAACCATTGTTATACGATTAGATATTTAATCCTTATCACTTAATTTGTTAGATATAAATAGCGAAAGTTATTTCTATTAATATAAATTAAGCTTTAACACTAAAAATGGTTTAGATGAACTAATGGATAAGTTATTAACAACAATTTAGAAATAAGGTTCGGTGGTTTGGGTAATATCATTAGTTATATAATAGTGAAATTGTAAAAAGGGAAACCGTTACGATTAAAGGTTTTGGCGAAAGTCAAAACTAGGTTAGGTCTCAATTTAACATACTTGAGGTATAGATAATTACCTAAATAAGATCCAATGAAAATTAGATTTAATTTAGTTAGTTGAAACTTTATATTTTCGAAAGAAAATACAAAGTTGTATACTAAAACATTTTAATCAGGCTTAAATTAAAAACAATCCATGGATCTAGAGGTGAAACATTTAAGTGAACACTCCTATTTAATTTTATTACAAGTTATTATTTTACTTATTACCATTCATTAATATAATTGTATTATCATAAATAGTGTAATTTCATTTAATTCACTTTTAATTTAATAATTATAAATCTTGTAATCTTGTAATTTTAATTATTAAGTAAGTTAGTTTAATTAAGTTATTTTTCATTTTTGTTATATTATATAATTTCGAATCCAAAACCCCCTTTAAACTAGTTTAACATCAAAGACTATTAAAACCCATTAAACACTCCATCTCCCCGTGAAACGAATCGGATTTACTTATAAAACTAAACTACGTGGATAGGACTGGTTGCCTATAAATGTGTGAAATCAACCCGAATTCATTAAAATACCATATATACAATAAATCAATTCGTGTAACAAAATAACCCAAATCCGTTCAAAATAAAGGTTACGATCCAGCACATCAACTTTTTGGCGCCGCTGCCGGGGAGTTGGCTGTTAAATAAATAGATAATTTTTCTGATTCGTAGTAGTAGTTGGACTTGTACGTGGACTGGGTTATTGGAGCCAAACAGTACCCAATTATATTGGGACCAAACGAATCCTGCCCCTCTGCTGCATCTTTTGGCTATTCGAAACGTGGGCAAAATCAGAAGGAAAATCTATTTGTTTAAAGGTTTTTATCATTGTTTTTATGTTATTCGATCCTTTTGTAGGAATTCAATTTCTAGAAAAGTTACTTTTTATTGTAAGCTTTTTTTTTTTTTTTTTTTTTTTTTTTTTGCAATTGGTTTGTTTGTGATGTTGTGATTGCAAAATGGGTATCAATGCATGAATTTACGTTCTTCCAACACTGATTTAACTCCTTCATATCCTGAACCCGAAAGGGAATTTCACGAATGCTTAAGAGCTCAAGAAGTAGAGTCTCTTGCTGAGGGTTTAGAATCACTTTCATTAGAGTCTAACTCTGAACCACTTATTCAACCAGTCATAGAGCCAGTTATTAAGGAAGAGGAAGAGATGGCGGTTACAAATCAAACGATGGATGCATTAATGAGGGCAACAAGAACAGGTCAAGGCCACACTATTATTCAACCTGTTATGTTAGACGGTTTTGAAATCAAGGGTCAATTTCTCCACATGATGACTACTACATGTCAATTCGGTGGAGCTCCGAATGAGGATGCTAACGAGCATCTTCGTAAATTTATAAGCATTTGCAAGCTATTCAAAATCAAAGATGTCTCCGATGATGTCACATGTTTAAAAATCTTTCCATGATTGTTAAAGGATGATGCAAGAGATTGGTTAGACTCGTTACTAGAAGGTTAAATCGAAGATTGGAATGATATGATGGACAAGTTTTTGTCAAAGTTCTTCCCTGCTTCAAAAGCAGTAAAGTTACAAAGCGACATAAATTACTTTAAGCAAAAGCCTAATGAAACTCTTTATGAAGCTTGGACCCGATTCAATACGATGCTTAGAGTATGTCCTCAACACGGGTTGAATACATTTAAAAGGTCCAAATATTCTATAAAGGAGTCAATGTGACTAATCAAAAAGAAATTGATGTTGCAGCAGGAGGTTCAATTATGAAGAAAACACCCGAAGAAGCTCACACCATCATTGCCGATATAGCAGCACATTCTCATGATTGACATCAAGAGATGGAGTTCTCTAGATCATCAACGGTTGCTAGTGTTGAAAGCAACGATGAAATCGCTGCTTTAAAAGTTCAATTGGCAAATCAAGGAAGGCAAATTGAGAAGATGACCAAGGAAATGCATGCTATCAGGGTAGGGTGTGAATTGTGCCAAGGTCCTCACCTTACTAAAGATTGTGATCAAACAACAATGGAAGAACAAGCTAATTTCTTAGGTTATTTACGAAAGGGTGAAATGAATTTCGATGATTTTCCGGCAGTTGAAGCAATTAATAGGAAATATCCTCCTATTAACAGTTATCAAATAGGAGGATCTTTGGGTTCCAACAATAATAATTACCAAGGAGGAAATCCGGTTTACCAAAAATAATAGGATTTTCTCAAATCAAAATCAAAGAAATGCACCACCAGGTAACAATCACCTAAACAACAGAAATCAACCTCAACAAAATTACCAAAATAATTTCCAACACAATCAACCACAAGCACATATACAACCACAACCTGAGAAGAAATCTGGTTTAGACGATCTTTTGAGAGATTTTATGGTTAAGCATGAGCAAACTGCGGAACTTCAAACTCAGCAAATTCGAAATCAACAAGCTACGATACATAATTTAGAAAGAGATGTTGGAAGGATCTCACAGTTACTAGCAGAGAGACCACCAGGCGCTCTCCCCTCAAATACTCAAGTGAATCCCAACAACAGTCAAACAAGGAATAAGAAAGTAAATTCCATAACTACGAGAAGTGGGTTAACCGTTAACCTCGATGTTCCAAAGCCTCATGCTCCTATTTCTATTCCAATTCCAAATGAAAAAGATTCTTTCGTGGAAGAGGATAAAGTGCCAACCACAAGTGTACCTAAAACTCAACCGCCATTTAAAGAATATAAACATCCAATTCCATACCCACAATGTTTGAAGAAAGATAAATTACAAGCACAGTACAATAAGTTTGCTGAAATGATTAAGCAAATTTGTATCAATGTACCACTTGTAGATGTTCTTGCGGGTATGCCAAATTATGGATGGTTTATCAAGGATCTCATAGCCGATAAAGGTAAATATGAAGAAGTTTCAACCACATTCCTCAATGAGGAATGCTCAGCAATTTTGCAAAAGAAAAAGATGCCACCGAAACTTGGAGATCCTGGTAGTTTCATTATTCCGTGTCTGATGGGAGATTCAGTAATGTATGATGCATTAGCTGACTTAGGGGTAAGTATTAATCTTATGCCACACTCCTTGTACTTAAAATTATACCTAGGTGATCTAAAACCAACTAGGATGTGTATACGCCTAGCCGATAGAACTTTTAACTATCCTATTGGTATTGCCGAAAACCTACCGGTTAAAGTTAATCATTCAATCTTCCCTACCGATTTCGTTATCCTTGAAATGGAAGAAGATAGTAATGATAGGTCAGAGCATGTTGAGATTAGAAGAAAAGACAAGTTAGAATGAGATTCGGTAAGTGTAAAGGAGACTCGGTATGAGAGAGAATCAATAAGATTTACATTCCACAGCTTCTAGAACTCAGTTACAATGCAATGGCTATCTAATTAGGACTACTTAGGTTCCTTATATAGCCCTCTTCTAAGGAACCATCATTTAAGCTTATTTCACATTAACACTATACAACTTCGGGGTCCTAACAATCCCCCCCTTAGTGTTAAATGTGAACTTTACAATATAATCTTATTTAAAACAGCTAAAGGAACTTTGTTCCTCTGAAGTGAACTTTGGTTTTGAATCCATTGAGATTCTCATATCTTCGTATGTTCACTCTTGTCTATAGACGACTTTTTAATCTTGTGAGAATGTATTTAATAATCTCATTATCTTCAATTGAGTAGCAGTTATTGATCAATCTCCATCTCAAGTATTTGAAAGCATACATCAACGTTCCGTCTGAGTATCTTCTGAAATCTGAGACTCTGATGAAGATCATTGTATAGTGAGAATTGACAAACACAAACTCATAAGGACAGTCACTCATTTCAAGTAAGGATATATATCTTAGCTCTTCGATTACTTGATTTGGTGATTTGGTTCTGACCTTTTTGTGTCCAGATTCTAACCCCATCTGAAAATTGTAAACAGACATCCATCTCATCGAGTCAAGAATAAATCTGTAGACTACCTTCATTGCAGTAGCATGATAAATTGTTGCAGATTCATTCAAGTTAATCAAGTAATTGTAGATGAAAATAATGTCGTCCATTTTCAGTTTATCAAAATCTGCTTCAGAGAACTAATAATCCTCATCATCCATTCTTGTTACCTGAAACACTGGCATCTTCAGTCCATCCTTATTAATCATTAAAACCTTATTTATGCTTTTGATCTCTGAATTCTGCTGCTCTTGAAGTTTTTCTTCATTCTTCAATTTAAATTTGTTGCGAACACTCAGATAATCTTTGAGAAATTCCAGTTTCTTATGATATTTCCATGAACCCAGAGATGTAGAAAGGACGAGATCAGAATCACCATAGATTCTATACGCTTGTTGTTCAATGAATGGTGAACGAAGAATCATCTTCTCTTCTTCCTCACTTAGTTAGAAATCATCATCACGTTCAAGAACAATCTCTGCAATTTGAAATGGATCATTCAGATCAGGAGGAGTCGTAGTATCTTCCTTGCCGTTAGAGAAAATATCCTTTTCAAAGTGTATCCCAAATTCATCAGTTGGAGATGACAAGTTAATAAATTGATGATCATTGAATTCATTGGCGACACTCGATGACCCCTTCAAAATATCTTCAATATTATCAAAGTTTTAATTATCCTCTTGAGCTGACTTATTCTCTACTTGATCAGCTGAATCCATAATCATAAGCATCCCTAAGTCACCCTCTCTCTGACCTTCCGATTCATCTAGAAAACTTTCACACTGGATTTTCTCAATTTCATCACTTTCAGAATCAGATATATCAACAACATCTTGATCCTTATGTTGACTAGATGCACCAGTTTCAAAATTTGATCTTTGAAAACCACTGAACTGATAACCACCTTGTCTATTCTCCCCCTCATGAAGATTGTTGGGATCAAAATCATCATGATCAGGCATGTGAATTGGTCCAGGTGACTTGCATGGAGATAAAGGATATACTATTCTTGCTTGCTCAAGATAAATCATCATAGTCTCGTGAACTTCATCAAGATCAGTTTGTTTAGCAAACTCAGCAAGATATAGTTCCTCCACCTCATTGTCAGAGAGATATCTCAATCCATATCTATTTGAAATCAGAGAAGGTGACCCGGTTGGTGAAACAACGGTGTAACCACGAGTAACATCAGCATCAGCAACAACTGTTGAAGGCGATGTCGGTTGAAGTGTTTGATTTGCCGTGAGGGCAGGTAAGGATATACGTGCGGTATTATACTTATACGTAGGTCTGTACATACTACTAGTTAGATTCGTGATATCCCCTTCTGATGGAGGTTGGGCAATAACCGGAGTTGTCACCGGCGAAGTTTCTTTCGAAGCATCCGCCTCCATGACTTTAGTCTCATGGGACTATGACAAAGTAGTAGAACTACCCGTCAGTTTAAATCTCGCAGAGATATTGCTATCTCCGACTCCTGAAATCATTGATATACCATGAGGTGGTACATCTCTTTTAGTTAACGACTCTTCCTCTAGACCCTGAGATTCAGAATCCAGAAGAGAAGTAGTTTGAACCAATGGATCACTTTTATGAACCAAGGGATCAGTCTGCTGGAAGTCTGATAAATATCCCGAAGGATTGTCATGTTGACTCGTTTCTATGGGATGCGGCAGATCTCCCTCATCAAGATAAGCCGAACCTAGAGGCCCTGTTGTACGTTGAGGCACAGGAGGATTTCGAGCCGATACGCAGGGTGCTTTTTCAAGACTTTTCGGCACCCCTTCGACCGTTCTGGACTTCAATGATTGAGTTTCCTCAATTGATTGAGTCAACGCAGACTTTACTGCAGAGGAAGACTTTACTTCCTTAGATGCCAAAGCATCTTGCTGTGTAGGATTTATTATTAAGTCATGTTTAGATTGGATGGGCTTATTGGTCTTTTTACCATCCGTGCGTTTAGCTCTCTTGCCTACCAAAGCTTGCGCTACATTTAGTGTAGGGCTTACTGTTATTATTAGATGTGATACGGAGATGGGTGAGGGTGACCTAATTGGCTCTAGGTCTTGGTCTATATCACCAATGGTTGGAGTAACTGTTTGGCGGACGATGGGTGCGAAGTCCTAGATCTAGTTACTCATTGGGTTGGCGGAGTCTGAATCATCTCATCAGGCATAAATCGAGTTCTCTTAGGAGAATGTTCAGGAGATGATTCAGTTGCTGAAGAATCAGTGTCGCTGCTCTCTTCGAGTGTTATTGAAATGGTTGGTTCGATCCTAGATGATCTAGGTTCCCTGATCCTCACGGGTTGAGCATGGTGTGCTACCCTAGAACGTTTGAGGTTTACCCTAAGTAGAGGATTAGTTGGCCCGGGTGGTTGTACTACAGGTTCCTCTACAACCTCTGGGGCTGGAACCGCGGCGGGTTCAACTTGTGCTTGTTGTACCGGGTTCGAAAGAGGTATTCCTACAGCCTCAAAATATGAACGCATTCGAGCGTCTTGGGGTGCAGCTAGCCTCACAAGCCAATTTGGAATCGACGCAGTGAATTGATTGTCAGATACCATCGGGGTATTCATCTTCAGCTCCCCAAATCTTTTCATCTGTAATCCATGTGTACCTGATACAAATATATTCGCATTTCTACAAGTATTTATAGCATCATGGATAAAGATACAGAAAAACCTTTCACAAGGGATGTATGAACCCCTTGGCTTATCAACTTGGGCTTGAACCAAATCCCATAGAAGCTCTGCATAGTCAGGAGTCTCTACTCTTGTGAATGAGTAGAACAGCCTCAGCATTTGCATCGTCAAGCTGTCTAATCCACTCATTGTCATCAACAAGCATCTGTTGATGATTGAGAAGATCACATACCACCTTGAGTGCAAGTATTTCTTCTAAAACTTAGCCGGTGGAACATTGGTAGCTCCAACATAACTAAAATCAAAAATTGAAGACATCATCTGCTAATTAGCGGGGAAAGCAGGAGCATTTTGAACAAGAGGAAGCTGAAAGATCCTCCTGAAATCAGCCTTTGTAATACTCCTCATCCCTTGAACTCCTCTTAGCTCAAACTCAAATCGAGCTTGTGTTCCCTCTGGATTTGCAAGAGTAGGTTGTGTAGCTTCCACAAACCTAATAGTTCTGTTCAGTAGCTCCAGATCTGTTACAGGCACACTGGAAATTGAGCTTAGAGTAGGCCACAGTGTATGCCTCTCTAGTATTGCAGTCCAATAGTTGAAGGGAATGTTGATTTCAGAGTTGATAAAGTGATTGTTTGCCATGTAGCTGTATAAATAAGAAATAGAAGACTACAATATGTTTAACATAAAGCACATATCTCTATTCTTATTTGCCTTTGAAATCCTTTGTATTTTTCAAGTTTTATAATTTTTTATGGTTTTTCTAAGTTATAAAAATCATTTATTCTAAATATGAATAAGTAATTGACAAACATGATATTCATATGATATTCATTATAGTATAAAATCATCATGCAAAGCCAATTATATAACACAAAGAATCAGAACAACACTTAGTCAAATTTAAGCACAAATCAAGCAGATTCGGTAGTCATGAAAACTTGAGATTCTGTAACCAAATAAGCTTGAGTTTTCATACCAAAGACTTAAATAAAGCATGCAAGATTTATCAAGTTGAAAAACACATTATTTTTAAAGTACCAAATTACAGACTCGGTAAAATGCCAAGAACAGATTCGGTATCTTCAAAAATCACACATAATCATCCAAACATGCATATTCAGTCTTATATCATGCAAAAATATGATCATAATCAATTAACAACTAAATTAAAGCAGAAAATCATGTTAATCATTTGAACAGACTCGGTACTGTAGCAAGAACACATTCGGTATGTACAGAATCCATCAAATACTCAATTAAACATGTAATCAGACTCGGTCAATTGATAGATCAACTAATTTAACATAGATTTGACAAAAATTTATGTTAATTAACCAAATCAGAAGAGTTTAATCTAAGAATTAAGAAACTCGACTCAGATTCGGTATAATCAACACTTTTTCAAAATTAAGTGTCACAATCATGTTATTTGCATTATTTTCTGGTTTAAATGTGTTCAATCATCTCAGATCTACAACATGTGATACTTAAATTTGATTAAAGCAAGAATATACCAAAGATTTGAAGATACAGAGAGACGAATTCGGTAGATTAGGTAGACTCGGTAGATTAGTTCAGATTCGGTATGCAATTAGAGTAAAGTGAGAGAAAGTTTGACTTTGACTCTGCTATTTATAGATACCGAATGTTTTGAAGACATTGGCTTTACCGAATGAGCCTAAAATACTGAATACAGTCCAATTTCAGATTTAAACATATTGACTTCAAATTTTGACAAATCTTTATCAAAAATCATTCAAGACTATCACATTTTTTATGAAAAACATTTCTGAAAATTTTGAACTTACCGAATCTGTACAGTTGGTTGTCAGATTCGGTATAATGCTAAAATTAGCATTTATTCATTTAAAATTCACATCTTTTTGGATTTTATCTTTTCCAATTTTTATGAATTTTATAAAATAAGATTTGTACTTAGAAAATTTTGAATTATGTACAAAGTACAAATCTTCAGTGATATCAATTGTTAAAACGGGTTGCATACTGAGATGTATACAAGCCTTAGTGAATTATTTTCAGATATAAACAAAGAATTTATGAAATTCACTTTTGCAAAACAATTTTCTTTTCATTTTCTCCCATTTTCTCCCCCTCAAAATGTGATATACAAGAAAGTAAATCACCATTTTGATATTTTCCCAAGAAAATGAATTAACTCCCCCTTGAAATATGATATCAATGAGTTACCTCCCCCTTTCGTAACCATTGAAACTTAATCCCAGGAAGTTAACATAAATCTAAAAGGCTCCCCCTTGAAAGATGTTAACTAAAGCATAAGAAATCAGTTGCTCCCCCTAGAAAGTATCTACTCCCCCTAAACACAAGATCCCAAGTATAAGTGCCAACAGATCTAAGGAATGTCAAGCACTATACTCTACCATGCCAATCTCTTTGATCAAAAACTTTAGCCTAAGTTCATCTAAAGGCTTAGTGAACATGTCAGCTAATTGCACTTTGGTAGGCACAAAGTATAACTCTACATCTCCTTTTTCTACATGGTCCTTAATGAAATGATAACGAATATCAATGTGTTTAGTCTTAGAATTCTAGACCAGGTTACTTGTAATTGCTATAGCACTTTGTGAATCACAGTAAATTGGGGTCTTAGAAATCTTAAAACCATAGTCCAAAAGTTGAGTTTGCATCTACAAAACTTGTGAACAACAGTGAGCTGCAGCAATGTACTCAGACTCAGCTGTTGATAAAGACACACAGTTCTGCTTTTTGGATGACCAACCAACTAGCCTATTCCCCAACATCTGAATTGATCAAGATGTGCTCTTTCTATCAACATGGCAACCGCCATGATCCGCATCAGTATAAGCAGTGAGATTGAAATCGGATCCATGAGGATACCAGATCCCAAGGTTAGGTGTACCCTTAAGGTACTAAAAAATCCTAACAACCGCTTTGGAGTGGGATTTCTTAGGGTTTGACTGAAAGCGGGCACAGACAGTTACAGCAAGTGTAATGTCTGGTCTACTTGCAGTCAGATACATTAAAGAACCAACCATGCTTCGATAAAGTGTAATGTCAAAGGGTTCTCCATTAGCATCAGCATCCAGTAAAGTCCTCATTGGGGTTGTCATTGGTTTTAAAGCAGTCATTTTAAAATGTTTTAGCATATCATTGATATACTTTGTTTGACTGATAAAAATCCCATTTGGTAATTGTTTTACTTGTAACCCCAAGAAGAAATTTAACTAGTCAAGCATGCTCATTTCGAATTTGTTGGCCATAAGGTCACTAAATTCTTTGCATATGGCCGGGGACATGGAACCAAAAATAATGTCATCAATGTAAATTTGAACCAAGAGAATGTGACCATGGTTTTTACGGATGAATAGCGTTGTATCAATCGTTCCACGAGAGAAGCCATTGTCCAACAAATACTTTGTTAAGGTCTCGTACCATGCACATGGTGCTTGCTTCAGACCATACAAAGCTTTCTCCAAGTAGTAGACGTGGTTTGGATGAATGGGATCGACAAAGCCTTCTGGTTGATCAACATAAACTTCCTCTTGAAGATGACCGTTCAGAAAAGCAGTTTTGACATCCATTTGAAACACCGTGAACTTCATATGAGAAGCAAATGCAAGGAAAAGATGAATAGCCTCAATCCTAGCAACCGGAACAAACGTTTTGTCATAATCAATACCCTCTTGTTGTCGATATCCCTTGGCCACAAGACGTGCCTTATTTCGAACCACAATTCCATCATAATCCTTCTTGTTCTTAAAAATCCACTTAAACCCTATTGTTCGTTGACCCATTGGTCTTGGAACTAATCGCCATACTTTCAAACGATCAAATTGATTGATCTCTTCTTGCATTGCTACCCCCCAGTTCGGATCTAGTAAAGCTTGAGTAACCATTGTTGGTTCAATCTTACTAAAAAAGGTAGTGTATAGACATATATTCCGAGTTGCCCTTCGAGTTGAGACTGAAGCAGATGCATCACCAATGATAAGATCAATTGGATGACTTTTAGTCCATCGATTTTTAGGTGGAAGAGGTTGTACATCAGTGGTATCCATTGAAACATCAGCCGTTGTTGACATTGAGCCTTGATCCGCTTGATCTGATGTAACACTTTCTAATGTATTTAGTTGAGTATCTGGAGAAACAACTGGAGTTGTATTAACAGATGTATCTTGAATTGGTTCAAGATTAGCATCAGGAGGTGGGAGGGAGGATGAAGAAGCAACGGGTGAATCAGTTGGTGTTGTATCTTCATCAAAAAGACTTGGTTGAGTCTCTACAGTAGTTGACTGTGATGGTGTAACTGCTATGGCTTGAACATTTAAATTCCGTTGAGGAGCATACAGACTATCAAATAAGATATCCAGTTCCTCTGTTGTTACCGTAGGAACACCCTTCTTCAAGAAAATTGAATTTTACGCAGAAGAAGAAGTAGTCAGGTTAGGATCGATTTTTTAACTGAGTTGTTCAAAAGCCATTCCCAATAACTCATCGAACCTTACATTAATGCTTTCCTTGATCGTCTTTGTCCATTTGTGATCGACACGATAGGTAACTTTGTTCGAAGAATAACCGAGAAATATGGCCTGATCGCCATGCGGAACAAACTTTTCGAGGCTGTCAAAATCATTAAGCACATAGCATATACAACCAAAGACACGGAAATATTTGACATTCGGGCATCTACCATATAGTAACTCATAAGGAGTTTTATCAAAACGTTTATTAATGATACAGCGATTTTGGGTATAGCATGCAGTGCAAATTGAAATGTCCCGTTCTTATTGATTAAAAACGTTCCATATTAATTGATTTCGTTGCGAGGTTTTGACCTCTATATGAGACGTTTTTCAAAGACTGCATTCATTTTAAAACAAACCATAACCTTTATTTCATCAATAAAGGTTTAAAAAGCTTTACGTAGATTATCAAATAATGATACTCTAAAATATCCTGTTTACACGCGACCATTACATAATGGTTTACAATGCAAATATGTTACAACGAAATAAGTTTCTTGAATGCAGTTTTTACACAATATCATACAAGCATGGACTCCAAATCTCGTCCTTATTTAAGTATGCGACAGCGGAAGCTCTTAATAATCACCTGAGAATAAACATGCTTAAAACGTCAACAAAAATGTTGGTGAGTTATAGGTTTAACCTATATATTATCAAATCATAATAATAGACTACAAGATTTCATATTTCCATACACATCCCATACATAGAGATAAAAATCATTCATATGGTGAACACCTGGTAACCGACATTAACAAGATACATATTTAAGAATATCCCCATCATTCCGGGACATCCTTCGGATATGATATAAATTTCGATGTACTAAAGCATCCGGTACTTTGGATGGGGTTTGTTAGGCCCAATAGATCTATCTTTAGGATTCGCGTCAATTAGGGTGCCTGTTCCCTAATTCTTAGATTACCAGAATTAATAAAAAGGGGCATATTCGATTTCAATAATTCAACCATAGAATGTAGTTTCACGTACTTGTGTCTATTTTGTAAATCATTTATAAAACCTGCATGTATTCTCATCCCAAAAATATTAGATTTTAAAAGTGGGACTATAACTCACTTTCACAGATTTTTTTACTTCGTCGGGAAGTAAGACTTGGCCACTGGTCGATTCACGAACCTATAACAAATATGTACATATATATCAAAGTATGTTCAAAATATATTTACAACACTTTTAATACATTTTGATGTTGTAAGTTTATTAAGTCAGCTGCCCTCGTTAGTAACCTACAACTAGTTGTCCACAGTTAGATGTACAGAAACAAATCGATATATATTATCTTGAATCAATCCACGACCCAGTGTATACATATCTCAGTATTGATCACAACTCAAACTATATATATTTTGGAATCAACCTCAACCCTGTATAGCTAACTCCAATATTCACATATAGAGTGTGTATGGTTGTTTCGAAATATATATATAGATGTGTCGACATGTGATGGGTGCAGCGGAGTGTATAAAATACTATTAAATTTTACAAGAAAATACTATTAAATACGATACAATTTTACACAAGATATTTATTTATTTATAGAATGGATATACTTAAACCTTGCTACAACACTTATAGGCAGTGTACCTAATCGTACAGTAGTGTAGTTTTTAGTAAGTCCGGTTCGTTCCACAGGGAAAATCTTTAAACAAAGCTTAACGCTATAGTAGTTTACTTTTATAAAAATACAAATATATATATAAGTAATATTATCATTATAAAGGGGGGGTTTTTACCGTTTAATGACCGGTTTGTCGATTTAAAAACTTTAGTCGCAGTTAAAACCAAATGTAAAATAATAAATAAATACAAGACTTAATTTAAAGCATAAAGTAAATAACGATAATGAAATTGCGAATAATAAAAGTGCGATAAAATAAACTTGCGATAATTAAAAAGTATGATAATTAAAAGTGCAATTAAATATAATAACAATAAATAAAAGTGCTATAATTAGAAGTGCAATTAAATATAAAATAAAGGAAATTAAATATGAAATAAAAGAATTATGCTTATTTAAATTTCCGTAATCATGATGTTTGACGTGTTGATTTTAGTTTTATGCCCATGGGTTAATTGTCCTTTGTCCTGGATTATTTAATATGTCCGTCTGGTTTTTGTCCATAACAGTCCATCAGTCATAAATATAAAGTACGAGTATCCTCATCAAATTATCCTTATACCTGAAGTTAAATATTCCAACTAATTGGGGACTTAAACTATAACAAGATTTTAATACTTTGTTTAATAATTACACCAGGATGTCGACTGAGTGTAACCCAAGGTTTTAATATTTTGTTATCAATTATGCCAAGTGTCCTTTTACATAATTTCACCCCTGTTTTAATTATTCTAGTGGCTATTAATCCATTCCTGTGTCCGGTTAAATGAACGATTATTCGTACATATAAATACCCCGCCCATCGTGTCTGATCGAGTGTATATGGTAATTTATAGGGACGCCCAATTGTAAATCTTTATATTAACATTAACAAACTATCATTTAGTTAAACAAATATAAAGTCCATTAATAGCCCATAGTCTAATTTCCACAAATGTCGTTCTTTTGTCCAAACCCCAATTATGGTACAAAGCCCAATTACCCAATTTTAGTAATTAGCCCAACATCATGATTACTTCGGATTAAATAAGCATAATAATAACTTAGCTACGAGACATTAAATTAAAAAGGTTGAACATAACTTACAATGATTAAAAATAGCGCAGTGTTACACGGACAGAATTTCGACTTACACCCTTACAATATTCGCTAACATACCCTTATTATTAGGATTAAAAATTAAAATTAAAATTAAAATATAAATTATATATATATATTTACGTATATATTGAGAGAGAGATAGATTATGGATTGTGAAAAATGATCAGAATTCGGTTGGCTTTATAGGGAATTGAGTTCAGGGGTACTCCGCGACTCGCGACCCTTTTTGCCTTCAAACTCCGCGAGTCGCGGAGTTTGCTTTTACAGCTCACACATGTTTGGAGCCTTTCTTGCCGACGGTTTATAATATATTATATAATATATAAATAATTATAAGAATTATTTAAATATTACATTATATTTATGTGCATAGTTGATTTGTAATTTTTAGTCCGTTGCGTCGAGCGTTGAGAGTTGACTCTGGTCCCGGTTCCGGATTTTCGAACGTCCTTGCGTACAATTTAATATCTTGTACTTTGCGTTTTGAATCTTGTACTCTTGTAATTTCGAGACGTTTCTTATCAATAATTGGAACCTCTTTAATTGTATTTTGTACTTTTGAGCTTTTTGGTCGTTTGCGTCTTCAATTCGTCGAATCTTTCTTTTGTCTTCACCTTTTATTATTTAAACGAATATCACTTTTAAATAGAACAATTGCAGCTAAAAGCTTGTCTTTCTTGAGGAATAATGCTATGAAATATATGTTCGTTTTTAGCATTATCAAATATTCCCACACTTAAGCGTTGCTTGTCCTCAAGCAATATCGTCTTGAAATACTAGAATCACTTCTTTATTCTTCACACTTTGTACATCAGTGATTTCTATACGGCGGTATAAACAATGGTAGTAACGATATGGTTTACAGTCCCACATGACTATAAAAATTTAGATCCATTAAGGAAATTGGATCTTTTCGAAAACATTTGATCTTTTGAAAATTAAATCTAGCTTTTACCCTAGATAAGTTTTCCTGAATAACCCTTCACCGGTGTTTGCAAATTCTTTTTGTGGGTTTGGTGGGTTTAAGATTTGAAAATTTTAGCTCAAAACTTATGGTTTTGTGTCACCCACTCGCTAACCTTGCATTTGGAAAGCAACACATCCACTTTACTTGTCCCGTATATTACCTTTCGGTAAACTACCGTCCGGTTGTAAAGGAAAGCATTGAACAAGTAACTGTTAAGGCAATGTCCCCTGACATGCTTTTAATTATGGTCTATAACGTGTCGGACGCAATTACTATCCTTGGTAGGAGCAATAGTAAAGCTCACCCTTATAATTTGTAGGTTTTGCACAAGGTCCTGTCCTTGACCATGCTATGCAACCACCGTTCTTACGCTTGATACCCGATTTAGTTCAGGTGACCTAATGAATTCCAGGTGAATTCCTAGGATTTTACGTTCAATGGTAATGAACGCATTGAAAATAGGGTTTTCAGAAAACAAATCGGTTTATAATTTGATCAAAATATTTTCTCGTTCAAGCTCGAGTTTAGATATCATTGAATTCCATGAGTTTCTCAATCTTTAAGGTCAATCTCAAGGATTGAGTAATATCAGTCTTAAAAGCTGATTTTTAATCTTTAAGGAGATTATCCTTTCTGGGAATCTGATTCATTAGTCTTATCCAGCTAATTTGCATGGTGCCCCCCATTGTACGAGATAAATCCTTCTCATGGTTAGGATAAATCTGACCACTTGGCAACCCTATTTAATGCTGAGGTCCGTGGATTTTCTGCTGATTTTAGTGATGACTTTTCTAGATTTTTCGTCAACCTACAGCTGGTCTGGACGACAACTCCTTTTAATGATGGAATTGATTCATCGTGTAGATCCATCTCTTCTTTTCTTTCATTGGGTAAAACAGTTTAGTTTAGTCCAAAGCAAAAGTATTTTTAGTTATTTGTTACAGATATATGTGATATATGTTTTGAATAACTTGGAAAATTTTCCCACACTTGGCTTTTATTTTCCTTTTTATTGTTCTCTATTCCATTTTAAATGAATTTTAACATTTTGGTTTGTTTATCAATTTATGTTCTTTCCGAGGTAACAATAATTTCGGTGTTAAAACCTAGTTTTATCGTTCATAAATATGTATAAACATGATTTTGAGTTCATTTAATTGAAAATTTTGAAAAATTTTACTAGAATTGGGTAGTCAGTATATAAGACTAGGGCTGTTCTTTATTATCAGAGAGCACTAGATTCTAATACAACTACTGCTTTACTAGTATTTTTAATGGTAACCCAGTGTTTAAGATAAAAATTTTAAAATCCGAAAGAATTTAACCCCTTCCCACACTTAAGATCTTGCAATGCCCTCATTTGCAAGAAATCAGTAACAATTTAAATTATTGAGGGTGATTTGTGTGAAAGTGATTAAATTTTACCAAAGTTTCCAAATATATTGGCGTTTGTTTGCTGAATGATAAATGGTGCACATCATTTGTTCATTCCGTCTTGTTGTTATTTCACATATATTTTGCATCTTGTCGTCAAAATTAGTTGCTTTTGCTGAACTTAATGCCAGTCTTTGAAAATGCGTTGTTTTACCCTGTTGTGTACATAAGATAAACTGCAAACATATATACATATTTTTGAAGTTTGGTATATTACCCCACATTCAAAAATTATTAAAATCTAAGAATAAAAGTTAGAAAATTATAAAAACTATTACAATATTAACATAAGTATTAAACGTATCAACATTACAAATTACAAAATAAATAAAACTAAGTAGACCAGGGATGATACTGATACCAATAGGGGTTCCATGCATAACCATAGGTGCTATAAAATGCTTCGACTGGGTTATACGTAGGATACGGTGATTGAATCTCTATAGACCAGGGAGGGAATATGGGCTTTGGAGTAGGAATATAGTTTCTACCTATATGTTGGCAATAAGCTATGATTTGGTTTTGATGAACTTGCCAATCTTAAAATGCTCTCTGTCTAGCATTTTCGTACTCCTGTGCAGCTATAAACCTTTGCATTTCTTGCATTTCATTTCCCCCTCCTACATTACCTTGCTGTTGGTTTCTCTCAACCTGTGGATGTCTACCATGGTATTGTACTGCGGCGTTATTTTACCTCTTCAAAACTTTCGCAGCATGGTATACATTTAAACCTAGTGTATCGCGGGGTTCTGGTTCTTCGACTAATAATCCCCCCCGACTTATATCCACACCGAGATATTCAGCAATCAAAGTAATAAATATACCACCTCCTATTATGCTATGCGGTCTCATCCCCCTAACCATAGCTGATAAATAATAACCCACACAATAAGGTATACTTACAGTGCTTTGTGGGTCTCGAATACACATATGGTAAAACAAATCCTGTTCATTTACCTTTTCCTTGTTCTTACCTCTTTGTGTAATCGAATTACCTAAAACCTATGAATTACTCTTAATTCAGCTCTATCTATATCCAAATAAGAGTAATTTCCCCCTTTGAATCGGTGATGGCTTGTCATTTGACTCCATACACCATGTGTATCAAAATTTTCATCTATCTTTCTACCATTTAGTATCAACCCTCTACAATCGGCAGATGCTAACTCCTCAGGCGTATATATACGTAAAGTCGGAGCCATGTCTAGTAAAGACATGTGGCGCATCGAACCTCCTAACAAAAATCTAATAAAAGATCGATCGGTTAAACTAGCTACCCGATCATTTAATTCTATACTACACAACAATTCTTCACACCATACTTTATATACAGGTCTACGCATGGTGAATAAATGTACCCAGTCATTAAAAGTAGAATTACCATACCTCTGTGTAAGTAATTCCCTAATTGGCCCGGCCAATTCTATAGCTTCTAATGGTCCCCATTCTATGACCCTAGGTACCTCAACAACTTTAGAATGAAGAGTATGCAAACCCCTTTGGTATTTTGGATAATCTATCCAAAGTCTGTCAAATCTCAGGTTCGGGTGCAAATCTTCCAAGTGCATATCAGAAAATGTCATGACTGGATGAGGTATATCTTGCTTGTAGTAGTTATCCACCTCCTGTTGTTCCGCATTCTCAGCAGGAGCATTGCGAGCTTGGGATGAAGATTCACCCCTTTCAGTCTGCAAAACACATCAAACACAATTTTTGTGCATCCAAATATGCATTAGTGTCAGCAAAATCATCAATCAAAATAATTACAATGACATGATCAATTTATATCAAACTTAAGCTCATTTTCATATTTTCATCAAATCTACACTTTTTCAAATAAGCATATACGAAAATGTTCGCCAAGTTCATAAGCATTTAACTCAAATAACATGTCAAAATAATCATTACTAGCAATTAAACAAGTTTCAAATGGCATTATCTTTCAAAAATCAAGTTCATGAATTTTTAGACTTGAAAAAGTCCACTTTAATTCTCAAAATCATGTTTAGGCTCAAAGTTTGGATCATTTAACTACCTAAACATGTTACACTACTTAATTTAGCAACAATTCATGACAAAAATCGGCCATAACCTGTTTATATCAAAAAGCCCCAAATTTGCTCAAGAACACAAACCCTAGATTACTCAAAATTTGAAGTTTAAGGCTTCTAATCATGTTAAATAGCATCAATCTAGGTTATACAAGCATAATACATAAACAATTTAAGCATAATTACACTAAAAAGCATCAAAATCAAATTGGGGAAAAAATTGCTCAAGAACACTAATTTTCGGATTAAATGTTGTTTAGGTGTAAAAATTTACTGTTTTTCTTGAGTAATTCCTTGATAGCATCCTTCTCAACATGATTTTAGTAAAAGATTTGATGATTAACGGTTAAAAATTGTGATTTTGGGGGTGTTTTCTCGTGTATTTTCGGGTTTTTTGCGGCTGTTCTTCGCAGTATTTGGTGTGTGGGTTTTTCAACTGATCAGTTCTGCGTTTTTATTTTTTTATGATTTTTGGTCCCTCCGCGAGTTGCGGTATATTACCCTTCAAACTCCGCGACTCGCGGAGTTTGTTTTTTTTTTGTTTTTTTTAATAACATCTTATACTAATTAAAACAATTAAGTAATTAATTTTAAAATTTTGTTTCCCTTGTTATTTAGGACGAGGTTGTTTCGGATCGATGTCCTAGTCCGTCCTTCGACAAAATTTTAAAAGTTGTCTTTTTGTAGCGATTGTTTTAAAAGCTAAGATTTTTGGATTTTTTTTAATGTTTTTGGCATACTTTAATTCAATAAGATTAAAAATAATGATAATAAAAGTTCTCGTCCCTCCCTCGGGTAAAGCAATTTCGGTTTAAAGACCTAGTCTTCAACTTACGACGAATTTTAAAAATCGTATTTTTAACTTAATGAGATAAAGTAAATTTTTGTTTTTAAATTCACACAATTTAAATATAAAATTCAAAATTAATATTAAAAATTCACACCAAACTTAAAATTTGAAATGAATAAAATTAAAAATTCATATTTTAAAAATTAAAAATTCACACCAAACTTAAGTTAAAAATTCATATTATAAATTCACACCAAACTTAAATTAATTTTTCAAATATTTACAATTTTAAATATATTGTTTTTACAAAGTTTACAATATTAATTTAAGATTTATATATTAATTTTAAAAACATGGTAAAAATAAAATTAAAAATCTTTTTGGCTTTTTATCCCACTTTAATCAATCAAATATTATCAAAAATATGCGCCCCTCTTTTCGGTAAAGTAATTTCGGTTCCAAGACCTAATTTAACTCATGACGAATTTTTGAAATATTTTGGGTTGATTGATTAAAGATATTTATACCTTAAAAATAAACGTTAAATTTCGCAGTGATGTAATAAATTTTTGAATGATATTAATAATTTCGGTCGCCAAACCTAATTTTATTCAATACCAATTTAATACTTTATAGCGAACAAATTAGCGTTTATTATCAAAAGGTTAAAAATAAATAAAAAAAATAAAATAAAAACTGTACAAACATACCTGTGAAATAGATTTCTTAGTTATATGATCTATCCCATTCATAAGATAGTCGGTTTAATTGGTTTTCCATAGCTACATAGGCGTAACCTCGAGCATTCAGTGTCTTTTCTTCTAAACATATGAACGGTCCATCTCTGCATAAAGTAACAAATTCGGTGTTTGAATATGTTTGATTATTTGAACATTTACCTCCATGTGACCATTTTCCGCATTTGTAACATCTTTCTAGGTGTCGTGCTCTTCTTTTCGCTGCGGATTTTGATTTTCCTTTACCAAATTGTAACTTATTAAATTCGCATCTGGATTCTTTTCTAACTCCGTCCAATCTTTCTCTGATTACTGATACTATTTCACTCGGAAGTGTGTCATTATTACGTTTAGTGATCAAAGCGTGTAGCATTAGACCATGGTTTAGTTCACAGGCAGTCTTCATTTCCTAAAAAAAATAAAAATTCAGAATGGGGGGAGAAGACTAGTTCTTTAGGGTCTGCTAGGGAAAGACCATTCGGGTTCCATTTTCGAGAACTACACGAAAACAGACAATCTAACAGAAATACATATTATCCTTTAAAGACTTGATTCTCCCCACACTTAGTTAGCTGTGGTGTCGAAATTGTGATTAACTTCGTTGTCGACTTCCATCGGACCATGTATGTAATGTTTAACTCTGTGACCATTAACTTTAAATTCAATCCCATTTGAATTTATTAATTCTATCGTTCCGTATGGGAAAACTCTTTTAACTATGAATGGTCCAGACCATCTTGATTTCAATTTTCCAGGAAATAGCTTGAATCGTGAATTGAAAAGAAGAACTCTGTCGCATTCTTTAAATTCTTTTGAACTTCTGATTCTTTTATCATGCCATTTCTTCGTTCTTTCCTTATAGATTAACGAATTATTGTATGCTTCATGTCTTAATTCTTCTAATTCGTTTAGTTGACTTAATCGTACACGTCCGGCTTCATGTAAATCAAGATTACATGTCTTCAAAGCCCAAAATGCTTTGTGTTCAATTTCTACTAGAAGATGACATGCTTTTCCATAAACAAGTCTAAAAGGTGTGGTTCCAATTGGAGTTTTGTAGGCTGTTCTAAAAGCCCAGAGTGCATCCTCCAATTTAATGGACCATTCCTTCGGATTTGATCCTACGGTTTTCTCTAGAATACGTTTTAAAGCTCGGTTGGTATTTTCAACTTGTCCACTTGTTTGTGGATGATATGCGGTGGAGATTTTATGAGTTACTCCATATCTTTTAAGAACTTTCTCAAGTTGATTATTACAGAAATGAGTACCCCGATCACTTATTAAAGCTTTCGGTGTTCCAAACCTTGCAAAAAGACATTTTAAAAAGTTGACTACAACTCGTGCATCGTTAGTTGGGAGAGCTTGTGCTTCCGCCCATTTAGATACATAATCAATGGCTACGAGAATATATAGATTATTATGAGATTTTGGAAATGGACCCATAAAGTCAATACCCCAAATGTCAAATACTTCACATACTTGGATGACATTTTGTGGCATTTCATCACGTTGACTTATTTTTCCGGCCCTTTGACAAGCATCACAGGATTTGCAAAGAAGGTGTGCGTCTTTGTAAATTGTAGGCCAATAGAATCCAGCATCATAAACTTTTCTTGCTGTTAGTTGAGGCCCATAATGCCCTCCTGTTGGTCCTGTGTGACAATGGTTTAAAATTTTACTAGCTTCATCTCCAAATACACATCGGCGTATTATTCCATCGAGACAACTTTTAAACAGATGTGGATCTTCCCAAAAATAGTGTTTTATATCACTGAAGAATTTCTTTCGTCTTTGGTACGATAATCCTTTTTCAAGGAATCCACAAACTAAGTAGTTTGCATAGTCTGCAAACCATGAAATTTCTTTATAATCTATCTTCAATAGATATTCATCAGGAAAGTTGTCTTGTATGGCCGATTCATTTAGAACTTCTAACTCAGGATTTTCAAGACGAGAAAGATGATCAGCGGCGAGATTTTCTGCTCCTCTTTTATCTCGGATTTCAATATCAAACTCTTGTAAGAGTAAGATCCAACGGATTAATCTTGGTTTAGCATCTTGTTTCGAAAATAGGTATCTAAGAGCAGAATGGTCGGTATAGACCACCGTTTTTGCTAGAACGAGATATGATCGAAATTTGTCAAAAGCAAAGACAATAGCAAGGAGTTCTTTTTCAGTAGTTGTATAGTTCGTTTGTGCTCCTTGTAACGTCTTACTAGCATAATATATAGGTTGAAATCGTTTTTCAATCCTTTGTCCTAAAACGGTTCCCATTGCAAAATCACTTGCATCGCACATTAGTTCAAATGGTAGATTCCAATTTGGTGTTATCATGATCGGCGCATTAGTGAGTTTCTCTTTAAGAATATTAAAAGATTTGATACACTCATCTGAAAAGATGAATGGAGCATTCTTTTCTAGGAGTTTATTCATAGGAGTGGCAATTTTAGAAAAATCTTTTATGAAACGTCGGTAAAAACCGGCATGCCCTAGAAAACTCCTAACTCCTCTAACATTGGTGGGATGTGGAAGTTTAGCAATTACATCTACTTTAGCTCTATCCACTTCAATTCCTTCTTTTGAAATTTTATGACCAAGAACGATGCCTTCTTTAACCATGAAATGGCATTTCTCCCAATTAAGTACTAGATTTGATTGTTCGCATCTAATAAGCATTCGTTCCAGATTAACTAGACATGATTCAAATGTATCACCGAAGACTGAAAAGTCATCCATGAAAACTTCAATGCATTCTTCTATCATGTCATGAAAAATCGCCATCATACACCTTTGAAAGGTTGCAGGGGCGTTACAAAGTCCAAATGGCATGCGTTTGTAAGCAAAAGTACCATAAGGGCACATGAATGTGGTTTTCTCTTGATCTTCGGGTGCTATTGAAATTTGAAAATATCCGGAAAATCCATCTAGAAAACAATAGTAACTATTTCCGGCTAATCTTTCCAACATTTGATCTATGAAAGGTAAGGGAAAGTGATCTTTTCTGGTGGCGTCATTTAATTTTCTATAATCAATACATACACGCCATCCTGTTACAGTCCTAGTAGGAATAAACTCATTTTTTTCATTTGTAATGACAGTCATGCCACCCTTCTTAGGCACGCATTGAACTGGGCTTACCCATGGACTATCAGAGATTGGATATATCAAACCCGCATCTAGCAGTTTAATAATCTCTTTCTTAACTACATCTTGCATATTAGGATTTAATCTTCGTTGGCGTTGCACATACGTTTTATGACCTTCTTCCATAAGGATTTTATGTGTGCAATACGAAGGACTTATTCCTTTAATATCATGAATCTTCCATGCAATGGCTGGTTTATGAGCTTTCAATACAGAAATGAGTTGTGATTTCTCATTTTTAGTAAGAGAAGACGATATTATTACAGGTAATTCAGATTCACCATGTAAATAAGCGTATTCCAAATGGTTTGGAAGTGGCTTTAACTCTAATTTCGGTGGTTCTTCTATCGATGATTTATATCGATATTTGTCTTCTTCTTTTAGCATTTGAATTTCTGCTGTTGTTGGTTCATATTCATTAGCTATAAGTGTAGCTAACATTTCAGCTTCATCAATTGGTTCATTACCTTCTCCTAAAGAACATTCTCCTGTTCCTTGTAATTCTGGAAATTCTTCTAATATTTCTGCATGTGCATCTATAGTTTGAATATAATAACATGTATCATCTGCAGATTGCGGTTGTTGCATTGCTCTATCAACTGAAAAGGTAACACTCTCGTCCTCTATACTTGGGGTCAGTTTCTTACCGAACACGTCTATCATTGCTTTAGCCGTGTTTAAGAATGGTCTTCCTAATATGAGAGGAACTTGAGAATCTTCTTCCATGTCCAGAACAACAAAATCTACTGGAAATACTAAAGTACCAACTTTAACTAGCATATTCTCCATTATCCCTCTAGGATATTTTATTGATCTATCGGCTAGTTGTATGCTTATTCTGGTTGGTTTCAATTCTCCAAGGTCTAGTTTAGCGTATAGTGAATACGGCATTAGATTTATACTAGCAAGTAAGTCTGCCAATGCTTCTATTGAATTAAGACTTCCCAGAAAACATGGAATTGTGAAACTTCCTGGATCAGATAATTTTTCTAGTATCTTATTCAACAGCACTGCTGAACAATTAGCATTCATGGTAACAGCCGAGAGTTCTTCCATTTTCTTTCTATTCGAGATTAGATCTTTCAAGAATTTAGCATATCTAGGCATTCCTGAAATCACATCAATGAAAGGAAGATTTACATTTATCTGTTTAAACATATCCAAGAATTTGGATTGCTCGGCTTCAAGTTTCTCTTTCTTCATTTTACTCGGGTAAGGAAGTGGTGGTTGGTATGGTTTAACATAAGGTTTAGCCTTAACTGTGTTATCTTCATTAACCTTTTCAACTACCGGTTCTTTCTACTTATCTTGATTAGGTTGGGGTTCTTGTGGAGTAGGAATAGCTTCATCAGAAGTTACAGGTATTTCAGGTGGTTTAAGTGTTGTACCACTTCTTGTGGTAATGGCTTTAGCTGTTTCATTCCGGGGGTTAGCATTTGTATCACTAGGTAGACTTCCCGGTTTTCTTTCACCTATTAACCTTGCTAGGTTACTTACTTCTTGTTCCAGATTTTGAATAGAAGCTTGTTGATTTCTAAATGCTTGAGCATTTTGTTCATTGGTTTGTTTTTGAGATGTGAAAAACTGCGTTTGAGTTTCAACTAGCTTCGTCATCATATCTTCTAAATTTGGCTTTTTATCATCGGTTTGTTGTGGTGGTTTGTTTTGAAAATTAGGTCTTTGATGGTTGTAAGTATTATTGGATACTTGTTGATTGCTAGGACCTTGTTGGTTGTTGTATGGAATATTTCGTTTATAATTCTGGTTTTGATTGTAAATCGGTCTTGGCGGTTGATAATTATTCTGATAATTACTTCCAGGCCTTTGGTTTATGTATGAAATATTCTCTCTTTGTTCCATTGTTAATTCAATACTGAGACAATCTTTTGTCAAATGTGGTCCTCCACACTGCTCACAACTAATTCGTATTGAGTGAATATCTTTAGTCATCTTTTCCATTCGTCTCTCGACAGCATCTATCTTTGCGGAAATGGAATCTAAGTCATGGCTAGAATCGGCTCTAGCTGCTTTAGATGATCTAACGATATCTTTTTCTTGGTGCCACTCATGTGAGTGGGAAGCAGTGTTATCAATAATTTTGTAAGCATCAGTTTCGGTTTTCTTCATAATAGAACCACCAGCTGCTATATCTATGTCTTTCCTTGTAGTGATGTCGCATCCTTGGTAGAATATTTGTACTATTTGACAGGTGTCTAAACCATGTTGCGGACATCCTCTTAATAACTTTTCAAATCTAGTCCAAGCCTCATATAGAGTTTCATTCGGCTTCTGTGTAAACGTAACAATTTCTGCTTGAAGTCTTACGGCTTTAGATGCAGGAAAGAATTGTTTAAGAAATTTTTCAACTAAAACATCCCATGTATCAATCGCCCTTCAGGTAACGATTCCAACCAATCTTTGGCTTCTCCCTTTAAAGTCCAGGGAAATAACATGAGATATATCTGTTCATCCTCCACTTCTCGGATTTTAAATAGTGTGCAGATCCTATTAAAGGTACGTAAATGTTCATTTGGATCTTCCTTCGGCGCACCACTAAATTGGCATTGATTAGTCACCATGTGTAGAATTTGTCCTTTGATTTCATAATCTGGCGCATTAATGTCTGGATGAGTAATTGCGTGACCTTGGCCAGTGCGTTTAGCTCTCATTCGGTCTTCCATACTTAAAGGTTCCAGATTCTCCATAATTTAATTTGTTGAATTGGAATCACTAGAGGATTCTGATTTAATGGTTCGTTCCTCAACAATCTCTGTTTGAATGATTGGTGGTTCCGGAGGAAAGTTTAGTGGTTCAGGATCTACGAATCGTCCTTGAATATTCTCCGGATTCTCAATTGTGAGGTCGGGTTCAAAAAATGGATTATCAGAAATTTGAACTGGAGTACTTGGTCGACTGGATGACGATTCTAATGAAAAATCAACGGCAGTAATATTTGCTAAATGTCTTGATCTAGTTACAGGTGGTGAACGTACAAAAGGTGGTGAACGTCTTGATCGGTGCATTCACTGAATATCCTATTAGTTTTTAAAAGGAAAGAAAAATTATAATAAGTTATCCAATCAATAGACTTTTCTGATTTTGCCCACGTTTCGAATAGCCAAAAGATGCAGCAGAGGGGCAGGATTCGTTTGGTCTCAATATAATTGAGGACTGTTTGGCTCCAATAACCCGGTCCACGTACAAATCCAACTATTACTACGAACCAGAAAATTTTGATGTCTATCAATTTAACCACTTAAAATAAATTTTCGTAATTTTAAGAAATTTAGATAAGAAGTAGAATAAAAATCTATGTCCTAAAACTAGAATAGCGAGAAATAAGAAAGAAAAAGAGTTCGTCGAAAAAGGTCGAAAAAGAAAAATGGTTGAAAAATAAAAGGTGACGGAAAAATAAAAGAAACTTATAAAACTTAAAAACACTTGACTAACCTAACCTTATTACTACAACTAACTTAAAATTATAATTGCAAATTGAGATTACTAATTGGAATGATAATTGATACATAGGTAAAAGGTGTCTAAAAATATTAAAGCTTACAAGTAAAACTATATCCCAAATGGCAATATCTTATAAAGGTACTAAAACTTAAAAAGGCGTCGCAAAATTCTAAAGCACCTAAATCTTAGTCTAAAGAAAAAGCACTTAAGGGATTTTACGGCAAAGCCTAAAAATCTAGAAGTAAAAATAACTATGGCAAAAACTAAGTTTAAAACTAAATATGAGCTAAAAATACAAATATTACGCTAAAACGATTAAAAATGGACAAAATATAAAAATATACAAAAAGTTGTAAAAAGTACAATTTTTATAAAAATATTATTTTTATATTATTTATTTATTAAAACTATTAATTTTACAATTTAATTAAACTAATTTAACTAAAATATATATTAAATAAAAAGTAAAACTAATTATAATAATAATAATAAATTAGGGTTAATAATAATAATAATTAATAATTACCCGTAATTAAATGCAGTTTAGGGTTTCTGTCGGTGTCAGAGTGGCTCCGCGAGTTGCGGTATTCCAAGCAGCAAACCCCGCGAGTCGCGGGGTTCCAAAATTCAACTCTGGTACAGTTTTAAATTTGACGCGTTTTTTTATTTATTTTACATTTTCTGTTTTTATATTTTCTGTTTATATCAAAATATTTGTATAATAAAAACTTATATTTAAAAACTTAAATAAAAATAGAACTACTTTATAATTTTAAAAATATCTTAAAAATAGATTTATATATATTAATTTTTTTTTTTCGGTTTTTTTTTTATTTTAAATAAAAACAAAATACTTAAATAAAATTTATATAAAAATAAAGAAACTTTATAAAACTTAAATATTTAACAAAATCTTAAAAATACTTATATTTTTGTTTTTCTTTTTATATTTTCGAATATTTAAAATGTATTTTTATAAAAACGAATTTTAATAAAAGTAAACTAAAATTTTTTTTTTTTTATTAGCGTTGCTTCCGGCTTTTAAGCTAGATCGATCCCCGGCAGCGGCGCCAAAAATACTTAATGGGTGCAGCGGAGTGTATAAAATACTATTAAATTTTACAAGAAAATACTATTAAATACGATACAATTTTACACAAGATATTTATTTATTTATAGAATGGATATGCTTAAACCTTACTACAACACTTATAGGCAGTGTACCTAATTGTACAGTAGTGTAGTTTTTAGTAAGTCCGGTTCGTTCCATAGGGAAAACCTTTAAACAAAGCTTAACGCTATATTAGTTTACTTTTATAAAAATACAAATATATATATAAGTAATATTATTATTATAAAGGGGGGTTTTTACCGTTTAATGACCGGTTTGTCGATTTTAAAACTTTAGTCGCAGTTAAAACCAAATGTAAAATAATAAATAAATACAAGACTTAATTTAAAGCGTAAAGTAAATAACGATAATGAAATTGCGAATAATAAAAGTGCGATAAAATAAACTTGCGATAATTAAAAAGTACGATAATTAAAAGTGCAATTAAATATAATAACAATAAATAAAAGTGCTATAATTAGAAGTGAAATTAAATATAAAATAAAGGAAATTAAATATGAAATAAAAGAATTATGCTTATTTAAACTTCCGTAATCATGATGTTTGACGTGTTGATTTTAGTTTTATGCCCATGGGTTAATTGTCCTTTGTCCTGGATTATTTAATATGTCCGTCTAGTTTTTGTCCATAACAGTCCATCAGTCATAAATATAAAGTGCGAGTATCCTCGTCAAATTATCCTTATACCCGAAGTTAAATATTCCAACTAATTGGGGACTTAAACTATAACAAGATTTTAATACTTTGTTTAATAATTACACCAGGATGTCGACTGAGTGTAACCCAAGGTTTTAATATTTTGTTATCAATTATGCCAAGTGTCCTTTTACATAATTTCACCCCTGTTTTAATTATTCTAGTGGCAATTAATCCATTCCCGTGTCTGGTTAAATGAACGATTATTCGTACATATAAATACCCCGCCCATCGTGTCCGATCGAGTGTATATGTAATTTATAGGGACGCCCAATTGTAAATCTTTATATTAACATTAACAAACTATCATTTAGTTAAACAAATATAAAGTCCATTAATAGCCCATAGTCTAATTTCCACAAATGTCGTTCTTTTGTCCAAACCCCAATTATGGTACAAAGCCCAATTACCCAATTTTAGTAATTAGCCCAACATCATGATTACTTCGGATTAAATAAGCATAATAATAACTTAGCTACGAGACATTAAATTAAAAAGGTTGAACATAACTTACAATGATTAAAAATAGCGTAGCGTTACACGGACAGAATTTCGACTTACACCCTTACAATATTCGCTAACATACCCTTATTATTAGGATTAAAAATTAAAATTAAAATTAAAATATAAATTATATATATATATATATATATTTACGTATATATTGAGAGAGAGATAGATTATGGATTGTGAAAAATGATCAGAATTCGGTTGGCTTTATAGGGAATTGAGTTCAGGGGTACTCCGCGACTCGCGGCCCTTTTTGCCTTCAAACTCCGCGAGTCGCGGAGTTTGCTTTTACAGCTCACACAAGTTTGGAGCCTTTCTTGCCGACGGTTTATAATATATTATATAATATATAAATAATTATAAGAATTATTTAAATATTATATTATATTTATGTGCATAGTTGATTTGTAATTTTTAGTCCGTTGCGTCGAGCGTTGAGAGTTGACTCTGGTCCCGGTTCCGGATTTTCTAACGTCCTTGCGTACAATTTAATATCTTGTACTTTGCGTTTTGAATCTTGTACTCTTGTAATTTCGAGACGTTTCTTATCAATAATTGGAACCTCTTTGATTGTATTTTGTACTTTTGAGCTTTTTGGTAATTTGCGTCTTCAATTCGTCGAATCTGTCTTTTGTCTTCACCTTTTATTATTTAAACGAATATCACTTTTAAATAGAACAATTGCAACTAAAAGCTTGTCTTTCTTGAAGAATAATGCTATGAAATATATGTTCGTTTTTAGCATTATCAACATGATAGGTCGAAACATTGTATACGTGTCTATGGTATCTCAAGATTGCATAATATACAATACAAGTTGATTAAGTTATGGTTGGAATAGATTTGTTACCAATTTTCACGTAGCTAAAATGAGTAGTTTTTACCAATTTTGTTTTGCTCGCCATTTCTTCGTTTCTAATCCGTTTTGAGTGATTTAAGCGGCCACGGTTTCGTATTGAACTTGAATTTATGAAACTAAACAGAAAAGGTATAGGTTTATAGTCAGAAATACAAGTTACAAGTCGTTTTTGAAAGAGGTAGTCATTTCCGTCGAAAGAACGACATCTTGATGACTGTTTTGAAAAACGTACTTTCACTTTGAGTTTAACCATGATTCTTGGATATGGTTTCATGTTCATAAGAAAAATCATTTTCCTAGAAGTATATCTTTTAAATCAAAGTTTTTCATAGTTTTTAATTATCCAAACCAAAACAGCCCTCGGTTGTAACTACGACGGCGTAAATCCGGTTTTATGGTGTTTATCGTTTTTCCGGGTTTTAAATCATTAAGTTAGCATATCATATAGATATAGATCATGTGTATAGTTGATTTTAAAAGTGTAGTTAGAAGGATTAACTTTATTTGCGAACAAGTTTAGAATTAACTAAACTATGTTCTAGTGATTACTAGTTTACCACTTCGAATATGATAGCTTTTTATGTATGAATTGAATGATGTTATGAACATCATTACTACCTTAAGTTCCTTGGATAAACCTACTAGAAAAGTGAAAAATTGATCTAGCTTCAACGGATCCTTGGATGGCTCGAAGTTCTTGAAGCAGAATCATGACACGAAAACAAGTTCAAGTAAGATCATCACTTGAAATAAGATTGTTATAGTTATAGAAATTGAACCAAAGTTTGAATATGATTATTACCTTGTATTAGAATGATAACCTACTGTAATAAACAAAGATTTCTTGAGGTTGGATGATAACCTTACAAGATTAGAAGTGAGCTAGCAAACTTGAAAGTATTCTTGATTTTATGTAACTAGGACTTGTAGAATTTATGAAGAACACTTAGAACTTGAAGTTAGAACTTGAGAGAGATCAATTAGATGAAGAAAATTGAAGAATGAAAGTGTTTGTAGGTGTTTTTGGTCATTGGTGTATGGATTAGATATAAAGGATATGTAATTTTGTTTTCATGTAAATAAGTCATGAATGATTACTCATATTTTTGTAATTTTATGAGATATTTCATGCTAGTTGCCAAATTATGGTTCCTACATGTGTTAGGTGACTCACATGGGCTGCTAAGAGCTGATCATTGAAGTGTATATACCAATAGTACATACATCTAAAAGCTGTGTATTGTACGAGTACGAATACGGGTGCATACGAGTAGAATTGTTGATGAAACTGAACGAGGATGTAATTGTAAGTATTTTTGTTAAGTAGAAGTATTTTGATAAGTGTCTTGAAGTCTTTCAAAGTGTATGAATACATATTAAAACACTACATGTATATACATTTTAACTGAGTCGTTAAGTCATCGTTAGTCGTTACATGTAAGTGTTGTTTTGAGACCTTTAGGTTAACGATCTTGTTAAATGTTGTTAACCCAAAGTTTATAATATCAAATGAGATTTTAAATTATTATATTATCATGATATTATGATATATTAATATATCTTAATATGATATATACATTTAAATGTCGTTACAACGATAATCGTTACATATATGTCTCGTTTCGAAATCCTTAAGTTAGTAGTCTTGTTTTTACTTATGTAGTTCATTGTTAATACACTTAATGATATATTTGATTATCATATTATCATGTTATATATAATATAACAATGTATTAATATGCTTCATATATATTTAGTAAGACGTGGTTATAACGATAATCGTTATATGTATCGTTTCGAGTTTCATACGTCAATAGTCTCATTTTTAAGTATATAACTTATTGTTACTATTTTTAATGAGATACTTGATGATCATTATATCATGTTAAACATATATATTTATTCATTTATGTATCATCATGTCATATACAACTTATAGCGTTCGTGAATCATTGGTCAAACTGGGTAATCAGACGTTTACAAAATTTCCGTTTCAATTAACCAAGTCTTAACAAGTTTGATTGCTTAACATGTTGGAAACATTTAATCATGTAAATATAGTTTTCATTAAACATATAATCATAGAAAGGTTCGGAAAAGTTCGGGTCACTACACAAATGGCCTCCCCCCACATTTTCGGAGGTAGTTTGTAGGAAAATTCTGCTAACGATAGATGTCGATCCCAACTGTTTCCGAAATCAATTACACATGCTTGTAGCATGTCTTCAAGCTTTTGTATCGTCCTTTCACTCTACCCATCAGTTTGTGGATGATAGGAAGTACTCATGTCTAGACGAGTTCCTAATGCTTGCTGTAATGTCTGCCAGAATCTTGAAATAAATTTGCCATCCCTATCAGAGATAATAGAGATTGGTATTCCATGTCTGGAGATAACTTCCTTCAAATACAGTCGTGCTAACTTCTCCATCTTGTCATCTTCTCTTATTGGCAGGAAGTGTGCTGATTTGGTGAGACGATCAACTATTACCCAAATAGTATCAAAACCACTTGCAGTCCTTGGCAATTTAGTGATGAAATCCATGGTAATGTTTTCCCATTTCCATTCTGGGATTTCGGGTTGTTGAAGTAGACCTGATGGTTTCTGATGCTCCGCTTTGACCTTAGAACACGTCAAACATTCCCCTACGTATTTAGCAACATCAGCTTTCATACCTGGCCACCAAAAATTTTTCTTGAGATCCTTGTACATCTTCCCCATTCCAGGATGTATTGAGTATCTGGTTTTTTGAGCTTCTCTAAGTACCATTTCTCTCATATCTCCAAATTTTGGTACCCAAATCCTTTCAGCCCTATACCGGGTTCCATCTTCCCGAATATTAAGATGCTTCTCCGATCCTTTGGGTATTTCATTCTTTAAATTTCCCTCTTTTAAAACTCCTTGTTGCGCCTCCTTTATTTGAGTAGTAAGGTTATTGTGAATCATTATATTCATAGATTTTACTCGAATGGGTTCTCTGTCCTTTCTACTCAAGGCGTCGGCTACCACATTTGCCTTCCCCGGGTGGTAACGAATCTTAAAGTCGTAATCATTCAACAATTCAATCCACCTACACTGCATCATGTTCAGTTGTTTCTGATTAAATATGTGTTGAAGACTTTTGTGGTCGGTATATATAATACTTTTGACCCCATATAAGTAGTGCCTCCAAGTCTTTAATGCAAAAACAACCGCGCCTAATTCCAAATCATGCGTCATATAATTTTGCTCGTGAATCTTCAATTGTCTAGACGCATAAGCAATTACCTTCGTTCGTTACATTAATACACAACCGCGACCTTGCTTTGAGGCGTCACAATATATCACAAAATCATCATTCCCTTCAGGCAATGACAATATAGGTGACGTAGTTAGCTTTTTCTTCAATAACTGAAACACCTTCTCTTGTTCATCCTTCCATTCAAATTTCTTCCCTTTATGCGTTAATGCAGTCAAGGGTTTTGCTATTTTGGAGAAATCTTGGATGAATCTTCTGTAGTAACCAGCCAATCCTAAAAATTGACGTATATGCTTCGGAGTTTTTGGGGTTTCCCACTTTTCAACAGTTTCGATCTTTGCCGGGTCCACCTGGATACCTTCTTTGTTCACTATGTGACAGAGGAATTGAACTTCTTCTAACCAAAATGCACACTTTGAAAACTTAGCGTACAATTTTTCTTTCCTCAATACTTCTAGCACTTTTCTCAAATGTTCTTCGTGCTCTTGATCATTCTTTGAGTAAATAAGTATGTCATCGATGAAAACAATGACAAACTTGTCAAGATATGGCCCACACACTCGGTTCATAAGGTCCATGAATATAGCTAGTGCGTTAGTCAATCCAAATGGCATAACCATAAACTCGTAATGACCATAACGCGTCCTAAAAGCAGTTTTTGGAATATCATCTCCTTTACTCGCATTTGATAATATCCAGAACGTAAATCGATCTTCGAATAAACCGACGAGCCTTGTAGTTGATCAAATAAGTCGTCAATTCTCGGCAGTGGATAACGGTTTTTGATGGTAAGTTTGTTCAACTCTCTGTAGTCAATACACAACCTAAATGTATCATCTTTCTTCTTGACAAACAAAACAGGAGCTCCCCATGGTGATGTGCTTGGTCGAATGAACCCACATTCTAATAGTTCTTGAAGTTGGCTTTGCAGTTCTTTCATTTCGCTGGGTGCGAGTCTGTAAGGAGCACGAGCTATTGGTGCAGCTCCTGGTACAAGATCTATTTGAAATTCAACAGATCGATGTGGAGGTAGTCCCGGTAATTCTTTCGGAAATATATCAGGAAATTCTTTTGCGACAAAAACATCATTGATGCTCTTTTCTTCAGTTTGTACTTTCTCGACATGTGCTATAACAGCATAGAAACCTTTTCTTATTAGTTTTTGTGCCTTCAAATTACTAATAAGATGTAGCTTCGTGTTGCCCTTTTCTCCGTACACCATTAAGGGTTCTCCTTCTTCTCGTACAATGGAAATTGCATTTTTATAACATACGATCTCTACTTTCACCTTCTTCAGCCAGTCCATGCCAACTATTACATCAAAACTCCATAACTCTACTGGTATCAAATCAATCTTAAATATTTCGCTACCCAGTTTAATTTCTCGATTCCGGCATATATAATCTGCTGAAATTAATTTACCGTTTGCTAATTTGAGTAAAAGTTTACTATCCAATGACGTCAATGGACAACTTAATTTAACACAAAAATCTCTACTCATATAGCTTCTATCCGCACCCGAATCAAATAAAACGTAAGCAGATTTATTGTCAATAAGAAACGTACCCATAACAAGCTCCGGGTCTTCCTGTGCCTCTGCCGCATTAATATTGAAAACTCTTCCGCGGCCTTGTCCATTCGTGTTCTCCTGGTTCGGGCAATTTCTAATAATGTGGCTCGGTTTTCCACATTTATAACAAACTACATTGGCATAACTTGCTTCGACACTACTTGCTCCACCATTACTCGTTCCGACACCATTTGTTCCTTTCTTTCTGTTAACCCCTAGTCCGTACACCTCACACTTCGCCGCGCTATGACCATTTCTTTTACACTTGTTGCAAAATTTGGTGCAGAACCCCGAGTGATACTTTTCACACCTTTGGCATAGCTGCTTCTGATTATTGTTGTTGTTGCGGTTATTATTGTTATTGGGATGATTGTTGTAGTTCCTGTTGTTGTTGTTGTTGTTGTTGGGCCGTTTGTTGTAGTTGCGATTGATGTTGCGATTGTTGGGATAGTTGTTGCGATTATTGTTGTAATTGCTGTTATTGTTGTATTGGTGATTCTTATCACCGTTTTCCTCCCACTTTCTTTTGACTTGCTTCACATTGGCCTCTTCAGCCGCCTGTTCTTTAATTCTTTCCTCAATCTGGTTCACTATTTTGTGAGCCATTCTACATGCCTATTGTATGGAGGCGGGTTCGTGTGAACTTATATCTTCTTGGATTCTTTCCGGTAATCCTTTCACAAACGCGTCGATCTTCTCTTCCTCATCTTCGAACGCTCCCGGACACAATAGGCATAATTCTGTAAATCGTCTTTCATATGTGGTAATAGCAAATCCTTGGGTTTGTAACCCTCTAAGTTCTGTCTTGAGCTTATTGACCTCGGTTCTGGGATGGTACTTCTCGTTCATCAAGTGCTTGAATGCTGACCACGGTAGTGCGTAAGCATCATCTTGTCCCACTTGCTCTAGATAGGTATTCCACCATGTTAACGCAGTACCTGTGAAGGTATGCGTAGCGTACTTCACTTTGTCCTCTTCAGTACACTTACTTATGGCAAACACCGATTCGACCTTCTCGGTCCACCATTTCAATCCGATCGGTCCTTCGGTTCCATCAAATTCCGAAGGTTTGCAGGCAGTGAATTCTTTGTAGGTGCATCCTACACGATTTCCTGTACTGCTAGATCCAAGGTTATTGTTGGTATGTAGCGCAGCCTGTACTGTGGCTATGTTTGAAGCAAGAAAGGCACGAAATTCCTCTTCGCTCATGTTCAAGGTGTGTCGAGTAGTTGGTGCCATTTCCTTCAAAATAGTCAAATGAAACAAGTTAATCATACAGAATATTAAGAGTAGTCAATAGTATCTCGTAGCATAATATGAACTCATTTCTAAAAGCTTTTTCTTCATATTAGCGTTTTATAAGTTTAAATTCGGGTAGTACCTACACGTTAAGTTCATACTTAGTAGCTAATATACAATTCAACTACTACAATTCTATATAAAAACTGATTATAATAATATTTCGCGTTCAAACTTTTACACAATATTTTACAAACTTACAATACCGCTTATTTTACATATAGCATGAAATATAGCACACAATAAATTTGATACAAGATGGTTGTGAAGATAATTCTAGCTAGTACACAAGTCGTTCAGCAAAGGCAATAAAGACACGTAATTCATACGTCCAGAAACAAGTCATGCATTCTAGTTTTACTAGGACTACTTCCCATCCTTGGTCTTGTGGAACATAACCGTTATGGCAGTTGATAAGACAGCGTGTTGTAATGTCGTCAAAGGGACGAGGGTTACGTAATGTCCAACAGTCCTGTAACAATCTAAAAAGCTCATTTCTTACCCCAATTACCGACTTCGTCACTTGTGGGAACGTTTTGTTTAATAGTTGTAGCCCGATGTTCTTGTTCTCACTTTGGTGAGAAGCGAACATTACTAACCCGTAAGCATAACATGCTTCTTTATGTTGCATGTTAGCCGCTTTTTCTAAATCACGAAGTCCTATATTCGGATATATTGGGTCAAAATAATTTCTTAACCCGTTGCGTAAAATAGCATTTGGGTTCCCCGCAATATATGCGTCAAAGTAAACACATCGTAACTTATGGATTTCCCAATGTGATATCCCCCATCTTTCAAATGAAAGCCTTTTATAAACCAAGGCATTCTTGGAACGTTCTTCGAATGTCTTACAAACTGATCTCGCCTTAAATAGTTATGCCGAGGAATTCTGACCGACTCTAGACAAGATTTCATCAATCATGTCTCCGGGTAGGTCTCTTAAAATATTGGGTTGTCTATCCATTTTGTGTTTTTATATTGTAAAATAGACAAGAGTTAGATTCATAAAAAAAATACTTATTAATACAAGCAATTTTTACATATATCATAAAGCATAATCACACTAAATTACATATATTACACCACACGAATACAACTATCTTATTCCGACTCGCTCGTTTCTTCTTCTTCGGTTTTGGTTCGCTTTGCCAAGTTTTTAGGGATATATGATGTTCCCCTAATACGAGCCGTCGTTTTCCACATTGGTTTAGAAAAACCTGGTGGTTTAGAGGTTCCCGGGTTATTGTCACAACTTAAGAAATACGGGTGTTGACGATACATATAAAGTTCATCGGGTTTGGAATCAAATTTCTCTATTTTTATGCGCTTTCTCTTATTGTTCTCTTTTGCCTTATTAAATTGTGTTGGGGTAATTTCTATAACATCATCGGAATCCTTGTCAGGATCCGATTCATCAGAGAATTGGTAATCCTCCCGATACTTTGCTTCCTTGAAGGAAACACCATTGACCATAATTAACTTTGGTCGGTTGGTTGAGGATTTTCTTCTACTTAACCGCTTTATTATTTCCCCCACTAGTTCTATTTCTTCTTCCGGTTCCGATTCTTCTTCCGGTTCCGATTCTTCTTCCGGTTCCGACTCTTCTTCCGGTTCCTCTTCGGGAACTTTTGAATCAGTCCACGAATCATTCCAATTTACATTTGACTCTTCATTATTATTAGGTGAGTCAATGGGACTTGTTCTAGAGGTAGACATCTATCACATAATATCAAACACGTTAAGAGATTAATATATCACATAATATTCACATGTTAAAAATATATAGTTTCCAACAAAATTTGTTAAGCAATCATTTTTCAAGTAAACACGGTCGAAGTCCAGACTCACTAATGCATCCTACCAAACTTGATAAGACACACTAATGCAAAATTCTGGTTCTCTAAGACCAACGCTCGGATACCAACTGAAATGTCCCGTTCTTATTGATTAAAAATGTTCCATATTAATTGATTTCGTTGCGAGGTTTTGACCTCTATATGAGACGTTTTTCAAAGACTGCATTCATTTAAAACAAACCATAACCTTTATTTCATCAATAAAGGTTTAAAAAGCTTTGCGTAGATTATCAAATAATGATAATCTAAAATATCCTGTTTACACTCGACCATTACATAATGGTTTACAATACAAATATGTTACAACGAAATAAGTTTCTTGAATGCAGTTTTTACACAATATCATACAAGCATGGACTCCAAATCTCGTCCTTATTTAAGTATGCGACAGCGGAAGCTCTTAATAATCACCTGAGAATAAACATGCTTAAAACATCAATAAAAATGTTGGTGAGTTATAGGTTTAACCTATATATTATCAAATCATAATAATAGACCACACGATTTCATATTTCAATGCACATCCCATACATAGAGATAAAAATCATTCATATGGTGAACACCTGGTAACCGACATTAACAAGATGCATATTTAAGAATATCCCCATCATTTCGGGACACCCTTCGGATATGATATAAATTTCGAAGTACTAAAGCATCCGGTACTTTGGATGTGGTTTGTTAGGCCCAATAGATCTATCTTTAGGATTCGTGTCAATTAGGGTGTCTGTTCCCTAATTCTTAGATTACCAGACTTAATAAAAAGGGGCATATTCGATTTCAATAATTCAACCATAGAATGTAGTTTCACGTACTTGTGTCTATTTTGTAAATCATTTATAAAACCTGCATGTATTCTCATCCCAAAAATATTAGATTTTAAAAGTGGGACTATAACTCACTTTCACAGATTTTTTTACTTCGTCGGGAAGTAAGACTTGGCCACTGGTCGATTCACGAACCTATAACAAATATGTACATATATATCAAAGTATGTTCAAAATATATTTACAACACTTTTAATACATTTTGATGTTTTAAGTTTATTAAGTCAGCTGTCCTCGTTAGTAACCTACAACTAGTTGTCCACAGTTAGATGTACAGAAACAAATCGATATTTATTATCTTGAATTAATCCACAACCCAGTGTATACATATCTCAGTATTGATCAAAACTCAAACTATATATATTTTGGAATCAACCTCAACTCTGTATAGCTAACTCCAACATTCACATATAGAGTGTCTATGGTTGTTCCGAAATATATATAGATGTGTCAACATGATAGGTCGAAACATTGTATACGTGTCTATGGTATCTCAAGATTACATAATATACAATACAAGTTGATTAAGTTATGGTTGGAATAGATTTTTTACCAATTTTCACGTAGCTATAATGAGTAGTTTTTACCAATTTTGTTTTGCTCGCAATTTCTTCGTTTGTAATCCGTTTTGAGTGATTAAATGGCCACGGTTTCGTATTGAACTTGAATTTATGAAACTAAACATAAAAGGTATAGGTTTATAATTGGAAATACAAGTTACAAGTCGTTTTTGAAAGAGGTAGTCATTTCCGTCAAAAGAACGACATCTTGATGACTGTTTTGAAAAACATACTTTCACTTTGAGTTTAACCATGATTTTTGGATATGGTTTCATGTTCATAAGAAAAATCATTTTCCCAGAAGTATAGCTTTTAAATCAAAGTTTTTCATAGTTTTTAATTATCCAAACCAAAACAGCCCCCGGTTGTAACTACGACGGCGTAAATCCGGTTTTATGGTGCTTATCGTGTTTCCGGGTTTTAAATCATTAAGTTAGCATATAATATAGATATAGATCATGTGTATAGTTGATTTTAAAAGTGTAGTTAGAAGGATTAACTTTATTTGCGAACAAGTTTAGAATTAACTAAACTATGTTCTAGTGATTACTAGTTTACCACTTCGAATATGATAGCTTTTTATGTATGAATCAAATGATGTTATGAACATCATTACTACCTTAAGTTCCTTGGATAAACCTACTGGAAAAGAGAAAAATGGATCTAGCTTCAACGGATCCTTGGATGGCTCGAAGTTCTTGAAGCAGAATCATGACACGAAAACAAGTTCAAGTAAGATCATCACTTGAAATAAGATTGTTATAGTTATAGAAATTGAACCAAAGTTTGAATATGATTATTACCATGTATTAGAATGATAACCTACTGTAAGAAACAAAGATTTCTTGAGGTTGGATGATCACCTTACAATATTGGAAGTGAGCTAGCAAACTTGAAAGTATTCTTGATTTTATGTAACTAGAACTTGTAGAATTTATGAAGAACACTTAGAACTTGAAGTTAGAACTTGAGAGAGATCAATTAGATGAAGAAAATTGAAGAATGAAAGTGTTTGTAGGTGTTTTTGGTCGTTGGTGTATGTATTAGATATAAAGGATATGTAATTTTGTTTTCATGTAAATAAGTCATGAATGATTACTCATATTTTTGTAATTTTATGAGATATTTCATGCTAGTTGCCAAATGATGGTTCCCACATGTGTTAGGTGACTCACATGAGCTGCTAAGAGCTGATCATTGGAGTGTATATACCAATAGTACATACATCTAAAAGCTGTGTATTGTACGAGTACGAATACTGGTGCATACGAGTAGAATTGTTGATGAAACTGAACGAGGATGTAATTGTAAGCATTTTTGTTAAGTAGAAGTATTTTGATAAGTTTCTTGAAGTCTTTCAAAAGTGTATGAATACATATTAAAACACTACATGTATATACATTTTAACTGAGTCGTTAAGTCATCGTTAGTCGTTACATGTAAGTGTTGTTTTGAGACCTTTAGGTTAACGATCTTGTTAAATGTTGTTAACCCAAAGTTTATAATATCAAATGAGATTTTAAATTATTATATTATCATGATATTATGATATATTAATATATCTTAATATGATATATACATTTAAATGTCGTTACAACGATAATCGTTACATATATGTCTCGTTTCGAAATCCTTAAGTTAGTAGTCTTGTTTTTACTTATGTAGTTCATTGTTAATACACTTAATGATATATTTAATTATCATATTATCATGTTATATATAATATAACAATGTATTAATATGCTTCATATATATTTAGTAAGACGTGGTTATAACGATAATCGTTATATGTATCGTTTCGAGTTTCATACGTCAATAGTCTCGTTTTTAAGTATATAACTTATTGTTACTATTTTTAATGAGATACTTGATGATCATTATATCATGTTAAACATATATATTTATTCATTTATGTATCATCATGTCATATACAACTTATAGCGTTCGTGAATCATTGGTCAAACTGGGTAATCAGACGTTTACAAAATTTCCGTTTCAATTAACCAAGTCTTAACAAGTTTGATTGCTTAACATGTTGGAAATATTTAATCATGTAAATATAGTTTTCATTAAACATATAATCATAGAAAGGTTCGGAAAAGTTCGGGTCACTACACAAATGGCCTCCCCCCACATTTTCGGAGGTAGTTTGGAGTAAGCAAGCATCGTTCGAGCTGCTTCGCACAACGTACGATTACGTCGTTTGACTACTCCATTCTGTTGATGGGTTCGTGTAGCAGAGAACTGATGTTCAATGCCTTGGTCTTTCAAATAACTATCAATCATGTCATTCTTAAATTCTGTCCCATTATCAGTTCGAATGCTCTTAACATGTTTGTTAAAAGAGCGTTGAGTCTTTTTAATGAACTCAAAGATAATGGCGGGTGTTTCTGACTTAGTTCTTAGAAGGAAAATCCACATAAATCGGGTATAGTCATCTACAATGACAAGCACATGTTTCCGGCCACCAAGGCTAGAAATACGCATGGGTCCACATAAGTCCATATGCAACAACTGTAAGGACAAAGAAGTACTGGGGTTTTGCTTAAGCGGATGATTAGTCCGTTTCAGCTTACCCATCGCACATGATGGACACACATGATGTAGTGACCCGAACTTTTCCATGTTTATATATATTAATTGAGATTGATATTTACATGATTAAATGTTTCCAACATGTTAAGCAATCAAACTTGTTAAGACTTGATTAATTGAAATATGTTTCATATAGACAATTGACCACCCAAGTTGACCGGTGATTCACGAAACGTTAAAACTTGTAAAAACTATATGATGACATATATATGGATATATATATATAGTTAACATATCATTAAGTATATTAACAATGAACTACATATGTAAAAACAAGACTACTAACTTAATGATTTTTAAACGAGACATATATGTAACGATTATCGTTGTAAAGACATTTAATGTATATATATATCATATTAAGAGATATTCATACATGATAATATCATGATAATATAATAATTTAAAATCTCATTTTATATTATAAGCATTGGGTTAACAACATTTAACAAGATCGTTAACCTAAAGGTTTCAAAACAACACTTACATGTAACGACTAACGATGACTTAACGACTCAGTTAAAATGTATATACATGTAGTGTTTTAATATGTATTTATACACTTTTGAAAGACTTCAATACACTTATCAAAATACTTCTACTTAACAAAAATGCTTACAATTACATCCTCGTTCAGTTTCATCAACAATTCTACTCGTATGCACCCGTATTCGTACTCGTACAATACACAGCTTTTAGATGTATGTACTATTGGTATATACACTCCAATGATCAGCTCTTAGCAGCCCATGTGAGTCACCTAACACATGTGGGAACCATAATTTGGCAACTAGCATGAAATATCTCATAAAATTACAAAAATATGAGTAATCATTCATGACTTATTTACATGAAAACAAAATTACATATCCTTTATATCTAATCCATACACCAACGACCAAAAACACCTAAAAACACTTTCATTCTTCAATTTTATTCATCTAATTGATCTCTCTCAAGTTCTATCTTCAAGTTCTAAGTATTCTTCATAAATTCTACAAGTTCTAGTTACATAAAATCAAGAATACTTTCAAGTTTGCTAGCTCACTTCCAATGTTGTAAGGTGCTCATCCAACCTCAAGAAATCTTTGTTTCTTACAGTAGGTTATCATTCTAATACAAGGTAATAATCATATTCAAACTTTGGTTCAATTTCTATAACTATAACAATCTTATTTCAAGTGATGATCTTACTTGAACTTGTTTTCGTGTCATGATTCTGCTTCAAGAACTTCGAGCCATCCAAGGATCCGTTGAAGCTAGATCCATTTTTCTATTTTCCAGTAGGTTTATCCAAGGAACTTAAGGTAGTAATGGTGTTCATAACATCATTCGATTCATACATATAAAGCTATCTTATTCGAAGGTTTAAACTTGTAATCACTAGAACATAGTTTAGTTAATTCTAAACTTGTTCGCAAACAAAAGTTAATACTTCTAACTTGACTTTTAAAATTAACTAAACACATGTTCTATATCTATATGATATGCTAACTTAATGATTTAAAACCTGGAAACACGAAAAACACCGTAAAACCGGATTTACGCCGTCGTAGTAACACCGCGGGCTGTTTTGGGTTAGTTAATTAAAAACTATGATAAACTTTGATTTAAAATTTGTTATTGTGAGAAAATGATTTTTATTATGAACATGAAACTATATCCAAAAATTATGGTTAAACTCAAAGTGGAAGTATGTTTTCTAAAATGGTCATCTAGACGTCGTTTTTCGACTGAAATGACTACCTTTACAAAAATGACTTGTAACTTATTTTTCTGACTATAAACCTATACTTTTTCTATTTAGATTCATAAAATAGAATTCAATATGAAACCATAGCAATTTGATTCACTCAAAACGGATTTAAAATGAAGAAGTTATGGGTAAAACAAGATTGGATAATTTTTCTCATTTTAGCTACGTGAAAATTGGTAACAAATCTATTCCAACCATAACTTAATCAACTTGTATTGTATATTATGTAATCTTGAGATACCATAGACACGTATACAATGTTTCGACCTATCATGTCGACACATCTATATATATTTCGGAACAACCATAGACACTCTATATGTGAATGTTGGAGTTAGCTATACAGGGTTGAGGTTGATTCCAAAATATATATAGTTTGAGTTGTGATCAATACTGAGATACGTATACACTGGGTCGTGGATTGATTCAAGATAATATTTATCGATTTATTTCTGTACATCTAACTGTGGACAACTAGTTGTAGGTTACTACCGAGGACAGCTGACTTAATAAACTTAAAACATCAAAATATATTAGAAGTGTTGTAAATATATTTTGAACATACTTTGATATATATGTATATATTGTTATAGGTTCGTGAATCAACCAGTGGCCAAGTCTTACTTCCCGACGAAGTAAAAAAAAATCTGTGAAAGTGAGTTATAGTCCCACTTTTAAAATCTAATATTTTGGGATGAGAATACATGCAGGTTTTATAAATAATTTACAAAATAGACACAAGTACGTGAAACTACATTCTATGGTTGAATTATCGAAATCGAATATGCCCCTTTTTATTAAGTCTGGTAATCTAAGAATTAGGGAACAGACACCCTAATTGACGCGAATCCTAAAGATAGATCTATTGGGCCTAACAAACCCCATCCAAAGTACCGGATGCTTTAGTACTTCGAAATTTATATCATATCCGAAGGGTGTCCCGGAATGATGGGGATATTCTTATATATGCATCTTGTTAATGTCGGTTACCAGGTGTTCACTATATGAATGATTTTTATCTCTATGTATGAGATGTGTAATGAAATATGAAATCTTGTGGTCTATTATTATGATTTGATATATATAGGTTAAACCTATAACTCACCAACATTTTTGTTGACGTTTTAAGCATGTTTATTCTCAGATGATTATTAAGAGCTTCCGCTATCGCATACTTAAATAAGGACGAGATTTGGAGTCCATGCTTGTATGATATTGTGTAAAAACTGCATTCAAGAAACTTATTTTGTTGTAACATATTTGTATTGTAAACCATTATGTAATGGTTGTGTGTAAACAGGATATTTTAGATTATCATTATTTGATAATCTACGTAAAGCTTTTTAAACCTTTATTGATGAAATAAAGGTTATGGTTTGTTTTAAAATGAATGCAGTCTTTGAAAAACGTCTCATATAGAGGTCAGAACCTCACAACGAAATCAATTAATATGGAACGTTTTTAATCAATAAGAACGGGACATTTCAGTTGGTATCAGAGCGTTGGTCTTAGAGAACAAGAAAATTTGCATTAGTGTTGTCATAACCCGTCCTTAACCATAAGAACGCGTTAGATAACGTATGATTTCATTGCGAGGTATTGACCTCTATATGAGACATTTTTGAAAGAAAACTGCATATATTATACATTACAAACCATAACCATTATTTTTGTTACAAGCTTAAGACAATAAAAAGAAGATTAACGTTTAGCGATAATCTTCGACTTACAAACTTTACAAATGATGACAACAACACGGTTTCTAGCATATTTTACAATACAACATCTCGGATATGCAGTTTTATTTTTGACACAAACATGCGTACGCAAGATCCTGGTTAGATCCAACATGTTGCAACGGAAGCTTCTAATTATCACCTGAGAATAGACATGTTTAAAACGTCAACATAAAGTTGGTGAGATATAGGTTTAATGCCGGCAGCAATATATATATAGACCACAAGATTTCGTATATAAACAGTTTAATAAAAGTATTCTAAGTGGTTGAGCACTTGGTAACCATACTTAACATTTTCACGTCGCATATTCCCTTTAATATGAAATCTTACTACACCGTACCAAGTGTAGTCACAAAACGAAGTACTGTGCAACCGTTGAATACTGGTCGTCCAGTCCGGTTGGGGTTGTCAGGCCCGATAGATCTATCAACAGGATTCGCGTTTACAATACCGCTGTAAATATTAGTTACCAAGCTACAGGGAAGTATGCCAGTGGTACAACTCAACGTAGAACATATTTTTCAGTTACTTGTGTCCATATCGTAAAACATAAAATACATGTATTCTCATCCCGAAATATTTAGAGTTTAAAAGTGGGACTATATACTCACTCTTGTCTTGATGATATAAATAATTTGACTCGGTCTTCCGGTTGATATCACGAACCTATCCATATATAATATATCAATATGTTTTCATTTTTAAACAAACGTTATAAATATATACTTGTTATACTTTTAATACTTTGAATAATTCCTTAGTCCGTAGTTAGCAGTCCGATGTTAGTAATTCAATTTTAATGGTTCATTTTTAGATGTTTAATATACCCGCAATGAAATAAATAAACCCCCCAACGAAATCAATAAAACCCCATCGTATATGTGTTGGTCGAGATTAATCTTGACCCATGGTACCGGTGTTGTCAAATGACGTGTTGCGTACATAAAGTACCGGTGTTGTCAAATGACGTGTTGCGTACAATCATGGGATCTTATGATTAATCTTCTCGTGTTGTTTACGGGTGATCCTGAACCATATAAAATTGAATTATAAGTACATATATATAAAATATCATGTTATCTTAGAAATATGTGATTTATATCATTTTTTTCCAATTGATCCCGTAGTTGAAATGATCTAGGATAACCAATTTTGTTTCGGTCATAGTTTCTTCGTTACAAATCCGTTTTCGTTGATTCAAATTGCCATCTTCTTGGATCGAGTTCTTCTTTAAGACTATGAACTGTAAATACCTTGGTTTGTATTCAAAATCATACGGCATAAGTGAAACATTAGTGAAACATATGAAGTTAAACATTTTTGTTACAACAAAATCATTTAATGACCATTTTTCTAAAAATACTTATACTTTGAAAAACCAAGTTTTACCTTGTTAAATTAGCATATACATAAGTTATATTACAGGTCTTGAAGTATTTTAAAAGTTAAGTTAGAAGGATCTATTTAGTTTGCAAACAAGTTTGAAAACATTCAAACTATGTTCTTGTTGTTAAACTTTTGTACCACAAAATAAGATAGCTATATATATATGAATCGAATAAGGTTATGAACATAGATTCTACCTCAAGTTCCTTGGATGAAGTTGCTGTAAGAGAGAAGTAAGAAGCTAGAATCACAAGGGTGATAGAAGTGGATGAAAGATTGGAAATAAGTTGGTGTTCTTGGAGGGTTTTCTTGAAGTGTTTTTGTATGGTTTTCTTATGGTGTTTTAGTATGGTTTTTGAAGCTAGATCTTCTTGGAAACTTTGCTGAATTGATTAAGGGTTTTAAGGCTTCAAAGTATGTGTGTGTTTTGGCTAGAAAGTTGAAGTAAAATGAATGAAGATGATGATACATATAAAGGCCTTAAAAAAACGTGGCATTAGGTGTTCATGGACAAAATTCTAGTTTGTAATCTTGCTAATTAGTCAAGTAATCATCCAAAAGTAATTACCTAGCTCTAAGGGCATGAATAATGGCTGGTTAGGTGGTGATTTTGATGTGTATTTACTATTAGTAAATACGTATAGGAGCTAGGTATGATACGAGTACAAATACTCTAGGTATACGTATAGAAATTTTGTGAAAAATGAAATGAGGATTCAAATATAGCTATCTTTTGTGAATACACTTATATGGTTTTATGTATTTAAGTTCTTTAAAAGTAATTAAATACATTACTTATACAATATATGTATAACATTATAAGTCTTAAGTATATATGTCAAATAACGTTACGTATTGTTATCGTTTTGAAAACTTAAGTTAGTAGTTTCAAAATACACATATAACTTGTTGTTATTAATATAAAATGAGGTATTAAAACATTCTTTAATCATGTTAAATATGTATATATACATATATATACACAAACGTATAATTATCATATATTGTATAGTTCGTGATATCATCGGTCAAACTAGACGGTCAAACGTTATGTAAAACTCTTTTCGGAAATATAAATCTTGACAATTTGGATTGCTTATCATGTTGGCAAGGTTTAATTTATGTAAATATTAATCTTATAAGTATAGTATGATCGAAAAAGTGCGGGTCGTTACATTACCTCCCCGTTAAATAAATTTCGTCCCGAAATTTTAAAATTGTACCTATTTTGCGTCATCGAGAAACAAATGCGGATACTTTCGTTTCATCTGATCTTCTCGTTCCCAAGTAAACTCGGGACCTCTTCTAGCATTCCAACGAACCTTAACAATCGGTATATTGCTCTGTTTGAGCTGTTTAACTTCACGGTCCATGATTTCAATTGGTTCTTCGACGAATTGTAGTTTCTCGTCGACATGGATTTCTTCAAGAGGAATGGTGAGGTCTTCCTTTGCAAGACACTTCTTCAGGTTTGAGACGTGAAAGGTATTATGTACTCCAGCGAGTTGTTGTGGTAACTCGAGCCGATAAGCTACCGGTCCAATGCGTTCGATGATCTTAAACGGGCCTACGTACCTTGGGTTCAGTTTACCCCTTTTGCCGAAACGTATTACACCTTTCCAAGGTGACACCTTTAGCATAACCATGTCCCCGACCTGAAACTCTAATGGTTTCCTTCGAACATCGGCGTAGCTCTTTTGGCGACTACGGGCTGTTTTCAATCTCTCCTTGATTTGTACTATCTTCTCGGTCGTTTCATGTATGATCTCGGGACCAGTTAAATGTCGATCTCCTACTTCATTCCAACAGATAGGAGATCTACACTTCCTTCCGTACAATGCTTCGAATGGCGCAGCTCCAATGCTCGCATGATAACTATTATTATACGAGAATTCTGCTAACGGTAGATATTTATCCCATCCGTTCCCAAAATCGATCACACATGCCCTGAGCATGTCTTCGAGAGTCTGAATCGTTCTTTCACTCTGTCCATCGGTTTGTGGATGATATGCGGTACTCATATCCAACCGAGTTCCTAGTGCCTCCTGTAGTGATTGCCAAAATTTTGAAGTAAATCTACTATCACGATCGGATATAATGGAAATAGGTATTCCATGCCTTGAAACTATTTCCTTTATATATAATCGTAATAATTTCTCCATTCTATCTGTTTCCTTTATAGGCAAGAAATGTGCAGATTTGGTAAGACGATCAACAATTACCCAAATGGTGTCGTATCCCCAGGCAGTCTTTGGTAACTTCGTGATGAAATCCATGGTAATACCGTCCCATTTCCATTCTGGAATTTCTGGTTGTTGAAGTAACCCTGACGGCTTCTGGTGTTCTGCTTTGACTTTGGAACAAGTTAAACATTCCCCAACATATGTTGCAACGTCTGTCTTCAAATTAGGCCACCAATAATGCGTCTTAAGATCTTGGTACATCTTTCCAACTCCAGGATGTATCGAATATCTTGTCTTATGTGCCTCGTTCAATATCAACTTCCTTAATCCACCCAACTTCGGTACCCAAATACGATTTGCAAAATATCGAATTCCATCTTCCCGCATAACGAGTTGCTTCGCATACTTCTTCATTATTTCATTTCCTATATTTTCTTTAGTAAGTGCTTCTCGTTGAACTTCTTTGATTTGTGAGTTGAGATTCATGCGAATTTTTATGTTCATCGCTCGTACTCGAATTGGTTCTCGTTCCTTTCTGCTTAGTGCGTCAGCCACCACATTCGCTTTCCCGGGATGATAACGAATTTCACAATCATAGTCGTTTATTAACTCGACCCACCTACGTTGCCTCATGTTCAATTGTTTCTGATCAAAAATATGTTGAAGGCTTTTATGATCAGTAAACACAGTGAATTTAACCCCATACAAGTAGTGTCTCCACATCTTCAATGCAAACACGACTGCTCCCAATTCTAGATCATGCGTCGTATAATTCCGCTCGTGAATCTTCAATTGTCGGGATGCAAATGCAATTACTTTCTTTCGTTGCATAAGAACACAACCAAAACCTTGTCGCGAAGCGTCACAATATATTTCGAAATCATCGTTCCCTTCTGGTAACGATAAAATAGGCGCCGTAGTTAACTTCTTCTTCAGTATTTGAAATGCGTTCTCCTGCTCCGAGGTCCATTCATATTTCTTCCCTTTTTGCGTTAACGCTGTCAACGGCTTAGCTATTCGGGAAAAATCTTGAATAAACCTTCTATAATAACCGGCTAAACCCAAAAATTGGCGTATCTGCGTTGGTGTCTTAGGAGTCTCCCATTTTTCAATAGCTTCAGTTTTTGCTGGATCAACCTGAATTCCTTCGCTATTAACAACATGGCCAAGAAATTGCACTTCTTTCAACCAAAAAGCACACTTAGAAAATTTAGCATATAGCTGTTCTTTTCTTAACAACTCCAATATCAACCTTAAATGCTCTTCATGCTCTTGCTCACTCTTGGAATAGATAAGAATATCATCAATGAAAACGATAACAAACTTATCTAAATACGGACTACAAACTCAATTCATGAGGTCCATGAATACAGCTGGCGCATTCGTCAATCCAAACGGCATAACCAAAAATTCGTAATGACCATAACGTGTCCGAAAAGCAGTTTTCGGAATATCCTCTTCTTTGACGCGTAGTTGATGATAGCCCGATCTTAAGTCGATTTTCGAATAAACACATGATCCTTGCAATTGATCAAATAAGTCATCAATTCTCGGTAGTGGATACCGATTCTTGATAGTTAACTTATTTAATTCACGATAATCTATACACATCCTGAAAGATCCATCTTTTTTTCTTAACAAACAAAATTGGAGCTCCCCACGGTGAAGTACTCGGTCGTATGAATCCACGGTCCAGTAATTCTTTTAACTGACTTTGAAGTTCTTTTAACTCGGACGGTGCAAGTCTATATGGAGCACGAGCCACTGGTGCAGCTCCTGGTACTAAATCTATTTGAAATTCTACCGATCTAAATGGAGGTAATCCCGGCAATTCTTCCGGAAAAACTTCAGGAAAATCTCTTGCCACAGGCACGTCGTTGATGCACTTTTCTTTCTTTTCGACTTTATTAACATGTGCTAAAATAGCGTAACATCCCTTTTCTAAACACTTCTTGGCTTTCAAACAGCTAATGAGTTTTAGCTTTGAATTACCCTTCTCTCCATAAATCATCACCGGTATTTTATCCTTACCAGGAATACGAATTGCCTTCTTAGCACAAACAACTTCCGCTCCTATTTTGGACATCCAGTCCATGCCGACTATTACATCAAAACCTCCTAATTCTACGGGTATTAAGTCGATTTTAAACGTTTCTCCGGCTAGATTTATTTCACAATCACGACAAATTTTATCGGCTTTAATTAGCTTACCATTAGCTAACTCAATCAAGTACTTAACATCTAGAGGTAATGATGAACAATTCAATTTAGTGTAAAAATTTATACACACGTAACTTCTATCGGCGCCAGTATCAAATAAAATAGATGCTGATAAGTTATTAATGGTAAACGTACCCGTAACAAGCTCCGGGTCTTCTCGTGCCTCTCTAGCATTAATAACAAACGCTCTTCCACGTGCAGGTCCGCCATTCTGATTCGGGCACTGGCTCTTATAATGACCTTGTTTTCCACACCCAAAACAAGTAATGTTAGCCAAATCAGTTCTATTTGCGTTGGTGGCAGGAGTCTTGTTACCATTTGCATTTGTAACGAGAGCCTTACAATCTTCAGCAAGATGTCCCTGTCTATTGCATTTAGTGCACAACACACTACAGTAACCAAAATGATGTTTGTGACAACGGTTGCATAAAGGACTTTGTCCTTTGTAACCAAAGCCTGAACCGCTACCCGCACCTTTCGTGGTTTCTTGTTTCTTATAAGGTTGTTGTTGGTTACCTCGATCATAACCTCCATTCCACTTTTTCTTGTTCCCCAATACCTTCACCTCAGTATTGAATGCTTTCTTGTCCAAAATGACCTGATCCATTAGCTCGTTTGCCATGGTTATAGCTTCATGAATTGTCTTAGGTTTCGATGCTGTAACGTTTGCCTTGACCTTTTTGGGCAAACCACCTTTGTACATTTCAATCTTCCGTGCTTCGGTTGGAACCAATTCAGGACATAGTAAAACCAATTCCATGAATCGCTGATTGTAGTTGGTGATTTCAGTACCAACCACCTTCAAACTTCGTAACTCATCTTCTAACTTAATAACCTCATTCCTTGGACAATACTCGGTGATTATCATTGTTTTGAATTCTTCCCATGGAGTATCATAAGCTACATCTCCTCCTACCGCCTTCACATAATTCTTCCACCATGTGAGTGCACTATCTTGTAAAGTGCACGATGCAAACTTGGTCATGTCTTTTTCATCACAACCACTGATTTTAAACACCGTCTCCATCTTTTCTATCCATCGGGTTAAACCGATCGGTCCTTCCGTTCCACTGAATGATGATGGCTTGCAAGCTTGAAACGTCTTGTAGGAGCATCCTACACGAGGATTTGGATTAACTGCAGCAGCTCTTGCAGCTTCGACCCATAACATTCTATCGTTCACTCGTTGATTGATGAGTTCCTCGAGTTCTTGTTCCGTCATTCGATTCAATCGCGCCATTTCCTAATGAAAAAAAAATAATTATTCACATGGATTATTATAGATGTAGTGTGTATTTATAGTACATTATAGCTTGTTAATAATATGAACCAGGTATTATTATAAAAGCCTTTTCTTCTTATTAGCGTTTTATAATTATATCTTGGGTAGTACCTACCCGTTAATGTTCATACTTAATAGCTTAGTACAGAACCAATTACTACAATCTAAATAATACTTAACCATGGAAAATTATTGCATTTCATACTTCGCTATTTTACATATGCTTATCTTACATCAAACTTTAAGCAAACCACACTAATAATATTATACAAAACATTATTTGATTCCATGGTTTAATACGGCAGTGCATCGTTCGGTCTATTTTCTAGGGCGTTTAGTTCCAATGAATGGCCTAACGCTTATCCTAGCTGTCTGCCTACGTTTTGGCTGAGGAGCCAAAGAACTAGACGCCGGGATAGCACTAATAGGAATAGCGGGAATAGGGGTGGTAGTGTTGAGTGAAATTGGTGCCACGTCATTCTCACTAAGTTCGGGATTTGAATTTTCTAATTCATTCGCTTTTCGTTTCTTTCCTTGATCGAATTTTTCTTTCGTAATTTCTAGTATTTCTTCCTCGGGTTCACTTTCTTCTTCGGGTTCACTTTCCTCTTCGGGTTCACTTTCCTCCTCGGGTTCACTTTCCGATATTTCAATAGTTGGTTCATCCGGAAATTGTGAGTCTTCCCCAAAAATATCACTTTCGTCATCGGATATGTTAATGACTGAAACACAATCTGAAGGTTCTGATTCGGAGTCGCTGAATGTGATAATAAGTTTCGAGCCCGACATCTATCACACAACAACTAACCCATTAGTACTACATAATATTTACATATAAATTTTAACCAACAATGATAAGCAATGGTTTTTAAATCAGACCCGGTCAAAGTCCAGACTTACTAATGTATCCTAACGACTTATCAGTTAGACACACTAATGCAAACCTGGTTCGCTAAGACCACCGCTCTGATACCACATGTCATAACCCGTCCTTAACCATAAGAACGCGTTAGATAACGTATGATTTCATTGCGAGGTATTGACCTCTATATGAGACATTTTTGAAAGAAAACTGCATATATTATACATTACAAACCATAACCATTATTTTTGTTACAAGCTTAAGACAATAAAAAGAAGATTAACGTTTAGCGATAATCTTCGACTTACAAACTTTACAAATGATGACAACAACACGGTTTCTAGCATATTTTACAATACAACATCTCGGATATGCAGTTTTATTTTTGACACAAACATGCGTACGCAAGATCCTGGTTAGATCCAACATGATGCAACGGAAGCTTCTAATTATCACCTGAGAATAGACATGTTTAAAACGTCAACATAAAGTTGGTGAGATATAGGTTTAATGCCGGCAGCAATATATATATAGACCACAAGATTTCGTATATAAACAGTTTAATAAAAGTATTCTAAGTGGTTGAGCACTTGGTAACCATACTTAACATTTTCACGTCGCATATTCCCTTTAATATGAAATCTTACTACACCGTACCAAGTGTAGTCACAAAACGAAGTACTGTGCAACCGTTGAATACTGGTCGTCCAGTCCGGTTGGGGTTGTCAGGCCCGATAGATCTATCAACAGGATTCGCGTTTACAATACCGCTGTAAATATTAGTTACCAAGCTACAGGGAAGTATGCCAGTGGTACAACTCAACGTAGAACATATTTTTCAGTTACTTGTGTCCATATCGTAAAACATAAAATACATGTATTCTCATCCCGAAATATTTAGAGTTTAAAAGTGGGACTATATACTCACTCTTGTCTTGATGATATAAATAATTTGACTCGGTCTTCCGGTTGATATCACGAACCTATCCATATATAATATATCAATATGTTTTCATTTTTAAACAAACGTTATAAATATATACTTGTTATACTTTTAATACTTTGAATAATTCCTTAGTCCGTAGTTAGCAGTCCGATGTTAGTAATTCAATTTTAATGGTTCATTTTTAGATGTTTAATATACCCGCAATGAAATAAATAAACCCCCCAACGAAATCAATAAAACCCCATCGTATATGTGTTGGTCGAGATTAATCTTGACCCATGGTACCGGTGTTGTCAAATGACGTGTTGCGTACATAAAGTACCGGTGTTGTCAAATGACGTGTTGCGTACAATCATGGGATCTTATGATTAATCTTCTCGTGTTGTTTACGGGTGATCCTGAACCATATAAAATTGAATTATAAGTACATATATATAAAATATCATGTTATCTTAGAAATATGTGATTTATATCATTTTTTTCCAATTGATCCCGTAGTTGAAATGATCTAGGATAACCAATTTTGTTTCGGTCATAGTTTCTTCGTTACAAATCCGTTTTCGTTGATTCAAATTGCCATCTTCTTGGATCGAGTTCTTCTTTAAGACTATGAACTGTAAATACCTTGGTTTGTATTCAAAATCATACGGCATAAGTGAAACATTAGTGAAACATATGAAGTTAAACATTTTTGTTACAACAAAATCATTTAATGACCATTTTTCTAAAAATACTTATACTTTGAAAAACCAAGTTTTACCTTGTTAAATTAGCATATACATAAGTTATATTACAGGTCTTGAAGTATTTTAAAAGTTAAGTTAGAAGGATCTATTTAGTTTGCAAACAAGTTTGAAAACATTCAAACTATGTTCTTGTTGTTAAACTTTTGTACCACAAAATAAGATAGCTATATATATATGAATCGAATAAGGTTATGAACATAGATTCTACCTCAAGTTCCTTGGATGAAGTTGCTGTAAGAGAGAAGTAAGAAGCTAGAATCACAAGGGTGATAGAAGTGGATGAAAGATTGGAAATAAGTTGGTGTTCTTGGAGGGTTTTCTTGAAGTGTTTTTGTATGGTTTTCTTATGGTGTTTTAGTATGGTTTTTGAAGCTAGATCTTCTTGGAAACTTTGCTGAATTGATTAAGGGTTTTAAGGCTTCAAAGTATGTGTGTGTTTTGGCTAGAAAGTTGAAGTAAAATGAATGAAGATGATGATACATATAAAGGCCTTAAAAAAACGTGGCATTAGGTGTTCATGGACAAAATTCTAGTTTGTAATCTTGCTAATTAGTCAAGTAATCATCCAAAAGTAATTACCTAGCTCTAAGGGCATGAATAATGGCTGGTTAGGTGGTGATTTTGATGTGTATTTACTATTAGTAAATACGTATAGGAGCTAGGTATGATACGAGTACAAATACTCTAGGTATACGTATAGAAATTTTGTGAAAAATGAAATGAGGATTCAAATATAGCTATCTTTTGTGAATACACTTATATGGTTTTATGTATTTAAGTTCTTTAAAAGTAATTAAATACATTACTTATACAATATATGTATAACATTATAAGTCTTAAGTATATATGTCAAATAACGTTACGTATTGTTATCGTTTTGAAAACTTAAGTTAGTAGTTTCAAAATACACATATAACTTGTTGTTATTAATATAAAATGAGGTATTAAAACATTCTTTAATCATGTTAAATATGTATATATACATATATATACACAAACGTATAATTATCATATATTGTATAGTTCGTGATATCATCGGTCAAACTAGACGGTCAAACGTTATGTAAAACTCTTTTCGGAAATATAAATCTCGACAATTTGGATTGCTTATCATGTTGGCAAGGTTTAATTTATGTAAATATTAATCTTATAAGTATAGTATGATCGAAAAAGTGCGGGTCGTTACAAGTGTGTCTTATCGAGTTGTTAGGATGCATTAGTGAGTCTGGACTTCGACCGTGTTTTCTTTAAAAATGATTGCTTAACATTTTTGTTGGAAACTATATATTTTTAACATATGAATATTATGTGATATATTAATCTCTTAACGTGTTTGATATTATGTGATAGATGTCTACCTCTAGAACAAGTCCCATTGACTCACCTAATAATAATGAAGAGTCAAATGTAAATTGGAATGATTCGTGGACTGATTCACAAGTTCCCGAAGAGGAACCGGAAGAAGAGTCGGAACCGGAAGAAGAATCGGAACCGGAAGAAGAATCGGAACCGGAAGAAGAAATAGAACCGGTGGGGGAAATAATAAAACGGTTAAGTAAAAGAGAATCCTCAACCAACCGACCAAGGTTAATTATGGTCAATGGTGTGTCCGCCAAGGAAGCAAAATATTGGGAGGATTACCAATTCTCCGATGAATCGGATTCCGACGAGAATTCCGATGATGTTATAGAAATTACCCCAACTGAATTTAAAAAGGCAAAAGAAAATAATAAGGGAAAGGGCATAAAAATAGAGAAATCTAATTCCAACCCCGATGAACTTTATATGTATCGTCAACCCCCGAAGTCCTTAAGTTGTAACAATGACCCGGGAACCTCTAAACCACTAGGTTTTTCTAAACCAATGTGGACAACGACGGCTCGTATTAGGGGAACATCATATATCCCTAGAAACTTGGCAAAACGAACCAAAACTGAACAAGAAGAAACGAGCGATTCGGAATAACATAGTTGTATTCGTGTGGTGTAATATATGTAATATAGTGTGCTTATGCTTTATGATATATGTAAAAATTGCTTGTATTAATAAGTATTTTTTTTATGAATCTAACTCTTGTCTATTTTACAGTATAAAAACACAAAATGGATAGACAACCCAATATTTTAAGAGACCTACCCGGAGACATGATTGATGAAATCTTGTCTAGAGTCGGTCAGAATTCTTCGGCACAACTATTTAAGGCGAGATCAGTTTGTAAGACATTCGAAGAACGTTCCAAGAATGCCTTGGTTTATAAAAGGCTTTCGTTCGAAAGATGGGGGATATCACATTGGGAAATCCATAAGTTACGATGTGTTTACTTTGACGCATATATTGCGGGGAACCCAAATGCTATTTTACGCAATGGGTTAAGAAATTATTTTGACTCAATATATCCGAATATTGGACTTCGTGATTTAGAAAAAGCGGCTAACATGCAACATAAAGAAGCATGTTATGCTTACGGATTAGTAATGTTCGCTTCTCACCAAAGTGAGAACAAGAACATCAGGCTACAAATATTAAACAAAACGTTTCCACAAGTGACGGAGTCGGTAATTGGGGTAAGAAATGAGGTTTTTAAATTGTTACGGGACTGTTGGACATTACGTAACCCTCGTCCCTTTGACGATGTTACAACACGCTGTCTTATCAACAGCCATAACGGTTATGTTCCACAAGACCAAGGATGGGAAGTAAACCTAGTAAAACCAGAATGCATGACTTATTTCTGGACGTATGAATTACGTGTCTTTATTGCCTTTGCTGAACGACTTGTGTACTAGCTAGAATTATCTTCACAACCATCTTGTATCAAATTTATTGTGTGCTATATTTCATGCTATATGTAAAATAAGCGGTATTGTAAGTTTGTAAAATATTATGTAAAAGTTTGAACGCGAAATATTATTATAATCAGTTTTTCATATAGAATTGTAGTAGTTGAATTGTATATTAGCTACTAAGTATGAACTTAACGGGTAGGTACTACCCGAATTTAAACTTATAAAACGCTAATATGAAGAAAAAGCTTTTATAAATGAGTTCATATTATGCTACGAAATACTATTAACTACTCTTAATATTCTGTATGATTAACTTGTTCCATTTGACTATTTTGAAGGAAATGGCACCGACTATTCGACACACCGTGAATATGAATGAAGAGGAATTCCGTACTTTTCTAGCTTCAAACATAGCCGCAGTACAGGCTGCGCTACATACCAACAATAACCTTGGATCTAGCAGTACAGGAAATCGTGTAGGATGCACCTACAAAGAATTCACTGCCTGCAAACCTTTGGAATTTGATGGAACCGAAGGACCGATCTGATTGAAACGGTGGACCGAGAAGGTCGAATCGGTGTTTGCCATAAGTAAGTGTACTGAAGAGGACAAAGTGAAGTACGCTACGCATACCTTCACAGGTTCTGCGTTAACATGGTGGAATACCTATCTAGAGCAAGTGGGACAAGACGATGCGTACGCACTACCGTGGTCAGCATTCAAGCACGTGATGAACGAGAAGTACCGTCCCAGAACCGAGGTCAATAAGCTCAAGACAGAACTTAGAGGGTTACGAACCCAAGGATTTGATATTACCACGTACGAAGGATGATTCACAGAATTGTGCCTATTGTGTCCGGGAGCATTCGAAGATGAGGAAGAGAAGATCGACGCGTTTGTGAAAGGATTACCGGAAAGAATCCAAGAAGATATAAGTTCACACGAGCCCGCCTCCATACAACAGGCATGTAGAATGGCTCACAAACTAGTGAACCAGATTGAAGAAAGAATTAAAGAACAGACTGCTGAAGAGGCCAATGTGAAGCAAGTCAAAAGAAAGTGGGAGGAAAACTGATAATGCTAAAAACGAACATATATTTCATAGCATTATTCCTCAAGAAAGACAAGCTTTTAGTTGCAATTGTTCTATTTACAAGTGATATTCGTTTAAATAATAAAAGGTGAAGACAAAAGACAGATTCGACAAATTGAAGACAAAAAGGTCCAAAGAGCTAAAAAGTACAAGATACAATTAAAAAGGTTCAAAATATTGATGAGGAACGTCTCAAAATGACAAGAGTACAAGTTACAAGACGCAAAGTACACGATATAAAATAATACGCGAAGACGTCCGAAAATCCGGAACCGGGACCTGAGCCTAGAAGAAACGCCCGACGCAACGGACCAAAAATATCTAGTCTACTATGCACAAGAATATAATATAATATATATATAATTATATTATATTATATATTATATTATATATTATTATTATATTACGTCGGCAAGAAGAAAACAAACTAATTTGGCTGGATCCAGGGTGGCCATGCGACTCGCATGGCCAGAGGCACAAATCCATGCGAGTCGCATGGAGTGAAAATGTTGGTCAGGTCCTATATAAAGCCAGTTTTCTGCCGAGTTTTAGATAAATAATATCAATCTCTCTCTCAATATATACGTAATATATATATAATTTATATTTTAATTTTAATTTTAATTATAATTCTAATAATAAGGGTATGTTAGCGAATGTTGTAAGGGTGTAAGTCGAAATTCTGTCCGTGTAACGCTACGCTATTTTTAATCATTGTAAGTTATGTTCAACCTTTTTATATTAATGTCTCGTAGCTAAGTTATTATTATGCTTATTTAAAACGAAGTAATCATGATGTTGGGCTAATTACTAAAATTGGGTAATTGGGCTTTGTACCATAATTGGGGTTTGGACAAAAGAACGACACTTGTGGAAACTAGACTATGGGCTATTAATGAGCTTTATATTTGTTTAACTAAATGAAAGTTTGTTAATGTTAATATAAAGATTTACAATTGGGCGTCCCTATAAATTACCATATACACTCGATCGGACACGATGGGCGGGGTATTTATATGTACGAATAATCGTTCATTTAACCGGACACGGGAATGGATTAATAGCCACTAGAATAATTAAAACAGGGGTGAAATTACATTCAAGGGTAATTGGTGTAATTGTTAACAAAGTAGTAAAACCTTGGTTTACACGCAGTCGATAACCTGGTGTATTCATTAAACAAAGTATTAAAACCTTGTTACAATTCGAATCCCCAATTAGTTGGAATATTTATCTTCGGGTATAATAATAATTTAACGAGGACACTCGCACTTTATATTTATGACTGATGGACTGTTATGGACAAAAACCAGACGGACATATTAAATAATCCAGGACAAAGGACAATTAACCCATGGGCATAAAACTAAAATCAACACGTCAAACATCATGATTACGGAAGTTTAAATAAGCATAAGTCTTTTATTTCATATTTAATTTCCTTTATTGTTATTTAATCGCACTTTTAATTATCGTACTTTTTAATTATCGCAATTTTATTTTATCGCATTTTTTATTATTCGCAATTTCATTATCGTTATTTACTTTACGCTTTAATTTAAGTCTTGTATTTATTTAATATTTTACATTAGGTTTTAACTGCGACTAAAGTTTTAAAATCGACAAACCGGTCATTAAACGGTAAAAACCCCCCTTTATAATAATAATATTACTTAAATATATATTTGTATTTTTATAAAAGTGAACTAATATAGCGTTGAGCTTTGTTTAAAGATTTCCCTGTGGAACGAACCGGACTTACTAAAAACTACACTACTGTACGATTAGGTACACTGCCTATAAGTGTTGTAGCAAGGTTTAAGTATATTCATTCTATAAATAAATAAATATCTTGTGTAAAATTGTATCGTATTTAATAGTATTTTCCTAGTAAAATATAAGCTATTTTATATACACCTCGCTTCACATCAAGTATTTTTGGCGCCGCTGCCGGGGATCTTCGCCGAAGCGAAACGCCATATTTTTAATTTTTAAGTTATAATTAGTTTTTGTAAAATTTATATTTTTGTTTAAAAATTAAAAAAATATATAAAAAAAAAAAGCTTTTAAAATCGAAAAAAAATAATATTTTAAGTATATTTTTAAGTTTTTCTTTTATTTTTACAAAATTATAAAGTATTTTAAGTTTATTTTTAAGTTTTTATTTTAATTATATATATATATTTTATTTAAATTTAAAACAGAAAAAAAAAAAATATTAAATATTACGTGACCTGTCATTTGAACCAGTCCAATTGAACCAGTTCAGGGTATCCATGCGACTCGCATGAACCACCCCCTTATTTCATGCGACTCGCATGAGGGGTCTGACAAGACCACAACCGAACCCTAATTCTGCATTTATTACGGATATTAATTTATTATTATTAATTAAACCCTAATCTAATTATTATTATTATAATTAAGTTTTTAGTTTATTTTATTTATATTACTTTTAAACTAGTTTTATTTATTATAAACTTAATACTTTTATTATAAAATATAAAAATAATATTTTTATAAAAATTATACTTTTTACAACTTTTTGTATATTTTTATATTTTGTCCCTTTTTAATCGTTGTAGCGTAATATTTGTATTTTTAGCTCATATTTAATTTTAAACTTAGTTTTTGCTATAGTTATTTTTACTCCTAGATTTTTAGGTTTTGCCGTAGAATTCCTTAAGTACTTTTTCTTTAGACTAAGATTTAGGTGCTTTAGAATTTTGCGACGCCTTTTTAAGTTTTAGTTTCTTTTTATTTGGGATTTAGTTTTTCCTGTAAGCTTTAATATTTTTAGACCTTTTACTATGTACCAATTATCATTCCAATTAGTAATTTCAATTTGCGATTATAATTTTAAGTTAGTTGTAGTAATAAGGTTAGGTTAGTCAAATATTTTTAAGTTTTTATAAGTTTCTTTTATTTTTCCGTCACCTTTTATTTTTCAACCATTTTTTCTTTTTCAACCTTTTTCGACGAACTCTTTTTCTCTCTTATTTCTCGCCATTCTAGTTTTTAGGACTTAGAATTTTTTCTACTTCTTATCTAAATTTCTTAAAATTACGAAAATTTATTTTAAGTGGTTAAATTGATAGACATCAAAATTTTCTGGTTCGTAGTAATAGTTGGATTTGTACGTGGACCGGGTTATTGGAGCCAAACAGTCCTCAATTATATTGAGACCAAACGAATCCTGCCCCTCTGCTGCATCTTTTGGCTATTCGAAACGTGGGCAAAATCAGAAAAGTCTATTGATTGGATAACTTATTATAATTTTTCTTTCCTTTTTAAAACTAATAGGATATTCAGTGAATGCACCGAGCAAGACGTTCATCACCTGTAACTCGATCAAGACATCGTTTAACAAATATAACCGCCGTTGATTTTTCTTTAGAATCGTCATCTAGTCAACCAAGTACTTCAGTTCAAATTTCCGATAATCCATTTTTTAAACCCGACCTCACAATTGAGAATCCGGAAAATATTCAGGAACGGTTCGTAGATCCTGAACCACTAAACTTTCCTCCGGAGCCACCAATCATTCAAACAGAGATTGTTGAGGAACGAACTATTAAATCAGAAGCATCTAGTGATACCGATTCAACAAATTCAATTATGGAGAATTTGGAACCTTTAAGTATGGAAGACCGAATGAGAGCTAAACGCACTGGCCAAGGTCACGCAATTACTCATCCAGACATTAATGCGCCAGATTATGAAATCAAAGGACAAATTCTACACATGGTGACTAATCAATGCCAATTTAGTGGTGCGCCGAAGGAAGATCCAAATGAACATCTACGTACCTTTAATAGGATCTGCACACTATTTAAAATCCGAGAAGTGGAGGATGAACAGATATATCTCATGTTATTTCCCTGGACTTTAAAGGGAGAAGCCAAAGATTGGTTGGAATCGTTACCTGAAGGGGCGATTGATACATGGGACGTTTTAATTGACAAATTTCTTAAACAATTTTTTCCTGCATCTAAAGCCGTAAGACTTCAAGCAGAAATTGTTACGTTCACACAAAAGCCAAATGAAACTCTATATGAGGCGTGGACAAGATATGGAAAGTTATTAAGAGGATGTCCGCAACATGGTTTAGACACCTGTCAAATAGTACAAATATTCTACCAAGGATGCGACATCACTACAAGGAAAGACATAGATATAGCAGCTGGTGGTTCTATTATGAAGAAAACCGAAACTGATGCTTACAAAATTATTGATAATACTGCTTCCCACTCACATGAGTGGCACCAAGAAAAAGATATCATTAGATCATCTAAAGCCGCTAGAGCCGATTCTAGCCATGACTTAGATTCCATTTCCGCAAAGATAGATGCTGTGGAGAGACGAATGGAAAAGATGACTAAAGATATTCATGCTATACGAATTAGTTGTGAGCAGTGTGGAGGACCACATTTGACAAAAGATTGTCTCAGTATTGAATTAACAATGGAACAAAGAGAGAATATTTCATACATAAACCAAAGGCCTGGAAATAATTATCAGAATAATTATCAACCGCCAAGACCGATTTACAATCAAAACCAGAATTATAACCGAAATATTCCATACAACAACCAACAAGGTCCTAGCAATCAACAAGTATCCAATAATACTTATAATCAGCAAAGACCTAATTTTCAAAACAAACCACCACAACAAACCGATGATAAAAAGCCGAATTTAGAAGATATGATGACGAAGCTAGTTGAAACTCAAACGCAGTTTTTCACCTCTCAAAAACAAACTAATGAACAAAATGCTCAAGCATTTAGAAATCAACAAGCTTCTATTCAAAATCTGGAACAAGAAGTAAGTAACCTAGCAAGATTAATAGGTGAAAGAAAACCGGGAAGTCTACCTAGTGATACAAATGCTAACCCCCGGAATGAAACAGCTAAAGCTATTACCACAAGAAGTGGTACAACACTTAAACCACCTGAAATACCTGTAACTTCTGATGAAACTATTCCTACTCCACAAGAACCACAACCTGATCAAGATAAGGAAAAAGAACCGGTAGTTGAAAAGGTTAATGAAGATAACACAGTTAAGGATAAACCTTATGTTAAACCATACCAACCACCACTTCCTTACCCGAGTAAAATGAAGAAAGAAAAACTTGAAGCCGAGCAATCCAAATTCTTGGATATGTTTAAACAGATAAATGTAAATCTTCCTTTCATTGATGTGATTTCAGGAATGCCTAGATATGCTAAATTCTTGAAAGATCTAATCACGAATAGAAAGAAAATGGAAGAACTCTCGGCTGTTACTATGAATGCTAATTGTTCAGCAGTGCTGTTGAATAAGATACCAGAAAAACTATCTGATCCAGGAAGTTTCACAATTCCATGTTTTCTGGGTAGTCTTAGTTCAATAGAAGCATTGGCAGACTTAGGTGCTAGTATAAATCTAATGCCGTATTCACTATACGCTAAACTAGACCTTGGAGAATTGAAACCAACAAGAATAAGCATACAACTAGCCGATAGATCAATAAAATATCCTAGAGGGATAATGGAGAACATGCTAGTTAAAGTTGGTACTTTAGTATTTCCAGTAGATTTTGTTGTTTTGGACATGGAAGAAGATTCTCAAGTTCCTCTCATATTAGGAAGACCATTCTTAAACACGGCTAAAGCAATGATAGACGTGTTCGGTAAGAAACTGACCCTAAGTATAGAGGAAGAGAGTGTTACCTTTTTAGTTGATAGAGCAATGCAACAACCACAATCTGCAGATGATACATGTTATTATATTCAAACTATAGATGCACATGCAGAATTATTAGAAGAATTTCCAGAATTACAAGGAACAGGAGAATGTTCTTTAGGAGAAGGTAATGAACCAATTGATGAAGCTGAAATGTTAGCTACACTTATAGCTAATGGATATGAACCAACAACAGAAGAAATTCAAATGCTAAAAGAAGAAGACAGATATCGATACAAATCATCGATAGAAGAACCTCCGAAATTAGAGTTAAAGCCACTTCCAAACCATTTGGAATACGCTTATTTACATGGTGAATCTGAATTACCTGTAATAATATCGTCTTCTCTTACTGAAAATGAGAAATCACAACTCATTTCTGTGTTGAAAGCTCATAAACCAGCCATTGCATGGAAGATTCATGATATTAAAGGAATAAGTCCTTCGTATTGCACACATAAAATCCTTATGGAAGAAGGTCATAAAACGTATGTGCAACGTCAACGAAGACTAAATCCTAATATGCAAGATGTAGTTAAGAAAGAGATTATTAAACTGCTAGATGCAGGTTTAATTTATCCAATCTCTGATAGTCCATGGGTAAGCCCAGTTCAATGCGTGCCTAAGAAGGGTGGCATGACTGTCATTACAAATGAGAAAAATGAGCTTATTCCTACTAGGACTGTAACAGGATGGCGTGTATGTATTGATTATAGAAAATTAAATGACGCCACCAGAAAAGATCACTTTCCCTTACCTTTCATAGATCAAATGTTGGAAAGATTAGCCGGAAATAGTTACTATTGTTTTCTAGATGGATTTTCCGGATATTTTCAAATTCCAATAGCACCCGAAGATCAAGAGAAAACCACATTCACGTGCCCTTATGGTACTTTTGCTTACAAAAGAATGCCATTTGGACTTTGTAACGCCCCTGCAACCTTTCAAAGGTGTATGATGGCGATTTTTCATGACATGATAGAAGAATGCATGGAAGTATTCATGGATGACTTTTCAGTCTTCGGTGATACATTTAAATCATGTCTAGTTAATCTGGAACGAATGCTAATTAGATGCGAAAAATCAAATCTAGTACTTAATTGGGAGAAATGCCATTTCATGGTTAAAGAAGGCATCGTTCTTGGACATAAAATTTCAAAAAAAGGAATTGAAGTGGATAGAGCTAAAGTAGATGTAATTGCTAAACTTCCACATCCCACCAATGTTAGAGGAGTTAGGAGTTTTCTAGGGCATGCCGGTTTTTACCGACGTTTCATAAAAGATTTTTCTAAAATTGCCACTCCTATGAATAAACTCCTAGAAAAGGATGCGCCATTCATCTTTTCAGATGAATGTATCAAATCTTTTAATATTCTTAAAGAAAAACTCACTAATGCGCCGATCATGATAACACCAAATTGGAATCTACCATTTGAACTAATGTGCGATGCAAGTGATTTTGCAATGGGAGCCGTTTTAGGACAAAGGATTGAAAAACGATTTCAACCTATATATTATGCTAGTAAGACATTACAAGGAGCACAAACGAACTATACAACTACTGAAAAAGAACTCCTTGCTATTGTCTTTGCTTTTGACAAATTTCGATCATATCTCGTTCTAGCAAAAACGGTGGTCTATACCGACCATTCTGCTCTTAGATACCTATTTTCAAAACAAGATGCTAAACCAAGATTAATCCGTTGGATCTTACTCTTACAAGAGTTTGATATTGAAATCCGAGATAAAAGAGGAGCAGAAAATCTCGCCGCTGATCATCTTTCTCGTCTTGAAAATCCTGAGTTAGAAGTTCTAAATGAATCGGCCATACAAGACAACTTTCCTGATGAATATCTAGTGAAGATAGATTATAAAGAAATCCCATGGTTTGCAGACTATGCAAACTACTTAGTTTGTGGATTCCTTGAAAAAGGATTATCGTACCAAAGACGAAAGAAATTCTTCAGTGATATAAAACACTATTTCTGGGAAGATCCACATCTGTTTAAAAGTTGTCCCGATGGAATAATACGCCGATGTGTATTTGGAGATGAAGCTAGTAAAATTTTAAACCATTGTCACACAGGACCAACAGGAGGGCATTATGGGCCTCAACTAACAGCAAGAAAAGTTTATGAAGCTGGATTCTATTGGCCTACAATTTACAAAGACGCACACCTTCTTTGCAAATCCTGTGATGCATGTCAAAGGGCCGGAAAAATAAGTCAACGTGATAAAATGCCACAAAATGTCATCCAAGTATGTGAAGTATTTGACATTTGGGGTATTGACTTTATGGGTCCATTTCCAAAATCTCATAATAATCTATATATACTCGTAGCCATTGATTATGTATCTAAATGGGCTGAAGCACAAGCTCTCCCAACTAACGATGCACGAGTTGTAGTCAACTTTTTAAAACGTCTTTTTGCAAGGTTTGGAACACCGAAAGCTTTAATAAGTGATCGGGGTACTCATTTCTGTAATAATCAACTTGAGAAAGTTCTTAAAAGATATGGAGTAACTCATAAAATCTCCACCGCATATCATCCACAAACAAGTGGACAAGTTGAAAATACCAACCGAGCTTTAAAACGTATTCTAGAGAAAACCGTAGGATCAAATCCGAAGGAATGGTCCATTAAATTGGAGGATGCACTCTGGGCTTTTAGAACAGCCTACAAAACTCCAATTGGAACCACACCTTTTAGACTTGTTTATGGAAAAGCATGTCATCTTCCAGTAGAAATTGAACACAAAGCATTTTGGGCTTTGAAAACATGTAATCTTGATTTACATGAAGCCGGACGTCTACGATTAAGTCAACTAAACGAATTAGAAGAATTAAGACATGAAGCATACGAAAATTCGTTAATCTATAAAGAAAGAACGAAGAAATGGCATGATAAAAGAATCAGAAGTTCAAAAGAATTTAAAGAAGGAGACAGAGTTCTTCTTTTCAATTCACGATTCAAGCTATTTCCTGGAAAATTGAAATCAAGATGGTCTGGACCATTCATAGTCAAAAGAGTTTTCCCATACAGAACGATAGAATTAATGAATTCAAATGGGATTGAATTTAAAGTTAATGGTCACAGAGTTAAACATTACATACATGGTCCGATGGAAGTCGACAACGAAGTTAATCACAATTTCGATACCACAGCTAACTAAGTGTGGGGAGAATCAAGTCTTTAAAGGATAATATGTATTTCTGTTAGAGTTAGATTGTCTGTTTTCGTGTAGTTCTCGAAAATGGAACACGTATGGTCTTTCCCTAGCAGACCCTAAAGAACTAGTCTTCTCCCCCCATTCTGAATTTTTATTTTTTTTAGGTTTTTACGAAATGAAGACTGCCTGTGAACTAAACCATGGTCTAATGCTACACGCTTTGATCACTAAACGTAATAATGACATACTACCGAGTGAATTAGTATCAGTAATCAGAGAAAGAATGGACGGAGTTAGAAAAGGATCCAGATGCGAAGATAATAAGTTACAATTTGGTAAAGGAAAATCAAAATCCGCAGCGAAAAGAAGAGCACGACACCTAGAAAGATGTCACAAATGCGGAAAATGGTCACATGGAGGTAAATGTTCAAATAATCAAACCTATTCAAATACCGAATTTGTTACTTTATGCAGAGACGGACCGTTCATATGTTTAGAAGAAAAGACACTGAATGCTCGAGGTTACGCCTTTGGAGCCATGGAAAATCAATTAAACCGACTATCTTATGAATATAATAGATCATATAACTAAGAAATCTATTTCACAGGTATGTCTGTACAGTTTTTATTTTTATTTTTATTTTTAACCTTTTGATAATAAACGCTAATTTGTTCGCTAAAAAGTATTAAATTGGTATTGAATAAAATTAGGTTTGGCGACCGAAATTATTGATATCATTCAAAAATTTATTACATCACTGCGAAATTTAACGTTTATTCTTAAGGTATAAATATCTTTAATCAATCAACCCAAAATATTTCAAAAATTCGTCATGAGTCAAATTAGGTCTTGAAACCGAAATTACTTTACCGAAAAGAGGGGCGCATATTTTTGATAATATTTGATTGATTAAAGTGGGATAAAAAGACAAAAATATTTTTAATTTTATTTTTACCATGTTTTTAAAATTAATATAAATATTAAATTAATATTGTAAACTTTGTAAAAACAATATATTTAAAATTGTAAATATTTGAAAAATTAATATAAGTTTGGTGTGAATTTATAATATAAATTTTTAAATTAAGTCTGGTGTGAATTTTTAAAAATATGAATTTTTAATTTTATGCATTTCAAATTTTGAGTTTGGTGTAAATTTTTAATATTAATTTTGAATTTTATATTTAAGTTGTGTGAATTTAAAAACAAAAATTTACTCTATCTCATTAAGTTAAGAATATGATTTTTAAAATTCGTCGTAAGTTGAAGACTAGGTCTTTGAACCGAAATTGCTTTACCCGAGGGAGGGACGAGAACTTTTATTATCATTATTTTTAATCTTTTTGATTTAGAGTATGTCAAAAACATTGAAAAAACCCAAAAATCTAAGCTTTTAAAACAATCGCTTGAAAATGACAAAATTTTAAAATTTTGTCGAGGGACGGACTAGGGCATCGTCCCGAAACGACCTCGTCTTAAAAAGAAACAAAATTTTTAAAATTTTATTAGATTTTATGTTTTAAAAGCTTATGGTTTTAATAAAAAAAAAAAAAAAAAAAAAATATACCTGGAATTTAACCCCATGCGAGTCGCATGGGGATGGGCAGGAAACCATGCGACTCGCATGGCTACAAAAAACTGGACAGGATCAATTTATCCAGCGAATCTGCTTCTGTCTCTCACAATACACACACAAACACATACGAAAACCTCCCAAACCCTCTCAAAAATTCATCATTTTTCACCAAATTTCTTGCAAAACTTCACAACAATTATGCCTAGATTCAGTAGTCTCAACCCCTTCAGGAGAAAGGTAAAGATTTCACCCCTAATCTCTTTAAATTCGAATTTTTGTGTTCTTGAGCTAGAAATTTTATATTTTGATTTTGTTAAATTTAGGTCTAATTAGAGCTAAATTGTTGTTATATTATGCATGTATATCCTAGATAGAAGCTATTTAACATGAATTGAAGCTAAAAACTTCAAATTTTTAAGAATCTAGGGTTTGTGTTCTTGAGCAATTTGGGGCTTTTTGATATAAACAGGTTATGGCCGATTTTTGTCATGAATTGTTGCTCAATTAAGTAGTGTAACATGTTCAGGTAGTTAATTGATCCAAACTTTGAGCCTAAACATGATTTTGAGAATTAAAGTAGACTTTTAAAGTCTAAAAATTCATGAACTTGGATAATTTGATATAAAGGCCATTTGAAACTTGTTTCATTGCTAGTAGTGATTATTTTGGCATGTTATTTGAGATAAATGCTTATGAACTTGATGTACATTTTTCGTATATGCTTATTTGACAAAGTGTAGACTTGACAAAAATATGAAAATGAGCACTAGTTTGATTTGAATGCCATGTAACAAGTGTTTAAATGCTATAATGATTATTGTTGACATGTTTAAGAGTTTAAATGTGATAAAACATTGTACACATTTTCGTATGTAAAAGTGTAGAATTGTTATTGTTAAGAAAATGTGTATAAAATGTGTTATGAATTGAACATGTCATCATAATTGTTTCAAGTTATTATTTTGCTAACACTAATGCATATTTGGATGCACAAATTTTGTGTTTAATGTGTTTTGCAGAGAAATACAGATACGGACGGTGCATCATCGTCCAGACAACCAGAGCCCGAACCGGAAATGTTTCATGAACAAGAACAACATATGCAACAAGAAGAAGAAGAACATGAGGAGCAACATATTCCTTATCACGATCAAGATCAATTATTCATGAATCAGTTTCGTCAATTCGCTCCACATCAAATGATTATGAGCTTAGACATTAATGAAGATCAGTTACACCCAAATCTGAGATTTGATCGATGTTGGATAGAGTATCCAGATTATCAAAAGAACATGCACATTCTCTACTTTAAGGTTGTTGAAATGCCAAGGGCAATTGACTGGGTACCTTTAGAAACAGTTGACCTTGCCAAACCAATTCGGGAATTATTGGTGCAAAGGTATGGTAATTCTCAGTTTAACGATTGGATACGCCTATTTTCCATTCGTAGAACCATATATAAGGAATGGTGTATAGAATTACTTAGTACTATTAAGTTAAACAGTGATGTTAGGAGGATAGATGATAGAAGCTTTATTAGATTTCTGTTAGGTGGACGCATGTACAGAATGTCCATGATAGATTTAGCCAGGGCCTTACAGATTTACACCCCTGCTGAACTTTTGAGCCCCGACTGTAATAGCCTGATTGCCCAAGGAGAAAGGATAGATAGGGAATTTGATATTAACGCCGTCTGGAGGCGTATGTCCCACTTTAATGAATTTCACGCCAGTGGAAATCATACATACTTAGATATAGACAGAGCTGAACTCCGGGTAATTCATAGATTCTTAGCAAACACAATTACACAAAGGGGTAAGAATAAGGAGAAATTGACCGTAAACGATTTGTTCTACCTCAAGTGTATTAGAGACCCGAGGAGTTTCGTTAACATTCCCTATTGTGTTGGTTATTATCTCGCTAATGTAGTTTCGGGGATGAAATCAGGGAGTATTATAGGTGGTGGCATTTTCATTACTCTCATTGGAGAGTATTTAGGTGTGGATAAGCACCAAGGGGGTCCAATGAACGAAATAGAGGACGAAGGTGAAACTATAAGTTCAAACCTTTATCACGGTGCAAGGGTATTATTGATGAGACGTGGCCGGGTATATCGATACGAGGGACCTCAGCGACAGGTAGAAAGAGGTTCGGATGACGAGATGGAGGAGGTGAACAACATTATAGGAGTTGTTCGGGAGACTGCTCTTGATTTAGGCGTTCGTATGGAGGATGAATACATGACGAACTATGATAGGCATATGCAGTACGAGGCATGGCAACGTCGGAATGACTACGAGCATTCCCGGCAACGAGAGCATGGCCGATGGGATTATCATCAGTGCCAAATTATAAGCCAGTTGCAGCCTGGCGAGATGTATTATCCGACCCGACCCGCATACTATCCCGCACATCAGCCAGAAATGAGACCACCCTATGATTCATATGATTATGACGCAGCATACCAGTTCACCTATAATCAGCCATGGAACCCGGACGCGAACATGAATTGGGATCCTTATCCTAATTATCCTCCTAACCCACCTCCTGATCAGTAGAGATAAGTTGGTAATTTATATTTTTATCATTTTAAACACTTAACATTTTAATTACATTTATGTAATGTTTGATATTTCTATTATTATTGTGTACTAATATTTTTCTTATAATTTGAAAGTGGGATGCCAAAGTTCCATTTCAAATTACATGTATGATTATATTTGTATTGTATGTATTTTATGTTATGCACAAAACAGGATAAAACAACGCGTTTTCAAAGACTGGCATTAAGTTCAGCAAAAGCAAGTAATTTTGACGACAAAGATGCAAAATATATATGAAATAACAACAAGACGGAATGAACAAATGACGTGCACGATTTATCATTCAACAATCAAACGACAATATGTTTGAAACTTTGGTAAAATTTAATCATTTTTCTACAATAATAACCCTCAATAATTTAAATTGTTACTGATTTCTTGCAAATGAGGGCATTGCAAGATCTTAAGTGTGGGAAGGGGTTAAATTCTTTCGGATTTTAAAAATTTTTACTTTATACACTTGGTTACCATTAAAAATACTAGTAAAGCAGTAGTTGTATTAGAATCTAGTGCTCTCTGATAAAAAAGAACAGCCCTAGTCTTATATACTGACTACCCAATTCTAGTAAAATTTTTCAATTAAATGAATTCAAAATCATGTTTATACATATTTATGAACGATAAAACTAGGTTTTAACACCGAAATTATTGTTACCTCGGAAAGGACATAAATTGAGAAACAAACTAAAATGTTAAAATTCATTTAAAATGAAATAGAGGACGATAAAAAGGAAAATAAAATCCAAGTGTGGGAAAATTTACCAAGTTATCTTAAACATATGTCACATATATCTGTAACAAATAACTGAAAATACTTTTGCTTTGGACTAAACTAAACTGTTTTACCCGATGAAAGAAAAGAAAAGATGGATCTACACGATGAATCAATTCCATCATTAAAAGGAAGTAAAGTCTTCCGAAAAAGACACGCGCTTCTTGATTTAGGTCATGAAGTTGTCGTCCAGACCAGCTGTAGGTTGACGAAAAATCTAGAAAAGTCATCACTAAAATCAGCAGGAAATCCACGGACCTCAGCATTAAACAGGGTCGCCAAGTGGTCAGATTTATCCTAACCATGAGAAGGATTTATCTCGTACAATGGGGGGGCACCATGCAAATTAGCTGGATAAGACTAATGAATCAGATCCCCAGAAAGGATAATCTCCTTAAAGATTAAAAATCAGCTTTTAAGACTGATATTACTCAATCCTAGAGATTGACCTTAAAGATTGAGAATTCAAACTCATGGAATTCAATGATATCTAAACTCGAGCTTAAACGAGAAAATATTTTGATCAAAATTACAAACCGATTTGTTTTCTGAAAACCCTATTTTCAATGCGTTCATTACCATTGAACGTAAAATCCTAGGAATTCACCTGGAATTCATTAGGTCACCTGAACTAAATCGGGTGTCAACCGTAAGAACGGTGGTTGCATAGTGGTCAAAGACAGGACCTTGTGCCAGACCGAAAAATTATAAGGGTGAGCTTTACTATTGCTCCTACCAAGGATAGTAATTGCGTCCGACACGTTATAGACCATAATCAAAAGCATGTCACGGGACATTGCCTTAAACAGTTGCTTGTTCAACGCTTTCCTTTACAACCGGACGGTAGTTTGCCGAAAGGTAATATACGGGACAAGTAAGCTGGACGTGTTGCTTTCCTAATACAAGGTTAGCAAGTGGGTGACACAAAACCGCAAGTTTTGAGCTAAAATTTTCAAATTTGAAAACCACCAAACCCACAAAAATATTTTGCAAACACCGGTAAAGGGTTATTCCGGAAAACTTATTTAGGGTAAAAACTAGATTTAATTTTCAAAAGATCAAATGTTTTCATAAAGATCCAATTTCCTTAATGGATCTAAATTTTTATAGTCATGTGGGACTGTAAACCACATCGTTACTACCATTGTTTATACCGCCGTATAGAAATCACTGATGTACAAAGTGTGAAGAATAAAGAAGTGATTCTAGTATTTCAAGACAATATTGCTTGAGGACAAGCAACGCTCAAGTGTGGGAATATTTGATAATGCTAAAAACGAACATATATTTCATAGCATTATTCCTCAAGAAAGACAAGCTTTTAGTTGCAATTGTTCTATTTACAAGTGATATTCGTTTAAATAATAAAAGGTGAAGACAAAAGATAGATTCGACAAATTGAAGACAAAAAGGTCCAAAGAGCTAAAAAGTACAAGATACAATTAAAAAGGTTCAAAATATTGATGAGGAACGTCTCAAAATGACAAGAGTACAAGTTACAAGACGCAAAGTACACGATATAAAATAATACGCGAAGACGTCCGAAAATCCGGAACCGGGACCTGAGCCTAGAAGAAACGCCTGACGCAACGGACCAAAAATATCTAGTCTACTATGCACAAGAATATAATATAATATATATATATAATTATATTATATTATATATTATATTATATATTATTATTATATTACGTCGGCAAGAAGAAAACAAACTAATTTGGCTGGATCCAGGGTGGCCATGCGACTCGCATGGCCAGAGGCACAAATCCATGCGAGTCGCATGGAGTGAAAATGTTGGTCAGGTCCTATATAAAGCCAGTTTTCTGCCGAGTTTTAGATAAATAATATCAATCTCTCTCTCAATATATACGTAATATATATATAATTTATATTTTAATTTTAATTTTAATTATAATTCTAATAATAAGGGTATGTTAGCGAATGTTGTAAGGGTGTAAGTCGAAATTCTGTCCGTGTAACGCTACGCTATTTTTAATCATTGTAAGTTATGTTCAACCTTTTTATATTAATGTCTCGTAGCTAAGTTATTATTATGCTTATTTAAAACGAAGTAATCATGATGTTGGGCTAATTACTAAAATTGGGTAATTGGGCTTTGTACCATAATTGGGGTTTGGACAAAAGAACGACACTTGTGGAAACTAGACTATGGGCTATTAATGAGCTTTATATTTGTTTAACTAAATGAAAGTTTGTTAATGTTAATATAAAGATTTACAATTGGGCGTCCCTATAAATTACCATATACACTCGATCGGACACGATGGGCGGGGTATTTATATGTACGAATAATCGTTCATTTAACCGGACACGGGAATGGATTAATAGCCACTAGAATAATTAAAACAGGGGTGAAATTACATTCAAGGGTAATTGGTGTAATTGTTAACAAAGTAGTAAAACCTTGGTTTACACGCAGTCGATAACCTGGTGTATTCATTAAACAAAGTATTAAAACCTTGTTACAATTCGAATCCCCAATTAGTTGGAATATTTATCTTCGGGTATAATAATAATTTAACGAGGACACTCGCACTTTATATTTATGACTGATGGACTGTTATGGACAAAAACCAGACGGACATATTAAATAATCCAGGACAAAGGACAATTAACCCATGGGCATAAAACTAAAATCAACACGTCAAACATCATGATTACGGAAGTTTAAATAAGCATAAGTCTTTTATTTCATATTTAATTTCCTTTATTGTTATTTAATCGCACTTTTAATTATCGTACTTTTTAATAATCGCAATTTTATTTTATCGCATTTTTTATTATTCGCAATTTCATTATCGTTATTTACTTTACGCTTTAATTTAAGTCTTGTATTTATTTAATATTTTACATTAGGTTTTAACTGCGACTAAAGTTTTAAAATCGACAAACCGGTCATTAAACGGTAAAAACCCCCCTTTATAATAATAATATTACTTAAATATATATTTGTATTTTTATAAAAGTAAACTAATATAGCGTTGAGCTTTGTTTAAAGATTTCCCTGTGGAACGAACCGGACTTACTAAAAACTACACTACTGTACGATTAGGTACACTGCCTATAAGTGTTGTAGCAAGGTTTAAGTATATCCATTCTATAAATAAATAAATATCTTGTGTAAAATTGTATCGTATTTAATAGTATTTTCCTAGTAAAATATAAGCTATTTTATATACACCTCGCTTCACATCAAAAAAGGTGATAAGAATCACCAATACAACAACAACAGCAATTACAACAATAATCGCAACAATTATCCCAACAATCGCAACATCAATCGCAACTACAACAAACGGCCCAACAACAACAACAACAACAACAGCAACTACAACAATCATCCCAACAACAATAATAACCGCAACAACAACAACAATCAGAAGCAGCTATGCCAAAGGTGTAAAAAGTATCACTCGGGGTTCTGCACCAAATTTTGCAACAAGTGTAAAAGAAATGGTCATAGCGCGGTGAAGTGTGAGGTATACGGACCAGGGGTTAATAGAACGAAAGGAACAAATGGTGTCGGAACGAGTAATGGCGGAGCAAGTAGTGTCGGAGCAAGTTATGCCAATGTAGCTTGTTATAAATGTGGAAAACCGGGCCACATTATTAAAAATTGCCCGAACCAGGAGAACACGAATGGACAAGGCCACGGAAGAGTTTTCAATATTAATGCGGCAGAGGCACAGGAAGACCCGGAGCTTGTTACGGGTACGTTTCTTATTGACAATAAATCTTCTTACGTTTTATTTGATTCGAGTACGGATAGAAGCTATATGAGTAGAGATTTTTGTGCTAAATTAAGTTGTCCATTGACACCTTTGGATAGTAAATTTTTACTCGACTTAGCAAATGGTAAATTAATTTCAGCAGATAATATATGTCGGAATCGAGAAATTAAACTGGTTAGCGAAACATTTAAGATTGATTTGATACCAGTAGAGTTAGGGAGTTTTGATGTGATAATCGGTATGGACTGGTTGAAAGAAGTGAAAGCAGAGATCTTTTGTTACAAAAATGCAATTCGCATTATACGAGAAAAAGGAAAACCCTTAATGGTGTATGGGGAAAAGGGTAACACGAAGCTACATCTTATTAGTAATTTGAAGGCACAAAAACTAATAAGAAAAGGTTGCTATGCTGTTCTAGCACACGACAAGAAAGTACAAACTGAAGAAAAGAGCATCAATGATGTTCCCATTGTAAAAGAATTTCCCGATGTATTTCTGAAAGAATTACCAGGATTACCCCCACATCGATCCGTTGAATTTCAAATAGATCTCGTACCAGGAGCTGCACCAATAGCTCGTGCTCCTTACAGACTCGCACCCAGCGAGATGAAAGAACTGCAAAGCCAATTACAAGAACTTTTAGAGCGTGGTTTCATTCGACCAAGCACATCACCGTGGGGAGCTCCTGTTTTGTTTGTCAAGAAGAAAGATGGTACATTCAGGTTATGTATCGACTACCGAGAGTTGAACAAACTTACCATCAAGAACCGCTACCCACTACCGAGAATCGACGACTTATTTGATCAACTACAAGGCTCGTCTGTTTATACAAAGATTGACTTACGTTCTGGGTATCATCAAATGCGGGAGAAAGAAGATGATATTCCAAAGACTGCTTTCAGAACACGTTACGGTCATTACGAGTTTATGGTCATGCCGTTTGGTTTAACTAATGCACCAGCTGTGTTCATGGACCTTATGAACCGAGTGTGTGGACCATACCTTGACAAGTTTGTCATTGTTTTCATTGATGACATACTTATTTACTCAAAGAATGACCAAGAACACGGTGAACATTTGAGAAAGGTGTTAGAAGTATTGAGGAAGGAAGAATTGTACGCTAAGTTTTCAAAGTGTGCATTTTGGTTGGAAGAAGTTCAATTCCTCGGTCACATAGTGAACAAAGAAGGTATTAAGGTGGATCCAGCAAAGATAGAAACTGTTGAAAAGTGGGAAACCCCGAAAACTCCGAAACACATACGCCAGTTTTTAGGACTAGCTGGTTACTACAGAAGGTTCATCCAAGACTTTCCAGAATAGCAAAACCCTTGACTGCATTAACGCATAAAGGGAAGAAATTTGAATGGAATGATGAACAAGAGAAAGCGTTTCAGTTATTGAAGAAAAAGCTAACTACGGCACCTATATTGTCATTGCCTGAAGGGAATGATGATTTTATGATTTATTGTGACGCATCAAAGCAAGGTCTCGGTTGTGTATTAATGCAACGAACGAAGGTGATTGCTTATGCGTCTAGACAATTGAAGATTCACGAACAAAATTATACAACGCATGATTTGGAATTAGGCGCGGTTGTTTTTGCATTAAAGACTTGGAGACACTACTTATATGGGGTCAAAAGTATTATATATACCGACCACAAAGTCTTCAACACATATTTAATCAGAAACAACTGAATATGAGGCGGCGTAGGTGGATTGAATTGTTGAATGATTACGACTTTGAGATTCGTTACCACCCGGGGAAGGCAAATGTGGTAGCCGACGCCTTGAGCAGAAAGGACAGAGAACCCATTCGAGTAAAATCTATGAATATAATGATTCATAATAACCTTACTACTCAAATAAAGGAGGCGCAACAAGGAGTTTTAAAAGAGGGAAATTTAAAGGATGAAATACCCAAAGGATCGGAGCAGCATCTTAATATTCGGGAAGACGGAACCCGGTATAGGGATGAAAGGATTTGGGTACCAAAATTTGGAGATATGAGAGAAATGGTACTTAGAGAAGCTCATAAAACCAGATACTCAATACATCCTGGAACGGGGAAGATGTACAAGGATCTCAAAAAACATTTTTGGTGTCCGGGTATGAAAGCCGATGTTGCTAAATACGTAGGAGAATGTTTGACGTGTTCTAAGGTCAAAGCTGAGCATCAGAAACCATCAGGTCTACTTCAACAACCCAAAATCCCGAAATGGAAATGGGAAAACATTACCATGGATTTCATCACTAAATTGCCAAGGACTGCAAGTGGTTTTGATACTATTTGGGTAATAGTTGATCGTCTCACCAAATCAGCACACTTCCTGCAATAAGAGAAGATGACAAGATGGAGAAGTTAGCACGACTGTATTTGAAGGAAGTCGTCTCCAGACCTGGAATACCAATCTCTATTATCTCTGATAGGAATGGCAGATTTATTTCAAGATTCTGGCAGACATTACAGAAAGCATTAGGAACTCGTCTAGACATGAGTACTGCCTATCATCCACAAACTGATGGGCAGAGCGAAAGGACGATACAAACGCTTGAAGACATGCTACGAGCATGTGTTATTGATTTCGGAAACAGTTGGGATCGACATCTACCGTGATGCAGAATTTTCCTACAACAACAGCTACCATTCAAGCATTGAGATGGCGCCGTTTGAAGCACTTTATGGTAGAAAGTGCAGGTCTCCAATTTGTTGGAGTGAAGTGGGGGATAGACAGATTACGGGTCCAGAGATTATACAAGAAACTACCGAGAAGATCATCCAAATTCAACAACGCTTGAAAACCGCCCAAAGTCGACAAAAGAGCTACGCTGACATTAAAAGAAAAGATATAGAATTTGAAATTGGAGAGATGGTCATGCTTAAAGTTGCACCATGGAAAGGCGTTGTTCGATTTGGTAAACGAGGGAAATTAAATCCAAGGTATATTGGACCATTCAAGATTATTGATCGTGTCGGACCAGTAGCTTACCGACTTGAGTTACCTCAACAACTCGTGGCTGTACATAACACTTTCCACGTCTCAAATTTGAAGAAATGTTTTGCTAAAGAAGATCTCACTATTCCGTTGGACGAAATCCAAATCAATGAAAAACTCCAATTCATTGAAGAACCCGTCGAAATAATGGATCGTGAGGTTAAAAGACTTAAGCAAAACAAGATACCAATTGTTAAGGTTCGATGGAATGCTCATAGAGGACCCGAGTTCACATGGGAGCGTGAATATCAGATGAAAAAGAAATACCCGCATCTATTTCCAGAAGATTCGTCAACACCTTCAACAGCTTAAAATTTCGGGACGAAATTTATTTAACGGGTAGGTACTATAGTGACCCGAACATTTCCATGTTTATATATATTAATTGAGATTGATATTTACATGATTAAATGTTTCCAACATGTTAAGCAATCGAACTTGTTAAGACTTGATTAATTGATATATGTTTCATATAGACAATTGACCACCCAAGTTGACCGGTGATTCACGAACGTTAAAACTTGTAAAAACTATATGATGACATATATATGGATATATATATATATATATAGTTAACATGATACTATGATAAGTAAACATATCATTAAGTATATTAACAATGAACTACATATGTAAAAACAAGACTACTAACTTAATGATTTTTAAACGAGACATATATGTAACGATTATCGTTGTAAAGACATTTAATGTATATATATCATATTAAGAGATATTCATACATGATAATATCATGATAATATAATAATTTAAAATCTCATTTGATATTATAAACATTGGGTTAACAACATTTAACAAGATCGTTAACCTAAAGGTTTCAAAACAACACTTACATGTAACGACTAACGATGACTTAACGACTCAGTTAAAATGTATATACATGTAGTGTTTTAATATGTATTTATACACTTTTTAAAGACTTCAATACACTTATCAAAATACTTCTACTTAACAAAAATTCTTACAATTACATCCTCGTTCAGTTTCATCAACAATTCTACTCGTATGCACCCGTATTCGTACTTGTACAATACACAGCTTTTAGATGTATGTACTATTGGTATGTACACTCCAATGATCAGCTCTTAGCAGCCCATGTAAGTCACCTAACACATGTGGGAACCATCATTTGGCAACTAGCATGAAATATCTCATAAAATTACAAAAATATGAGTAATCATTCATGACTTATTTGCATGAAAACAAAATTACATATCCTTTATATCTAATCCATACACCAACGACCAAAAATACCTACAAACACTTTCATTCTTCAATTTTCTTCATCTAATTGATCTCTCTCAAGTTCTATCTTCAAGTTCTAAGTGTTCTTCATAAATTCTACAAGTTCTAGTTACATAAAATCAAGAATACTTTCAAGTTTGCTAGCTCACTTCCAATCTTGTAAGGTGATCATCCAACCTCAAGAAATCTTTGTTTCTTACAGTAGGTTATCATTCTAATACAAGGTAATAATCATATTCAAAGTTTGGTTCAATTTCTATAACTATAACAATCTTATTTCAAGTGATGATCTTACTTGAATTTGTTTTCGTGTCATGATTCTGCTTCAAGAACTTCGAGCCATCTAAGGATCCATTGAAGCTAGAACCATTTTTCTCTTTTCCAGTAGGTTTATCCAAGGAACTTAAGGTAGTAATGATGTTCATAACATCATTCGATTCATACATATAAAGCTATCTTATTCGAAGGTTTAAACTTGTAATCACTAGAACATAGTTTAGTCAATTCTAAACTTGTTCGCAAACAAAAGTTAATCCTTCTAACTTGACTTTTAAAATTAACTAAACACATGTTCTATATCTATATGATATTCTAACTTAATGATTTAAAACCTGGAAACACGAAAAACACCGTAAAACCGGATTTACGCCGTCGTAGTAGCACCGCGGGCTGTTTTGGGTTAGTTAATTAAAAACTATGATAAACTTTGATTTAAAAGTTGTTATTCTGAGAAAATGATTTTTATTATAAACATGAAACTATATCCAAAAATTATGGTTAAACTCAAAGTGGAAGTATGTTTTCTAAAATGGTCATCTAGACGTCGTTTTTCGACTAAAATGACTACCTTTACAAAAATGACTTGTAACTTATTTTTATGACTATAAACCTATACTTTTTCTGTTTAGATTCATAAAATAGAATTCAATATGAAACCATAGCAATTTGATTCACTCAAAACGGATTTAAAATGAAGAAGTTATGGGTAAAACAAGATTGGATAATTTTTCTCATTTTAGCTACGTGAAAATTAGTAACAAATCTATTCCAACCATAACTTAATCAACTTGTATTGTATATTATGTAATCTTGAGAATCTTGAGATACCATAGACACGTATACAATGTTTTGACCTATCATGTCGACACATCTATATATATTTCGGAACAACCATAGACACTCTATATGTGAATGTTGGAGTTAGCTATACAGGGTTGAGGTTGATTCCAAAATATATATAGTTTGAGTTGTGATCAATACTGAGATACGTATACACTGGGTCGTGGATTAATTCAAGATAATATTTATCGATTTATTTCTGTACATCTAACTGTGGACAACTAGTTGTAGGTTACTAACGAGGACAGCTGACTTAATAAACTTAAAACATCAAAATATATTAAAAGTGTTGTAAATATATTTTGAACATACTTTGATATATATGTATATATTGTTATAGGTTCGTGAATCAACCAGTGGCCAAGTCTTACTTCCCGAGGAAGTAAAAAAAAAATCTGTGAAAGTGAGTTATAGTCCCACTTTTAAAATATAATATTTTGGGATGAGAATACATACAGGTTTTATAAATGATTTACAAAATAGACACAAGTACGTGAAACTACATTCTATGGTTGAATTATCGAAATCGAATATGCCCCTTTTTATTAAGTCTGGTAATCTAAGAATTAGGGAACAGACACCCTAATTGACGCGAATCCTAAAGATAGATCTATTGGGCCTAACAAACCCCATCCAAAGTACCGGATGCTTTAGTGCTTCGAAATTTATATCATATCCGAAGGGTGTCCCGGAATGATGGGGATATTCTTATATATGCATCTTGTTAATGTCGGTTACCAGGTGTTCACCATATGAATGATTTTTATCTCTATGTATGGGATGTGTAATGAAATATGAAATCTTGTGGTCTATTATTATGATTTGATATATATAGGTTAAACCTATAACTCACCAACATTTTTGTTGACGTTTTAAGCATGTTTATTCTCAGGTGATTATTAAGAGCTTCCGCTGTCGCATACTTAAATAAGGACGAGATTTGGAGTCCATGCTTGTATGATATTGTGTAAAAACTGCATTCAAGAAACTTATTTTGTTGTAACATATTTGTATTGTAAACCATTATGTAATGGTCGTGTGTAAACAGGATATTTTAGATTATCATTATTTGATAATCTACGTAAAGCTTTTTAAACCTTTATTGATGAAATAAAGGTTATGGTTTGTTTTAAAATGAATGCAGTCTTTGAAAAACATCTCATATAGAGGTCAAAACCTCGCAACGAAATCAATTAATATGGAACGTTTTTAATCAATAAGAACGGGACATTTCACATGATGCTTATCATATTGAAAGCATGGAATACCATCAACTAAGTCTTTAAAGACCAATCGATTAATACCCTTGTAATTCAGGTGTGACATCCGGTGATGCCATAACCATGAATTTTCCTTTGTTGAACTAGTAACCAAACATATGGTTGCATGTGATGGTGCATCATTGAGGTCAATAGTATAAAGTGAAGCACAACGTTTACCAACAAGGAGATCGTTTCCATCGGTGGATTGCACCGAGCATTGACGATGTTCAAACAAAACCTTGAGATCTCCGTCACAAAATTGGCTGACACTAAACAAACTGCACCTTAAACCCTCAACATATGAGACCTGTTTGATCGTTATGCCATTTTTCACAAAATCTTCATAACCCGTTATTGCTACAATCTCATCGTTTCCAAAAGTAACCGTTCCTAGGAATTTGTCAACAAAATTGACAAGCAAGGATTTATCACCCGTCATGTGTCGAGAGCAACCGGAATCGATATACCAAACACAGACGTCGAAACCCTGAAAACATTAATTTCCTAGAGTTTAGGTACCCAAAGTTTCTTGGGTCCTCTACGGTTAGTACCAATAATAAACTTTGGATCAACAACGAGATAATCACGTAAAGCATCATGTAATTTATACAATAAAGCATTATTTAAAACCACATTACGTGAAGCATCGTACACAATATCAAGTTTTACATCATTATCAGAAGTCTTAACACACAACTTATTCCAAACAGATGTTTTGTTCACAGACGAAAATTGAAAGACATGAGATGATTTCCTAGGTCGACTAGCAGAATGCTTTGGTTTGATTGATACTTTCTTAGTCGTGGACTTAGGAACACATACAGACTTGTAAGTCAAATTTGGATTATGACCTGTGACACGAAAAACACCTCTGTTAGTTAGACGTCCAAACTTTTCAGTTGACACATGAGATGATTGATTTTGAAAAATTTCCAAATTGATTTTACGTTCCTTTGCATCATACTCATTCAAATCAGGTTTTGGACTCGTGTGTTGTGTTGACTTGATTGATTTCATTAAAAAACTTTCCTTTGATTGATTTGACATTGGAATCATAGGAATCTTTTTAGTTAACACAGAACCATTTTGAGAATGAACTCTCTTGACAACAAATTGGGTTGAAGGTGCAACTTTTGAAACACGTTTACCAAATTGAGAACGTAGTGGGTTTTGAAGAATAGTAATGGGTTTTGCATCCGTAGATGTTGTTGTTCCCTTCCCTTTCTTAGTAATCCCACCAACACATTCAGGCACATTGGTTTCAACAGTAGATGATTGCTTAAGTGTGTTAGCCTGTTTCAGTTGAATTATTTTTTGTTTTAAGCTCTTAATCTCAAGACATAATTCCTCTGCAGAAACTAGCTTGATAAGACTCATGAATCAGATCCCCAGAAAGGATAATCTCCTTAAAGATTAAAAATCAGCTTTTAAGATTGATATTACTCAATCCTAGAGATTGATCTTAAAGATTGAGAATTACAAACTCATGAAATTCAATGATATCTAAACTCGAGCTTGAACGAGAAAATATTTTGATCAAAATTACAAACCGATTTGTTTTCTGAAAACCCATTTCAATGCGTTCATTACCATTGAACGTAAAATCCTAGGAATTCACCTGGAATTCATTAGGTCACCTGAACCAAATCGGGTGTCAACCGTAAGAACGGTGGTTGCATAGCATGGTCGAAGACAGGACCTTGTGCCAGACCGAAAAATTATAAGGGTGAGCTTTACTATTGCTCCTACCAAGGATAGTAATTGCATCCGACACGTTATAGACCATAATTAAAAGCATGTCAGGGGACATTGCCTTAACAGTTGCTTGTTCAATGCTTTCCTTTACAACCGGACGGTAGTTTATCGAAAGGTAATATACGGAGCAAGTAAACTGGACGTGTTGCTTTCCCAATACAAGGTTAGCAAGTGGGTGACACAAAACCATAAATTTTGAGCTAAAATTTTCAAATCTGAAACCCACCAAACCCAAAAAAATATTTTGCAAACACCGGTGAAGGGTTATTTCGAAAAACCTATCTAGGGTAAAAGCTAGATTCAATTTTCAAAAGATCAAATATTTTCATAAAGATCCAATTTCCTTAAAGGATCTAAATTTTTATAGTCATGTGGGACTGTAAACCACATCATTACTATCATTGTTCATACCGCCGTATAGAAATCACTGATGTACAAAGTGTGAAGAATAAAGAAGTGATTCAAGTATGCTTATATTCAAGTTCTATATTTCTTGAGGACAAGCAACGCTCGAGTGTGGGAATATTTGATAATGCTAAAAACGAACACATATTTCATAGCATTATCCCTCAAGAAAGACAAGCTTTTAGTTGCAATTGTCCTATTTACAAGTGATATTCGTTTAAATAATAAAAGGTGAAGACAAAAGACAGATTCGACGAATTAAAGATGCAAACGACCAAAAAGCTCAAAAGTTCAAAATACAATCAAAGTGGTTCCAATTATTGATGAGAAACGTCTCGAAATTACAAGAGTACAAGACGCGAAACGCAAAATACAAGATAGTAAATTGTACGCAAGGACGTTCGAAAATCCCGAACCGGGACCAAAGTCAACTCTCAACGCTCGACGCGACGGACCAAAAATTTCAAGTCAACTATGCATAAGAATAAAATAATATATATAATTAATTATATATATTATTATATAATATAATTTTACACAGCCCGCGTTTTGGATCTAATATGTGAGCTGTTTTCAGACCTCCGCACTCGCGGTACTTTTGTGAAGGAAACCTCAGCACTCGTGGAACTCTACAGTGCAACGTGGGCCTATAAAAGCCATCGAATTCTGCACGAATTTTACATCTTTTTCCTTTCAATTTCTCACTCGTATATATATTTATATTTATATTATAATTTTAATTTTAATTTTAGTTTCTAATAATAAGGGTATGTTAGCGAATGTTGTAAGGGTGTAAGTCGAATTTCTGTCCGTGTAACGCTACGCTATTTTTAATCACTGTAAGTTATGGTTAATGTTATTTTTAATTTAATGTCTCGTAGCTAAGTTATTATTATGCTTATTTAATGCCGAAGTAATCATGATGTTGGGCTAAATATTAAAATTGGGTAATTGGGCTTTGTACCATAATTGGGGTTTGGACAAAAGAACGACACTTGTGAAAATTAGACTATGGGCTATTAAAGGGCTATATATTAACTAAATGATACCTCGTTAATTTAATATATAGACTTATAATTTGATGTATTTATATATAACCACATACGCTTGACTGGGTACGGTGGGCGGGATATCTATAAATACCAATAATTGTTCATTTTACCGGACACGGAATTGGATTAATAGTTAATATACTTGTTGAAATAGGGGTGGATTACATTCAAGGGTAATTGGTGTAATTGTTAACAAAGTAGTAAAACCTTGGTTTACACGCAGTCGATAACCTGGTGTATTCATTAAACAAAGTATTAAGACCTTGTTACAATTCGAATCCCCAATTAGTTGGAATATTTGACTTCGGGAATAAGAATAATTTGACGAAGGCTTTCGCACTTTATATTTAAGACAGATGGACTATTATGGACAAATTCGTATGGACATATTAAATAATCCAGGACAAAGAACAATTAACCCATGGGAATAAAATCAACACGTCAAACATCATGATTACGGAAGTTTAAATAAGCATAATTCCTTTATTTTCATATTTAATTGCACTTCTAATTATCGCACTTTTATTTATTGTCATTGTATTTAATTGCACCTCTTAATTATCGTACTCTTTAATTATCGCAATTTTATTTTATCGCACTTTTATTTTATCGCACTTTCGTTATCGTTATTTACTTTACGTTTTAAATTAAGTCTTTTATATAATTAATATTTTACATTAGGTTTTAACTGCGACTAAAGTTTTAAAATCGATAAACCGATCATTAAACGGTAAAAAACCCCCTTTTATAATAATGATAATACTACTTATATATATATATATATATATATATATATATATATATATATATATATATATATATATATATATATATATATATATATATATATATATATATATATATATATATATATATATATTTATACAAATATAGTTTTTAAAAAAAATATAGCGTTAAACTTGGCTAGTTCCCTAACGCTTGCCTAGTTCCCTGTGGACGAACCGGACTTACTAAAAACTACACTACTGTACGATTAGGTACACTGCCTATAAGTGTTGTAGCAAGGTTTAGGTATATCCACTCTATAAATAAATAAATAACTTGTGTAAAATTGTATCGTATTTAATAGTATTTCGTTGTAAAAATAATACTATTTCCTAGTACACCTCGCACACATCACGCCTTAGTAAATCCGAACTACACGAGACTCACTACCTTCACCACAACAACAATCGGGATTGGCCGAACTACACACGCCTTAGTGAATCCGAACTACACGAGAGTCACTATCCCAAAGGAATGACCGAACTACATGAGTCATTTGTGAATCCGAACTACACGAGACTCACTCCTCAATACAATGACCGAAACCACACGAGTCATTGGTGAATCCGAACTACATGCGATTCACTTCCACAATAAGATGACTGAAACTACACGCGTCATCGTGAATCCGCAAACACACGCGATCCACAATCTCAACACAGGAATGGTACTCGCATTTCCCACCGGTACTCACATTTCCCGATAATGTTATACCATGCCGATATAACACTACTCCCAATCTCAACACCGGATGAAGTCATCGGACCCCGTCAACGGTCATGCTTCACCGATATAACACCATGCCCATGATGAATTCAGCGGACCCCGAAGGTCATGCTTCACCAATCACGTACTCCCATGATGAAGTCAGCGGACCCTGAAGGTCATGCTTCACCAATCAACGCCCTTTTGGCCTCGAACAACGAGTAGCGTAACATTGCGCCCTGCTACGCCATAGTGAATCCTAACGGATACCACTAACCATTCACACAATCGAGCAAGAACCACCTACATCAAACATAGGTACAAAACAATAATTCTCTAGAAGAGAATCCGATACGCACATCCCTTAACCGAGGGATTTCACCTTGCTCGCCAAACACGTCCATTATCTTTCAACGAGATTTACCACATTACCACCTCGGTGATAATCTACGAATCCAAAAATCATAAGTACAATTTTAACCAAAGTTGTGCTCCACCACAAATTGACCAAAACTAGGTCTCAACAGAAGTTTCGGATCTACCATAAGCATTATCTGAAATCTCACCCTAAGGCCTCCTGGTGCGGGAGTGTAACTCCCCGACTTGGAACTATGTTCCATATCCACAACTCGTACAACCGTACAATGCTACCAAAGGTAGACTTTACAAACATTTGGGTTCACACGACCCATCTCCACATCTTGCTCCAACCTTGAGCATACGAAGGATTTCAACCAATCCTTAAACACTTCGAACAAAAAGTGTACCTCAAATTACACCACTCTACTCTCGTAATCATCCAATTGCTTTAGTTTGTCAAATTTCACCCGATCACTCATGTACCTAAGGGTTTCACTTTGGTACCCTAAGTACAATGTAACCGCAACACAATTGGAGTTGAACACCACGCTAGTAGGTATAAAAGAGGCACCTAATGTTGCATCACGTAGACTCCTTTACCAACATACATCGAGATCAAACACTCGATCTTTTTCGGGTTCCAATCCACCCGACGAACCTTATGGTTCATCAACTTCCACATTATAGTGAACACGCGCTTAACAATCGAACACCAAAACCCATTTTCATGGCTTGGTAGAAACATTTTCAAATACTAAGGAATGCTTGGTTGCACCAAGTCTTACGCCCTTCGCCCATTAATCAAAACTGTAGTGACCCGAACTTTTCCATGTTTATATATATTAATTGAGATTGATATTTACATGATTAAATGTTTCCAACATGTTAAGCAATCAAACTTGTTAAGACTTGTTTAATTGAAATATGTTTCATATAGACAATTGACCACCTAAGTTGACCGGTGATTCACGAACGTTAAAACTTGTAAAAACTATACGATGACATATATATGGTTATATATATAGTTAACATGTTTTTATTATAAGTATGTACCTCATTAGGTATATTAACAATGAGTTATATACATAAAAATGAGACTATTAATTTAAGAAACTCGAAAACGATATATATAACGATTATCGTTATAACAACGTCTTACTAGGTACATATGAATCATATTAAGATATTGATACACTTGGTTAATTATGTTAAATGATAAGTAAATATATTATTAAGTGTATTAACAATGAAATACATATGTAAAAATAAGACTACTAACTTAATGATTTCGAAACGAGACATATATGTAATGATTATCGTTGTAACGACATTTAACTGTATATACATCATACTAAGATATATTATATATCATAACATCATGATAATATAATAATTTAACATCTCATTTGTTATAATAAACAATGGGTTAACAACATTCAACAAGATCGTTAACCTAAAGGTTTAAAAACAACATTTACATGTAACGACTAACGATGACTTAACGACTCAGTTAAAATGTATATACATGTAGTGTTTTAATATGTATTCATACATTTTTGAAAGACTTCAAGACACTTATCAAAATACTTCTACTTAACAAAAATGCTTACAATTACATCCTCGTTCAGTTTCATCAACAATTCTACTCGTATGCACCCGTATTCGTACTCGTACAATACACAGCTTTTAGATGTATGTACTATTGGTATATACACTCCAATGATCAGCTCTTAGCAGCCCATGTGAGTCATCTAACACATGTGGGAACCATCATTTGGCAACTAGCATGAAATATCTCATAAAATTACAAAAATATGAGTAATCATTCATGACTTATTTACATGAAAACAAAATTACATATCCTTAATATCTAATCCATACACCAACGACCAAAAATACCTACAAACACTTTCATTCTTCAATTTTCTTCATCTAATTGATCTCTCTCAAGTTCTATCTTCAAGTTCTAAGTGTTCTTCATATATTTTACAAGTTCTAGTTACATAAAATCAAGAATACTTTCAAGTTTGCTAGCTCACTTCCAATCTTGTAAGGTGATCATCCAACCTCAAGAAATCTTTGTTTCTTACCGTAGGTTATCATTCTAATACAAGGTAATAATCATATTTAAACTTTGGTTCAATTTCTATAACTATAACAATCTTATTTCAAGTGATGATCTTACTTGAACTTGTTTTCGTGTCATGATTCTGCTTCAAGAACTTCGAGCCATCCAAGGATCCGTTGAAGCTAGATCCATTTTTTTCTTTTCCAGTAGGTTTATCCAAGGAACTTAAGGTAGTAATGATGTTCATAACATCATTCGATTCATACATATAAAGCTATCTTATTCGAAGGTTTAAACTTGTAATCACTAGAACATAGTTTAGTTAATTCTAAACTTGTTCGCAAACAAAAGTTAATCCTTCTAACTTGACTTTTAAAATCAACTAAACACATGTTCTATATCTATATGATATGCTAACTTAATGATTTAAAACCTGGAAACACGAAAAACACCGTAAAACCGGATTTACGCCGTCGTAGTAACACCGCGGGCTGTTTTGGGTTAGTTAATTAAAAACTATGATAAACTTTGATTTAAAAGTTGTTATTCTGAGAAAATGATTTTTATTATGAACATGAAACTATATCCAAAAATTATGGTTGAACTCAAAGTGGAAGTATGTTTTCTAAAATGGTCATCTAGACGTCGTTCTTTCGACTGAAATGACTACCTTTACAAAAACGACTTGTAACTTATTTTTCTGACTATAAACCTATACTTTTTATGTTTAGATTCATAAAATAGAGTTCAATATGAAACCATAGCAATTTGATTCACTCAAAACGGATTTAAAATGAAGAAGTTATGGGTAAAACAAGATTGGATAATTTTTCTCATTTTAGCTACGTGAAAATTGGTAACAAATCTATTCCAACCATAACTTAATCAACTTGTATTGTATATTATGTAATCTTGAGATACCATAGACACGTATACAACGTTTCGACCTATCATGTCGACACATCTATATATATTTCGGAACAACCATAGACACTCTATATGTGAATGTTGGAGTTAGCTATACAGGGTTGAGGTTGATTCCAAAATATATATAGTTTGAGTTGTGATCAATACTAAGATACGTATACACTGGGTCGTGGATTGATTCAAGATAATATTTATCAATTTATTTCTGTACATCTAATTGTGGACAACTAGTTGTAGGTTACTAACGAGGACAGCTGACTTAATAAACTTAAAACATCAAAATATGTTAAAAGTGTTGTAAATATATTTTGAACATACTTTGATATATATGTATATATTGTTATAGGTTCGTGAATCAACCAGTGGCCAAGTCTTACTTCCCGACGAAGTAAAAATCTGTGAAAGTGAGTTATAGTCCCACTTTTAAAATCTAATATTTTTGGGATGAGAATACATGCAGGTTTTATAAATGATTAACAAAATAGACACAAGTACATGAAACTACATTCTATGGTTGAATTATCGAAATCGAATATGCCCCTTTTTATTAAGTCTGGTAATCTAAGAATTAGGGAACAGACACCCTAATTGACGCGAATCCTAAAGATAGATCTATCGGGCCCAACAAGCCACATCCAAAGTACCGGATGCTTTAGTACTTCGAAATTTATATCATATCCGAAGGGTGTCCCGGAATGATGGGGATATTATTATATATGCATCTTGTTAATGTCGGTTACCAGGTGTTCACCATATGAATGATTTTTATCTCTATGTATGGGATGTGTATTGAAATATGAAATCTTGTGGTCTATTATTATTATGATTTGATATATATAGGTTAAACCTATAACTCACCAACATTTTTGTTGACGTTTTAAGCATGTTTATTCTCAGGTGATTATTAAGAGCTTCCGCTGTCGCATACTTAAATAAGGACGAGATTTGGAGTCCATGCTTGTATGATATTGTGTAAAAACTGCATTCAAGAAACTTATTTTGTTGTAACATATTTGTATTGTAAACCATTATGTAATGGTCGTGTGTAAACAGGATATTTTAGATTATCAGTATTTGATAATCTACGTAAAGTTTTTTTAAAACCTTTATCTATGAAATAAAGGTTATGGTTTGTTTTAAAAATGAATGCAGTCTTTGAAAAACGTCTCATATAGAGGTCAAAACCTCGCAACGAAATCAATTAATATGGAACGTTTTTAATCAATAAGAACGGGAAATTTCAGTTGGTATCCGAGCGTTGGTCTTAGAGAACCAGAATTTTGCATTAGTGTGTCTTATCGAGTTTGTTAGGATGCATTAGTGAGTCTGGACTTCGACCGTGTTTTCTTTAAAAATGATTGCTTAAACATTTTTGTTGGAAACTATATATTTTTAACATATGAATATTATGTGATATATTAATCTCTTAACGTGTTTGATATTATGTGATAGATGTCTACCTCTAGAACAAGTCCCATTGACTCACCTAATAATAATGAAGAGTCAAATGTAAATTGGAATGATTCGTGGACTGATTCACAAGTTCCCGAAGAGGAACCGGAAGAGGAGTCGGAACCGGAAGAAGAATCGGAACCGGAAGAAGAATCGGAACCGGAAGAAGAAATAGAACCGGTGGGGGAAATAATAAAACGGTTAGGTAAAAGAGAATCCTCAACCAACCGACCAAGGTTAATTATGGTCAATGGTGTTTCCGCCAAGGAAGCAAAATATTGGGAGGATTACCAATTCTCCGATGAATCGGATTCCGATGATGTTATAGAAATTACCCCAACTGAATTTAAAAAGGCAGAAGAAAATAATAAGGGAAAGGGTATAAAAATAGAGAAATCTAATTCCAACCCCGATGAACTTTATATGTATCGTCAACCCCCGAAGTCCTTAAGTTGTAACAATGACCCGGGAACCTCTAAACCACCAGGTTTTTCTAAACCAATGTGGACAACGACGGCTTGTATTAGGGGAACATCATATATCCCTAGAAACTTGGCAAAACGAACCAAAACCGAACAAGAAGAAATGAGCGAGTCGGAATAAGATAGTTGTATTCGTGTGGTGTAATATATGTAATATAGTGTGCTTATGCTTTATGATATATGTAAAAATTGCTTGTATTAATAAGTATTTTTTTTATGAATCTAACTCTTGTGTATTTTACAGTATAAAAACACAAAATGGATAGACAACCCAATATTTTAAGAGACCTACCCGGAGACATGATTGATGAAATCTTGTCTAGAGTCGGTCAGAATTCCTCGGCACAACTATTTAAGGCGAGATCAGTTTGTAAGACATTCGAAGAACGTTCCAAGAATGTCTTGGTTTATAAGAGACTTTCGTTTGAAAGATGGGGGATATCACATTGGAAAACCCATAAGTTACGATGTGTTTACTTTGATGCATATATTGCGGGGAACCCAAATGCTATTTTACGCAACGGGTTAAGAAATTATTTTGACTCAATATATCCGAATATTGGACTTCGTGATTTAGAAAAAGCGGCTAACATGCAACATAAAGAAGCATGTTATGCTTACGGATTAGTAATGTTCGCTTCTCACCAAAGTGAGAACAAGAACATCGGGCTACAACTATTAAACAAAACGTTTCCACAAGTGACGGAGTCGGTAATTGGGGTAAGAAATGAGGTTTTTAGATTGTTACGGGACTGTTGGACATTATGTAACCCTCGTCCCTTTGACGACGTTACAACACGCTGTCTTATCAACGGCCATAACGGTTATGTTCCACAAGACCAAGGATGGGAAGTAATCCTAGTAAAACCAGAATGCATGACTTGTTTCTGGACGTATGAATTAAGTGTCTTTATTGCCTTTGCTGAACGACTTGTGTACTAGCTAGAATTATCTTCACAACTATCTTGTATCAAAGTTATTGTGTGCTATATTTCATGCTTTATGTAAAATAAGCGGTATTGTAAGTTTTTAAAATATTGTATAAAAGTTTGAACGCGAAATATTATTATAATCAGTTTTTCATATAGAATTGTAGTAGTTGAATTGTATATTAGCTACTAAGTATGAACTTAACGGGTAGGTACTACCCGAATTTAAACTTATAAAACGCTAATATGAAGAAAAAGCTTTTATAAATGAGTTCATATTATGCTACGAAATACTATTAACTACTCTTAATATTCTGTATGATTAACTTGTTCCATTTGACTATTTTGAAGGAAATGGCACCGACTACTCGACACACCGTGAATATGAATGAAGAGGAATTCCGTACTTTTCTAGCTTCAAACATAGCCGCAGTACAGGCTGCGCTACATACCAACAATAACCTTGGATCTAGCAGTACAGGAAATCGTGTAGGATGCACCTACAAAGAATTCACTGCCTGCAAACCTTTGGAATTTGATGGAACCGAAGGACCGATCGGATTGAAACGATGGACCGAGAAGGTCGAATCGGTGTTTGCCATAAGTAAGTGTACTGAAGAGGACAAAGTGAAGTACGCTACGCATACCTTCACAGGTTCTGCGTTAACATGGTGGAATACCTATGTAGAGCAAGTGGGACAAGACGATGCGTACGCACTACCGTGGTCAGCATTCAAGCACTTGATGAACGAGAAGTACCGTCCCAGAACCGAGGTCAATAAGCTCAAGACAGAACTTAGAGGGTTACGAACCCAAGGATTTGATATTACCACGTACGAAAGACGATTCACAGAATTGTGCCTATTGTGTCCGGGAGCATTCGAAGATGAGGAAGAGAAGATCGACGCGTTTGTGAAAGGATTACCGGAAAGAATCCAAGAAGATATAAGTTCACAAGAGCCCGCCTCCATACAACAGGCATGTAGAATGGCTCACAAACTAGTGAACTAGATTGAAGAAAGAATTAAAGAACAGACTGCTGAAGAGGCCAATGTGAAGCAAGTCAAAAGAAAGTGGGAGGAAAACGGTGATAAGAATCACCAATACAACAACAATAGCAATTACAACAATAATCGCAACAATTATCCCAACAATCGCAACATCAATCGCAACTACAACAAACGGCCCAACAACAACAACAACAACAACAGCAACTACAACAATCATCCCAACAACAATAATAACCACAACAACAATAACAATCAGAAGCAGCTATGCCAAAGGTGTGAAAAGAATCACTCGGGGTTCTGCACCAAATTTTGCAACAAGTGTAAAAGAAATGGTCATAGCGCGGCGAAGTGTGAGGTCTACGGACCAGGGGTTAATAGAACGAAAGGAACAAATGGTGTCAGAACGAGTAATGGTGGAGCAAGTAGTGTCGGAGCAAGTTATGCCAATGTAGTTTGTTATAAATGTGGAAAACCGGGCCACATTATTAGGAATTGCCCGAACCAGGAGAACACGAATGGACAAGGCCGCGGAAGAGTTTTCAATATTAATGCGGCAGAGGCACAGGAAGACCCGGAGCTTGTTACGGGTACGTTTCTTATTGACAATAAATCTGCTTACGTTTTATTTGATTCGGGTGTGGATAGAAGCAATATGAGTAGAGATTTTTGTGCTAAATTAAGTTGTCCATTGACGCCTTTGGATAGTAAATTTTTACTCGAATTAGCAAATGGTAAATTAATTTCAGCAGATAATATATGTCGGAATCGAGAAATTAAACTGGTTAGCGAAACATTTAAGATTGACTTGATACCAGTAGAGTTAGGGAGTTTTGATGTGATAATCGGTATGGACTGGTTGAAAGAAGTGAAAGCAGAGATCGTTTGTTACAAAAATGCAATTCGCATTATACGAGAAAAAGGAAAACCCTTAATGGTGTACGGAGAAAAGGGCAACACGAAGCTACATCTTATTAGTAATTTGAAGGCACAAAAACTAATAAGAAAAGGTTGCTATGCTATTCTAGCACACGTCGAGAAAGTACAAACTGAAGAAAAGAGCATCAATGATGTTCCCATTGCAAAAGAATTTCCCGATGTATTTCCGAAAGAATTACCGGGATTACCCCCACATCGATCCGTTGAATTTCAAATAGATCTTGTACCAGGAGCTGCACCAATAGCTCGTGCTCCTTACAGACTCGCACCCAGCGAGATGAAAGAACTGCAAAGCCAATTACAAGAACTTTTAGAGCGTGGTTTCATTCGACCAAGCACATCACCGTGGGGAGCTCCTGTTTTGTTTGTCAAGAAGAAAGATGGTACATTCAGGTTGTGTATCGACTACCGAGAGTTGAACAAACTTACCATCAAGAACCGCTACCCACTACCGAGAATCGACGACTTATTTGATCAACTACAAGGCTCGTCTATTTATTCAAAGATTGACTTACGTTCCTGGTATCATCAAATGAGGGAGAAAGAAGATGATATTCCAAAGACTGCTTTCAGAACACGTTACGGTCATTACGAGTTTATGGTCATGCCGTTTGGTTTAACTAATGCACCAGCTGTGTTCATGGACCTTATGAACCGGGTGTGTGGACCATACCTTGACAAGTTTGTCATTGTTTTCATTGATGACATACTTATTTACTCAAAGAATGACCAAGAACACGGTGAACATTTGAGAAAGGTGTTAGAAGTATTGAGGAAGGAAGAATTGTACGCTAAGTTTTCAAAGTGTGCATTTTGGTTGGAAGAAGTTCAATTCCTCGGTCACATAGTGAACAAAGAAGGTATTAAGGTAGATCCGGCAAAGATAGAAACTGTTGAAAAATGGGAAACCCCGAAAACTCCGAAACAGATACGCCAGTTTTTAGGACTAGCCGGTTACTACAGAAGGTTCATCCAAGACTTTTCCAGAATAGCAAAACCCTTGACTGCATTAACGCATAAAGGTAAGAAATTTGAATGGAAGGATGAACAAGAGAAAGCGTTTCAGTTATTGAAGAAAAAGCTAACTACGGCACCTATATTGTCATTGCCTGAAGGGAATGATGATTTTGTGATTTATTGTGACGCATCAAAGCAAGGTCTCGGTTGTGTATTAATGCAACGAACGAAGGTGATTGCTTATGCATCTAGACAATTGAAGATTCACGAGCTAAATTATACGACGCATGATTTAGAATTAGGCACGGTTGTTTTTGCATTAAAGACTTGGAGGCACTACTTATATGGGGTCAAAAGTATTATATATACTGACCACAAAAGTCTTCAACACATATTTAATCAGAAACAACTGAATATGAGGTAGCGTAGGTGGATTGAATTGTTGAATAATTACGACTTTGAGATTCGTTACCACCCGGGGAAGGCAAATGTGGTAGCCGATGCCTTGAGCAGGAAGGACAGAGAACCCATTCGAGTAAAATCTATGAATATAATGATTCATAATAACATTACTACTCAAATAAAGGAGGCGCAACAAGGAGTTTTAAAAGAGGGAAATTTAAAGGATGAAATACCCAAAGGATCGGAGAAGCATCTTAATATTCGGGAAGAAGGAACCCGGTATAGGGCTGAAAGGATTTGGGTACCAAAATTTGGAGATATGAGAGAAATGGTACTTAGAAAAGCTCATAAAACCAGATACTCAATACATCCTGGAACGGGGAAGATGTACAAGGATCTCAAGAAACATTTTTGGTGGCCGGGTATGAAAGCCGATGTTGCTAAATACGTAGGAGAATGTTTGACGTGTTCTAAGGTCAAAGCTGAGCATCAGAAACCATCAGGTCTACTTCAACAACCCGAAATCCCGGAATGGAAATGGGAAAACATTACCATGGATTTCATCACTAAATTGCCAAGGACTGCAAGTGGTTTTGATACTATTTGGGTAATAGTTGATCGTCTCACCAAATCAGCACAATTCCTACCAATAAGAGAAGATGACAAGATGGAGAAGTTAGCACGACTGTATTTGAAGGAAGTCGTCTCCAGACATGGAATACTAATCTCTATTATCTCTGATAGGGATGACAGATTTATTTCAAGATTCTGGCAGACATTGCAGCAAGCATTAGGAACTCGTCTAGACATGAGTACTGCCTATCATCCACAAACTGATGGGCAGAGCGAAAGGACGATGCAAACGGTTGAAGACATGCTACGAGTATGTGTTATTGATTTCGGAAACAGTTGGGATCGACATCTACCGTTAGCAGAATTTTCCTACAACAACAGCTACCATTCAAGCATTGAGATGGCGCCGTTTGAAGTACTTTATGGTAGAAAGTGCAGGTCTCCGATTTGTTGGAGTGAAGTGGGGGATAGATAGATTACGGGTCCGGAGATTATACAAGAAACTACCGAGAAGATCATCCAAATTCAACAACGGTTGAAAACCGCCCAAAGTCGACAAAAGAGCTACGCTGAAATTAAAAGAAAAGATATAGAATTTGAAATTGGAGAGATGGTCATGCTTAAAGTTGCACCTTGAAAAGGCGTTGTTCGATTTGGTAAACGAGGGAAATTAAATCCAAGGTATATTGGACCATTCAAGATTATTGATCGTGTCGGACCAGTAGCTTACCGACTTGAGTTACCTCAACAACTCGCGGCTGTACATAACACTTTCCACGTCTCGAATTTGAAGAAATGTTTTGCTAAAGAAGATCTCACTATTCCGTTAGATGAAATCCAAATCAACGAAAAACTTCAATTCATCGAAGAACCCGTCGAAATAATGGATCATGAGGTTAAAAGACTTAAGCAAAACAAGATACCAATTGTTAAGGTTCGATGGAATGCTCGTAGAGGACCTGAGTTCACCTGGGAGCGTGAAGATCAGATGAAGAAGAAATACCCTCATCTATTTCCAGAAGATTCGTCAACACCTTCAACAGCTTAAAATTTCGGGACGAAATTTATTTAACGGGTAGGTACTGTAGTGACCCGAACTTTTCCATGTTTATATATATTAATTGAGATTGATATTTACATGATTAAATGTTTCCAACATGTTAAGCAATCAAACTTGTTTAGACTTGTTTAATTGAAATATGTTTCATATAGACAATTGACCACCTAAGTTGACCGGTGATTCACGAACGTTAAAACTTGTAAAAACTATACGATGACATATATATGGTTATATATGTGGTTAACATGTTTTTATTATAAGTATGTACCTCATTAGGTATATTAACAATGAGTTATATACATAAAAATGAGACTATTAATTTAAGAAACTCGAAAACGATATATATAACGATTATCGTTATAACAACGTCTTACTAGGTACATATGAATCATATTAAGATATTGATACACTTGGTTAATTATGTTAAATGATAAGTAAATATATTATTAAGTGTATTAACAATGAAATACATATGTAAAAATAAGACTACTAACTTAATGATTTCGAAACGAGACATATATGTAACGATTATCGTTGTAACGACATTTAACTGTATATACATCATACTAAGATATATTATATATCATAATATCATGATAATATAATAATTTAACATCTCATTTGTTATAATAAACAATGGGTTAACAACATTCAACAAGATCGTTAACCTAAAGGTTTCAAAACAACATTTACATGTAACGACTAACGATGACTTAACGACTCAGTTAAAATGTATATACATGTAGTGTTTTAATATGTATTCATACACTTTTGAAAGACTTCAAGACACTTATAAAAATACTTCTACTTAACAAAAATGCTTATAATTACATCCTCGTTCAGTTTCATCAACAATTCTACTCGTATGCACCCGTATTCGTACTCGTACAATACACAGCTTTTAGATGTATGTACTATTGGTATATACACTCCAATGATCAGCTCTTAGCAGCCCATGTGAGTCATCTAACACATGTGGGAACCATCATTTGGCAACTAGCATGAAATATCTCATAAAATTACAAAAATATGAGTAATCATTCATGACTTATTTACATGAAAACAAAATTACATATCCTTTATATCTAATCCATACACCAACTACCAAAAACACCTACAAACACTTTCATTCTTCAATTTTCTTCATCTAATTGATCTCTCTCAAGTTCTATCTTCAAGTTCTAAGTGTTCTTCATATATTTTACAAGTTCTAGTTACATAAAATCAAGAATACTTTCAAGTTTGCTAGCTCACTTCCAATGTTGTAAGGTGATCATCCAACCTCAAGAAATCTTTGTTTCTTACAGTAGGTTATCATTCTAATACAAGGTAATAATCATATTCAAACTTTGGTTCAATTTCTATTACTATAACAATCTTATTTCAAGTGATGATCTTACTTGAACTTGTTTTCGTGTCATGATTCTGCTTCAAGAACTTCGAGCCATCCAAGGATCCGTTGAAGCTAGATCCATTTTTCTCTTTTCCAGTAGGTTTATCCAAGGAACTTAAGGTAGTAATGATGTTCATAACATCATTCGATTCATACATATAAAGCTATCTTATTCGAAGGTTTAAACTTGTAATCACTAGAACATAGTTTAGTTAATTCTAAACTTGTCCGCAAACAAAAGTTAATCCTTCTAACTTGACTTTTAAAATCAACTAAACACATGTTCTATATCTATATGATATGCTAACTTAATGATTTAAAACCTGGAAACACGAAAAACACCGTAAAACCGGATTTACGCCGTCGTAGTAACACCGCGGGCTGTTTTGGGTTAGTTAATTAAAAACTATGATAAACTTTGATTTAAAAGTTGTTATTCTGAGAAAATGATTTTTATTATGAACATGAAACTATATCCAAAAATTATGGTTAAACTCAAAGTGGAAGTATGTTTTCTAAAATGGTCATCTAGACGTCGTTCTTTCGACTGAAATGACTACCTTTACAAAAACGACTTGTAACTTATTTTTCCGACTATAAACCTATAATTTTTATGTTTAGATTCATAAAATAGAGTTCAATATGAAACCATAGCAATTTGATTCACTCAAAACGGATTTAAAATGAAGAAGTTATGGGTAAAACAAGATTGGATAATTTTTTCTCATTTTAGCTACGTGAAAATTGGTAACAAATCTATTCCAACCATAACTTAATCAACTTGTATTGTATATTATGTAATCTTGAGATACCATAGACACGTATACAATGTTTAGACCTATCATGTCGACACATCTATATATATTTCGGAACAACCATAGACACTCTATATGTGAATGTTGGAGTTAGCTATACAGGGTTGAGGTTGATTCCAAAATATATATAGTTTGATTTTTGATCAATACTGAGATACGTATACACTGGGTCGTGGATTGATTCAAGATAATATTTATCGATTTATTTTTGTACATCTAATTGTGGACAACTAGTTGTAGGTTACTAACGAGGACAGCTGACTTAATAAACTTAAAACATCAAAATATGTTAAAAGTGTTGTAAATATATTTTGAACATACTTTGATATATATGTATATATTGTTATAGGTTCGTGAATCAACCAGTGGCCAAGTCTTACTTCCCGACGAAGTAAAAATCTGTGAAAGTGAGTTATAGTCCCACTTTTAAAATCTAATATTTTTGGGATGAGAATACATGCAGGTTTTATAAATGATTAACAAAATAGATACAAGTACATGAAACTACATTCTATGGTTGAATTATCGAAATCGAATATGCCCCTTTTTATTAAGTCTGGTAATCTAAGAATTAGGGAACAGACACCCTAATTGACGCGAATCCTAAAGATAGATCTATCGGGCCCAACAAGCCCCATCCAAAGTACCGGATGCTTTAGTACTTTGAAATTTATATCATATCCGAAGGGTGTCCCGGAATGATGGGGATATTCTTATATATGCATCTTGTTAATGTCGGTTACCAGGTGTTCACCATATGAATGATTTTTATCTCTATGTATGGGATGTGTATTGAAATATGAAATCTTGTGGTCTATTATTATTATGATTTGATATATATAGGTTAAACCTATAACTCACCAACATTTTTGTTGACGTTTTAAGCATGTTTATTCTCAGGTGATTATTAAGAGCTTCCGCTGTCGCATACTTAAATAAGGACGAGATTTGGAGTCCATGCTTGTATGATATTGTGTAAAAACTGCATTCAAGAAACTTATTTTGTTGTAACATATTTGTATTGTAAACCATTATGTAATGGTCGTGTGTAAACAGGATATTTTAGATTATCAGTATTTGATAATCTACGTAAAGTTTTTTTAAAACCTTTATCTATGAAATAAAGGTTATGATTTGTTTTAAAAATGAATGCAGTCTTTGAAAAACGTCTCATATAGAGGTCAAAACCTCGCAACGAAATCAATTAATATGGAACGTTTTTAATCAATAAGAACGGGACATTTCAAAAACATCACCATAGGGTACTTCCATTAGGAACGTCACCCATAACAACAATATGCACAACACAAGGCATTTTACAAACTCAAATTCAACGGCACTTAATAAATAATCAAAGGACATATTTATTAAAAAGAAACGTACCTTAACGTCTCCTTGCCGCACCCATCCTCGCTAACTTGGGACATTCCGACTTACGATGTCCTTCTTCTTGGCAATTGAAGCACATTATGCCATCACTCTTTGGTACCGAACATTCCCAAGACTTGTGACCCTTCACGCCACAATTGTAACATCTAGGCGCACTAGAATCCAATATACTCGTCCGCGTACCACCCGTGCTCACATTCGGACCCTTAGTCCTCTTACTTGGAGCACCATACGAAACAACTCTTCTCTCACTTGAAGGTTAACACCTCTTCGTTCGTGAATACGACTCGAAACCTCTAGCCAAGTCAAATAATTCCGCAAATAATTTCGCTTGACCCCTGCTAATTTTACTCTTCAAGTCATCATTCAAGGTCCGATAAAAATCCCCCATCAACAAACGATCATTCCCCAAATACTCCGGGAAAAAACGAGCCTTCGCCATAAAGGCCGTCTTGAGAGTATTCAAATCCATAAAACCCTGTTGCAATTTTCGCAAGTCATTACGCATTTCCGACAAATCGGCTGAAGTTCGGAACTCCTCGAAGAATTCCTTCTTAAACTCGTCCCATGATAACGCCATAAACGGTTCACCACCGACAAGATCAATCTTACCATCCAACCAATCCTTCGCCCTACCCCGCAACAAACTAGTAGCGAGTCTTGTCCTCTTCTCGGGAGGGCATTCAATAGTACGAAAACACCCTTCGACATCCGAGATCCAAGTTGTGCTTATCAAAGGATCCAGTTTCCCGTCATACATTGGGGGTTTAGTCCTCATGAAGTTCTTAAGACAACGCTCCATTCCACTACTACCTTAAAGTTCGGAATACTTCCTATCCATTTCTTCTCGAAACGCACTCATTTGCTCTGCAATGGCGGCCCCAACTCTAGCATTAAAATCCACGTCGTTCGTCTCGATCCCATTTCTCGTCGCCATTCTAAGGAATGCAAAAGCGATTAGATCACGAACGTATAAAGCACACACACAATACCACCCCCATCTTGCTAAACACTCGTCGCATATCACTTGTTAGACACGATTTGCACCCGTAATAAGGTTTACAAGTCCTTATTAAGCAGACACGTCGTATCGACTTCTTAGTATAACGACCGTCTCGCTTGATGCTATAAACAAACACAAATGAAATTCTACGCGATATAAACACACGCAAGAATTATCATCACAACACAATCATATATTAATAATATCCACATTACTAATATGAACGTTAGTCAACCTATAAACAAGGCACTAACTAAACCCATTTCGGCCCGTAATCCTACAAGTCCCGCAACAAATTAAGCACACACAAAAGTCTAAGTCTAGGCACCTATCTCAAGTCACCTAAATCCCTTTGACCATGCTCTGATACCACTTGTAACAACCCAAACTAAACCACGTTCGAACCCGCTTAAAGTATCACAAAAAAAAAATTTGTTTGTTCAGCAACTGGGCGCGCCAGTACCCCGCGCGGCGCGCCGATCTGGTCTGTCCAAAAAGTCTTGAAACGTGAAAATGTTTGACCACTTCCCGATGTATTTAGACAAAACGCTTTTCACAACATATTCATATATGAAAAACTAACACGTTCCATTCATAAAAATAAGTTTTACGAGACCGGGCCCACATCGGCCGTTTTACGACTTTCGTACAAAATTCAAGTTTTTAACCACATGATTTTTAACACAAAACAAAGCCGAGCATGGCGATTGGGGATACGCTACCCAATCCTAATCAAATCCAAAAGCAAGCCTTCTAAAGCAACTACGCGAGTCCACTAGTTCCCACGCTTACCCGAGCCACCGCATCCAAGCAAATCTATAAAAATGTAAACAACGAGAGGGTAAGCTAACGCTTAGTGAGTGAGAATATACTACATACATATATATGTATAAAATGGACACGCCACAAAAATATCAAATACCGCATACCGAAGCATCCATGTATAAGGCAACTACACTAAGCATACCGTACGATCTCTAAGCAAGAAGCTAAAGATATCAACAAGTAAGTTCACCAACGACGATGTGAACAAAGCCAATAAGCTACACCCGGAGGGTTAGCTACAACACAACAATACATTAATATATATAACAATATATATATATATATATATATATATATATATATATATATATATATATATATATACATACGACCAAGGTTAACCCTTTAACCCAATACCGAGAACCAAGTACCACAATGAAGATTGGCCGAACTACACGAGCCTTAGTAATCCGAAACCACACGAGATTACTATCTTCACGACATCGAGGTTGGCCGAACTACACGAGCCTTAGTAATCCGAAACCACACGAGATTACTACCTCAATAAGATGACCGAACTACACGCATCATCGTGAATCCGAACTACACGCGACTCACTTCTCAACATTAAAACCCTTCGCCATTGGGGTTATATTGTAGTGACCCGAACTTTTCCATGTTTATATATATTAATTGAGATTGATATTTACATGATTAAATGTTTCCAACATGTTAAGCAATAAAACTTGTTAAGACTTGATTAATTGAAATATGTTTCATATAGACAATTGACCACCCAAGTTGACCGGTGATTCACGAACGTTAAAACTTGTAAAAACTATATGATGACATATATATGGATATATATATAGTTAACATGATACTATGATAAGTAAACATATCATTAAGTATATTAACAATGAACTACATATGTAAAAACAAGACTACTAACTTAATGATTTTTAAACGAGACATATATGTAACGATTATCGTTGTAAAGACATTTAATGTATATATATATCATATTAAGAGATATTCATACATGATAATATCATGATAATATAATAATTTAAAATCTCATTTGATATTATAAACATTGGGTTAACAACATTTAACAAGATCGTTAACCTAAAGGTTTCAAAACAACACTTACATGTAACGACTAACGATGACTTAACGACTCAGTTAAAATGTATATACATGTAGTGTTTTAATATGTATTTATACACTTTTAAAAGACTTCAATACACTTATCAAAATACTTCTACTTAACAAAAATGCTTACAATTACATCCTCGTTCAGTTTCATCAACAATTCTACTCGTATGCACCCGTATTCGTACTCGTACAATACACAGCTTTTAGATGTATGTACTATTGGTATATACACTCCAATGATCAGCTCTTAGTAGCCCATATGAGTCACCTAACACATGTGGGAACCATCATTTGGCAACTAGCATGAAATATCTCATAAAATTACAAAAATATGAGTAATCATTCATGACTTATTTACATGAAAACAAAATTACATATCCTTTATATCTAATCCATACACCAACGACCAAAAACACCTACAAACACTTTCATTCTTCAATTTTCTTCATCTAATTGATCTCTCTCAAGTTCTATCTTCAAGTTCTAAGTATTCTTCATATATTCTACAAGTTCTAGTTACATAAAATCAAGAATACTTTCAAGTTTGCTAGCTCACTTCCAATCTTGTAAGGTGATCATCCAACCTCAAGAAATCTTTGTTTCTTATAGTAGGTTATCATTCTAATATAATGTAATAATCATATTCAAACTTTGGTTCAATTTCTATAACTATAACAATCTTATTTCAAGTGATGATCTTACTTGAACTTATTTTCGTGTCATGATTCTGCTTCAAGAACTTCGAGCCATCCAAGGATCCGTTGAAGCTAGATCCATTGTTCTCTTTTCCAGTAGGTTTATCCAAGGAACTTAAGGTAGTAATGATGTTCATAACATTATTCGATTCATACATATAAAGCTATCTTATTCGAAGGTTTAAACTTGTAATCACTAGAACATAGTTTAGTTAATTCTAAACTTGTTCGCAAACAAAAGTTAATCCTTCTAACTTGACTTTTAAAATCAACTAAACACATGTTCTATATCTATATGATATGATAACTTAATGATTTAAAACCTGGAAACACGAAAAACACCGTAAAACCGGATTTACGCCGTCGTAGTAACAACGCGGGCTGTTTTGGGTTAGTTAATTAAAAACTATGATAAACTTTGATTTAAAAGTTGTTATTCTGAGAAAATTATTTTTATTATGAACATGAAACTATATCCAAAAATTATGGTTAAACTCAAAGTGGAAGTATGTTTTCTAAAATGGTCATCTAGACGTCGTTCTTTCGACTGAAATGACTAGCTTTACAAAAACGACTTGTAACTTATTTTTCCGACTATAAACCTATAATTTTTCTGTTTAGATTCATAAAATAGAGTTCAATATGTAACCATAGCAATTTGATTCACTCAAAACGGATTTAAAATGAAGAAGTTATGGGTAAAACAAGATTGGATAATTTTTCTCATTTTAGCTACGTGAAAATTGGTAACAAATCTATTCCAACCATAACTTAATCAACTTGTATTGTATATTATGTAATCTTGAGATACCATAGACACGTATACAATGTTTCGACCTATCATGTCGACACATCTATATATATTTCGGAACAACCATAGACACTCTATATGTGAATGTTGGAGTTAGCTATACAGGGTTGAGGTTGATTCCAAAATATATATAGTTTGAGTTGTGATCAATACTGAGATACATATACACTGGGTCGTGGATTGATTCAAGATAATATTTATCGATTTATTTCTGTACATCTAACTGTGGACAACTAGTTGTAGGTTACTAACGAGGACAGCTGACTTAATAAACTTAAAATATCAAAATATATTAAAAGTGTTGTAAATATATTTTGAACATACTTTGATATATATGTATATATTGTTATTGGTTTGTGAATCAACCAGTGGCCAAGTCTTACTTCCCGACGAAGTAAAAATCTGTGAAAGTGAGTTATAGTCCCACTTTTAAAATCTAATATTTTTGGGATGAGAATACATGCAGGTTTTATAAATGATTTACAAAATAGACACAAGTACGTGAAACTACATTCTATGGTTGAATTATCGAAATCGAATATGCCCCTTTTTATTAAGTCTGGTAATCTAAGAATTAGGGAACAGACACCCTAATTGACGCGAATCCTAAAGATAGATCTATTGGGCCTAACAAACCCCATCCAAAGTACCAGATGCTTTAGTACTTCGAAATTTATATCATATCCGAAGGGTGTCCCGGAATGATGGGGATATTCTTATATATGCATCTTGTTAATATCGGTTACCAGGTGTTCACCATATGAATGATTTTTATCTCTATGTATGGGATGTGTATTGAAATATGAAATCTTGTGGTCTATTATTATGATTTGATATATGTAGGTTAAACCTATAACTCACCAACATTTTTGTTGACGTTTTAAGCATGTTTATTCTCAGGTGATTATTAAGAGCTTCCGCTGTCGCATACTTAAATAAGGACGAGATTTGGAGTCCATGCTTGTATGATATTATGTAAAAACTGCATTCAAGAAACTTATTTTGTTGTAACATATTTGTATTGTAAACCATTATGTAATGGTCGTGTGTAAACAGGATATTTTAGATTATCATTATTTGATAATCTACGTAAAGCTTTTTAAAACCTTTATCTATGAAATAAAGGTTATGGTTTGTTTTAAAAATGAATGCAGTCTTTGAAAAACGTCTCATATAGAGGTCAAAACCTCGCAACAAAATCAATTAATATGGAACGTTTTTAATCAATAAGAACGAGACATTTCAGTTGGTATCAGAGCGTTGGTCTTAGAGAACCGGAATTTTGCATTGGTGTGTCTTATCGAGTTTGTTAGGATGCATTAGTGAGTCTGGACTTCGACCGTGTTTACTTGAAAAATGATTGCTTAACAAATTTTGTTGGAAACTATATATTTTTAACATGTGAATATTATGTGATATATTAATCTCTTAACGCGTTTGATATTATGTGATAGATGTCTACCTCTAGAACAAGTCCCATTGACTCACCTAATAATAATGAAGAGTCAAATGTAAATTGGAATGATTCGTGGACTGATTCACAAGTTCCCGAAGAGGAACCGGAAGAAGAGTCGGAACCGGAAGAAGAATCGGAACCGGAAGAAGAATCGGAACCGGATGAAGAAATAGAACCGGTGGGGGAAATAATAAAACGGTTAAGTAAAAGAAAATCCTCAACCAATCGACCAAGGTTAATTATGGTCAATGGTGTTTCCGCCAAGGAATCAAAATATTGGGAGGATTACCAAATCTCCGATGAATCGGATTCTGATGAGAATTCTGATGATGTTATAGAAATTACCCCAAATGAATTTAAAAAGGCAAAAGAAAATAATAAGGGAAAGGGCATAAAAATAGAGAAATCTAATTCCAACCCCGATGAACTTTATATGTATCGTCAACCCCCGAAGTCCTTAAGTTGTAACAATGACCCGGGAACCTCTAAACCACCAGGTTTTTCTAAACCAATGTGGAAAACGACGGCTCGTATTAGGGGAACATCATATATCCCTAGAAACTTGGCAAAACGAACCAAAACCGAAGAAGAAGAAACAAGCGAGTCGGAATAAGATAGTTGTATTCGTGTGGTGTAATATATGTAATATAGTGTGCTTATGCTTTATGATATATGTAAACATTGCTTGTATTAATAAGTATTTTTTTTCATGAATCTAACTCTTGTCTATTTTACAGTATAAAAACACAAAATGGATAGACAACCCAATATTTTAAGAGACCTACCCGGAGACATGATTGATGAAATCTTGTCTAGAGTCGGTCAGAATTCTTCGGCACAACTATTTAAGGCGAGATCAGTTTGTAAGACATTCGAAGAACATTCCAAGAATGCCTTGGTTTATAAAAGACTTTCGTACGAAAGATGGGGGATATCACATTGGGAAATCCATAAGTTACGATGTGTTTACTTTGACGCATATATTGCGGGGAACCCAAATGCTATTTTACGCAATGGGTTAAGAAATTATTTTGACTCAATATATCCGAATATTGGACTTCGTGATTTAGAAAAAGCGGCTAACATGCAACATAAAGAAGCATGTTATGATTACGGATTAGTAATGTTCGCTTCTCACCAAAGTGAGAACAAGAACATCGGGCTGCAACTATTAAACAAATCGTTTCCAAAAGTGACGGAGTCGGTAATTGGGGTAAGAAATGAGGTTTTTAGATTGTTACGGGACTGTTGGACATTACGTAACCCTCGTCCCTTTGACGACGTTACAACACGCTGTCTTATCAACGGCCATAACGGTTATGTTCCACAAGACCAAGGATGGGAAGTAATCCTAGTAAAACCAGAATGCATGACTTGTTTCTGGACGTATGAATTACGTGTCTTTATTGCCTTTGCTGAACGACTTGTGTACTAGCTAGAATTATCTTCACAACCATCTTGTATCAAATTTATTGTGTGCTATATTTCATGCTATATGTAAAATAAGCGGTATTGTAAGTTTGTAAATTATTGTGTAAAAGTTTGAACGTGAAATATTATTATAATCAGTTTTTCATATAGAATTGTAGTAGTTGAATTGTATATTAGCTACTAAGTATGAACTTAACGGGTTGGCACTACCCGAATTTAAACTTATAAAACGCTAATATGAAGAAAAAGCTTTTATAAATGAGTTCATATTATGCTACGAAATACTATTAACTACTCTTAATATTCTGTATGATTAACTTGTTCCATTTGACTATTTTGAAGGAAATGGCACCGACTACTCGACACACCGTGAATATGAATGAAGAGGAATTCCGTACTTTTCTAGCTTCAAACATAGCCGCAGTACAGGCTGCACTACATACCAACAATAACCTTGGATCTAGCAGTACAGGAAATCGTGTAGGATGCACCTACAAAGAATTCACTGCCTGCAAACCTTTGGAATTTGATGGAACCGAAGGACCGATCGGATTGAAACGGTGGACCGAGAAGGTCGAATCGGTGTTTGCCATAAGTAAGTGTACTGAAGAGCATAAAGTGAAGTACGCTACGCATACCTTCACAGGTTCTGCGTTAACATGGTGGAATACCTATCTAGAGCAAGTGGGACAAGACGTTGCGTACGCACTACCGTGGTCAGCATTCAAGCACTTGATGAACGAGAAGTACCGTCCCAGAACCGAGGTCAATAAGCTCAAGACAGAACTTAGAGGGTTACGAACCCAAGGATTTGATATTACTACGTACGAAAGACAATTCACAGAATTGTGCCTATTGTGTCCGGGAGCATTCGAAGATGAGGAAGAGAAGATCGACGCATTTGTGAAAGGATTACCGGAAAGAATCCAAGAAGATATAAGTTCACACGAGCCCGCCTCCATATAACAGGCATGTAGAATGGCTCACAAACTAGTGAACCAGATTGAAGAAAGAATTAAAGAACAGACTGCTGAAGAGGCCAATGTGAAGCAAGTCAAAAGAAACTGGGAGGAAAACGGTGATAAGAATCACCAATACAACAACAGCATCAATTACAACAATAATCGCAACAATTATCCCAACAATCGCAACATCAATCGCAACTACAACAAACGGCCCAACAACAACAACAACAACAACAACAACAACAACTACAACAATCATCCCAACAACAATAATAAACGCAACAACAACAACAACAATCAGAAGCAGCTATGCCAAAGGTGTGAAAAGTATCACTCGGGGTTCTGCACCAAATTTTGCAACAAGTGTAAAAGAAATGGTCATAGCGCGGCGAAGTGTGAGGTCTAAGGACCAGGGGTTAATAGGACGAAAGGAACAAATGGTGTCGGAACGAGTAATGGCGGAGCAAGTAGTGTCGGAGCAAGTTATGCCAATGTAGTTTGTTATAAATGTGGAAAACCGGGCCACATTATTAGAAATTGCCCGAACCAGGAGAACACGAATGGACAAGGCCGCGGAAGAGTTTTCAATATTAATGCGGCAGAGGCACAGGAATACCCGGAGCTTGTTACGGGTACGTTTCTTATTGACAATAAATCTGCTTACGTTTTATTTGATTCGGGTGCGGATAGAAGCTATATGAGTAGAGATTTTTGTGCTAAATTAAGTTGTCCATTGACGCCTTTGGATAGTAAATTTTTACTCGAATTAGCAAATGGTAAATTAATTTCAGTAGATAATATATGTCGGAATCGAGAAATTAAACTGGTTAGCGAAACATTTAAGATTGTTTTGATACCAGTAGAGTTAGGGAGTTTTGATGTGATAATCGGTATGGACTGGTTGAAAGAAGTGAAAACAGAGATTGTTTGTTACAAAAATGCAATTCGCATTATACGAGAAAAAGAAAAACCCTTAATGGTGTACAGAGAAAAGGGCAACACGAAGCTACATCTTATTAGTAATTTGAAGGCACAAAAACTAATAAGAAAAGGTTGCTATGCTGTTCTAGAACACGTCGAGAAAGTACAAACTGAAGAAAAGAGCATCAATGATGTTCCCATTGCAAAAGAATTTCCCGATGTATTTCTGAAAGAATTACCGGGATTACCCCCACATCGATCCGTTGAATTTCAAATAGATCTTATACCAGGAGCTGCACCAATAGCTCGTGCTCCTTACAGACTCGCACCCAGCGATATGAAAGAACTGCAAAGCCAATTACAAGAACTTTTAGAGCGTGGTTTCATTCGACCAAGCACATCACCGTGGGGAGCTCCTGTTTTGTTTGTCAAGAAGAAAGATGGTACATTCAGGTTGTGTATCGACTACCGAGAGTTGAGCAAACTTACCATCAAGAACCGCTACCCACTACCGAGAATCAACGACTTATTTGATCAACTACAAGGCTCGTCTGTTTATTCAAAGATTGACTTACGTTCCGGGTATCATCAAATGCGGGTGAAAGAAGATGATATTCCAAAGACTGCTTTCAGAACACGTTACGGTCATTACGAGTTTATGGTCATGCTGTTTGGTTTAACTAATGCACCAGCTGTGTTCATGGACCTTATGAACTGAGTGTGCGGACCATACCTTGACAAGTTTGTCATTGTTTTTATTGATGACATACTTATTTACTCAAAGAATGACCAAGAACACGGTGAACATTTGAGAAAGGTGTTAGAAGTATTGAGGAAGGAAGAATTGTACGCTAAGTTTTCAAAGTGTGCATTTTGGTTGAAAGAAGTTCAATTCCTCGGTCACATAGTGAACAAAGAAGGTATTAAGGTGGATCCGGCAAAGATAGAAACTGTTGAAAAGTGGGAAACCCCGAAAACTCCGAAACACATACGCCAATTTTTAGGACTAGCTGGTGACTACAGAAGGTTCATCCAAGACTTTTCCAGAAAAGCAAAACCCTTGACTGCATTAACGCATAAAGGGAAGAAATTTGAATGGAATGATGAACAAGAGAAAGCATTTCAGTTATTGAAGAAAAAGCTAACTACGGCACCTATATTGTCATTGCCTGAAGGGAATGATGATTTTGTGATTTATTGTGACGCATCAAAGCAAGGTCTCGGTTGTGTATTAATGCAACGAACGAAGGTGATTGCTTATGCGTCTAGACAATTGAAGATTCACGAACAAAATTATACGACGCATGATTTGGAATTAGGCGCGGTTGTTTTTGCTTTAAAGACTTCGAGGCACTACTTATATGGGGTCAAAAGTATTATATATACCGACCACAAAAGTCTTCAACACATATTTAATCAGAAACAACTGAATATGAGGCAGCATAGGTGGATTGAATTATTGAATGATTACGACTTTGAGATTCGTTACCACCCGGGGAAGGCAAATGTGGTAGCCGATGCCTTGAGCAGGAAGGACAGAGAACCCATTTGAGTAAAATCTATGAATATAATGATTCATAATAACCTTACTACTCAAATAAAGGAGGCGCAACAAGGAGTTTTAAAAAAGGGAAATTTAAAGGATGAAATACCCAAAGGATCGGAGAAGCATCTTAATATCCGGGAAGACGGAACCCGGTATAGGGCTGAAAGGATTTGGGTACCAAAATTTGGAGATATGAGAGAAATGGTACTTAGAGAAGCTCATAAAACCAGATACTCAATACATCCTGGAACGGGGAAGATGTACAAGGATCTCAAGAAACATTTTTGGTGGCCGGGTATGAAAGCCGATGTTGCTAAATACGTAGGAGAATGTTTGACGTGTTCTAAGGTCAAAGCTGAGCATCAGAAACCATCAGGTCTACTTCAACAACCCGAAATCCTGGAATGGAAATGGGAAAATATTACCATGGATTTCATCACTAAATTGCCAAGGACTGCAAGTGGTTTTGATACTATTTGGGTAATAGTTGATCGTCTCACCAAATCAGCACACTTCCTGCCAATAAGAGAAGACGACAAGATGGAGAAGTTAGCACGACTGTATTTGAAGGAAGTCGTCTCCAGACATGGAATACCAATGTCTATTATCTCTGATAGGGATGGCAGATTTATTTCAAGATTCTGGCAGACATTACAGCAAGCATTAGGAACTCGTCTAGACATGAGTACTGCCTATCATCCACAAACTGATGGGCAGAGCGAAAGGGCGATACAAACGCTTGAAGACATGCTACGAGCATGTGTTATTGATTTCGGAAACAGTTGGGATTGACATCTACCGTGATGCAGAATTTTCCTACAACAACAGCTACCATTCAAGCATTGAGATGGCGCCGTTTGAAGCACTTTATGGTAGAAAGTGCAGGTCTCCAATTTGTTGGAGTGAAGTGGGGGATAGACAGATTACGGGTCCAGAGATTATACAAGAAACTACCGAGAAGATCATCCAAATTCAACAACGGTTGAAAACCGCCCAAAGTCGACAAAAGAGCTACGCTGACATTAAAAGAAAAGATATAGAATTTGAAATTGGAGAGATGGTCATGCTTAAAGTTGCACCTTGGAAAGGCGTTGTTCGATTTGGTAAACGAGGGAAATTAAATCCAAGGTATATTGGACCATTCAAGATTATTGATCGTGTCGGACCAGTAGCTTACCGACTTGAGTTACCTCAACAACTCGCAGCTGTACATAACACTTTCCACGTCTCGAATTTGAAGAAATGTTTTGCTAAAGAAGATCTCACTATTCCGTTAGATGAAATCCAAATCAACGAAAAACTTTAATTCATCGAAGAACCCGTCGAAATAATGGATCGTGAGGTTAAAAGACTTAAGCAAAACAAGATACCAATTGTTAAGGTTCGATGGAATGCTCGTAGAGGACCCGAGTTCACCTGGGAGTGTGAAGATCAGATGAAGAAGAAATACCCGCATCTATTTCCAGAATATTCGTCAACACCTTCAATAGCTTAAAATTTCGGGACGAAATTTATTTAACGGGTAGGTACTGTAGTGACCCGAACTTTTCCCTGTTTATATATATTAATTGAGATTGATATTTACATGATTAAATATTTCCAACATGTTAAGCAATCAAACTTGTTAAGACTTGATTAATTGAAATATGTTTCATATAGACAATTGACCACCCAAGTTGACCGGTGATTCACGAACGTTAAAACTTGTAAAAAGTATATGATGACATATATATGGATATATATATATAGTTAACATGATACTATGATAAGTAAACATATCATTAAGTATATTAACAATGAACTACATATGTAAAAACAAGACTACTAACTTAATGATTTTTAAACGAGACATATATGTAACGATTATCGTTGTAAAGACATTTAATGTATATATATCATATTAAGAGATATTCATACATGATAATATCATGATAATATAATAATTTAAAATCTCATTTGATATTATAAACATTGGATTAACAATATTTAACAAGATTGTTAACCTAAAGGTTTCAAAACAACACTTACATGTAACGACTAACGATGACTTAACGACTCAGTTAAGATGTATATACATGTAGTATTTTAATATGTATTTATACACTTTTTAAAGACTTCAATACACTTATCAAAATACTTCTACTTAACAAAAATGCTTACAATTATATCCTCGTTCAGTTTCATCAACAATTCTACTCGTATGCACCCGTATTCGTACTCGTACAATACACAGCTTTTAGATGTATGTACTATTGGTATATACACTCCAATTATCAGCTCTTAGCAGCCCATGTGAGTCACCTAACACATGTGGGAACCATCATTTGGCAACTAGCATGAAATATCTCATAAAATTACAAAAATATGAGTAATCTTTCATGACTTATTTACATGAAAACAAAATTACATATCCTTTATATCTAATCCATACACCAAGGACCAAAAACAATTACAAACACTTTTACTCTTCAATTTTCTTCATCTAATTGATCTCTCTCAAGTTCTATCTTCAAGTTCTAAGTGTTCTTCATATATTCTACAAGTTCTAGTTACATAAAATCAAGAATACTTTCAAGTTTGCTAGCTCACTTCCAATCTTGTAAGGTGATCATCCAACCTCAAGAAATATTTGTTTCTTACAGTAGGTTATCATTCTAATATAAGGTAATAATCATATTCAAACTTTGGTTCAATTTCTATAACTATAACAATCTTATTTCAAGTGATGATCTTACTTGAACTTGTTTTCGTGTCATGATTCTGCTTCAAGAACTTCGAGCCATCCAAGGATCCGTTGAAGCTAGATTCATTTTTCTCTTTTCCAGTAAGTTTATCCAAGGAACTTAAGGTAGTAATGATGTTCATAACATTATTCGATTCATACATATAAAGCTATCTTATTCGAAGGTTTAAACTTGTAATCAGTAGAACATAGTTTAGTTAATTCTAAACTTGTTCGCAAACAAAAGTTAATCCTTCTAACTTGACTTTTAAAATCAACTAAACACATGTTCAATATCTATATGATATGCTAACTTAATGATTTAAAACCTGGAAACACGAAAAACACCGTAAAACCGGATTTACGCCGTCGTAGTAACACCGCGGGCTGTTTTGGGTTAGTTAATTAAAAACTATGATAAACTTTGATTTAAAAGTTGTTATTCTGAGAAAATGATTTTTATTATGAACATGAAACTATATCCAAAAATTATGATTAAACTCAAAGTGGAAGTATGTTTTCTAAAATGGTCATCTAGACGTCGTTCTTTCGACTGAAATGACTACCTTTATAAAAACGACTTGTAACTTATTTTTCCGACTAAAAACCTATACTTTTTCTGTTTAGATTCATAAAATAGAGTTCAATATGAAACCATAGCAATTTGATTCACTCAAAACGGTTTTAAAATGAAGAAGTTATGGGTAAAACAAGATTGGATAATTTTTCTCATTTTAGCTACGTGAAAATTGGTAACAAATCTATTCCAACCATAACTTAATCAATTTGTATTGTATATTATGTAATCTTGAGATACCATAGACACGTATACAATGTTTCGACCTATCATGTCGACACATCTATATATATTTCGGAACAACCATACACATTCTATATGTGAATGTTGGAGTTAGCTATACAGGGTTGAGGTTGATTCCAAAATATATATAGTTTGAGTTGTGATCAATACTGAGATACGTATACACTAGGTCGTGGATTGATTCAAGATAATATTTATCGATTTATTTCTGTACATCTAACTGTGGACAACTAGTTGTAGGTTACTAACGAGGACAGCTGACTTAATAAACTTAAAACATCAAAATATATTAAAAGTGTTGTAAATATATTTTGAACATACTTTGATATATATGTATATATTGTTATTGGTTTGTGAATCAACCAGTGGCCAAGTCTTACTTCCCGACGAAGTAAAAATCTGTGAAAGTGAGTTATAGTCCCACTTTTAAAATCTAATATTTTTGGGATGAGAATACATGCAGGTTTTATAAATGATTTACAAAATAGACACAAGTACGTGAAACTACATTCTATGGTTGAATTATATCGAATATGCCCCTTTTTATTAAGTCTGGTAATCTAAGAATTAGGGAACAGACACCCTAATTGACGCGAATCCTAAAGATAGATCTATTGGGCCTAACAAACCCCATCCAAAGTACCGGATGCTTTAGTACTTCGAAATTTATATCATATCCGAAGGGTGTCCCGGAATGATGGGGATATTCTTATATATGCATCTTGTTAATGTCTGTTACCAGGTGTTCACCATATGAATGATCTTTATCTCTATGTATGGGATGTGTATTGAAATATGAAATCTTGTGGTCTATTATTATGATTTGATATATATAGGTTAAACCTATAACTCACCAACATTTTTGTTGACGTTTTAAGCATGTTTATTCTCAGGTGATTATTAAGAGCTTCCGCTGTCGCATACTTAAATAAGGACGAGATTTGGAGTCCATGCTTGTATGATATTGTGTAAAAACTGCATTCAAGAAACTTATTTTGTTGTAACATATTTGTATTGTAAACCATTATGTAATGGTCGTGTGTAAACAGGATATTTTAGATTATCATTATTTGATAATCTACGTAAAGCTTTTTAAAACCTTTATCTATGAAATAAAGGTTATGGTTTGTTTTAAAAATGAATGCAGTCTTTGAAAAACGTCTCATATAGAGGTCAAAACCTCGCAACGAAATCAATTAATATGGAACGTTTTTAATCAATAAGAACGGGACATTTCATATATCATCCACATCACAACCACGTGTGATAATGTACACACCAAATGTGTACTTCGCCAAAGGTAATTAACCAAAACGCACAACCGTGCCAATTGGACCTATACACAAGTCCATCAAAACCACCTATATGTGAAGTGAGCTCTATAGCCAAGAATCACTTCACCCGACCCGCACCCATCCTACACATACATATGCACATAGGATATTAACACTCACCTTGTCGCCTTGATGAACGCTTCCAAAATAATCCGTAACTCGCCGAAGGAATGTACCTATTCCATTATCATATATACCACAACACAATTAGGATGGATTTACAAACCAACCCAATTCGACACTTAGTGCAATTTCGACCCAATTGCACTTCCAAGCACAAACCGTGCCCAAACTAACCAATAATCACTAACACAAGTGATAATGGTCCTAATATGCCAATTAAACCCGAACACAAGGGTTAAACACTTATCGTTCTCAAAATCGCCCATAAACCCTAATTTTGACCCATAAAGTCAAAATCTCACCAATTACAAGTTTTGACACCAAAACATATTTAACTCAGTTTTATACTTCAACTTAATCCATTTTAAGTTTATAAACCTCATCGAATCGACATTCGGGTCATAATCATCAACAAACTCTAACTTTGACTCTAGTCAAAATTAGTCAACCACAAGAACCCTAAAGGTCTTCAATACATCAGTAATCACTAATACTAGTGATTATACACCATTCTTAAGTCTTAAACATGGTTAAATCATTAACCAACCCAAAACCCGCCTTTTAACACTTATAAACCCGAATCTTGGTGTTAATCTTCAATTAACAACTAAATGGGTTCCATCTATGAATCATAAAATCAAAAGCCCCAAATTTGAATGATGAACACGAAAATGAAATTCAGATTTAGAGCTTACCACTAGTATCACTGTGTAGCTAAGAACGAGGAGAACAAACTTGTCTACTACGCCAAAGATCAAAACCCGCTTCTTCCTTTCCAAAAATCCCTTAGAATCAAATGGGTGTTTGAGTTCTTGAGAGAAATATGAAAAGAAAAGGAAAAAGAAATGAATAAGTGAAATGGGTAGAGGAGGTTAACTCCTCAAATCTGGCTCAAACACAAAAAGACCGAAATGCCCTTTTAAAAACTCTAAAATAACAAAAGGGGTCTACCAGCGACATATGGCGCGGCGCGCCATAACCCCGCGCAGCACGGGACTGGGCAGAATCAGAATCCAGGTCTTACAAGATGATTGTACCTCATCATCATCAGATGCTGAGTCAGAATTCTCCATTGCTTCCTTAGCTTTGATGAGCTTAGTCACCTTGCAAACATTTACATGTTCCACCTCTGAATCTGAATCATCAGTCCAGTTAAACCAAGTATCATCAACTGGTTTCAGCTCTCCCCCAGTTTCTACAATCTTAGCAATCAACATTTTCTTCTTGTAGTAAGCTGCATCCTTTTTCTTAGGCATCTTGCACTCACGAGAGTAATGACCAGCTTTGCCACAATTGAAACAGATTGATTCATCCTTCTTGGAATCATCAGCACGTTGTTGTTGTTTTGAGAGATCATCTTTCTTGTAGTACGAGGAAGACGATGAGTTGTTGCGTTGATTGCTTTATTTGCCTTTGAACTTATGTTTGTTCAAGGCTTTTGTGAACATGGCTACCATTTTGACTAATTCAAGGTGAGAATCATCAACATCAGAAAGATTCAACTCTTCAGAATCAGTTGATTCTTCAACAAGCACTTTCTTGGACAAAATTTTGGAAGTCGTAAATGATTTGCTCTTCTTTTTGGCAATGAGAGCAAGAGGATCACTTGGAGATGACCCTTTCCTTCCTTCTTGAAGTTTAGATACTTCAGGTTGATAATGCATAAGAACTACAACAAGCTCATGAATAGTCAACTTGTCAATCTCTTTGGTAGATCGAACAATGGTTCCATAAGGAAGCCAATCAACATTGAGCTTTTTGAGAAATTTCATGTTGACTTCAGCATTTACTTTTATGATCTTGCACCTTTTCAACTCATTGAGAACACCATTGAAACGACGGTAGGTATCCTTGAGTGGTTCATCAGATTCTTGCTTGAAATTTTCATAAAATCCCAGAGCCTTATTCAGTTTAGTAACATCTGACATGTCATAACCTTTTTGCTGTCGTTTGATCTCATTCCATATATCTTTTGAAGTGGTGTTGCTATCAACATTTTCAAACAATTCATACGGGATAGCTTGCATAACAATGTTCTTTGCCTCTATGTCACCTTGAGCTCTCTCACGTTTATCACCAGAAAGTTCATAGACTGGAATTGGCATACCAGTATCCGGATGATAATCTACAACTGGACCATCTCTTAGAGAAGCACATATGTACTTTGCTTTCTCACCCTTATAGTCTATGTACTGAGTGATTCGGTGAAGCCACTGAGTGTACTTGCCATCAAACAACACTGAAAGACGGGAATCTGATCCAATGATCAAAGTATCTTGAGTAGACATCTTGAAAATGAGGTAGATTCGGTAAAGATTCAGTATTACACAAATCTAGGATGAAAAATCACAACAATCTAACAAAAATTGTCAAAATCGGTATCTGATTCGGTATTGTAGCAGATTCAGTACAGATTCTGTACTGTAGCAGATTCGGTAAACCAGATTCTGTATCAGAAACTGATCAGAAATACAATTAACACACCCAGATTCAGTATAGATTTGGTAACTACAAGATTTGTAGCCTGAGAACACTTAAAACTAATGAATTAAGTGATACCGAGATTCTGATTCTGTATCTGACTCGGTAGTCAGATTCTGTATGAATTTGAATTCAAACACAATTCAATTCCTTTGAATTAGATTCTGTAACCTTGCTGCACAAGGAACCAAGTTAGTATCACACAAAATATCAAAGATACCGAATGTATAGGATACCGAATGTCAACTGTAGCAGTTGACAATACCAAGTTTAAATATGAAAACATAGAATTCAAACGAATCCTTTCTCAAATCACACCAATTAGCTACGTATGACCAAAGCAAATGTGATAGAATCACAAACACACCACAATCTGCAACACGAATTGAGAATTAATAGCTTTGAAGCAGATTCGGTATGGTAGTTACGATACCGAATGTAGATCAAATCTTTAAAACTTGAAGAATTGATGAAATTAAACAGTCAGAAATGTGATTAAACACCTCACGATCACAACTGAAACCTCAAACCTTTACTAAACTACATAATCAAGCTGGAAATGATGAATACCGAGAGTTTTAGCCACGAACTCTAAAAATCAACTTGATTCTTCATAATTGATGTTAAAAAACTGTAATGATGATTGAAACTCTTTCTAATCAACCTAATACACCTTCGCTAAACTTATCACAAGAATCTGAACGTTAGATTATCAGATTCGATTATACCGAATCTGATTCAATATACCGAGAGTGCTCAGATTCTGTAATCTTCAATCTCTGGATCAATCTAGTGATGTAATATCACTCCCTGGAAGCTCTGATACCAAGTGATAGGTCAGATCATGTTGAGATTAGAATAAAAGACAAGTTAGAATGAGATTCGGTAAGTGTAAAGGAGACTCGTTATGAGAGAGAACCAATAAGATATACATTCCACAGCTTCTAGAACTCAGTTACAATGCAATGGCTATCTAATTAGGACTACTTAGGTTCCTTATATAGCCCTCTTCTAAGGAACCATCATTTAAGCTTATTTCACATTAACACTATACAACTTCGGGGTCCTAACAAGTAAGGTTCCCTTAATTCTAGGGCGACCTTTTCTAAATACCACCGACGCGATTGTGCGTATTAAAGATAAAGAACTTAGTCTAGGTGTAGGGGAAAATAGATTTACCTTAAACATAGATAAAGCTATGAAACAACCTATTCCCTCCGATGACGAATGCTATAAAGTAGACATTGTTGATTGTTGTGTTGAAGAAGAATTACAAGAATTACAAAATGTCGACACCTCGAACTTCACCCCAAAGAGTGAAAGTAATGAATTTTATGTCGAGGTTGAAATTGATGAATTGTTGAAAGTAGTCATCGATAAAGATGACGTTGAGGAAGAAATTCTCAAGGAAGATGAACCTTTTGAAGAAATTATCGATGGTAATAGGTTCCGGATAAAATCTTCCTTGGAAGAACCACCAACCTTGGAACTTAAAGAACTCCCAGAACATTTAGAGTATGCTTATCTCCAAGGTACATCACAATTACCCGTTATAATTTCATCAAAACTCTCTGATGAGGAAAAGGGTAGGTTAATGTCCGTTCTAAAAACTCACAAGAAAACAATTGCTTAGAAAACAACCGATATTCCAGGGATTAACCCCGCTTATTGTACTCATAAGATTCTAATGGAAGAAGATTTTAAACCCGTGGTACAAAGGTAACGAAGGTTAAACCCTAACAAAAAAGAAGTTTTCAAGAAGAAGGTTATCAAATTACTTGATGTCGAGTTAATATATCCTATATCCGATAGCCCATCGGTTAGTCCTGTTCAAGTGGTACCTAAGAAAGGGGGTACAACTGTCATCCTTAATGATAAGAATGAACTCGTTCCTACAAGAACAGTCACTGGTTGGAGAGTCTGTATGGACTACTATCATTTAAACGATGCCACAAAGAAAGATCATTTCCCACTTCCTTTTATTGGCCAAATGCTAGAACGTTTAGCGGGAAAGGATTATTACTGTTTCCTTGATGGATTCTCCGGTTATTTTTCAAATTCCCATTGATCCAAAAGACCAAGACAAGACAACATTTACTTGTCCATTTGGTACCTTCACATACCGACGAATGCCGTTCGGATTATGCAAAGCGTCAGGCACCTTTCAAAGGTGTATGATGGCAATCTTTCACGACATGATAGAAGGAAGTATGGAAGTCTTGATGGACGATTTCTCTGTTTTTGGAGACTCCTTCGATTCATGCCTTTCAAACCTCGAGCGAATGTTAATTCGTTGTGAGGAATCAAATCTTGTTTTAAATTGGGAAAAATGCCACTTCATGGTGAAGGAAGGCATTGTTTTAGGACACAAGATTTCTCGAGATGGAATGGAAGTAGATAAAGCTAAGATCGATGTAATCTCAAAGCTTCCTCCTCCAGTTAACGTTAAAGGAATTCGTAGTTTCTTAGGTCATGCGGGATTCTATCGACGATTCATAAAGGACTTTTTCAAAATCGCTCGACCCATGACTAAACTTCTTGAGAAAGATAGTACATTCGACTACAATGACGAATGCTTACAAGCTTTCTCCATTTGAACTAATGTGTGATGCTAGTGATTTCGTACTAGGAGCCGTTTTAGGACAATGCCAAGATAACAAATTTCAACCAATATATTATGCAAGTAAAACACTAACAGGAGCACAATTCAACTATACAACTACCGAAAAAGAACTCCTTGCAATTATATTTGCTTTTGATAAATTTAGATCATATCTTGTGTTATCCAAAACGATTGTTTTTACTGATCATTCAGCCCTAAAGTACTTGTTCAAGAAACAAGATGCAAAACCTAGATTGATACGTCAGATTCTTCTCTTACAAGAATTTGATATAGAAATTAAGGATAAAAAGAGTGCAGAAAATCTCGCTGCTGATCACTTATCTCGTCTTGAGAATCCCGACCTAGAAAAACTAGATGAGTCAGTTATTCATGACACTTTTTTCGGTGAGTTTCTAATGAGAATAGAAACCGAATTTGAAGTTCCATGGTTTGCAGATTTTGCAAACTATCTTGCTGCAGGAGTATTAATTAAAAACCAAACGTACCAGCAAAAGAAGAAATTCTTTACTGACTTAAAGTTTTACTTCTGGGAAAACCCTAATCTTTTTCGAATAGGAGCGGATCAAGTTGTCCGCTGATGCGTATATGGTAAAGAAGCTCAACAAATATTGGAGCACTGTCATCAAGGCCCAGCTGGTGGTCATTTTGAACCTAGCTATATAGCTAAGAAGGTCTTTGACTCAGGTTTTTATTGGCCAACCATTTTCAAAGATGCACACCACATGGTTAAAACATGTGATGCATGTCAAAGATCCGGTAACATCTCAAAAAAGGACGAAATGCCACAAAAAGGCATTCTTGTATGTGAAGTATTTGACATTTAGGGTATTGACTTCATGGGTCCATTTTCCGCATCAAATAAATACAAATACATCATTGTGGCAGTTGACTACGTCTCTAAATGGGCCAAAGCAAAAGCTTTACCCACAAATGACTCCCGTGTTGTTGTAAACTTTCTGAAAAACCTATTCTCACGCTTTGGGCTTCCAAAAGCCTTAATTAGTGATCGAGGAACTCATTTCACGAATAAACAATTAAAAAACGTGCTAATGAAATATGGAGTTACTCACCGTTTTTCAACTTCCTACCACCCTCAAACGAGTGGACAAGTTGAAAACACAAACCGAGGTCTTAAACGAATATTAGAACGAACAATTAAGAATAATCCTAAAATCTGGCATCGAAAGTTAGATGATGCGCTTTGGGCATTTAGAACAGCATTTAAAACGCCCATTGGTACCACACATTTCCGATTAATTTATTGTAAGGCGTGTCATCTACCTATCGAAGTTGAACACAAGGCATATTGGGCTCTAAGAGAATGTAACACCGACCTTGTGGAAGCCGGAGAAAACCAATTCTTACAACTTAATGAATTAGACAAATTAAGACTACAAGCTTATGAAAACTCTAAAACATACAAAGAGAAAACTAAGAGATGGCACGATGCACGATTAAAAGAAAGGAAAGAATTCGAACAAGGGGATAAAGTATTAGTTTTCCAATCACATTTTAAGTTTTCACCTGGGAAACTTAGATCCCGGTGGACTGGGCCATATATAATAAAACAGGTATTTCCATCTGGATATGCAGAATTATATAGCAAAGACGGTGGAACTTTCAAGGTGAACGGTCATCGACGCAAGTTATACTTTGACGGAATCAACACTACAGAAAGAGACGAAATCACCTTCTACCCAAAGGACAAGTAAATTTAGGGTAACTTTAAGGTTTTCAACTCCATTCTTAATCTTTATTTTTATCTTTAAGAATGGGGTTCGTTCGGTCTTTCCCTAGTAGACACTAAAGAACTAGTCTTCTCCCTCCATTCTACCTTTTTATTTTCTTTTGTTTTTATTTATTATTTATTTTTCAAGATGCGCGATCAATATGTTTACAACCACTTATTTTTGATGTGCGATAATATTTAACCGAGGGATGTGGTATTAGATATAAAGAGTAGATGCGATCAGGCGAGAAAAGAAATAAGGCAAGAACTTAATGAGAAAAATTATGTAAAAGGCAAATCAAAATCAGCTAAGAAGCGTCGAGCGCGTCATTTGGGCAAGTGTGTAAAATGAGAAAAACTGACTCACTATGGAGATTGCCTAAAGAACCAAACGGACTCTAATTACGAACACGTAACCTTGTGCCGAGAAGGGCCTTTTAAATGTTCAGAGGAAAACCTCTTAAACCAATGAGGGTACGCCTACGAAGCCATAGGGAGCGAAATGGTACGACTCTACTACGAGGCGAGTCAACGCGGTTTTACCCTCTAAATCTTTTTCTCACCAATTGTATGTTCGTGCATTTTTGAGTGTTTATGTTTTGGTGTGTTTTAGTTTGTATTTGTTTGTTGTGTGTTTTTATTAAAATGGTCTACCATTTAAAAAGTGATGAACCTTGAGTTCAACCTGTTTTCATTGAAGACAATAATGTTAAGTGTTACAACTGAATTGTTGTTCTTCAAATTGCACGAAATTTCTTGTTGGATTCATAAGATATCTGTTAAATAGTAAATCACACAAAAAAAAGTAAAAAAATATATATACCTTTTTTATCAATAACTGTAAAAATATATAACTTGTAATCTTTGTCGTGGATAATGATAGGTGTAACAACCGAAATTATCTCTACCTAGTCGATAGGAAACAAAGTTTTAAGTTTGAAAATTAGTTGGTTTAAAAGTAAAAAAAAAAATAGAGTGTATTTTAAATTCCTGTAATTTTTATTTTTCATATACTTGTTTTAAAATTTTAAAATGTTAATCTTTTAATTTTATTAAAAATTTGACACAAAAAAAAATAGAGTGTTTTGTTTTATTTCAAATTTGTTTTCAAAAAATATTAAAACTTTAACTTTTAATGCATTAAATTTTATAAATTGAATTTAAAAATTTATAAACTGATAAAGACTAGGTCTAACAATCAAAATTTTCGTTACTTCAAATATAAATTTTATAAAGGATATTTCATAATTTTAATCAGTTATAAGTTATAAAAAATAAAAAATAAATAAAAAAATTAATTTTAATGGTGTGTTTTTAATATTTTCTTTTGCGTTTATTTAAATATACAAAAATTTAAGTATGGGGTAAAATTTTTGTACTATTGAAGTACAACCCCATCTTTTGTGTGATTAACATGTTTGTTGACAGGTACTTATGATGATGATGCGTTCGACATAACAAAATACTAGATTTATATTTTGATAAAGGGATTGGATATATTCATACGATAAGCATTTTACGATCTCCAATTTATAACCAAGGAAGTTCTAACTACCTTTACACTTTTTGTCCTCTCAAATTTACACATTTTATCTGATTTTATGTAATGAGGGCATTACATAATCTTAAGTGTGGGGTGGGGATATAAATTCTCGAGAACTTAGAATTTGGTCATTTTTACGAAAAATTTTGAAAATTTTTAAACAAATATACATCAGTTATTTGATTAAAACATAGAAAAAGAAAACCAAGTATAACGAAATTTATAAACCCATATGTTTAGAACCATTTATCACATGTTTCTATGAAGTTTATTGCAGATGTCATTGCTTTGGAATGTATAAAACTGAGTATCCATTTGATGCGAGTAATAAAGGATGAATCAAGTCTATCCTTAAAGGAAGTAAAGTCTTCCAAATGTCGTTTTACTTGGTATAGCATACTTCCTAAACTATATCATTTCATACTAATATCATATCGTGATATAAAAGTACCGTGGGAAGAGAAAGTCTTGAACTTTCAAACCCGAAAATAAACTTGGTAAGGTAAATCCAAGTCGCTATCCAGTGCAAGAACGATTACGGTGTATAAGCTGGAGCAGGATCTGTCCCACGTAATAGCTCAGTCTTCGCAGCTTTAACCCTTGAATTGAAATGTACAAATTGTCGTAAAAGACCGATAGAAATATCGCGTCAGGGGGCGCCCGGTAAAGAGTCCCATGATACTACAATCATGGGGGCGGATAGCTTGCTAATCGCCGACCAAGGCTTCGGTTTTCAGTTACCCTCAACCAGAATTTGAGGTTAAAACTGGAAAATGTGTCTAATGTAAAAGCAAGCATGACATTTCAAAAAATCATAAAAAGTTTTCACAAGGTCCAATTTTCCCTAAGGATCCAAATTTTTAAACCGTAATCACGAGTTTCAACTTTGTTTCTGTTGCCAGAATTTCATTCCGTGTAGTGTGCGTGTGATCCAATAAATATTGTGTAGTGTGTCCAATCTATCTCATAAAGCGTGTGTTTTCATTTCATGTGGCGTGTGTTTGCGATTCGATATGGAAAAATATGTAGTATTCTGATTCTATTTAAAAGCTGTAATTGCTTGAGGGCAAGCAACGTTCAAGTGTTGGGTATTTTGATATTGCTTTAAACATACATATATTTCGACGCAATATCATTAATATTTCATAGGCTTTTACCGTTTACGAAGACATTCAACGCATATTTCACGAGAAAAAATGACTAAAGTAAACACGAGCTTAAAGTTAGAAGAAAAGACGATAAACGATGAAATTAAATCAAATATATATCGAGAAAACATTTATCCGAATTCAAGAACGAAGAAGACTGAAGAAAAGAGTTAAAATAAATCGTCCAAGATAGTATACGTCTACAAAGGGGTCAACGAAGAACAAAAATTAAAAAAATTGTTGTTTTACTCCTACGCGGATCGCGTAATACATTACGCGAAACGCATAATGTTATGACATTTTTCTATATTCCAGTTTACTCTTACGCGAATCACTTATAACATTACGCGAAATGCGAAATTATGAGACCAAATTCCAGATTTCAGTTTAACTGATACGCGAAACGGGTAATATAGTACGCGAAATGCGTAATGTGGTGATCAAGTTAAGATTCTAGCATCACATGGTCCAGTCAATTTTTTTCTATAATAGTAATTCTTTTGTGAAGAATCTCCACTTTCCAATCTCACAGTATCATGCATTTAAATTAAATATCAACAAATGAAGTGATCGATACTGAGGATGTTACTTTACAACATTTTGAGATGCACTTTGAATTATAATAAGAAGAAACAGATCGCAGCAAACAATTATTTGAGGGCAGTTAGCACATCTCAAATATACAATGGATTCTTTATCAACTTTTACAGACTTTTACAGAGACATGAGCATATAGAAGATTAATTAATTCACCACTACAAACTCTCAAATCCAATATTACGGAGTACTGATCAGAGAGTGGGGGATATACACACAATACACATATTAGAGATAGAGAGAGATATCACTCACAACTTATTTTTAACTATTGTCTTTATTTTCCATTTTACTCCGTATCAATTATTTCAAATTTCATATTAATTTCAAGTTTCAAGAATTAGGATAGTTTCAATATTAAGGGTGTATTGTTCGTGATTAAGGGTATTATTGTTCGAGTGCAAGAGTGTTGTTATTGTAATTTTCTACCATTTGAAGTTAATGAAAGCGAAGATTTTCGTAAGTTTGTTCTATTAAAATTATTGTTATCATTTTTTATCATTATCATTATTGTTATTATTGTATATTTATATTTTTATGTTCGTTCTATTATAATGAGTAGCTAATTTCCTATAGTGTTTGCTTAGATGTAGAGCCCTAGTGAAATGGATTGTTATCATTTGTAAATATTAAAATGTAACCTAGGTATTTTTAACATTGTGTCTAGCTAAAAGAACCATTGTTATACGATTAGATATTTAATCTTTATCACTTAATTTGTTAGATATAAATAGCGAAGGTTATTTCTATTAATATAAATTAAGCTTTAACACTAAAAATGGTTTAGACGAACTTATAAATAAGTTATTAACACCAATTTAGAAATAAGGTTCGGTGGTTTGGGTAATATCATTAGTTATATAATAGTGAAATTGTAAAAAGGGAAACTGTGATGACTCGTCCAAATCCATTTGGACGAATACATCATTCATCGATTTCACAGTGAGGTACTGACCTCTACATGATATGTTTTGCAAACATTGCATTGTTTTGAAAAGGAACACCATAAATGAATATCTAATTCCAAGGTTTTTTTGACGTTTGATGATTTCTACATATATACAATCACCGTAAATAATAGTTTACAATACTACATCCATTGATAATGCAGTCAAAAATAAGATACATGGTGATGATTTTGTGAATGCAACATTTTCTCGAATAAAGCATGTATGACTCCATGCACATAGCTTGTGTAACATATAAGCAAACAGCGAAAGACTTCTAGGAACATGAGAATAAACATGCCTAAAAGTGTCAACACAAAGGTTGGTGAGTTCATAGTTTTAACGTTGCGCATAATCTGTATATAAAGGTGGATCACAAGATTTCAGTTGTTTCATCCAGAAATGTTTATCAAAATATTCTACAAGATTGAGCACCATGGTAACTAAGCTTTAATGTTATAATAAGTACCCCTGTTTTAACATACATGCAACCAACATGTACAATACAAGCAATCCAACGTGTACTAAACTCAAATAGCATACGTCTGGTTTATAGTTCAGGCTAGGGTTTCAATACCTGGAACACACGGGGATGTCAAGCCCTATGGATCCATATACAACTACTCGCGCCCACCAGTTCTTATAACCGGCAGTTACTAGTTACCAAAGCTAAGGGATTTTTGGTTCAAACTCAGTGTAGAATTAATTATGTACTTGTATCCATTGCGTTTAAAATAAAGTGCATTTATTCTCAGCCCAAAAATATAGATTGCAAAAGCAATTAAAAAGGGAGCATATGAAACTCACCTTAGCAGCACATAAATTTATTCACCGAAATGTGAACGAAACTCGGAATGCAAAGTAATCGTAGATCTCAACCTAGAGAATATATGTTGGTCAATAAATGTCTAACAACCTAGGTCAGGTCATAGTGTATCACAATCCTGATGCTCGAGACCGACATGCAAAAGTCATCTCAAAAGTCAACCTGACCCAATATGATCTTTAAATCTATACATGTTTATTAATATAGTATAAGTCTTGATAATTGAACGAATTTATAGTTTATCAAACTCAAAATATTATTTATTTTAGGAGCTATATTATATTTGAATTATCATGGCAATCGAAAATATTTTATTATTTCACATAGTTTTCCAATACTTGTAGAATCATATTATAGTGTTTATACAGCTTTAAAACATGATAAGACAGTCAATTTTGACAATTATTCAACAAATTGAGACGTGCCTTATATAGAAATTCATTTACTCGATTAGTAATATCTAAAAATCCAGTTTATCAATCTCATAGACAAGTTGTTTAAATATTAATTTACAGTTTCAAACATAATTTCAATTAACCTCAAACATAATTCAGTTGACCATATATCTTTTAATCCGTTCATCGAAATCACGTGATTTCTAAATGAAAGGTTATTAATTTTTCGATAGCTTTCCAACGACATGCATATCATATACTTTATATCAGTAGCATATGTATCAAATTCGTGATTCATCATAAACTATCTAACGACAAAATTAAAGCATACAAGCATGCATAAACATATATACTCTAGCACTAGACATGGATACCCTATTAATATATAAAGGATAAGATATGAATGCTCACGTATCAATATTGTGATTCAATATTGCAGGAAAGTACGTAGACGCAACGGATATGATAAACGCTAGGTTTACCTTTGACTCATGATCATAACCCATAACCTCCTTAGCAATAACCCATAATTTCCTTAACTCTATCCCGCTCGAAAAACTTGTTTTGAAATCGTTTGAGCACAACCTCGTCGTAATATTTTATGTATAATAATACTAATAATAATACTCCTAACTATAAGATTAATAATAATATTAATCTTAAGGTCAATAATAATAATAATAATAATAATAATAATAATAATAATAATAATAATAATAATAATAATAATAATAATAATAATAATAATAATAATAATAATAATAATAATAATAATAATATAAATATAAATATAAATATAAATATAAATATAGAGAGAAAGAAAGAAAATAAATGTGAAAGTGTAAGTATTCGGGCAGAATTCGTGGCCTTTTATAGACTTGGCCAGAATTTTAGGGCCATGCAATCGCATGGAGGTGATGCCCAAATCCCATGCGATCGCATGTGATGCTGTTCCAGCTCATTTCCCTTTGTTTGCTAGTTTGTCGACATATTATTTAATTATATATATAATTTATATAATTTATATTAATTATATATATATTATATTATATTCTCGTGTAAAGGTGACTTGTAATTTTAGTTCCGATTACTTGTACATTGTCACTTGACTTATGTCCCGGTTCCGGATTTTCGAATGTTACTTTGTATGCTTTAATAACTTGTACTTTACGTTTCGCGAAGTGTACCTTTGTCAAAATATAGACTTATATTACCAATAACTATATTAACCGAAGTGTATCTTGTACGTTCGAGTGTTTTGGTCATTTATGTCTATAAATTAACGTCTTAATATATAATAATATTATTTTAAATCAAAACGTTTTATATCTAAGTTAATATTATATTTTATAACATTTGTAAAATATACATACATTATCATTTTGAAATAGTGTTTTTCTGTAGCAAAATGATTTTTACTGTAGCAAATAGTGGTTTTCGAAAACACTGTAGCTTTTCGGGTACTGTAGCAATTCGAAAATACTGTAGCAAATTAGTGTTTTACTTGTTCATCTTAAACGTTTTAGTTAACTTATCTAAATATCAATCTAATTAATAAACGAATGTTACTATCGTTTACTAAATAACTTGAAATTATATATATGTATATATCTTTATTTAATATACATAAATCAGTTTTTTTTAATACACATTGCAAGTTATTTATAATTAATTTTAATAATTAATATTCCAACTTATTGTATATATATTTATATTTATATATATATATATATATATCTATTTACAAATAGATGTTGGTGAATCGTCGGTCAATAGTCAAAGGTTAATTGAATATATAACATTAGTTCAAAAATATTTGAGATTTAACTTAACAGACTTTGCTTATCGTGTCGAAATTATATAAGATTAAGTTTAAATTTGGTCGAAAATTTCCGGGTTGTCACAGTACCTACCCGTTAAAGAAATTTCGTCCCGAAATTTGATTGGTATCATCATGGCTGACAATAAGTATGTTTTCATGACTCATATGAGTTGAAAAGTAGAGTTTTATCACCATTGAGTAATATATTTAAAACGATTCGATTATATGAAGCGTACGAGTGAAGCTGTCACAAAAGGTTGAGATAAAGATTTAATTTTTGACGTAGTCATGGTGGATTTCCGGATTTCAAGGAATCTAAAGATAATCCTTGAAATCTATAAAAGATTTGATTCTCCGGTAATCAAGGAAATAATGATCCTCTTTGATTAATTGTGGTAATCTGCCTCGATTGCTATGTATGATATTTCGCTATAAATCAACCTCTTCCGTTCCATTATTTTCATTACTCCTACATCTTCTTCCTCATTTCATACCCCCCAATAGGTTGTGAAAATGTTAAATCCAGTCCTGATTCTTGATATTTTCCTGGCTATCGTATCCTTCATTCTTCTTTTTCATCTGCCACCAGAGGAAGTTATTTTCTTCTACTATTACCTTGGGGTTATAATATTTTTAATTCTCCCATGTCTTTACGTTGCAATACGTATTGATATACATGGTTTGTAATTTATGTGTTGTTGTCAGGCTTTATATTTTCCCTTATATTTAGGAGTTCCATGCTTTTGTTTTTCCTTCCCGACTTCAAGTCAAGCGAATAATGGTCCAGAATTCGTAGGTATGGAGTTTCGAATGATCATAATATAGAAAGTAAAAAGGAAAGGTAATAGCACGATTTAATTTGTCAAATTACCAGAATATCCGGAAAAGACCGAATCATCAAGAAATTTTTTTTTTATATAGATTTGAGGTTAAATAGAATGAAAGAGTTATGTAACATGGTTCATGATGAGGGTATGATCTATGAACCTTTATCACATTTCATTAGAAACTCAGCATGACTTACTGTAATATAATCACGTTGATCAAGTGTCATTATATTATACTAACTCATGCTTCAATTCCCAACACTACTTCAAAACATTCATGTTTTAAACTCGAAGGTTTACAGAATATAGAAACTAAACAGTTTCCTTTATGATGTAATACAGATAACACAAGAAGATAAATGATTTTAGATAAGGATAGTTATGAAAATATCTTCAGAAATATCGAGGATATTTATAATGAAAGATACGATAATATCTTAGAATTTCTAATATCAAAAGGTGATGAAGAATATTTGTCCGCAAAGGTTTAGAGTCAGGAGCAAGGTATTCGTTAATGACTTCAGCAGACACTAAATTATTTGGATTCTTTGAAGGCAGGTTTAGTCTTTGTGATTTATCCACAGCCTCCTTCATGGTTTGCTCAATCCATTTTCCAGTTCCAAACCTTCTCTTTTTCTGAGTTTTGCCAACACACTATTCTTTATCATCAAACTTTTGGCTGTTAAGGTCGTTTACAGTTTTTGCTGCTTCATCATCATTTTTCAAAATTTAGAGAACTGATTCGTAGGCTGGGCACTTTTTAGAATTTCATAATGGAAGATCATAATTCTAAGAGATAATTGTTATATGTATGCATATAACTGTTGATGTAGAAACACTGCGAGATTCAAAATACTGATTGCTAATTCCCTGTAGTTGGTATGGCAATTATTGTTATAAGATGTGGATGAGTACATGATAGAGTTTCAATGAGTATAATGATTTTTTGGAAGGTCAAAGATCAATGAAGTTGTTGGTAAGTTTACTGCTAATGTGGCGAGATATAAAAGGTTCCCCTGTAACAATGATGAAGGGGTAATCGTTATAATAAGTCTTATTCGAATGAAAAATTGAAGTTGATTTGCTGGAGGTGTGACAAAACTGGCTACTTTGAAAAGGAATTGCAAAGTTACTTTCGGTAATAATAATGTCAAAGGATCAAGCACAGTTTTCAATTCAAAGTATGGTTTTGTAAGATGTGAAAATTTAATAGTGATATCTTCTGTTAAATCTTGACTCGGATTCTGATCTGTCAAAAATCAGAATGTGTAATCGAATTTATATGAAAATGGTTGTTATAATTCTTATGGAAGAATGTATATCGCTGTGAATGTAGTGAGTATAGTTAATGATTCTTGAATCAAAATTGAAGAATGTACAGTGTAACATATTAATTGTGAACTTCTATATTTCTCGGGTATTACCTACCCGTTAAAAATTTCACAAGTAATATTTTGTACAGAAGAATTTTAGTACAGTCTTTACGAAAATATATATGTATATTTTCTTCGGATGTAATACAGATTTATTGAGTTAATATACTATTAAACCCATTTGATTTTCGGCTGGAACTAGAAATAAATAATCTCGAAAACATTAAAGACTCAATAATCTTCGCGGAGTATTTCACTAATGTAATCAATATTTCATTATTCAGTTTTATTGATATTTCCTCAGTGAATTATGTTGGTGCTCATGGAACTCTTGCTAACTTCGTAAGGTACGAATGATGTTTTCTTAGGAAGTTTCGAGTCCATCGAAAATGAAAGCGTAAAATCAAACATATAATTGAATAATACATGATAATGCTAAAAACGAACATATATTTCATAGCATTATTCCTCAAGAAAGACAAGCTTTTAGTTGCAGTTGTCCTATTTACAAGTGATATTCGTTTAAATAATAAAAGGTGAAGACAAAAGACAGATTCGACGAATTGAAGACGCAAACGACCAAAAAGCTCAAAAGTACAATATACAATCAAAGAGGTTTCAATTATTGATGAGAAACGTCTCAAAATTACAAAGAGTACAAGATTCAAAACGCAAAGTACAAGATATTAAATTATACACAAGGACGTTCGAAAATTCGGAACCGGGACCAGAGTCAACTCTCAACGCTCGACGCAACGGACTAAAAATTACAAATCAACGGAGTACAAGAATATAATATAATATATATATATATAATTAAATTTAATTATATATATATATTATTATATAATAAATAAATAAGCAGCCCACGTTTTTGTAGACTTTTGAGCCTCCCCAGCTGGCCATACGATCGCATGAGCCTGAAGGGCAAAGCTCATACGATCGTATGAGTACCTTTTCTAGCCCACATGCCCTATAAAAACGAGTGTTTGGTTCATCAATATAATCATATATCAATCTTTCTTTCTCTCTATCAAACGTATTATATATATATATATATATATATATATATATATATATATATATATATATATATATATATATATATATATATATATATATATATATATATATATATATATATTATAATTTTAATTTTAATTTTAATTTTAATTTCTAATAATAAGGGTATGTTAGCGAATGTTGTAAGGGAGTAAGTCGAAATTATGTTCGTGTAACGCTACGCTATTTTTAATCATTGTAAGTTATGTTCAACCTTTTTAATTTAATGTCTCGTAGCTAAGTTATTATTATGCTTATTTAATCCGAAGTAATCATGATGTTGGGCTAATTACTAAAATTGGGTAATTGGGCTTTGTACCATAATTGGGGTTTGGACAAAAGAACGACACTTGTGGAAATTAGACTATGGGCTATTAATGGGCTTTATATTTGTTTAACTAAATAGTTTGTTAATTTTAATATAAAGATTTACAATTGGACGTCCCTATAAATAACCATATACACTCGATCGGACACGATGGGCGGGATATTTATATGTACGAATAATCGTTCATTTAACCGGACACGGGAATGAATTAATAGTCTATGAAATTATTAAAATATGGGTGAAATTATGTACAAGGACACTTGGCATAATTGATAACAAAGTATTAAAACCTTGGGTTACACACAGTCGATATCCTGGTGTAATTATTAAACAAAGTATTAAAACTTTGTTACAGTTTAAGTCCCCAATTAGTTGGAATATTTAACTTCGGGTATAAGGATAATTTGACGAGGACACTCACACTTTATATTTATGACTGATGGAATGTTATGGACAAAAACCAGACGGACATATTAAATAATCCAGGATAAAGGACAATTAACCCATAGGCATAAAACTAAAATCAACACGTCAAACATCATGATTACGGAAGTTTAAATAAGCATAATTCTTTTATTTCATATTTAATTTCCTTTATTTTACATTTAATTGCACTTCTAATTATCGCACTTTTATTTATTGTCATTGTATTTAATTGCACTTTTAATTATCGCAATTTCCTTATCGTTATTTACTTTACGCTTTAAATTAAGTTATATTTATTTTTATTATTTTACATTAGGTTTTAACTGCGGCTAAAGTTTTTAAAATCGACAAACCGGTCATTAAACGGTAAAAACCCCCCTTTTATAATAATAATATTACTTATTTATATATTTGTATTTTTATAAATTAAAACTAATATAGCGTTAAGCTTTGGTTAAAGATTTTTCCCTGTGGAACGAACCGGACTTACTAAAAACTACACTACTGTACGATTAGGTACACTGCCTATAAGTGTTGTAGCAAGGTTTAGGTATATCCATTCTTTAAATAAATAAATATCTTGTGTAAAATTGTATCATATTTAATAGTATTTCCTAGTAAAATATACACTATTTCATATACGTCTCGCATAACATCAAGTATTTTTGGCGCCGCTGCCGGGGATCCAATTTCTTGCTTAAACGCCGGAAGCTCAACGCTAATATAAAAAAAAATACGCTTTTGTAAAAATACGTTTTAAATATTCGAAAATATAAAAAGAAAAATGAAAATATAAATATTTTTAAGAGTTTGTTAAATATTTAAGTTTTATAAAATTTCTTTATTTCTATTTTTAGTTTGTAAAAATATAATTTTTATTTAATTTATATAAATATATTATAAATATATAATGCAGCAAAACAGAAAAAAAAAATATTAAAACTCTAGTCCAGTACTGTAGCAGCCCAGTTTCTGGCCCGAACCCTAGCCCATGCGATCGCATGGCTGGGTAACTTAGGACTCATGCGATCGCATGAGCCCTTCTGACACGCCACATTTGATTCTCGTACAGCATTAAATACGGAGTAATTATTATTATTATTATTAATCAAACCCTAATTAGGGTTGTATTATTAAAATATTTAAGTTTTAATTTTATTATTTTGTATTATTTAGTTTTAATTAGGTTATTTAATTTATATAAACTTAATACTTTTATAAAATAAATAATGTAAAAATAATATTTTTATAAAAATTGTACTTTTTACAACTTTTAGTATATTTTTATATTTTGTCCCTTTTTAAATATTTTAGCGTAATATTTGTATTTTATCACTCGTACTTAGTTTTAAACTTAGTTTTTGCCATAGTTATTTTTATTTCTAGATTTTTAGGCTTTGCCATAAAATCCTTTAAGTGCTTTTTCTTTAGACTAAGAATTAGGTGCTTTAGAATTTTGCGACGCCGTTCTTCGCACTACTTTCTTATTTTTATTTTTCGATGTCATTTACCTATGTATCAATTATCACTCCAATTAGTAATCTCAATTTGCAATTTTAATTTTAAGTTAATGATAGTAATAAGGTTAGGTTAGTCGAGTGTTTTAAAGTTTTATAAGTCACTCTTTTTCTTTCTTATTTTTTGACGCCTTTTATTTTTCAACCCTTTTCTTTTTCGACCTTTTCCGACGCGCTCTTTTTCTTTCTTATTTCTCGTCATTCTAGTTTTAGGACTTAGAATTTATTCTATTTCTTCTCTAAATTTCTTTAAATTACGAAAATTAATTTTAAGTAGTTAAATTGATAGACATCAAAATTTTCTGGTACGTAGTAATAGTTAGATTTGTACGTGGACCGGGTTATTGGAGCTAAACAGTACTCAATTATATTGAGACCAAACGAATCCTGCCCCTCTGCTGCATCTTTTGGCTATTCGAAACGTGGGCAAAATCAGAAAAGTCTATTAATTGGATAACTTATATAATTTTTCTTTCTTTTTAAAAACTAATAGGATATTCAGTCAATGCACCGAGCAAGACGTTCACCACCTTTTGTACGTTCACCACCTGTAACCAGATCAAGACATCTAGCAAATATTGTCGCAGTTGATTTTTCTTTAGAATCGTCATCCAGTCGACCAAGAACTCCAATTCAAATTTCCGATAATCCATTTTTGAACCCGACCTCACAATTGAGAATCCGGAGAATATTCAGGGACAATTCATAGATCCTGAACCATTAATTTTTCCTCCGGAACCACCAATCATTCAAACAGAGATTGTTGAGGAATGAACCATTAAATCAGAATCCTCTAGTGATTCAGATTCAACAAATTCAATTATGGAGAATCTGGAACCTCTAAGTATGGAAGATCGAATGCGAGCTAAACGCACTGGCCAAGGTCACGCAATTACTCATCCTGACATTAATGCGCCAGATTATGAAATCAAATGACAAATTCTACATATGGTGACTAATCAATGCCAATTTAGTGGTGCGCCGAAGGAAGATCCAAACAAACATCTTCATACCTTTAATAGGATCTGCACACTATTTAAAATCCGAGAAGTTGAGGATGAACAGATATATCTCATGTTATTTCCCTGGACTTTAAAGGGAGAAGCCAAAGATTGGTTGGAATCATTACCTGAAGGGGCGATTGATACATGGGACGTTTTAGTTGAAAATTTTCTTAAACAATTCTTTCCGGCATCTAAAGCCGTAAGACTTCAAGGAGAAATTGTTACGTTCACACAGAAACCGAATGAAACTCTATATGAGGCGTGGACAAGATTTGGAAAGTTATTGACAGGATGTCCGCAACATGGTTTAGACACCTGTCAAATAGTACAAATATTCTACCAAGGATGCGACATCACTACAAGAAAAGACATAGATATTGCAGCTGGTGGTTCTATTATGAAGAAAACCGAAACTGATGCTTATAAAATTATTGATAACACTGCTTCCCACTCACATGAGTGGCACCAAGAAAAAGATATCGTTAGATCATCTAAAGCAGCTAGAGCCGATTCTAGCCATGACTTAGATTCCATTTCTGCAAAGATAGATGCTGTCGAGAGACGAATAGAAAAGATGACTAAGGATATACACTCAATACGAATTAGTTGTGAGCAGTGTGGAGGACCACATTTGACAAAAGATTGTCTCAGTATTGAACTAACAATGGAACAAAGAGAGAATATTTCATACATAAACCAAAGGCCTGGAAATAATTATCAGAATCATTATCAACCGCCAAGACTGATTTACAATCAAAACCAGAATTATAACCGAAATGTTCCATACAACAACCAACAAGGTCCTAGCAATCAACAAGTATCCAATAATACTTACAATCAGCAAAGACCTAATTTTCAAAACAAACCACAAACCGATGATAAAAAGCCGAATTTAGAAGATATGATGACGAAGCTAGTTGAAACTCAAACACAGTTTTTCACATCTAAAAAAAAAACCAATGAACAAAATGCTCAAGCATTTAGAAATCAACAAGCTTCTATTCAAAATTTGGAACAAGAAGTGAGTAACCTAGCAAGGTTAATAGGTGAAAGAAAACCGGGAAGTCTACCTAGTGATACAAATGCTAACCCCCGAAATGAAACAGCTAAAGCCATTACCACAAGAAGTGGTACAACACTTAAACCACCTGAAATACCTGTAATTTCTGATGAAGCTATTCCTACTCCACAAGAACCACAACCTGAACAAGATAAGGAAAAAGAACCGGTAGTTGAAAAGGTTAATGAAGATAACACAGTTAAGGCTAAACCTTATGTTAAACCATACCAACCACCACTTCCTTAGCCGAGTAAAATGAAAAAAGAGAAACTTGAAGCCGAGCGATCCAAATTCTTGGATATGTTTAAACAAATAAATGTCAATCTTCCTTTCATTGATGTGATTTCAGGAATGCCTAGATATGCTAAATTTCTGAAAGATCTAATCTCGAATAGAAAGAAAATGGAAGAACTCTCGGCTGTTACTATGAATACTAATTGTTCAGCAGTGCTGTTGAATAAGATACCAGAAAAATTATCTGATCCAGGAAGTTTCACAATTCCATGTTTTCTGGGTAGTCTTAGTTCAATAGAAGCATTGGCAGACTTAGGTGCTATTATAAATTTAATGTCATATTAACTATACGCTAAACTAGACCTTAGAGAATTGAAACCAACAAGAATAAGCATACAACTAGCCGATCGATCAATAAAATATCCTAGAGGGATAATGGAGAACATGCTAGTTAAAGTTGGTACTTTAGTATTTCCAGTAGATTTTGTTGTTCTGGATATGGAAGAAGATTCTCAAGTTCCTCTCATATTAGGAAGACCATTCTTAAATACGGCTAAAGCAATGATAGACGTGTTTGGTAAGAAACTTACCCTAAGTATAGAGGACGAGAGTGTTACCTTTTCAGTTGATAGAGCAATGCAACAACCACAATCTGCAGATGATACATGTTATTATATTCAAACTATAGATTCACATGCAGAATTGTTAGAAGAATTTCCAGAATTACAAGGAACAGGAGAATGTTCTTTAGGAGAAGGAACTGAACCAATTGATGAAACTGAAATGTTAGCTACACTAATGGCTAATGGATATGAACCAACAAAAAAAGAAATTCAAATGCTAAAAGAAGAAGACAGATATCGATATAAATCATCGATAGAAGAACCTCCGACATTAGAGTTAAAGCCACTTCCAAACCATTTGGAATACGCTTATTTACATGGTGAATCTGAATTACCTGTAATAATATCATCTTCTCTTACTGAAAATGAGAAATCACAACTCATTTCTGTGTTGAAAGCTCATAAACCAGCTATTGCATGGAAAATTCATGATATTAAAGGAATAAGTCCTTCGTATTGCACACATAAAATCCTTATGGAAGAAGGTCATAAAACGTATGTGCAACGCCAATGAAGACTAAATCCTAATATGCAAGATGTAGTTAAGAAAGAAATTATTAAACTGCTTGATGCAGGTTTAATTTATCCAATTTCTGATAGTCCATGAGTAAGCCCAGTTCAATGCGTGCCTAAGAAAGGTGGCATGACTGTCATCACAAATGAGAAAAATGAGCTTATTCCGACTAGGACTGTAACAGGATGGCGTGTATATATTGATTATAGAAAATTAAATGACGCCACCAGAAAATATCACTTTCCCTTACCTTTTATTGATCAAATGTTGGAAAGATTAGCCGGAAATAGTTACTATTGTTTTCTTGATGGTTTTTCCGGATATTTTCAAATTCCAATAGCACCCGAAGACCAAGAGAAAACCACGTTCACGTGCCCTTATGGTACTTTTGCTTACAAACGCATGCCATTTGGACTTTGCAACGCCCCTGCAACCTTTCAAAGGTGCATGATGGCGATTTTTCATGACATGATAAAAGAATGCATGGAAGTTTTCATGGATGACTTTTCAGTCTTCGGTGATACATTTGAAACATGTCTAGCTAATCTTGAACGAATGCTAATTAGATGCGAACAATCAAATCTAGTTCTTAATTGAGAGAAATGTCATTTCATGGTTAAAGAAGGCATCGTTCTTGGTCATAAAATTTCAAAGGAAGGAATTGAAGTGGATAGAGCTAAAGTAGATGTAATTGCTAAACTTCCACATCCCACCAATGTTAGAGGAGTTAGGAGTTTTCTAGGGCATGCCAGTTTTTACCGACGTTTCATAAAAGATTTTTCTAAAATTGCCACTCCTATGAATAAACTCCTAGAAAAGGATGCTCCATTCATCTTTTAAGATGAATGTATCAAATCTTTTAATATTCTTAAAGAGAAACTCACTAATGCGCTGATCATGATAACACCAAATTGGAATCTATCGTTTGAACTAATGTGCGATGCAAGTGATTTTGCAATGGGAGCCGTTTTAGGACAAAGAATTGAAAAACGATTTTAACCTATATATTATGCTAGTAAGACGTTACAAGGAGCACAAATGAACTACACAACTACTGAAAAAGAACTCCTTGCTATTGTCTTTTCTTTTGACAAATTTCGTTCATATCTCGTTCTAGCAAAAACGGTGGTCTATACCGACCATTCTGCTCTTAGATACCTATTTTTGAAACAAGATGCCAAACCAAGATTAATCCGTTGGATCTTACTCTTACAAGAGTTCGCCGAGATAAAAGAGGAGCAGAAAATCACGCAGCCGATCATCTTTCTCGTCTTGAAAATTCTGATTTAGAAGTTCTAAATGAATCGGCCATACAAGACAACTTTCCTGATGAATATCTATTGAAGATAGATTATAATGAAATTCCATGGTTTGCAGACTATGCAAACTACTTAGTTTGTGGATTCCTTGAGAAAGGATTGTCGTTCCAAAAATGAAAGAAATTCTTCAATGATATAAAACACTATTTCTGGGAAGATCCACATTTGTTTAAAAGTTGTCCCGATGGAATAATACACCGATGTGTATTCGGAGATGAAGCTAGTAAAATCTTAAACCATTGTCACACAGGACCAACAGGAGGGCATTATGGGCCTCAACTAACAGCAAGAAAAGTTTATGATGCTGGATTCTATTGGCCTACAATTTACAAAGACGCACACCTTCTTTGCAAATCCTTTGATGCTTGTCAAAGGGCCGGAAAAATAAGTCAACGTGATGAAATGCCACAAAATATCATTCAAGTATGTGAAGTATTTGACATTTGGGGTATTGACTTTATGGGTCCATTTCCAAAATCTCTTAATAATCTCTATATTCTCGTAGCCATTGATTATGTATCTAAATGGGCGAAAGCACAAGCTCTCCCAACTAACGATGCACGAGTTGTAGTAAACTTTTTAAAACGTCTTTTTGCAAGGTTTGGAACACCGAAAGCTTTAATAAGTGATCGGGGAACTCATTTTTGTAATAATCAACTTGAGAAAGTTCTTAAAAGATATGGAGTAACTCACAAAATCTCCACCGCATATCATCCACAAACAAGTGGACAAGTTGAAAATACCAACCGAGCTTTAAAACGTATTCTAGAGAAAACCGTAGGATCAAATCCGAAGGAATGGTCCATTAAGTTGGAGGATGCACTCTGGGCTTTTAGAACAGCCTACAAAACTCCAATTGGAACCACACCTTTTAGACTCGTTTACGGAAAAGCATGTCATCTTCCAGTAAAAATTGAACACAAAGCATTTTGGGCTTTGAAGACATGTAATCTTGATTTACCTGAAGCTGGACGTCTACGGTTAAGTCAATTAACCGAATTAGAAGAATTAAGACATGAAGCATACGAAAATTCGTTAATCTATAAAGAAAGAACGAAGAAATGGCATGATAAAAGAGTCAGAAGTTCAAAAGAATTTAAAGAAGGAGACAGAGTTCTTCTTTTCAATTCACGATTCAAGCTATTTCCTGGAAAATTGAAATCAAGATGGTCTGGACCATTCATAGTCAAAAGAGTTTTCCCATACGAAACGATAGAATTAATAAATTTAAATGGGATTGAATTTAAAGTTAATGGTCACAGAGTTAAACACTACATAGATAGTCCGATGGAAGTTGACAACGAAGTTAATCACAATTTCGATACCACAGCTAACTAAGTGTGGGGAGAATCAAGTCCTTGAAGGATAATATGTATTTCTGTTAGAGTTAGATTTTCTGTTTTCGTGTAGTTCTCGAAAATGGAACCCGAATGGTCTTTCCCTTGCAGACCCTAAAGAACTAGTCTTCTCTCCCCATTCTGAATTTTTATTTTTTTTTAGGTTTTTACGAAATGAAGACTTCCTGTGAACTAAACCATGGTCTAATGCTACATGCTTTGATTACTAAACGTAATAATGATACACTACTGAGTGAACTGGTATCAGTAATCAGAGAAAAATTGGACGGAGTAAGAAACGAATCCAGATGGGAAGATAATAAGTTACAATTTGGTAAAGGAAAATCAAAATCCGCAGCGAAAAGAAGAGCACGACACCTTGAAAAATTTCACAAATGCGGAAAATGGTCACACGAAGGTAAATGTTCAAATAATCAAACCTATTCAAACACCGAATTTGTTACTTTATGCAGAGATGGACCGTTCATATGTTTAGAAGAAAAAACATTAAATGCTCGAGGTTACACCTATGTAGCCATGGAAAATCAATTAGTCCGACTATCTTATGAGTGGGCTAGAGCATATCACTAAGAATACTATTTCACAGGTAAATTTGTACAGTTTTTATTTTTTATTTTTATTTTTAACCTTTTGATAATAAACGCTAATTTGTTCGCTATAAAGTATTAAATTGGTATTCGATGAAATTAGGTCTTGCGACCGAAATTGTTGATATCATACAAAAAAAAAAATTACATCACTGCGAAATTTAACGTTTATTCTTAAGGTATAAATATCTTTAATCAATCAACCCAAAATATTTCAAAAATTCGTCATGAGTAAAATTAGGTCATGGAACCGAAATTACTTTACCGAAAAGAGGGGCGTATATTTTTGATAATATTTGATTGATTAAAGTGGGATAAAAGCCAAAAAGATTTTTAATTTTATTTTTACGATGTTTTTAAAATTAATATATAAATCTTATATTGATATTGTAAACTTTTTAAATCAATATATTTAAAATTGTAAATATTTGGAAAATTAATATTTTTAATATAAGTTTGTATGTATAAAAACAAAAATATAATTTAAGTTTGGTGTGAATTTTTAAAATATGAATTTTTAATTTTATGCATTTTAAATTTAAGTTTGGTGTGAATTTAAAAACAAAAATTTACTTTATTTCGCTAAGTTAAAAATATGATTTTTTAAAATTCGTCGTAAGTTGAAGACTAGGTCATTGAACCGAAATTGCTTTACCCGAGGGAGGGACGAGAACTTTTATTATCATTATTTTTAATCTTATTGAATTAAAGTATATGCCAAAAAAAAAAAAAAAAAAAAAAAAACCCAAAAATCTTTACGTTTAAAAACCGCGCTTTAAATTGACAAATTTTAAAATTTTGTCGAGGGACGGACTAGGACAACGATCCGAAACACCCTCGCTCCTAAAGGAAAACAAATTTTTAAAATTTTATTAATTTTATATTTTATAAAGTATAAGGTTTTAATATAAAAAAAAAGGGTGAAAGCACTGTAGCCGGCACCCCATGCGATCGCATGGGGTTTACACACCAATCTCATGCGATCGCATGAGGCTGGATTTCTGGCCAGATCAAAACTCTCAGCGAGCTGTTCTGTCTCCATACCACAACACACACACATATACGAAACTCTCTCAAAATATCACCAAATTTCATCATTTTTCCACCGTAATTCATCAAATTTTTCGCTCTAATCATGCCTAGATTCTCATTCTTCGGCAAAAAGGTAAAAATTACACCCCTAAACTCATAAATTTGCTAGTTTTTGTGATAACTACCAATACTTTACCTAATGCAATTTTGTTAATTTCTAGTGTAATTAGTGATAAATTGTTAGTATTTTATGCATGTATAACCTAGATTGATGCTATTTAACATGATTTGAAGCCAAAAACTTTAAAATTTTTAGAAATCAAGGGTTTGTGTTCTTGAGCAATTTGGGACTTTTTGATATAAACAGGTTATGGCCGATTTTTGTCATGAATTATTGCTTAATTGAGTAATGTAACATGTTTAGGTAGTTAAATGATCCGAACATTGATCCTAAACATGATTTTTAAAGATTAAAGTGGACTTTTTAGGTGCAAAATTCATGAACTTGATTAATTTGATATATTTGTCATTTGAGACTTGTTTAATTATTAGTAATGACTATTTTGACATGTTATTTGAGTTAAATGCTTATGAACTTTGTATACATTTTCATATGTGCTCAATTGAAAAAGTATAGAACTGTAAAAAATGTGAAAATGTGTATAAGTTTAATTTTGATTTAACATGTTATTGTGATTGTTTTAAGTTGTTATTTGCTAACACTAATGCATATTTGGATGCACAAATTTTGTGTTTAATGTGTTTTGCAGAAAGCCGATACTGGAGGTTCAGGAGCATCATCATCTAGACAGCCTGCTCCAGCTCCAGAACCAGAACCAGAAATGCAATATGAACCTGAACAACAACCACAACAGGAAACACAACATCAGCCTGAACAGCACGTACCCTATTATGATCCGCTACAGTTACCTAATGAATTGACAGTATTTCTGCCACATCCACCTGTAGAATACCCAACGATACCGGAACACACATTGCATCCTAATTTGAGATTCGATAGACGATGGAGAGATTATCCATTATATCAAAGTAATAAGTTCAAATTAGTAACAAAAGAGGTAGAGGTGCTAAGGTTAGACAGCATTTGGTACAAAGGTATGGCAGTTCTTCTTTTACAGATTAGATACGTCTTTTCACCATTCGTAGACCTGTATATAAGGAATGGTGTGTTGAGCTGATGAGTACTATAGCGTTAAATGTAGATGTAGATAGGTTAGATGATAGAAGCTTTCTTAGATTTATCCTTGGCGGTAGGATGTACAGAATGTCCATGATGGACATGGTCAGGGCATTATAGATTTACACTCCTAGTGAATTGCTACTACCCGATTGTATGAGTTTGATTTATCGTGGGGAAAGGGTAGATAGGAACTTTGACGCTGACGCCGTTTGGAGGTGTATGTCAAACTATAATGTTTTTACACTAGGAGGTAAATACTCCTACTTACATATTAACAAAGCCGAGCTTCATGTGATTCATAGATTTTTGGCTAACTCGATTACACAAAGAGGTCACAATAAGGAGAAACTGACCTTACATGATTTATTTTACCTAAAGTGTATTCGGGACCCGAGAAGCTTTGTTAATATCCCTTACTATGTTGGTTTTTATTTATCTAAAATGGTAGAAGGAATGCAGGAAGGGAGTATAATAGGAGGAGGTATTTTTGTTACTCTCATTGGAGAGTATTTAGGTGTTGATAGGAACCGAGGGGGTCCATTACAGCTTTGTAGAGAACAGGATGAGACCATAGGATTGCGGGTTTATGTAGGTGCTAAGGTATTGAAAAGTATACGTAACCAGGCACTTCCCTATAAAGGTAATCATCCACAGGTAGAAAGGGGTTCAGACGAAGAAATGGAGGAAGCAGAAGACATCAGGGATGTCATTCGAGATGCTATTCTTGACGTCCACGTTCGTATAAATGATGAATAAATGACGAGCGCGGCCAGACATAGTATGTACGAGCAGTGGAACTCCAAGAGAGTATACGAGGATTATAGGCGACGCCAACACGATATCTGGTTAGTTCATCAGCACCAAATCATGAGCCAGCTATCATATCAGGTACCAAATAATTACGTGCCTACTCGACCTGCTTATTTTTCGCCACACAGCCCCGAGATCCGACCACCCTTTAACCGGTATGACTATAACCAAGCCTATCAGGACACCTATAACCAACAATGGAACCCACCTGACGAGATGAACTGGAACCCTATCCAGACTGATTTGGCTCCATTTGGTTATTTTTATGATTTTTATGTTTTTATCTTTTTACTTTTTCATGTTTAATCTTATGTTATTGGATATATTTGTGTAATTTTTATCATTTTTATTATTATTGTGTACTAATATTTCACATTTAGGATTTGAAAGTGGGATATTAAGTCCCATTTCAAATTGCCATGCATGTTTATATTTGTATGTATGTATATTGTCGATTGTACAAAACAGGGTAAAACAGCGCATTTTCAAAGACTGGCATTAAGTTCAGCAAAAGCAACTAATTTTGACGACAAGATGAAAAATAAATGTGATGTAACAACAAGACGGAATGAACAAATGATATGCACCATTTATCATTCAGCAAACAAACGCCAATATGTTTGGAAACTTTGGTAAAATTTAATCATTTTTCTGCGCTAATCAACCTCAATAATTTAAATTGTTACTGATTTCTTGCAAATGAGGGCATTACAAGATCTTAAGTGTGGGAAGGGGTTAAATTCTTTCGGAATTTTAAAATTTTTACTTTATACACTTGGTTACCATTAAAAATACTAGTAACGCAGTAGTTGTATTAGAATCTGGTGCTCTCTGATAATAAAGAACAGCCCTAGTCTTATATACTGACTACCCAATTCTAGTAAAATTTTTCAAAATTTTCAATTAAATGAACTCAAAATCATGTTTATACATGTTTATGAACGATAAAACTAGGTGTTAACACCGAAATTATTGTTACCTCGGAAAGGACATAAATTGAGAAACAAACCAAAATGTTAGAATTCATTTAAAATGAAATAGAGGACAATAAAAAGGAAAATAAAAGCCAAGTGTGGGAAAATTATCAAGTTATTTTAAACATATGTTACATATTTCTGTAACAAATAATTAAAGTGTGATGACCCGGAAATTTCTGACCAAATTTAAACTTTATCTTTGTATGATTAACATTTTCGACACGATAAGCAAAGTCTGTAAAACTGAATCTCAAAATTTTTGAACTACTTTTATATATTTAAATACCCTTCGGTTGTTTTCGACGATTCGCGAACAATTATATGTAAATAGATACATATATACTATAACTTGAAAAGGTAACAATGTATTAATTATTTGACACCGTACATTAAACTTATTGGTGTAAATATCTATTTGAATATATATGATAAGTTGAAATATTTATTATTAAAATTTATTTATAAATAACTTCCAATGTGTATTTAAAAAATTGATTTATGTATATTAAAAAGATATATACATATATATAATTTCAAGTTATTTAGTAAACGATAGTAACATTCGTTTATTGATTCGATTGATATTTAGATAAGTTAACTAAAGCGTTTAAGATGAACCCGTAAAACACTAATTTGCTACAGTATTTTCAAGTTGCTACAGTACCCAAAATGCTACAGTGTTTTCGAAAATCACTATTTGCTACAATGAAATTGCTACAGTAAAATTTGACTTTGCTACAGTGATTTGCTACAGTGAAAATTGATTTTATACTTTCATCTTCGATGTATTTGAAACTTTCTAGAAAACATCATTCGTACTTTGCGAAGTTAGCAAGAGTTCCATGAGCACCAACATGATTCACTGAGAAAATATCAATAAAACTGAGTATTGATTACATTAGTAAAATACTCCGTAAAGATTATTAAATCTTTAATGTTTTAGAGATTATTCATTTCTAATTCAAGTCAAAAATCAAATGAGCTTAATATGATATTAACTCATCAAATTTGTATTACATCTGAAGAAAATATACATACATATATTTTCATAAAGACGGTAATAAAAATTCTTTTGTATAAAATATTACTTGTGAAATCTTTAACGGGTAGGTAATTCCCGAGAAATATATAAGTTCACAATTAATATGTTATACTGTACATTCTTCAACTTTGATTAAAAAATTATTAACTATGCTCACAGCGATATACAATCGTTTCTATACAAATTCAATTACATAGTCTGATATTGACGGATCAGAATCCAAGTCAAGATTTAACGGGTGACATCATTCTTAGATCTCTACATCTTTCAAAGCTATACTTTGACTTCAAAACTATGCAAGATCCTTTAGCATTGTTTTTACCGAAAATAACCTTGCAATTCCTTTTCAAAGTATCCAGTATTATCAACCATTCAACCAGTCAACGACGACCTTTCAGACTTGTAACTTTGGCACATACATTTTTGTTATCGGGGAATCTTTCATGTTCCACCACATTAGCAGTAAATTTACCAACAACTTCATTGATCTTTGACCTTTCGAAAAATCCTTATACTCAAAGAAACCGTATCATGTACTCATCCACATCTTATAACGGCAATTTCCATACCAACTATCGGGAATTAGCAATCAGTATTTTGAAATTTTGTAGCACGTCTACGCCAACAGTTATATGTGTACATATAACGTCTACCTCCTGGACTTACATACTTCGAATGTGAAGTTTCCGAAAAACACCCCAAACTTCGAAACTAGTTCTCCGAATTTTGGAAAAATGTTGATGAAGCAGCAAAAACTATAAACGACCTTAACTGTCAAAAGTTTGATGATAAAGAATAGTATGGTGGTAAAGCTGAGAAAAAGAGAAAGTTTGGAACTGGAAAACGGATTGAGCAAAGTATGAAAGAGGCTGTGAATAAATCACAAGGACGAAACCTGTCTTCAAAGAATCCAAATGATTCAGTATCTGCTGAAGCCATTAACGAGTACCTTGCTTCCGAATCTAAACCCTTGCGGACAATATTCTTCATCATCCTCTGATATTAGAAATTCTAAGATATCATCGTATCTTTCATTATAAATATCCTCGATATTTCTGAAGATATCTTCATACCTATTCTTATCAAAAATCATTCATCTCTTCACACTATCTGTGTTACATCATAAAAAAACTATTTTAGTTTCTAAAATCTGGAAAAAAAAATGGATGTTTTGAAGTAATATTGGGAACTGAAGCATGAGTTAGTATAATATAATGACACTTGATCAACGTGATTATATTACAGTAAATCATGCTGAGTTTCTAATGGAACGTGATAAAGGTTCATAGATCATACCCTCATCATAAACCATGTTACATAACTCTTTCATTCTATATAATCTCTAAATATATCAAGAAAATATATTTCTTGATGATTCGGTCTTTTCCAGATATTCTGGTAATTTGACAAATCAAGATCGTGCCATTACAATTTATTTCTTAGAACATTAATTATGTTCATCCGAAATTCATACCTACAAATTCTGAACCATTATCCGCTTGACTTAAGGTCGGGAAGAGAAATCGAAAGCATGTAGCTCCGAAATATAAAGGAGAATATAGGCCCGATAACAACCCCGAAATTTACAAACCATGTATATCAATACGTACAGCAATGTAAAGACACGAGAGAATGAAAAAACACTATAACTCCAAGGTAATGGTAGAAGAAAATAACTTCCTCTGGTGGTAGATGAAAAAGAAGAATGACATATATGAAAGTTAGGAGTATATCAAGAATCAGAACTGGATGAAGCATTTTCACAGTCTTTTGAAAATATGAAATAAGGAAGAAGTTTATAGGAGTGGTGAAAAAAAAAATTAAAGAAAGAGGTCAATTTATAGCGAAATATCAGACATAGCAATCGAGGCAGATTACGCATTTAATCAAAGGAAATCGTAATTTCCTTAATTCCTGAAGAATCAAATCCTATTTAAATTATGAAGATCTTCTATTCCTTAAATTCCGAAAATCAATCTTTACTACGTCAAGAGATAAAGACGCATCTCTATTCTGTATTTCACTTTATTACGATAACTTCCCTCATACGCTTCTAGTAATTGGATTGTTTTATCTATATTATTTAACGGTGATAAAACTCTATTATCAACCTATATTCGTCATTAAAACATTTTTATTGTTAGCCATGACGACCTCACTCAAATTTCGGGACGAAATTTCTTTAACGGGTAGGTACTGTGATGACCCTGAAATTTCTGACCAAATTTAAACTTAATCTTTGTATGATTAACATTTCCGACACGATAAGCAAAGTCTGTAAAACTGAACTCAAAATTTTTGAACTACTTTTATATATTTAAATACCCTTCGGTTGTTTTCGACGATTCGCGAACAATTATATGTAAATAGATACATATATACTATAACTTGAAAAGGTAATAATGTATTAATTATTTGATACCGTACATTAAACTTATTGGTTTAAATATCTATTTGAATATATATGATAAGTTGAAATATTTATTATTAAAATTTATTTATAAATAACTTCCAATGTGTATTTAAAAATTGATTTATGTATATTAAAAAGATATATACATATATATAATTTCAAGTTATTTAGTAAACGATAGTAACATTCATTTATTGATTCGATTGATATTTAGATAAGTTAACTAAAGCGTTTAAGATGAACCAGTAAAACACTAATTTGCTACAGTATTTTCAAATTGCTACAGTACCCAAAATGCTACAGTGTTTTCGAAAATCACTATTTGCTACAATGAAATTACTACAGTAAAAATTGACTTTGCTACATTAACTTTGCTACAGTGGTATAGTTTATGGATGATTTAAGACTATATTTTGACAAAGTTAAGAGTCACGAAACGAAAAGAACTAGTTTTCTCAGCGTACGAAAGGGCGTTCGAAAAACCGGAACCGGGACATAAGTCGAGTGATGACGTACGACTTTTCGGGACAAAAATTACAAATCAACTATGCACATGAATTTAATATAATATATAATTAATTATATAAATTATATATATTATATTAATATTAAAATATGTCGACAAGCAAGAAAACAAAAGGATTGTGTGCTGGACAGCCGGCCCATGCGATCGCATGGGATATAGCCTTCCTAGCCATGCGATCGCATGGCCACCAGGGACAGGCCACAACTATAAATACCCGATCATTTCTGTTTCTGATCTCATTTTTAATTACTCCGTAGATATTTATTTATTATATTATTATTATTATTATTATTATTATTATTATTATTATTATTATTATTATTATTAAGATTAATATTATTATTATTAATCTTATTATAATATTATTATTAGTAGTATATATACATAAAATACTACGACGAGGTTATGAGCGTGTCACCTTCAAAATAGTTTTATGAGCGGGATAAAGCTAAGGAAATTATGGGTTATTGCCAAGGAGGTTATGGGTATTATTTGCAAGTTAAACCTAGTGTTATCATCTCCGTTACGTCTACGTACTTTTCTACAATATTGAATCTCAATATTGATATGTTGAGATTTACGGTTATTTGGTAATCCGTGTTTCGATCACATTTTGGTGAACGACTTTATATGCTGCTAAGGTGAGTTTCATTTGCTCCCTTTTTAATTGCTTTTGCAATATATATTTTTGGGCTGAGAATACATGCACTTTATTTTAAACGCAATGGATACAAGTACATACTAAATTCTACACTGAGTTTGAACCGAAAATCCCTTAGCTTTGGTAACTAGTAACTTCCAGTTATAAGAACTGGTGGGCACGAGTAGTAGTATATGGATCCATAGGGCTTGATATCCCCGTCCGAGCTAGAGCACTAGCCTTTTAACGGACGTATGCTATTTGAGAAGCATACACGTTGGTTTACGTGTATTATTAAGATGATTATACAAAGGGTATAAATTATATATACGTTAAGTTTAGTTACCAGGGTGCTCAATTTCGTAGAATATTTTGATAAACGTTTCTGGATGAAACAACTGAAATCTTGTGATCCACCTTTATATACAGATTATGCGCAACATTAAAACTATGAACTCACCAACTTTTGTGTTGACACTTGTTAGCATGTTTATTCTCAGGTTTCCTAGAAGTCTTCCGCTGTTTGCTTAGATGTTAGACAAGCTATGTGCATGGAGTCTTACATGACATATTTTTCAAGGAAACGTTGCATTCACCAAATCATCACCATGTATCTTATTTTGAATGCATTGTCAACGGAAATATTGTTGTAAACTATTATTTATGGTGATTGTCTATATGTAGAAATCATCAGATGTCGAAAACCTTTGATTTAAATATTCATTTATGGTGTGCCTTTTCAAAAGAATGCAATGTTTACAAAACGTATCATATAGAGGTCAAATACCTCGCAATGAAATCAATGAATGACGTGTTCGTCCATATGGATTTGGAGCGATCGTCACATAAAGATACTTTTGCTTTGGACTAAACTAAACAGTTTTACCCGATTTACTGTAAGAAAGATGGATCTACACGATGAATCAATTCCATCATTAAAAGGAAGTAAAGTCTTCCGAAAAAGAAACGCACTTCTTGATTTAGGTCATGAAGTTGTCATCCAGACCAGCTATAGGTTGATGAAAAATCTAGAAAAGTCATCTCTAAAATCAGCAGGAAATCCACGGACCTCAGCATAAACGAAAAGATTCGCCAAGTGGTCAGACTTATCCTAACCATGAGAGGATCTGTCTTGTAAAATGGGTAGGACGCCGTGCAAATTAGCTGGATAAGACTAATGAATCAGACCCCCAGAAAGGATAATCTCCTTAAAGATCAAAAATCAGCTTTTAAGACTGATATTACTCAATCCTAGAGATTGACCTTAAAGATTGAGAATTCAAACTCATGGAATTCAATGATATCTAAACTCGAGCTTGAACGAGAAAATATTTTGATCAAAATTACAAACCGATTTGTTTTCTGAAAACTCATTTTCAATGCGTTCATTACCATTGAACGTAAAATTCTAAGAATTCACCTGGAATCCATTAGGTCACTTGAACCAAATCGGGTGGCAACCGTAAGAACGGTGGTTGTATAGCATGGTCAAAGACAGGAACTTGTGCCAGACCGAAAAATTACAAGGGTGAGCTTTACTATTGCTCCTACAAAGGATAGTAATTGCGTCCAACACGTTATAGACCATAATTAAAAGCATGTCAGGGGACATTGCCTTAACAGTTACTTGTTCAACGCTTTCCTTTACAACTGGACGGTAGTTTATCGAAAGGTAATATATGGAGCAAGTATACTGGACGTGTTGCTTTCCCAATACAAGGTTAGCAAGTGGGTGACACAAAACCACAAGTTTTGAGCTAAAGTTTTCAAATCTGAAACCCACCAAACCCACAAAAAGAATTTGCAAACACCGGTGAAGGGTTATTCCAGAAAACTTATCTAGGGTAAAAGTTAGATTTAATTTTCAAAAGATCAAATGTTTTCATAAAGATCCAATTTCCTTAAAGGATCTAAATTTTATAGTCATGTGGGACTGTAAACCACAACGTTACTACCATTGTTTATACCGCCGTAAAGAAATCACTGATGTATAAAGTGTGAAGAATAAAGAAGTGATTCTAGTATTTCAAGACTATATTGCTTGAGGACAAGCAACGCTCAAGTGTGGGAATATTTGATAATGCTAAAAACGAACATATATTTCATAGCATTATTCCTCAAGAAAGACAAGCTTTTAGTTGCAGTTGTCCTATTTACAAGTGATATTCGTTTAAATAATAAAAGGTGAAGACAAAAGACAGATTCGATGAATTGAAGACGCAAACGAAAAAAAAGCTCAAAAGTACAAAATACAATCAAAGAGGTTCCAATTATTGATGAGAAACGTCTCAAAATTACAAAGAGTACAAGATTCAAAACGCAAAGTACAAGATATTAAATTATACGCAAGGACGTTCGAAAATCCAGAACCGGGACTAGAGTCAACTCTCAACGCTCGACGCAACGGACTAAAAATTACAAATCAACGGAGTACAAGAATATAATATAATATATATATATAGTTAAATTTAATTATATATATATTATTATATAATAAATAAATAAATAAGCAGCCCGCGTTTTTGTAGACTTTTGAGCCTCCCCAGCTGGCCATGCGATCGCATGAGCACCTTTTCCAGCCCACATGCCCTATAAAAACGAGTGTTTGGTTCATCAATATAATCATATATCAATCTTTCTTTCTCTCTATCAAACGTATTATATATCCTGGTGTAATTATTAAACAAAGTATTAAAACCTTGTTACAGTTTAAGTCCCCAATTAGTTGGAATATTTAACTTCGGGTATAAGGATAATTTGACGAGGACACTCGTACTTTATATTTATGACTGATGGACTGTTATGGACAAAAACCAGACGGACATATTAAATAATCCAGGACAAAGGACAATTAACCCATGGGCATAAAACTAAAATCAACACGTCAAACATCATGATTACGGAAGTTTAAATAAGCATAATTCTTTTATTTCATATTTAATTTCCTTTATTTTACATTTAATTGCACTTCTAATTATCGCACTTTTATTTATTGTCATTGTATTTAATTGCACTTTTAATTATCGCAATTTCCTTATCGTTATTTACTTTACGCTTTAAATTAAGTTATATTTATTTTTATTATTTTACATTAGGTTTTAACTGCGACTAAAGTTTTTAAAATTGACAAACCAGTCATTAAACGGTAAAAACCCCCCTTTTATAATAATAATATTACTTATTTATATATTTGTATTTTTATAAATTAAAACTAATATAGCGTTAAGCTTTGGTTAATGATTTTTCCCTGTGGAACGAACCGGACTTACTAAAAACTACACTATTGTACGATTAGGTACACTGCCTATAAGTGTTGTAGCAAGGTTTAAGTATATCCATTCTTTAAATAAATAAATATCTTGTGTAAAATTGTATCGTATTTAATAGTATTTCCTAGTAAAATATACACTATTTCATATACGCCTCGCATAACATCAATACACTTGGTTTATTATTAAATGGAATTTATTGAATTGAAACAGAGATTGAAGTTAACGATGGTTAAGTTGTTGACGAAGGTTGTACATTATAGCATATTAGTAATAAGAATTTAACCGAGTAGTATCTACCCTTCTTCAATTCATACATAATAGCTTAGTATGAAAAGATTTATTTTGATCTCAAAATTCCTATATATATAAAATATACATCTAATTTCTTCAGGGAAAATGAGTTAGTACTTTATAACTCGTTGATACAATATACGCGTTGTTGATTTGTGATGATGTTGGTGATTATGGAATTGGCGGAACTTGTAGTGCTACTGGTTTTGCCGGTGTTGGTGATACTGACGGTACTGTTGATGCTGCTGGTAAAATAAGTCTAGCTTGTAAATCGTGCACCATTCCGATCAGGGTTTCTACTCTTCCTTCTATCGTTTCGGTCTACTCATCTGATTTACGGTTACGGATGGAATAGATAATCTCTAAGACTTTAGAGAATACATAATCGCCGCAGAATATTTTTCCAATGAAGTTATGAATCAATACTTCATCGGTTATTGTTGTTGGTACTCCTTGGTATCTTTGGTGAGTATGACGTTGATGCTCGAGATACCGATTGTGATGTTGAGGTGTGGGATGCGGAGGTTGTTGTTGTTGGTGGTAATGGTACTGTTGGTGTTGATGATGGTGGTACTGTTGATGTCGGTGATGCTGCTGGTGCTTGTAACCTTTGCACCATATTCTCCAAAGCCACTACCCGAGCGCGAAGCTCGTTGACTTCTTCTATTACACCGGGGTGATTGTCAGTTAGGACGAGCGGACGGATAAGATCTAGCATTTGAGATAGTATATAATCATGATGAGATACTCTGGAAATGAGAGAGAAAATGGTATTACGAACATGTTCGCCGGTAAGTGATTCAGGTTCCTCGCCAAGAGGGGAATGTGGTGGATGTAATGGATCACCTTCTTCTTGTCTCCAATGATTAAGTAGACTACAAACCCATCCCCAATTCATCCAGAATAGATGATGGCTAATTGGTTGATCCATTCCGGTCACACTGCTTTCGGAGCTCGAGTGGAAATCCATATCGGAATAGCTGTCGGAATTTAAGGAATTTGAACTAGATACAGGATTCATTTTGTGTAATCAAAGAAAAGATTTTTGGAATGAAATAGATTATAGGACTAATTTGGTATTCCTCAATACATAGTTTACATATGTATTTATAATACCAGAATCCCATAAGTTACGGAGGATTTTACGGAATATGTTAGGCAAAGTTTACTGTAATAGATATGCCAAAATATGAATTTTGTCTATACACTATCTATGCAATCAATGCAGTAAGACGCGTTTAGACTGATAGATAGGTAATTTCCGACAAGAAATGATAAGCAAAAATCGGTAAAAACAAATACGGTTACAGTCCAGACTCACTAATGAAAGTGAAGATTTTCGTAAGTTTGTTCTATTAAAATTATTGTTATCATCTTTTATCATTATCATTATTGTTATTATTATGTTTGTATATTTATATTTTTATGTTCGTTCTATTATAATGAGTAGCTAATTTCCTATAGTGTTTGCTTAGATGTAGAGCCCTAGTGAAATGGATTGTTATCATTTGTAATTATTAAAATGTAACCTAGGTATTTTTAACATTGTGTCTAGCTAAAAGAACCATTGTTATACGATTAGATATTTAATACTTATCACTTAATTTGTTAGATATAAATAGCGAAGGTTATTTCTATTAATATAAATTAAGCTTTAAAACTAAAAATGGTTTAGACGAACTTATGGATAATCTCGGAATAATCTCGGGGAGATCTCGGACGTTGACTTACGTTGACTTTATAGTTTTTTTTAATAAAATATACATAAAAACATAAATATATGTATATTTATATACGTTTTTACGAGATTTTACAAAAATATCCGTGAAATGAGCGAGAAAATCTTAGAAATTACGAATTTTACAAGAAAATATTACAAATTAGCAATAAAATTCGAGAAATCGTGGCATTGACTAGGTTTGAACCCGTTGACCGAGAAATCTCGGGAGATGAACATCTCGTCTCGGTTGCCTTCTAAAAACAAGATCTCGGGGTAGATCTCTGAGAGATCTCGGGAGATTTACAACACTGGTTTGGTGGTTTGGGTAATATCATTAGTTATATAATAGTGAAATTGTAAAAAGGGAAACTGTGATGACCCGTCCAAATCCATTTGGACGAATACATCATTCATCGATTTCACAGTGAGGTACTGACCTCTACATGATACGTCTTGTAAACATTGCATTCTTTTGAAAAGGCACACCATAAATGAATATCTAATTCCAAGGTTTTTTGACGTTTTATGATTTCTACATATAGACAATCATCGTAAATAATAGTTTACAATACTACATCCGTTGATAATGCAGTCAAAATAAAATACATGGTGATGATTTTGTGAATGCAACGTTTTCTCGAATAAATCATGTATGACTCCATGCACATAGCTTGTGTAACATATAAGCAAACAGCAGAAGAATTCTAGGAACCTGAGAATAAACATGCCTAAAAGTGTCAGCACAAAGGTTGGTGAGTTCATAGTTTTAATGTTGCGCATAATCTGTATATAAAGGTGGATCACAAGATTTCAGTTGTTTCATCCAGAAACGTTTATCAAAATATTCTACAAGATTGATCACCCTGGTAACTAAGCTTTAACGTTATAATAAGTACCCATGTTTTAACATACATGCAACCAACATGTACAATACACGCAATCCAACATGTACTAAACTCAAATAGCATACGTCTATTTTATAGTTCAGGCTAGGGTTTCTATACCTGGAACAGACGGGGATGTCAAGCCCTATGGATCCATATACAACTACTCGCGCCCACTAGTTCTTATAACCGGCAGTTACTAGTTACCAAAGCTAAGGGATTTTTGGTTCATACTCAGTGTAGAATTAATTATGTGCTTGTATCCATTGTGTTTAAAATAAAGTACATTTATTCTCAGCCGAAAAATATAGATTACAAAAGTAATTAAAAAGGGAGCATATGAAACTCACCTTAGCAGCACATAAATTTATTCACCGAAATGTGAACAAAACTCGGAAAGCAAAGTAATCGTAGATCTCAACCTAGAGAATATATGTTGGTTAATAAATGTCTAACAAACTAGGTCAGGTCATAGTGTATCACAATCCTAATGCTCGAGACCGACATGCAAAGGTCATCTCAAAAGTCAACCTGACCCAATATGATCTTTAAATCTATACATGTTTATTAATATAGTATAAGTCTTGATAATTGAACAAATTTAGAATTTATCAAACTCAAAATTATATTTATTTTAGGAGCTATATTATATTTGAATTATCATGGCAATCGAAAATATTTTATTATTTCACATAGTTTTTTTCAATACTCGTAGAATCCGATTATAGTGTTTATACAGCTTTAAAACATGATAAGACAGTCAATTTTGACAATTGTTCAACAAAACGAGACGTGCCTTATATAGAAATTCATTTACTCGATTACTAATATCTAAAAATCCAATTTATCAATCTCATAGACAAGTTGTTTAAATATTAATTTACAGTTTCAAACATAATTTCAATTAACATCAGACATAATTCAGTTGACCATATCTTTTAATCCGTTCATCGAAATCACGGGATTTCTAAATGAAAGGTTATAAATTTTTCGATAGCTTTCCAACGACATGCATATCATATACTTTATATCAGTAGCATATGTATCAAATTCGTGATTCATCATAAACTATCTAACAACAAAATTAAAGTATACAAGCATGCATAAACATATATACTCGAGCACTAGACATGGATACCCTATTAATATATAAAAGATAAGATATGAATGCTCACATATCAATATTGTGATTCAATATTGCAGGAAAGTACGTAGACGCAACGAAAATGATAAACGCTAGGTTGACCTTTGACTCATGGTCATAACCCATAACCTCCTTAGCAATAACCCATAATTTCCTTAACTTTATCCCGCTCGAAAAGCTTGTTTTGAAATCGTTTGAGCACAACCTCGTCGTAATATTTTATGTATAATAATACTAATAATAATACTCCTAACTATAAGATTAATAATAATATTAATCTTAAATACAATAATAATAAAAATAATAATAATAATAATAATAATAATAATAATAATAATAATAATAATAATAATAATAATAATAATAATAATAATAATAATAATAATAACAATAATAATAATAATAATAATAATAATAATAATAATAATAATAATAATATTTTATAAATATAGAGAGAAAGAAAGAAAATAAATGTGAAAGTGTAAGTATTTGGTCAGAATTCGTGGCCTTTTATAGACTTGGCCAGAATTTTAGGGCCATGCGATCGCATGGAGGTGATGCCCAAATCCCATGCGATCTTATGGGATGCCGATCCAGCTCATTTCCCTTTGTTTGCTAGTTTGTCGACATATTATTTAATTATATATATAATATATATAATTTATATTAATTATATATATATTATATTATATTCTCATGTAAAGGTGACTTGTAATTTTAGTTCCGATTACTTGTACGTTGTCACTTGACTTATGTCTCGGTTCCGGATTTTCGAACGTTACTATGTATGCTTTAATAACTTGTACTTTACATTTCGCGACGTGTACCTTTGTGAAAATATAGACTTAGGGTGCGTTTGATAAAACTGAATGATTTAGTGCTGAATGGTTCAGAGTCTCTAAATAAAGTTTGCTCTGAATGAAAATAAGTTGTTTGATAATCATTAAAATGAACGATATGAACTGAGTAAAAATAGCTTATTAACGTGTTACATTAATAAAAAAAATATAATATACTTGTTAGTTAAGTGATCATGATATGATTTCAGGACAATATTACAGAAAATTTAGGCTCTTAATGGTTAAGAGGGTGTTTCTGCTCTGAATGGTTCAGAGCTTAATTCTGAACCATTCAGCACCATATGTCATTCAGATGTCAGAAACGAACGCACTGAATGCTGAATGGTTCAGCATTCAGTGCTGAAACATTTCATTAAGAGGTAAATAAATGCACCCTTACATTACCAATAACTATATTACCCGAAGTATATCTTGTACGTTCGAGTGTTTTGGTCATTTGCGTCTATAAAATAACGTCTTAATATATAATAATATTATTTTAAATCAAAACGTTTTATATCTAAGTTAATATTATATTTTATAACATTTGTAAAATATACATACATTTTCATTTTGAAATAGTGTTTTACTGTAGCAAAATGATTTTTACTGTAGCAAATAGTGGTTTTCGAAAACAATGTAGCTTTTCGGGTACTGTAGCAATTCGAAAATACTGTAGCAAATTAGTGTTTTACTTGTTCATCTTAAACGTTTTAGTTAACTTATCTAAATATCAATCGAATCAATAAACGAATGTTACTATCGTTTAATAAATAACTTGAAATTAAATATATGTATATATCTTTATTTAATATACATAAATCAGTTTTTTTAATACACATTGCAAGTTATTTATAATTATATATATATATATATATATATATATATATATATATATATATATATATATATATATATATATATATATATATATATATATATATATATATATATATATCTATTTACAAATAGATGTTCGTGAATCGTCGATCAATAGTCAAGGTTAACTGAATATATAACATTAGTTCAAAAATATTTGAGATTTAACTTAACAGACTTTGCTTATCGTGTCGGAATCATATAAGATTAAGTTTAAATTTGGTCGAAAATTTTCGGGTTGTCACAAAAACCGTTACGATTTAAGGTTTTGGCGAAAGTCAAAACTACGTTGGGTCTCAATTTAACATACTTGGGGTATAGATAATTACCTAAATAAGATCCAATAAAAATTAGATTTAATTTAGTTAGTTGAAACTTTATATTTTCGAAAGAAAATACAAAGTTGTATACTAAAATATTTTAATCAGGCTTAAATTAAAAAAATCCATGGATCTAGAGGTGAAACATTTAAGTGAACACTCCTATTTAATTTTATTACAAGTTATTATTTTACTTATTACCATTCATTAATATAATTGTATTATCATAAATAGTGTAATTTCATTTAATTCACTTTTAATTTATTAATTATAAATCTTGTAATCTTGTAATCTTAATTATCAATTAAGTTAGTTTAATTAAGTTATTTTTCATTTTTGTTATATTATATAATTCCTAATCCAAAACCCCCTTTAAACTAGTTTAACATCAAAGACTATTAAAACCCATTAAACACTCCATCTCCCTGTGGAACGAATCAGATTTACTTATAAAACTAAACTATGTGGATAGGACTAGTTGCCTATAAATGTGTGAAATCAACCCGAATCCATTAAAACACCATATATACAATAAATCAATTCGTGTAACAAAATAACTCAAATCCGTTCAAAATAAAGGTTACGATCCAGCACATCAAACCTGAAGCACTTATCGGCGAACCAATTCGAAACACCATCTTCACCCTCATTTCTAGAATAACTTGTAACGATTACATAATATCTACTATTCTAAACCTTATTCATCCGCTCGTTTCAACCGCCAATCAACCCGGAGTAATAGAAGAAGTCAACGAGCTTCGCGATCGAGTAGTGGCTTTGGAGAATATGGTGCAAAACTTACGAGCACCAGTAGCATCACCGGCACCAACAGTACCATCGACAACACACGCCTCAACATCACAATCTATACCTCGAACATAATCATCGTTCTACATATCGTTCTACATCATTTACCTTCATTCTACGTATCGTTCTACATTGAAATTCTTTTGTACAAACTGTTAATGGTGAGAATATTTTAACGGGTAGGTAATACCTGAGAAATATTTAGATTTCACATTAATATATTACACTGTACATTCTCCAATTATGATTCAAACGTCATTAACTATCCTACTTACAACCACAGATATACGTATCCGTTCACCCAAGAATAACCATTTTCATTCAAATTCAATTTCATATTCAAATTTTGACCGATCAAAATTCAAGTCAAGTTTTAACAGGTGGCATAATGAAGAAAATATTGGACAAAATAAAATTGATTAGAAACAAACTAATACTATGTGAAATTTTGTTAAGAATCCATGCTAACAATATCCTAGCTAATTGTTCCTATATCCATTATTATTTCCTTGTAATATACTAGTCTTGGTTAAACCTGAGACAATATAATATAATCTTGGTTAATTAAGACAATAGTTATGCAATACGTCGGATAAATCGTAAGGCACATGTACACAATACGTCTAGATTAATTCTAAGACAATAGTTGTACAATGGGTCACGATTAAGTCTTAGGCAATACGTATACAATACGTTTTGATTAATTCTAAGATTATATATTAAACTATTGGACTGTATTTGGACTACTAATATCGGACTACTAACATTGGACAATTTAAAAGTATTAAAAGAATGAAATATTAATTATGACATATTCAGCTAAACATTTCTTCAAAGTTTCCACTTGATTTCATCTTAAACATTACTTGTATCTTGACGATTACAATCTGCATCCAAACCCTTCAAAATTCTTGAAACACCTCGAATTGATAACCAATGATTCAGATATGGTAACATTGAATGCTAATGAAGTAGAAAAAGTTGTAGATGGTCTTAATGGTCAAAGGCTTGATAATAAAGAATGGTGTGTCGAAAAAGCTCAGATTTGGTACTGAAAAACGGATTGAGCAAACCATGAAAGAGACTGTGGACAAATCACCAGGACTAAACCTGTACTTGAAGAATCCAGAAGATTCGGTATCTGAAGAAACCTTTAATGAATACCTTACTCTTTACTTATTCTAAATCCTTGCAAAAAATTTAAAATATCTTCGTATCTTTCGTTATAAATATCTTCGATATTTTTGAAGATATCTTCATAATTATTCTTCTCCTAAATTATTTATCTCTTCGTGCTATCTGTATTACATTATAGAGGAAACTGTTTTAGTTTCTAAATTTCTATATCTTCGAGTTTAAATTATGAATGTTTTTCGGGAAGTGTTGGAAATGAAAAGCATGAGCTAGTGTAATATAATGACGTCTGGCCAATGTGGTTATATTACAGTAAGTCATGCTGAAATTTCTAATGGAACGTGATGATGGTTCACAGATCATACCCTCATCATATGCCATGTTACATAACTCTTTCATTATACTTAACCTCTAAACATATTAAGAAAATTTTTTTCTTGATATTTCTATCTTTCCGTGATTTCCTGGTAATTTACCAAATTAGATCTTGCTATTACAATTCCTTTCTGCTTAGAACGTTTGGTTCATTCGAAACTTCATACCTACAAATTCTGGACCATTACTTGCTTTACTTAAAGTCGAGAAGAGAAAACAAAGGCATGGAGCTCCGAAATATAAGTTAAAATATAAAGCCCGATAACAACACAGAAATTACAAACCCTCTATATCAATTCGTATAGCAACATAAAGACACGGGAGAATTAAAAACACTATAACCCCAAGGTATTAGTAGAAGTAAACATATTCCTCCGGTGGTAAATGAAAAAGAAGAATGACAGATGCGATAGTTAGAAAAATATCAAGGATTCGAACAGGATTAAGCATTTTCACAATCTTTTAGAAGTAGGAATTGAGAAAGAAAATATAAGAGTGGTGAAAATAATGGAATGGAGGAGATGAATTTATAGTAAAATATTAGGCATAGCAACAGAGACAGATTTCCACATTTAATTAAAGAGGATCTTAATTTCCTTGTTTACCGAAGAATCAAATCTTATATAGATTACGAAGATTTTCTCTAAATCCCTTGAATCCCGAAAATCAACCGTGACTACGTCAAAAGTTAAGATGAATCTTTATTTTCAAAATTTCACTCTTTTGCAATAGCTTCTGTGACGATCGCTCCAAATCCATATGGACGAACACGTCATTCATCGATTTCATTGCGAGGTATTTGACCTCTATATGATACGTTTTGTAAACATTGCATTCTTTCGAAAAGGCAAACCATATATGAATATTGAAACTAAAATAGTTTCTTTTATGATGTAACACAGATAGCACGAAGAGATGAATGATTTCAGATAAGAATATTTATGAAGATATCTCCAGAAATATCGAGGATATTTATAATGAAAGATACGATGATATTTTAGAATTTAAAAAATATCTGGAATCAAAGAATGATGCGGAAAATTTGTCTGTGAAGGTTTAGAATGAGGAGTAAGGTGTTTGCTAACGATTTTAATAGACATTGAATCATTTGGATCCTTTGAAGGTAGATTTCATCCTTGTGATTTGTCCACAGCTTCCTTCATGGTTTGCTCAATCCGTTTTCCAGCACCAAACTTTCTCTTTTTCTGTGCTTTTCCAACATCCTACTCTTTATCATTAAACTTTCGACTATTAAAGTCGTTTACAGTTTTTGCTGCTTCATCAGCATTTTTCCAAGTTCGGAGAACTAGTTTCGCAGTTTGGGGTGTTTTTCAGAAACTTCACATTCGGAGTAAGTAAGTCTAGGAGATAGACATTATATGTATATATGTAACTGTTGGCGTAGAATTGCTGCAAAATTCAAAATACTGATTGCTAATTCCTGGTAGTTAGTATGGCAATTATTGTTACAAGATGTGGATGAGTACATGATAGGGTTTTAATGAATAAGTATAGTGATTTTTTGGAAGGTCAAGGATCAATGAAGTTGTTGGTAAATTTACTGCTAATGTGGTGGAACATAAAAGGTTCCCCGGTAACAAGAACGTATATGTCAAGGTTACAATAAGGCTAATATGAAAAGTCGAAGTTGACTGGTTGGAAGTGTGATAAAACTGGATACTTTGAAAAGGGATTGCAAGATTATTTTTGGTAATAACAACGCTAAAGGATCTTGCACAGTTTTGAAGTCAAAGTATAGCTTTGAAAGATGTAGAGATCTAAGAGTGATGTCACCAGTTCAGAGTTATGAATTGGATTCTGATCCATCAATATCAGAATATGTAATCGAATTTGTATGAGAATGATTGTGTATCATTGTGAAGATAGTGAGTATAGTTAATGATTTTTGAATCAAAGTTGAAGAATGTACAGTATAACATATTAATTGTGAATTTAAATATTTCCCAGGTATTACCTACACGTTAAAGATTTCACAATTAATATTTTGTACAAAAGAATTTTTATTACCGTCTTTATGAAAATATATGTATGTATATTTTCTTCAGATATAATACAGATTTAATGAGTTAATATCATATTAAGCTCATTTGATTTTCGGCTTGAATTAGAAATGAATAATCTCTAAAACATTAGAGATTACATAATCTTCGCGAAGTATTTCACTAATGAAATTAATACTTCATTATTTATTCTTATTGATATTCCTCGGTGAAGGAAGTTGGTACTCGTGGAATTTTTGTGAACCTTACAAGGTACAGATGATGTTTTCTGGAAAGTTTCGAGTACATCGAAAATGAAAATGTAAAATCAATTATGTAATTGAATAATACATTTGGTTTATTAGGAAATGGAATTCATTTAGTTGAAACAGAGATTTGTAGTTAACGATGGTTAAGTTGTTAACGAAGGATGTACATCATAGCATTTTAGTAGTATGAATTAACTGAGTAATATTTACCCTTTTTCAATTCATACATAATAGCTTAGTACGAAAAAATTTATGATGGTTTTAAAATTTATATATATAAGATATACATTTAGAGGAATTGAGTTATTACTTCATAACTCATTGATACAATATACTCTTTGTTGACTCATAATGATGTCTACAGTGCTTTCTTGAACTGGCGGAGCTTGTGATGTTAGAGGCGATGTTGATAGCACTGACTGTGCTGGTGAGGCTAAGGGTACTGTTGATGCTGTTGGTAAAACAAGTCTAGCTTGTACCTTACGCACCATTCTTGTCAGGGTTTCTATTCTTCCTTCTATCATCTCTATTCATCTGATTTACGGTTAGAACTGGGATAAATAATCTCTAAGATTTTAGAGATTACGTAATCACCGTAGAATATTTCTCCGATGAAGTTATGAATCAATACTTCATCGTTTATTGTTGTTGGTACTCCTTGGTACCTATGGTGCGTATGATGTTGATATCTGAGGTACCGATTGTGATGTTGAGGCGTGTGAGGGGGATGTTGTTGTTGGTGGTGGTAATGGTACTGTTGGTGTTGTTGTCGGTGGTAATGTTACCGCCGATGCTGGTGGTGCCTGTGATGCCTGCAAATTGCGCATCATGTTCTCCAAAGTCACTACTCGAGCGCGAAGCTCGTTGACTTCTTCTACTACCCCCGGATGATTGGCGGTTCGGACAAGCGAATGAATAATATTTATAATATTAGATATTACGTAGTCATTGCGAGTTGTTCTAGAAATGAGGGTGAAAATGGTGTTACGAATAAGTTCGCCGGTAAGTGCTTCAGGTTCTTCGCCAAGAGGTGAATGTGGTGGATGGAAGGTATCACCTTCTTCTTGTCTCCAATGATTAAGTAGATTACGAACCCATCCCCAATTCATCCAGAATAGATGATGGCTAATTGGTTGATCCATTCCGGTCACACTGCTTTCAGAGCTCGAGTGGAAATCCATATCGGAATAGCTGTCGGAATCTGAGGAATTCATCTTACACGGTTTGAATAAAGGATTTTTGATATGAAATAATTTTTGGATATCGGATGATATTATAATTACATAGAATACCTATATATAGTATAAGGGATCCGCAAATTACGGAGGATCTTTCGAAAGCTGTCAGGAAAAGTTTACTGTAACAGATACGTTAAGATATGAATTTTGTCTATACACTATTCATGCAATCAATGCAGTAACACGTGTCTAGACTAAGAATGATAAGCAGGTAATTTTCGACAAGAATTGATAAGCAAAACTTTTGACATGCAGATACGGACGAAGTCCAGACTTACTAATGCGTCCTAACAACTATCAGTTAGACACACTAATGCAAGACCTGGTTCGCTAGGACCAACGCTCTGATACCAACTTTGATGATCGCTCCAAATCCATATGGATGAACACATCATTCATCGATTTCATTGCGAGGTATTTGACCTCTATATGATACGTTTTGTAAACATTGCATTCTTTCGAAAAGGAAAACCATATATGAATATTTAAATCAAAGGTTTTCGACATCTGATAATTTCTACATATAGACAATCACCGTAAATAATAGTTTACAATAGTATTTCTGTTGACAATGCAGTCAAAATAAGATACATGGTGATGATTTGGTGAATACAACATTTTCTTGAAAAATATGCCATGTAAGACTCCATGCACATAGCTTGTCTAACATATAAGCAAACAGCGGAAGGCTTCTAGGGAACCTGAGAATAAACATGCTAACAAGTGTCAACACAAAGGTTGGTGAGTTCATAGTTTTAATGTTTCATATCATCTGTATATAAAGGTGGACCACAAGATTTCAGTTGTTTCATCCAGAAACGTTTATCAAAATATTCTACAAGATTGAGCACCCTGGTAACTAAACTTTAACGTTTTAATAAGTACCCCTGTTTTAACATACATGAAACCAATATGTACAATACACACAATCCAACGTGTACTAACCTCAAATAGCATACGTCTGTTTTATAGTTCAGGCTAGGGTTTCTATACCTAGAACAGACGGGGATTTCAAGCCCTATGGATCCATATACTACTACTCGCGCCCACCAGTTCTTATAACTGGCAGTTACTAGTTACCAAAGCTAAGGGATTTTCGGTTCAAACTCGGTATAGAATTTAGTATGTACTTGTATCCATTACGTTTAAAATAAAGTGCATGTATTCTCAGCCCAAAATATATATTGCAAAAGCAATTAAAAAGGGAGCAAATGAAACTCACCTTAGCAGCATATAAAGTCGTTCACCATAATGTGACTGAAACTCGGATTACCAAATAACTGTAGATCTCAACCTAGAGAACATATGTTGGTTAATAAATGTCTATCAAGCTAGGTTAGGTCATAGTGTATCACAATCCTAATGCTCGAGATCGACATACAAAAGTTTATCAAAAGTCATCTGACTTAATACTATAATTGAATGATCATGACAATCGAAACATTTTAACATTTCACATAGTTTCCCAATTCTTGTAAAATTAAACTATAGTTTTTATAAGGCTTTAAAATATGATAAAACAATCAGTTTTGACAATTTTTCAACAAAACGAGACGTGCCTTATATAAGAATTCATTTACTCGGCTTGTAATATTTAAAAATCCATTTTATCAATCTCGTAAACAAGTTGTGTAAATCTTAATTGCATATTCAAAAGAAATTTCAATTAACGTCAATCATAATTCAGTTGATCATATCTTTTAATCCGTTCATCGAAACTATTCGATATCTAAATGAAAAGTTATTGATTTTTCGCCAGCTTTCCAAAAACATGTATATCATATACCTTTTACCAGTAATATATGTATTTAATTCGTGATTCATTATAAACTGTTTAATGACGAAATTTAGCATACAAGCATGTATAAATATATATACTCGAGCACTAGACATGGATACACAATTAATATGTAAAAGTTAAGATATAAATGCTCACGTATCAATATTGTGATTCAATATTGCAGGAAAGTACGTAGACGCAACAGAGATGATAAACACTAAGTTTGACTTGCGAACAATACCCACGAACATTACCCATAACCTCCAAAGCTATAACCCATAATTTCCCTAGCTTTAAACCATTTGAAAACCCATTTTGAAATCACTTGAGCATAACCTTGTCGTAATATTTTATGTATGCTACTAATAATAATTTGGAAATGTAACTAGAAATATTACGGAATAAAAGTATATGAAATAAATATATATGAACATATATGTGTGTGTGATTTTCTGCAATCGATCGATCGATCGATATATATAGTTAGAAAATAATATTATAATAATAAAAGGAATCAAACGTGTTTAATTATAATAATATAATAATATAATAAAGTAATAAAATACTAATATAATAATAAAAATAATCGTATGTTTATAATCATAATAATATAATAATATAATAAAGTAATAATATAATAATAATATAATAATATAATAAAGTAAAATATAATAATAAAATAATAAAATCGAATTGATTAAGATTTTAAAAGTCGTATTTTTAAAATACTTCAGGGATATTTTATGTAACTTATAATTAATAATTTCAATCAGGTCGCTTTCATTTGAATAGTAAATGAATTAATTTCGTTTCATTTACTATTCAATGAATAGTAAATGAATTAATTTAAATTCATCTATTTAAGCTACACGTTGTTGTACGTTGTGCTTTACAAATTGTACATTTTTAATTTAACTTCGTTTCTTAAAAAAAATTACAAAAATTATATCATAAAAATAAAACGACTTAATACGTAAAAATTTTAATTTGAAATGGCATCGTTTAATAGTAAATTTTTAATCATTTTGTATATAAATATTATAAAATTTAGTTTTCCAAAACTAATTATATTCAAATAGATATTTAAACCAAAAACATATTAACAATCCATTGAATATTATGTTGTTTAGTTCTCCACTAACTTTTATCTAACCTTCGTCATCTAACACTTTACCATTTATTCCGAATACCGTTAAAAATGAATGATTTCTGAAATTAGTGTGGACCTTACAACAGAGACCCGTAACAATATCATAATCATTAATAGGCCTGATAAATATCTTTTAATTCAATCGTTTGGCATTATCTTTAAACTCCGTAGTTAAATATATCAATCATATAATTAAACAATAAGTTTAATGCACATTAATGCATAATTAATACTTTGTTACACTTTTAAGTTATAGCATATATATGTATGTATTTACATATAATTGTTCGCGAATCATTGAGAACAATCGAAGGGTATTTGAATAGTTCAAGAATTTTGAGATTTAGTTTTACAGACTTTGCTTATCGTGTCGTAAACGTTAAATATTAAGTTTAAATTTGGTCAGAAATTTCCGGGTCATCACAGTACCTACCCGTTAAAGAAATTTAGTCCCGAAATTTGAGTGAAGTCGTCATGGCTAACAATAAAAATGTTTTCATGACGAATATGAGTTGATAAATAGAATTTTTATCACTGTTGAATAATATGGATAAAACAATCCAATTACTCGAAGCATATGAGAGAAGTTATCGTAAAAAAAGTGAAAGGATGGAATAGAGATTCGTCTTAACTTTTGACGTATTAACGATTGATTTCCAGAATTTAAGGAATAGAAAATCTTCATAATCTAAATAAGATTTGATTCTTTGGGAATTAAGGAGATTAAGATCTTCTTTAATTTAAATGAGGTCATTTGCCTCGATTGCTCTATCTGTTATTTCGCTATAAATTAACCACTTCCGTTTCATTATTTTCACCACTCTTACATCTTCTTCCTCATTTCATACTTCTAAAAGATTGTGAAATGCTTCATCCAGTTCTGATTCTTGATATACTTCTAACTTTCATATCTGTCATTCTTTTTTTTATCTACCACCAGAGAAAATTATTTTCTTCTACCATTACCTTGGGGTTATAGTGTTTTTCATTCTCCCGTATCTTTATATTGCTATACACATTGATATACACGGTTTGTAATTTGGGATTGTTATCAGGCTTTATATTTTCCCTTATATTTAGGAGCTCCATGCTTTCGTTTTTCCTTCTCGACTTCAAGTCAAGCGAATAATGGTCCAGAATTCGTAGGTATGGAATTTTGGATGAACATAGTTAATGTTCTAAGAAAGAAATTGTAATAACATGATCTTGATTTGTCAAATTACCAGAATATCTGGAAAAGACTGAATCATCAAGAAAAATATTTTGTTGATATGTTTAGAGGTTAAATAAAATGAAAGAGTTATGTAACATGGTTCATGATGAGGGTGTGATCTGTGAACCTTTATCACATTCCATTAGAAACTCAGCATAACTTACTGTAATATAATCACGTTGATCAAGTGTCATTATATTATACTAACTCATGCTTCAGTTCCCAACGCTACTTCAAAACATCCAATTTTTGAATTTTTCAGATTTTTGAAATTAAAATGTATTTTATGATGTAACACAGATAGCGCGAAGAGATGAATGATTTCAGATAAGAATATTTATGAAGATATCTCCAGAAATATCGAGGATATTTATAATGAAAGATACGATGATGTTTTAGAATTTAAAAAATATCTGGAATCAAAGAATGATGCGAAAAATTTGTCTGTGAAGGTTTAGAATGAGGAGTAAGGTGTTTGCTAACAATTTTAGCAGACACTGAATCATTTGGATCCTTTGAAGGTAGATTTCATCCTTGTGATTTGACCACAGCTTCCTTCATGGTTTGCTCAATCCGTTTTCAAGCACCAAACTTTCTCTTTTTCTGTGCTTTTCCAACATCCTACTCTTTATCATTAAACTTTCGACTATTAAAGTCGTTTACAATTTTTGCTGCTTCATCAGCATTTTTCCAAGTTCGGAGAACTAGTTTCGCAGTTTGGGGTGTTTTTCAGAAACTTCACATTCGGAGTAAGTAAGTCTAGGAGATAGATATTATATGTATATATATAACTGTTGGCGTAGAATTGCTGCAAAATTCGAAATACTGATTGCTAATTCTCGGTAGTTGGTATGGCAATTATTGTTACAAGATGTGGATGAGTACATGATAGGGTTTCAATGAATAAGTATAGTGATTTTTCGGAAGGTCAAGGATCAATGAAGTTGTTGGTAAATTTACTGCTAATGTGGTGGAACATAAAAGGTTCCCTAGTAACAAGAACTTATATGTCAAGGTTACAATAAGGCTAATATGAAAAGTTGAAGTTGACTGGTTGGAAGTGTGATAAAACTGGATACTTTGAAAAGGGATTGGAAGATTATTTTTGATAATAACAACGCTAAAGGATCTTGCACAGTTTTGAAGTCAAAGTATAGCTTTGAAAGATGTAGAGATCTAAGAGTGATGTCACCGGTTCAGAGTTATGACTTGGATTCTGATCCGTCAATATCAGAATATGTAATCGAATTTGTATGAGAATGATTGTGTATCATTGTGAAGATAGTGAGTATAGTTAATGATTTTTGAATCAAAGTTGAAGAATGTACAGTATAACATATTAATTGTGAATTTAAATATTTCCCAGGTATTACCTACACGTTAAAGATTTCACAATTAATATTTTGTACAAAAGAATTTTTATTACCGTCTTTATGAAAATATATGTATGTATATTTTCTTCAGATATAATACAGATTTAATGAGTTAATATCATATTAAGCTCATTTGATTTTCGGCTTGAATTAGAAATGAATAATCTCTAAAACATTAGAGATTACATAATCTTCGCGAAGTATTTCACTAATGAAATTAATACTTCATTATTTATTCTTATTGATATTCCTCGGTGAAGGAAGTTGGTACTCGTGGAATTTTTGTGAACCTTACAAGGCACAGATGATGTTTTCTGGAAAGTTTCGAGTACATCGAAAATGAAAATGTAAAATCAATTATGTAATTGAATAATACATTTGGTTTATTAGGAAATGGAATTCATTTAGTTAAAACAGAGATTTGTAGTTAACGATGGTTAAGTTGTTAACGAAGGATGTACATCATAGCATTTTAGTAGTATGAATTAACTGAGTAATATTTACCCTTTTTCAATTCATACATAATAGCTTAGTACGAAAAGATTTATGATGGTTTTAAAATTTATATATATAAGATATACATATAAATTCTTTAGAGGAATTGAGTTATTACTTCATAACTCATTGATACAATATACTCGTTGTTGACTCGTAATGATGTCCACGGTGCTATCTTGAACTGGCAGAGCTTGTGATGTTAGAGGCGATGTTGATAGCACTGACTGTGCTGGTGAGGCTAAGGGTACTATTGATGCTGTTGGTAAAACAAGTCTAGCTTGTACCTTACGCACCATTCTTGTCAGGGTTTATATTCTTCCTTCTATCATCTCTATTCATCTGATTTACGGATAGAAATGGGATAAATAATCTCTAAGATTTTAGAGATTACCTAATCACCGTTGAATATTTCTCCAATGAAGTTATGAATCAATACTTCATCGTTTATTGTTGTTGGTACTCCTTGGTACCTATGGTGCGTATGATGTTGATATCCGAGGAACCGATTGTGATGTTGAGGCGTGTGATGGGGATGTTGTTGTTGGTGGTGGTAATGGTACTGTTGGTGTTGTTGTCGGTGGTAATGTTGTCGCCGATGCTGGTGGTGCCTGTGATGCCTGCAAATTGCGCATCATGTTCTCCAAAGTCACTACTCGAGCGCGAAGCTCGTTGACTTCTTCTACTACCCCCGGATGATTGGTGGTTCGAACAAGCGAATGAATAAGATTTAGAATATTAGATATTACGTAGTCGTTGCGAGCTGTTCTAGAAATGAGGGTGAAAATGGTGTTACGAACAAGTTCGCCGGTAAGTGCTTCAGGTTCTTCGCCAAGAGGTGAATGTGGTGGATGGAAGGGATCACCTTTTTCTTGTCTCCAATGATTAAGTAGATTACAAACCCATACCCAATTCATCCAGAATAGATGATGGCTAATTCGTTGATCCATTCCGGTCACACTGCTTTCGGAGCTCAAGTGGAAATCCATATCGGAATAGCTGTCGGAATCTGAGGAATTCAAACTAGATGCGGAATTCATCTTACACGGTTTGAATAAAGGATTTTTGATATGAAATAATTTTTGGATATCGGATGATATTCTAATTACATAGAATACCTATATATAGTATAAGGGATCCGCAAATTACGGAGGATCTTTCGAAAGCTGTCAGGAAAAGTTTACAGTAACAGATACGCTAAGTTACGATTTTTTTCTATACACTATTCATGCAATCAATGCAGTAACACGTGTCTAGACTAAAAATGATAAGTAGGTAATTTTCGACAAGAATTGATAAGCAACACTTTTGACATGCAGACACGGTCGAAGTCCAGACTTACTAATGCGTCCAAACAACTATCAGTTAGACACACTAATGCAAGACCTGGTTTGCTAGGACCAATGCTCTGATACCAACTATGACGATCGCTCCAAATCCATATAGATGAACACGTCATTCATCGATTTCATTGCGAGGTATTTAACCTCTATATGATACGTTTTGTAAACATTGCATTCTTTCGAAAAGGCAAACCATATATGAATATTTAAATCAAAGGTTTTCGACATCTGATGATTTCTGCATATAGACAATCACCGTAAATAATAGTTTACAATAGTACTTCCGTTGACAATGCAGTCAAAATAAGATACATGGTGATGATTTGGTGAATGCAACGTTTTCTTGAAAAATATGCCATGTAAGACTCCATGCACATAGCTTGTCTAACATATAAGCAAACAGCGGAAGGCTTCTAGGGAACCTGAGAATAAACATGCTAACAAGTGTCAACACAAAGGTTGGTGAGTTCATAATTTTAATGTTTCATATCATCTGTATATAAAGGTGGACCACAAGATTTCAGTTGTTTCATCCAGAAACGTTTATCAAAATATTCTACAAGATTGAGCACCCTGGTAACTAAACTTTAACGTTTTAATAAGTACCCCTGTTTTAACATACATGAAACCAACATGTACAATACACGCAATCCAACATGTACTAACCTCAAATAGCATACATCTGTTTTATAGTTCAGGCTAGGGTTTCTATACCTGGAACAGACGGGGATGTCAAGCCCTATGGATCCATATACTACTACTCGCACCCACCAGTTCTTATAACTGGCAGTTACTAGTTACCAAAGCTAAGGGATTTTCTGTTCAAACTCGGTATAGAATTTAGTATGTACTTGTATCCATTACGTTTAAAATAAAGTGCATGTATTCTCAGCCCAAAATATAGATTACAAAAGCAATTAAAAAGGGAGCAAATGAAACTCACCTTAGCAGCATATAAAGTCGTTCACCATAATGTGACTGAAACTCGGATTACCAAATAACCGTAGATCTCAACCTAGAGAACATATGTTGGTCAATAAATGTCTATCAAGCTAGGTCAGGTCATAGTGTATCACAATCCTAATGCTCGAGATCGACATACAAAAGTTTATCAAAAGTCATTTCAAAAAGTCATTCTGACTTAATACTATAGTTGAATGATCATGACAATCGAAACATTTTAACATTTCACATAGTTTCCCAATTCTTGTAAAATTAAACTATAGTTTTTATAAGGCTTTAAAATATGATAAAACAATCAGTTTTGACAATTGTTCAACAAAACGAGACGTGCCTTATATAAGAATTCATTTACACGACTGGTAATATTTAAAAATCCATTTTATCAATCTCGTAAACAAGTTGTGTAAATCTTAATTGCAGATTTAAAAGCAATTTCAATTAACGTCAATCATAATTCAGTTGATCATATCTTTTAATCCGTTCATCGAAACTATTCGATATCTAAATGAAAAGTTATTGATTTTTCGCCAGCTTTCCAAAAACATGTATATCATATACCTTTTACCAGTAATATATGTATTTAATTCGTGATTCATTATAAACTGTTTAACGACGAAATTTAGCATACAAGCATGTATAAGTATATATACTCGAGCACTAGACATGGATACACAATTAATATATAAAAGATAAGATATGAATGCTCACGTATCAATATTGTGATTCAATATTGCAGGAAAGTACGTAGACGCAACAGAGATGATAAATACTAAGTTTGACTTGCGAACAATACCCACGAACATTACCCATAACCTCCATAGCTATAACCCATAATTTCCCTAGCTTTAAACCATTTGAAAACCCATTTTGAAATCACTTGAGCATAACATTGTCGTAATATTTTATGTATGCTACTAATACTAATTTGGAAATGTAACTAGAAATATTACGGAATAAAAGTATATGAAATAAATATATATGTACATATATGTGTGTGTGATTTTCTGCAATCGATCGATCGATATATATAGTTAGAAAATAATATTATAATAATAAAAGGAATCAAACGTGTTTAATTATAATAATATAATAAAATAATAATATAATAATAAAAATAATCGTACGTTTATAATCATAATAATATAATAATATAATAAAGTAATAACATAATAATAATATAATAATATAATAAAGTAAAATATAATAATATAATAATAAAATCGAATCGATTAAGATTTTAAAAGTCGTATTTTTAAAATACTTCAAATCAGGTCGCTTTCATGTGAATAGTAAATGAATTAATTTCGTTTCATTTACTATTCAATGAATAGTAAATGAATTAATTTAAATTCAACTATTTAAGCTACACGTTGTTGTACGTTGTGCTTTACAAATTGTACATTTTTAATTTAACTTCGTTTCTTAAAAAAATTACAAAAATTATATCATAAAAATAAAACGACTTAATACGTAAAAATTTTAATTTGAAATGGCATCGTTTAATAGTAACTTTTTAATCATTTCGTATATAAATATTATAAAATTTAGTTTTCCAAAACTAATTATATTCAAATAGATATTTAAACCAAAAATATATTAACAATCCATTAAATATTATGCTGTTTAGTTCTCCACTAACTTTTATCTAACCTTCGTCATCTAACACTTTACCATTTATTTCGAATACCGTTAAAAATGAATGATTTCTCAAATTAGTGTGGACCTTACAACAGAGACCCGTAACAATATCATAATCATTAAGAGGCCTGATAAATATCTTTTAATTCAATCATTTGGCATTATCTTCTAACTCCGTAGTTAAATATATCAATCATATAATTAAACCAATAAGTTTAATGCACAGTAACGCATAATTAATACTTTGTTACACTTTTAAGTTATAGCATATATATGTATCTATTTACATATAATTGTTCGCGAATCGTTGAGAACAATCGAAGGGTATTTGAATAGTTCAAGAATTTTGAGATTTAGTTTTACAGACTTTGCTTATCGTGTCAGAAACGTTAAAGATTAAGTTTAAATTTGGTCAGAAATTTTCAGGCCATCACAGCTTCACTCATACTCTTCGAGTAATCGAATAATTTTATCCGTATTACCCAATGGTGATAAAACTCAAATTTATCAACTCATATTCGTCATAAAAATATTTATATTATCAACCATGACGATCTCTGTCAAATTTTGGGACGAAATTTCTTTAACGGGTAGGTACTGTGACGACCCAGAAAATTTAGACTTATGTCGAACCATATCTTTATGAGATTTAATATTTTCGACACGATAAGCAAAGTCTGTAATATGAAGTCTCAAAATTTTTGAACTGTTTTCATATATCCAATTACCCTTCGACTATTCTCGACGATTCACGAACCTTTATTTGTAAATAGATAGGTATATATAAATAAGTAAATATAAATAATTATATATATAAGAATATTAATAAACTGTTGTATACAATTGTTGTTATAAATAATAATATATTAAGTAATGAAATTATTATTTTAAATATATATATGTATATATATATATATATACATATACATATACATATACATATGAATATTACTTGTAAATATATAATGATATTAAATTTAATGGTTTAAAAATATATGATTAGTGTATTCAACTATGTAATAAAACTTGTTAATTAAAATGTATATATATATATATAATTTCGAATATATTTTGTAATCGACAGTAACACTCATTTATCATTCGTTGGTTATTTAAACAAGTCTAAACACGAACTTATATGATTTAAAAATAAACGGTGATCCAAAAATGAGTGATATAAATTATAGGCTTATTAGAAATGTATTTAGGATCTAATTATTAAATTTTAACATTTTTTTATATTTTACCTGGGATCGAGCACGGACAGTGATTTAAATTTTATTTAATAATTTTAAAAACAATTAATGACCAATTTTATACCATAATGACTGAAATAAATAAATATAATTACTATAAAAATTCAGGATTTTTTCGAAGACTTTTATCTGCGACTGATTAACAATGGAGTAAAATATAATATCCTTGTTAAAACTGTCGGTAGAGATAATTCAAATAACAGCCGGCTGCTAACTGTAACTTAAAAACCATGTGATTATTATTAATAATATTTTATATTATAATTATTATTATATTATAATTATTAATTGATATTAGTAAACTTATATGATCATATGTTACAAATTCTGTTTCCTGTCTACATCACCACACAATTATTTAGCCCGTGAATTAAAGAGTACTGTGTTTTCTTCTTTTGCTTCTTTCCACCATGTAGGTTATATGTATTATATATACATATACTTGATACTTGATACTTGATACTTGATACTTGATACTTGATACTTGATACTACAACATAACCCATTTGCATTCTTCTGCTTACTTCTGTGCTCTCTTTATTTATCAACGGAGTATATAAATATACATATAAGTGCTTACTAGTTATACATATACATAACCATCGATCACACTTACAAAACCACCTCAACCGAACCACTTTGTTGTAGTGGACTGTTATTCCTCTATCCAAGTAACCACAAAACCGATATACTAGTTACTTACAACTGTAACCCGACGCAACCATGCTCGACCACCACCATCTCCGGTGAACCACCGTACACCACCGGCCACCATACACTAACACTTTCATCACCTCTGTTTAACACCATCGATCACAACCCAAGGACCACCGCTATATTTTTTTCTGTTCTGATTATAACCGAACACAACCACCGATTACCACCATCTCATCATAACCACCACCTGCGTAATATTGTGCTACTGCAGCTACAGTTACTATTTCTGTTTTCATACGACAAGCATTACCGAAACCCCTACAATCACCGTGTTGCTACTGCCATTCTATTTCAATTTCTTTTTGACAAAAGCCACCTCAAAATATCACTTGATCATCTCCTTTACTTGTTAACGACTGCACACTTTTATTGTTTCTTTTGCTCTAACAGTACCCAAAGCCAAAACCCAGTTGTAATTCGATGTTCCTGTAGCTACAAACTTTGTTTACGTTCATGTTATAACTCTTGACGAAACCATAACCAACACCATTTGAACCATCTTGTTTGCCACTGTCTTCTGCTTGCTCGAGACCACCCCAACCGCCACCACTAGCCATTTTATTTCCTAATGTTGACGACTTGAAGAAAATGATGATGACGTGATGATGGTAACCGAGGATTATGATAAAGATAATGATGAAAAGAAGATGAACATGGTGATACAATAACGTGTAGATAAACGATAACGAAGATGGATGTCGGATAAAGAAGATGATGAATAGTAATAGGCTACGATGATGGTGATGATATTATATAAACGAGTCAGTGATGATGATGATCACATGATTTTTATGATGATGGTAAGCTTTGATAATGATAACGATGATGATGAAAAATGAATAAGAAAACATAAATACGAGTTAAAAGAATATAAAGTAATAATAATAACAGAAAGAAACAGATAGAGTATTGGTTAGGGGTGTGTTCGTTAAGCGAGAGGTCTCGGGTTCGAGCTCGAGCGACGACAGTTTTTATTTTTAAAAGCTTATTCCTTTAAAGGTACGTGAATCTAAGGCCAACCCTGCATTGTTCAGTTTCGTCGTATGCATATTTTACTACAAAGTATCGTATCGTGAGTTCATTTGCTCCCTTTTTACTCTTTACATTTTTGGACTGTGAATTCACGCAAAGTTTTAATAACTGTTTTACAAGATTTATATGCATGAGTTCATTTGATCCCTTTTTACTTACTTTTGAAATATATATTTTTGGGACTGAAAATACATGAAATACTTTTATAAATGTTTGACGCGATAGACACAAGCAAAACATTCCTCAAATGAATTATTATACAGATGAGAAGTTCTGTAGGTTATTATACCGAATATCACTTTAGTTTATTTAGCTTGGTAACCTAAGAATTAGGGAACGACACCCTAATTGACGCGAATCCTAAAGGTAGATCTACGGGCACTAACACCCCCCATCCAGGTTATGGATGCTTTAGTACTTCGAGGTTTATATTAAACAGACGAGAGGTTCTGTATTTATCATACCGATTGCTATATGCCTGTATGTTTTGGGGATATTTTATATGCGCTTTATATGTTAAGGTCAGTTACTAAGAAAGGTTATAGAGAGAATGATTTTTATACACAGGTTATGTGTATGTTATTTTATACATGAGATATGTGTACGGTTATTAAAATTCGTGAGGTAACCTACGGGGGAATTTATGAAAAATGATTTCGTACACTAGATAGGTGTACTGTATTTAAACATCGCATGGTAACTTATAGGTGGGTATAGGATACAGACCCATTTGTGCCAAGCATTTAAACCTTGTGGTCTATCAAAATTACGGAATTTTATTTTTTATGATAAACCTATGAACTCACCTTTTGGTTGACACTTTTAAACATGTTTATTCTCAGGTATTAAAGAAATCTTTCGCTGTGTATTTGCTCATTTTAAAGATGTCACATGGAGTCATTCATGCATATTTCGAAAGACGTTGCATTCAAGTCGTTTGAGTTTAAAAAGACTGTTATTACAGATTAGTCATTCATATTATGGGAAACGTATAGCATTTGTTTTGAAAAATTATATTTTGAAATGAGTTTGTCTTTTAAAAGAATGCTATGTTTGTAAAACGTATCATATAGAGGTCAGTACCTCGCAATGGGACCAAATGTAATGTATTCATCTATATGGATTTGGACGGGTCACGACATATTCAACTTTCAAGATTAACCATATTGGATAAAGTGTTTAGATTGCATGAAAACTAGTTAAGAATTATTGGTAGTAATAAACGGATGAACATTAATTGCACTTATATAGTAAAATAACCTTATTAGGCTTATTCAAAAGAACCTTAGTTTATGTGAATTCATTTGTCAATTTCATGATAATCTGATTAAGATTAATTATTAGCTAGTAACTACAATTAATCTGTTTAGGTTTATTAGCTTATCTATTTGTTAGTCTAATTTAATATTGTCTTTATCCTCACCACAAGATTTATATGATGTTTATCAAGCGATTATATGAATGATATAAGTTAGGATATTAGCATTGCACAACAACTTAGTTAATATGTGTTTAAGTCCTAATATGTGATCTTTACGTGATAATTAGTTTAACCTTTTAAAGGAATAACAATCGGTCTATAATTGTTATTATTTTAATTATCAATATAATTTATTGATGGATGCAGCGGAGGGGTACGAAATATTATTATTTTTATTACAAAATACGATACAAATTACACAAGTTTTAATTATTTATTTATGGAATATACCTAAACCTTGCTACAACACTTATAGGTAGTGTACCTAATTGTAGAGTAGTTTAGCTTTTAGTAAATTCGGTTCATTCCACAAGGAGCTGGTTGATTACGTACTATATTTTTAACAACTATTTTTATACAAATATATATATTTACATATAAGTGTTTATTATTATTATAAAGGGGGGTTTTACCGTTTAATGACCGGAAAGCGTAAAGATAAATGACGATAATTAAAATGCGTAAAATAAAATTGCGATAAATTAAATGACAGTATTTAAAAGTACGATGAGAAATACCATAAAAGAATTATGCTTATTTAAACTTCCGTAATCATGATGTTTGACGTTTCGATTTTAATTAATTGTTACTCGGGTTAATTGTCCTTTGTCCTGGTTTATTTGATACCTATCTGGTTTTTGTCCATAATAGTCCATCGGTCTTAATTATAAAATGCTCGTCAAATTAACCTTATTCCTGAAGTCAAATATTCCAACTAATTAGGGATTTAGACTGTAACAAGGTTTTAATACTTTGTTAATAATTATGCCAGCTTATCGACTGCGTGTAATTCAAGGTTTTAATACTTTGTTAACAATTACACCAATTACCCTTGTATGTAATCCACCCCTGTTTTAATTAGTCCATGATTTATTAATTTATCCACTTGGCCAGAATAAATAATCAATTACCCAACCCAATTGATTAATTAAATGATTGTAAAAGATGTCGTATAAACGTCACTAAATAGGACATTCATAATCATTTAATAATTATTAAGTTAATTAATTTGAAGATAGGTTCGACAGATTCCAATGAGTTGTCGCTCAATTAGACAATACCCCCCATCTATTAATAGTCATTGTCCAATGTCCACAAGTGTCGGTCTTTTGTCCAAACCCTAATTATGGTACAAAATCCAATAACCCCATCTTAATATTTAGCCCAACATCACGATTACTTCGGCTCAAATAAGCATAATAATATCTTAGTTACGAGACATTAATTTAAAAAGGAAGAACATAGCTTACAGTGGTTATTAATCGCGTAGCGTTACACGGACAGAGTTCCGACTTTAAAACCCGTAAAACATTTCTTACAATAATCCAATTATTATTAAACTTAAATTAAAATTAAAATTATAAATATATATATTACATATAAAGAGAAAGAAATAGTGTGAAGTATGAAGGTGTGTGTAATTCGGCTAGAAAATTTTCCAATTTATAGACTTGACCAACATTTCAGGGCCATGCGATCGCATGGAATTTGTGCTTCCAGGCCATGCGATGGCATGGATAGCTGGATCAGATATTTTTCTTTTCAAAAACGTGGGCTGCTCGATTTAATTAATATATATATATATATATATATATATATATATATATATATATATATATATATATATATATATATATTATATTCTTGTGCATAGTAGACTTGTAATTTTAGCTCCGTTGAGTCATACATTGTTACTCGATTTATGTCCCAGTTCCAGATTTTCGAACGTCTTTTTGTGTGCTTAGATATCTTGTACTTTGCGTTTCGCAACTTTTATTTCGCACAAAAATAATTTTCCTTAACTCCCAAAATCCGCGCAAGTCTTTAACTCACTTTTAGTGGCACTTTTGAGTGCACTATGGCTTTAGTGCCACTTTTTCAGCTTTAGTGGTACTTTTTCGTCAATTCTTTAATCTTCGTGCTTCAACATCGCATTTATTTATTTAAACGAATATTACTTGAAAATAGAACAATTACAACTGAAAACTTTACATATCGGAAGGATATTGCGCCTAAATATATGTTCATTTGGAGCACTATCAGTTATGAAACTAATTAATTGAAATCTCTTATGACTCGAAAGTCCGAATAACCACACTTGAATGTTGCTTGTCCTCAAGCAATACAGAACTTGCAATTAAATCACACTTCACTCGAATCACTTTTTATTCTCACACTTTATACATAAGTGATTTTAATACGGCGATATAAACAATGATAGTAACGATGTGGTTTACAGTCCCACATGACTATGAAAATTTAGATCCTTTAATGAAATTGGATCTTTATGAAAATATTTGATCTTTTGAAAATTCATTCTAGCATTTACCCTAGATAAATTTTCTGGAATAACCCTTCACCGGTGTTTGCAAAATGTTTTTATGGGTTTTGTGGGTTTCAGATTTTAAAATTTTAGCTCAAAACTTGCGGTTTTATGTCACCCACTTGCTCATCCTTGTATTAGGAAAGCACACGTCCAGTATACTTGCTCCGTATATTACCTTTCAGTAAACTACCGTCCGGTTGTAAAGGAAAGAGATGAACAAGCAACTGTTAAGGCAATGTCTAATGACATGCAGATGTTCATGGTCCACAACGTGTCGGATGCAATTACTATCATTTGTAGGAGAAATAGTAAAGATCACCCTATAATTTTTCGGTCTGGCACAAGGTCCTGTCTTCGACCATGCTATGCAACCACCGTTCTTACGGTTGACACCCGATTTGGTTCAGGTGACCTAATGAATTTCAGATGAATTCTCAGGATTTTACGTTCAATGGTAATGAACGCATTAAAAATAGGTTTTTCAGAAAACAAATCGGTTTTAATTTTGATCAAAATATTTTCTCGTTCAAGCTCGAGTTTAGATATCATCGAATTCTATGAGTTTGTAATTCTCAATCTTTAAGGTCAAGCTTAAGGATTGAGTAATATCAGGCTTAAAAGCTGATTTTTAATCTTTAAGGAGATTATCCTTTCTGGGGGTCTGATTCATTAGTCTTATCAAGCTAATTTGCACAGCGCCTTCCCCATTTTACGAGACAGATCCTCTCATGGTTAGGATAAGTCTGACCACTTGGCGACCCTGTTTGATGCTGAGGTCCGTGAATTTCCTGCTGATTTTAGAGATGACTTTTCTAGATTTTTCGTCAACCTACAGCTGGTCTGGATGACAACTTCCTGACCTAAATCAAGAAGCGCGTGTCTTTTTCAGAAGACTTTACTTCCTTTTAATGATGGAATTTGATGGAATTCAACATAACAACAAGTTCTTAATGTTAACATTATCATTGTAGCAAGCGAAAGCATAATTATTTAGAAAACAAGTTTATATGTATAACCATTTAAATTGAATCCCATGTAGATATCAAGTCATGAATATATGCTTTCAAATATAACAAGTAGAGAAGATATATTTACCTCCTCAAGCTAGTTGAGGGTCGTTTCTAATGTGCTAGAAGAAGATGAAGATGATGGAATGAAAGCCTCTAACTTGAAGCCTCAAGAGTGTTATACCCACAAGCCTTTTGTTACCAACACCACCAAGGATTTGGTTAGGATTTAAGACACTTGATTAAATAGATTACCAAGCAAAAACTCTCTCTTTTCCCTCTCAACAGCCCACGGCCAGCAGCACACTCAGCAGCATAAAATTGCAGTTTTTTTTTGTAAGTGTATTGCTTGTTAAGTCTTAGTCTTTGAAATGTCCCGTTCTTATTGATTAAAAACGTTCCATATTAATTGATTTCGTTGCGAGGTTTTGACCTCTATATGAGACGTTTTTCAAAGACTGCATTCATTTTAAAACAAACCATAACCTTTATTTCATCCATAAAGGTTTAAAAAGTTTTACGTAGATTATCAAATAACGATAATCTAAAATATCCTGTTTACACACGACCATTACATAATGGTTTACAATACAAATATGTTACAACAAAATAAGTTTCTTGAATGCAGTTTTTACACAATATCATACAAGCATGGACTCCAAATCTCGTCCTTATTTAAGTATGCGACAGCGGAAGCTCTTAATAATCACCTGAGAATAAACATGCTTAAAACGTCAACAAAAATGTTGGTGAGTTATAGGTTTAACCTATATATATCAAATCATAACAATAGACCACAAGATTTCATATTTCAATACACATCCCATACATAGAGATAAAAATCATTCATATGGTGAACACCTGGTAACCGACATTAACAAGATGCATATATAAGAATATCCCCATCATTCCGGGACACCCTTCGGATATGATATAAATTTCGAAGTACTAAAGCATCCGGTACTTTGGATGGGGTTTGTTAAGCCCAATAGATCTATCTTTAGGATTCGCGTCAATTAGGGTGTCTGTTCCCTAATTCTTAGATTACCAGACTTAAATAAAAGGGGCATATTCGATTTCGATAATTCAACCATAGAATGTAGTTTCACGTACTTGTGTCTATTTTGTAAATCATTTATAAAACCTGCATGTATTCTCATCCCAAAAATATTAGATTTTAAAAGTGGGACTATAACTCACTTTCACAGATTTTTACTTCGTCGGGAAGTAAGACTTGGCCACTGGTTGATTCACGAACCTATAACAATATATACATATATATCAAAGTATGTTCAAAATATATTTACAACACTTTTAATATATTTTGATGTTTTAAGTTTATTAAGTCAGCTGTCCTCGTTAGTAACCTACAACTAGTTGTCCACAGTTAGATGTACAGAAATAAATCGATAAATATTATCTTGAATCAATCCACGACCCAGTGTATACGTATCTCAGTATTGATCACAACTCAAACTATATATATTTTGGAATCAACCTCAACCCTGTATAGCTAACTCCAACATTCACATATAGAGTGTCTATGGTTGTTCCGAAATATATATAGATGTGTCGACATGATAGGTCAAAACATTGTATACGTGTCTATGGTATCTCAAGATTACATAATATACAATACAAGTTGATTATGTTATGGTTGGAATAGATTTGTTAACAATTTTCACGTAGCTAAAATGAGAAAAATTATCCAATCTTGTTTTACCCATAACTTCTTCATTTTAAATCCGTTTTGAGTGAATCAAATTGCTATGGTTTCATATTGAACTCTATTTTATGAACCTAAACAGAAAAAGTATAGGTTTATAGTCGGAAAAATAAGTTACAAGTCATTTTTGTAAAGGTAGTCATTTCAGTCGAAAGAACGACGTCTAGATGACCATTTTAGAAAACATACTTCCACTTTGAGTTTAACCATAATTTTTGGATATAGCTTCATGTTCATAATAAAAATCATTTTCTCAGAATAACAACTTTTAAATCACATTTTATCATAGTTTTTAATTAACTAACCCAAAACAGCCCGCGGTGTTACTACGACGGCGTAAATCCGGTTTTACGGTGTTTTTCGTGTTTCCAGGTTTTAAATCATTAAGTTAGCATATCATATAGATATAGAACATGTGTTTAGTTGATTTTAAAAGTCAAGTTAGAAGGATTAACTTTTATTTGCGAACAAGTTTAGAATTAACTAAACTATGTTCTAGTGATTACAAGTTTAAACCTTCAAATAAGATAGCTTTATATGTATGAATCGAATGATGTTATGAACATCATTACTACCTTAAGTTCCTTGGATAAACCTACTGGAAAAGAGAAAAGTGGATCTAGCTTCAATGGATCCTTGGATGGCTCGAAGTTCTTGAAGCAGAATCATGACACGAAAACAAGTTCAAGTAAGATCATCACTTGAAATAAGATTGTTATAGTTATAGAAATTGAACCAAAGTTTGAATATGATTATTACCTTGTATTAGAATGATAACCTACTGTAAGAAACAAAGATTTCTTGAGGTTGGATGATCACCTTACAAGATTAGAAGTGAGCTAGCAAACTTGAAAGTATTCTTGATTTTATGAAACTAGAACTTTTGGAATTTATGAAGAACACTTAGAACTTGAAGATAGAACTTGAGAGAGATCAATTAGATGAAGAAAATTGAAGAATGAAAGTGTTTGTAGGTGTTTTTGGTCGTTGGTGTATGGATTAGATATAAAGGATATGTAATTTTGTTTTCATGTAAATAAGTCATGAATGATTACTCATATTTTTGTAATTTTATGAGATATTTCATGCTAGTTGCCAAATGATGGTTCCCACATGTGTTAGGTGACTCACATGGGCTGCTAAGAGCTGATCATTGGAGTGTATATACCAATAGTACATACATCTAAAAGCTGTGTATTGTACGAGTACGAATACGGGTGCATACGAGTAGAATTGTTGATGAAACTGAACGAGGATGTAATTGTAAGCATTTTTGTTAAGTAGAAGTATTTTGATAAGTGTATTGAAGTCTTTCAAAAGTGTATAAATACATATTAAAACACTACATGTATATACATTTTAACTGAGTCGTTAAGTCATCGTTAGTCGTTACTTGTAAGTGTTGTTTTGAAACCTTTAGGTTAACGATCTTGTTAAATGTTGTTAACCCAATGTTTATAATATCAAATGAGATTTTAAATTATTATATTATCATGATATTATCATGTATGAATATCTCTTAATATGATATATATACATTAAATGTCTTTACAACGATAATCGTTACATATATGTCTCGTTTAAAAATCATTAAGTTAGTAGTCTTGTTTTTACATATGTAGTTCATTGTTAATATACTTAATGATATGTTTACTTATCATAGTATCATGTTAACTATATATATATCCATATATATGTCATCATATAGTTTTTACAAGTTTTAACGTTCGTGAATCACCGGTCAACTTGGGTGGTCAATTGTCTATATGAAACATATTTCAATTAATCAAGTCTTAACAAGTTTGATTGCTTAACATGTTGGAAACATTTAATCATATAAATATCAATCTCAATTAATATATATAAACATGGAAAAGTTCGGGTCACTACAGTCTTGAGTCAAGGAATCCCTTGGTTAAAGAGAGTCTTGCATGCCTTAAGGAATATATTGTTACAAGTAACCAAGCAAGCATGGGAATGTCACCTAGGAGTCCCAAAAACTGCATTCTTATATCATTTAAATAACAAGTATAATTTATATAAAACTTGTCATATTTTATATAAAACTTGTTATTAAAGTTTAAGTTATAAATATAGGTTACTTGTACTTTATAAACCAATTTATAAAGTATAACACAAAATAATTATGTATACATATAAATAATCAAATCCTTAATATATAAATTGTCCAAACAATTTATCTCAAGTGATAATATTTTAGAAACCCGATTTTCTAAAATCCAAGTGTCGCATATTTGTTTAATGATCCAATAGTTAACATCAAATAAGTTTAAGGTGTCGATAAGCTTGTTATTGGGTATGACCCGACTTGGATCATAACATATCAGCCACATTAATTAAATACGTCTCTCGGGCATACGAAAAACCTACAATCTCCCACTTGCACGAGAACATAAGAAATTAATGCAAGTGATGGATACCACCTAACGACCGTCCATCACCCCCAATATGTTATGATTTTGTGCCATTCAATAACATCATCCCTTTCGAGTTCCCATCTCGAATACGAATAGGTGAATCTTTTCATTATATCCTTTCGTCCTAGATGTCATGTTAAATCCAAGAGACACAGAGTGATCACTCTCTTTTAGATTTAACTTTATCAGGCCTTAGACATCTGACTCTCAACGAATAAGAGGGACAAATTCCATCTTAACTACATAAGTCCTAAATATATACTTTGTATTATACCTGAGCTCTTCCTTATGAACTACCATATTTCAGAATAGCGAAGGAAAAAATCAAGGTACAATACTTGGTAAATATCCGAACCCAATATGTATCTCAGGTCAGAGGATACAATGATATTCGCCTTTACTCAAGATTACATGTGATCAACCACGAAGGCTCCATTTAATAAGTCTTGAGGGCGGGTCTTCCAATATTTATATCCCACAAATATCTATGAACCTTGGTAGCAACCTTGCCCCACATTCATCCCGTGAATGTATACCAATCCAAGTTCATAATAGTCTAAACCTCACACTTGTTCCCACAAATGTAATCGACTACGGAGTTTAGAATAATTACTTATTCATGGATAAAATATGCAAAATAGGAACATAACTCAAAATAAATTAATACCATAATTATATTAATGAGTTTGAACAATTTCGTTCCGTTACAATACATAAAACAGATCACAACCAATCACTAGAATATCGAAGCCCTAATGCACTAACATGCCCTTGATGTTTTGCACCATGTAAGAGCTTCGTGAGTGGATCCGCTATATTTAGATCTATGTGAACTTTGCGAATACATATCTTTCCCTTTTCAACTCCATCCCTTATGTAGTTGAATCTCCGCTCAATGTGACGGGTCTTTTGGTGAGCACGAGGTTCTTTGATTTGAGCAATATCACCCTCGTTGTCACAAAAGATCTCAAAAGGGTCCTGAATGGAAGGGACTACTCCTAAGTCGTCGATGAATTTCTTCATCCATGCAGCTTCCTGAGCTGCCAATGATATGACGATGTACTCCGACTCTGTAGTGGATAAAGCAACAACATCCTGTTTTGAACTCTTCTAAGAGACCGCACCTCCATTTAACGTGAAGACATAAGCGGATTGTGATCGAGAATCATCTCGATCAGTTTGGAAACTCGCATCTACGTAACCTTTTACAGCGAGTTCCTCCTCACCAGACCCATATATCATAAACATATCCTTAGTCCTCCTAAGGTATTTCAATATACTTTTGACAGCAATCCAATGACTGTTTCCTGGGTTATTCTGGTATCTACTTGTTAGGCTAAGAGCGCATGACACATCCGGTCTAGTGCATATCATTGCATACATGATTGACCCAATGGAAGACGCATATGGGACTTTCTTCATTCTCTCCTGTTCGTCTTTCGTGGTGGGGCACTGAGATGAACTTAGAAGTGTTCCCTTTTGAATAGGTACCAAACCTTTCTTAGAGTTCTCCATCTTGAACCTTTTCAAGATCTTTTTAATGTATGCACTTTGATTCAAATCTATCAGTTTCTTGGATGTATCCCTGTAGATCCCAATCCCCAAAACGTATTGTGCTTCTCCAAGATCCTTAATAGAGAAGCATTTACTTAGCCAAGTTTTAACACCTTCCATTGCCGGAATATCATTTCCAAATAACAATATATCATCCACATATAGTACAAGGAACATGATAGTGCTCCCACTAGCTTTCTTGTATACACAAGCTTCATCACCATTTTTAATGAAGCCAAATTTCTTGGCCTCCTCATTAAAACAATGATTCCACATTCTAGATGCTTGTTTCAATCCGTAGATTGACTTCTTTAACTTGCATACCTTTTTAGGATATTTTGGATCAACAAAACCTTCAGGCTGAACTATATAGACATCTTCCTCAAGATGTCCATTTAGGAAAGCGGTCTTGACATCTATTTGCCATATTTCAAAATCATAATGAGCAGCAATGGCAAGTAATATCCTAATAGACTTTAGCATTGCCATAGGCGAAAAAGTTTCATCATAGTCAACCCCTTGAGTTTGAGTGAAACCTTTTGCTACAAGTCTAGCTTTATATGTATCCAAGTTTCCATGTATGTCAGTTTTCATTTTGAAAATCCATTTACAATCAACTAGCCTTGAGCCAGTCGGTTGTTCAACAAGTTTCTAAACTTGGTTGTCATACATGGATTGCATTTCAGCGTTCATGGCTTCCTGCCATTTATCCTTATCAATCCTTGATAAAGCATCTTGGTAGTTTGTTGGTTCATCTAAATCAACCACATAGCAACCATCCATGAGAAACCCATATCTCTCAGGAGGATTACTAATCCTACCAGATCTGCGAACGTCTTGTGTATTTTGATCATCCATTTGATCACTCTCAACATTTTCATGTTGAGTGCTAGTGTCAACCAATTGTATATCATCTACTTGATCTTGAACCTCTTCAAGATCTATCTTCCTTTCACTATTTCCTTCCAATAAGAACTTAGTTTCAAGGAATTCAGCCTTTCGAGCAACAAATACATTTTGCTCGGTTGGATCATAGAAATAGTATCCCATATCATCCTTGGGATATCCTATGAAGATACACTTCGTGGATCGAGCATTCAACTTATTAGGGACGTAACGCTTAGGATAAGCTTCACATCCCCATACCTTTAAGTATGATAGAGATGGAGGTTTTCCAAACCACATCTCATGAGGAGTTTGTTCCACTTTCTTGGTTGGGGCTATATTTAGAATACGAGCCGCGGAGCATAGACAATAACCCCAGAATGATAGAGGTAACGAGCTTCTAGCCATCATAGATCGAACCATATCCATTAGGATTCGGTTCCTCCTTTCGGAAACTCCATTAAGTTGGGGTGTTCCAGGAGGAGTGAGTTGTGAGATAATCCCACAACTTTTAAGATGATCTTGGAAAGCATCACTTAGGTATTCACCTCCTCTATCGGTACGAAGTACCTTGATTGTCTTGTTGAGTTGATTTTGTACTTCGTTTTGATACTCTTTGAATGCCTCAAAAGTTTCGTCCTTATGTCTTAACAAGTAGACATATCCAAAACGACTGAAGTCATCTATGAAAGTAACGAAGTATCTTTCACCATTCCTAGTCATGGGCTTAAAGGGTCCACATACATCCGAATGTATTAATCCTAATAAGTCCTTAGCCCTTTCATAGGTCCCTTTGAAAGGTGCTTTAGTCATTTTACCTTGTAAACAAGATTCACATACATCAAACGAGTCTAGTTCATTTGATTTCAAAAGTCCATTCTTTTGAAGTGTATACACTCGGTTCTTGTTTATGTGACCAAGGCGACAATGCCATAAGTAGGAATCACTCAAATCCCTTTTGTGTTTCTTGGTGTTTGCATGATATATTGAGCTAATGTATGATGTGTCATCATGAACCAATTCATAAATACCATTCAAAGGCGAAGCCTTAAAATAGAACACATTATCTAAAGAAACATGGATATCATCATTAATGAAATTAAGATTAAAACCACATTGTTTCAAACGGGATACAAAAATAATGTTTCGAGATAAATTGGGTACATACAAAACATTTTTCAAAATAAGCTCCAAACCACTTGGTAGCTTCAAAACAAAGTCTCCCTGAGCTTTCACTTGCACCCTTGCTCCATTTCCCATGAAGAGACTTGTTGTTCCCGCATCTTGATCACTTCTTTTGAACCCGTGCAAAGAATTGCAAATGTGAGTTCCACATCCTGTGTCTAATACCCATGTATTAGAAGAAGTAATACTAAGCTCAATGTATACCATATATACATTACCTGAGGTTTACCCTGCATCCCTCTTTTCTTTCAACTCCTTTAGGTAGACCGGGCAGTTGCGTTTCCAGTGACCCATTTCACCACAACCAAAGCACGGATCTTCCTTAGGGTTAGCTTTACCGGAAACCTTTTGCTTCTTGTTATTGTTGGTTGGGGTAACCATCTTCCCCTTTCCCTTGCCCTTGCCTTTGCCTTGGTAGGCGGGTCCTTTCCTCTTAGCCGCCTTCGGCTTAGAAGTGTTATTGGTTTTGGACCCGCCTTCATTGATCATAAACATGGGTGAAGCCCTTTTACCCATGCTCGCTTCGGCCGTCTTAAGCATGTCATGTAATTCGCCAATGCATTTATCCCATCCATTCATGTTGTAATTCATTACAAATGTGTCAAACCTCTTTGATAAAGAATTAAGGATGAGGTCCGTGGCTAATTCATTAGACACGTTGCATTTTAGATGGTTCGCTCGATCAATTAGGCTTTTCATCTTAAGGACATAAGATGAAACGGATTGGGAGTCGTCCATCCGACATGCATGAAGCGCTCGGACCGTTTCAAAGCGCTCGACACGAGCTTGTTGAAGGAACATCTCCTTTAACTGTGTGATCATGTCATATGCACTATGATGCTCGAAATCCTTTTGGAGTTCTGGTATCATAGTCCCAAGCATGAGGCAAGAAACTTGCACCGAATCGGTGCAATATTTCTCCCAATAAGCCATGCCTTCCGTATCATCCTCGTCCGATTGATCGAGAATGGGGTCTTCCAACACATACGCCATGTCCTCTAGTTTGAGGACAATTCTTAGATTGCGAAACCAATCCATGAAGTTTGTATGGTTGAGTTTTTCCTTTTCGAGGATTGACCTCAACGATAGGTTGTTAAAGTTTATTGGTGCGTTTGGAATGCTGTTGTTATTGGCGGCCATCTACAAAATTTAACAAAGTTGTTTAAGTATTAATTTTAATTTAACAATCAATACCCTTTAAATCCAATTGATATTTATTAAATTATAGAATCCAACGGTAAATCAAATTTCGGTTAGGTGACCTTTATCTCGTTATTTGATTTAGCTAGGTAGTCATTATATGACAATTGCAATCCTTTTGCAACTTCTAAGTTATGGGATCATGCAATCCATTTGCATGGCATATTATCCCATCAACGCCTATTTGTTCATCATGCTTCGGTGACCCTAAGTTCATGATTTCCAAATCAAGTGGTCCTACTCGTATAGACATGTAAACTTAACATACAAGTGTTAGGTGACCTTTATCCACAAGTGTGCCAAATTTACCTTAATCATATTAGTTTGCTCATAATGGTTAGGTGACCTTTATCCCATTATAAGTTCCCTAATACATCTAAGTGTCATACAATAGGATGGTGTTAAACTTGTTTACCTTGTTAATATAGGGATTTTAAGTTTTCGTTAATTCTAGTTTGAGAAAACTTTTACACCATACACCAACATGCATTTAGTGTATGGTTTGTATGAAAATCCATTTTCATGTCTTGTAATTAAGCCAATTACATGATTTGATATAAACCATTTTATATGTGTTTTAATAACCAATTATTATGTGTTCTTAACAACCATTTATTAATGTCCTTTTGCCATTTCAGTTTAACCATTTAAATTGTCGTTTTGCATGTTGTTAATAACGTCTAATTTAACCAATTAAATTGTCATTTAGTTTATTGTTAACATGTGTGATTAACTTGTAGCATACAAACATACAATCCACAATCATACAAAACAACCACGCATGCAAAACAAATATGTTCACAATCAAGCCTTTTGGTAGGCATTTTGTTTAGCCGAAAACAAAATGCCACCGATCAATGGGTTATAACACAAAGTAGGAGATTTAAAAATCTCCCACTTAATCTTGCATCCAAGTACAATCTTCTTGTGTTCTTCCTTTTCTTCTTGTATGTTCATCTTGTTACAAAATATATCCTAATACATTTTGTCTAGAAAATGAAATACAACCTAATCTATTTTACATACCAAATATAAAATAAATTACATAACCAAAATAATATTATTACAAACCAATTGAATAAATATTATTACAAACCAAAGGAATGAATAATAAATCAACCATGCATGCAACCATTCAAACACAAGGTCTTGGCTATGATTGTGAACATTAACATACAACTAATATGAACCAAATGGCAACCCAAAACCATTTTTGGAACCCCCATAATTTGGCCTAAATTATGTACCCACCTCAAATCCATCAATTTTGCATTCTACTTTCATGCATGTTAATAAAATGCAAAGTTGGTGGGTTTTGAAGACCATATATAAGAAGCATATTTCATAGACTTCGGCTCTAGATACCATTGATGGAATTCAACATAACAACAAGTTCTTAATGTTAACATTATCATTGTAGCAAGCGGAAGCATAATTATTAAGAAAACAAGTTTATATGTATAACCATTTAAATTGAATCTCATGTAGATATCAAGTCATGAATATATGCTTTCAAACATAACAAGTAGAGAAGATATATTTACCTCCTCAAGCTAGTTGAGGGTCGTTTCTAATGTGCTAGAAGAGGATGAAGATGATGGAATGAAAGCCTCTAACTTGAAGGATCAAGAGTGTTATACCCACAAGCATTTTTTTACCAACACCACCAAGGATTTGGTTAGGATTAAGAAACTTGATTAACTAGATTACCAAGCAAAAACTCTCTCTTTTCCCTCTCAACAGCCCACGGCCAGCAGCACACTCAGCAGCAGAAAATTGCAGTTTTTTTTGTAAGTGTATTGCTTGTTAAGTCATAGTCTTGAGTCAAGGAATCCCTTGGTTAAAGAGAGTCTTGCATGCCTTAAGGAATATATTGTTACAAGTAACCAAGCAAGCATGGGAATGTCACCTAGGAGTCCCAAAAACTACATTCTTATATCATTTAAATAACAAGTATAATTTATATAAAACTTGTCATATTTTATATAAAACTTGTTATTAAAGTTTAAGTTATAAATATAGGTTACTTGTACTTTATAAACCAATTTATAAAGTATAACACAACATAATTATTTATACATATAAATAATCAAATCCTTAATATATAAATTGTCCAAACAATTTATCTCAAGTGATAATATTTTAGAAACCCGATTTTCTAAAATCCAAGTGTCGCGTATTTGTTTAATGATCCAATAGTTAAGATCAAATATGTTTAAGGTGTCGGTAAGCTTGTTATTGGGTATGACCCGACTTGGATCATAACATATCATCCACATTAATTAAATACATCTCTCGGGCATACGAAAAACCTACAGAATTGATACATCGGGTAGATCCATCTTTTCTTTCATCTTTATTACAATATACCGGGTAAAACTGATTAGTATTGTCCAAAATAAAAGTACCAGCAATAATCTTGTACCAAATATGTGATATGTGTTTTAAAGACCTTGGTAAATTCTACCCACACTTAGCTTTTATTTATTCTTTTCTTTGCCTTTTTATTCTCCTTTATTCCATTTTAAATGAATTCTAGCGTTTTAGGTTGTTTCTCAATTTAAGTCCTTTCCGAGGTAACAATAAATTCGTGTATTATCACCTAGTTTTATCGTTCATAAATATGAATAAACATGATTTTAAGTTCATTTAGTTGAAAATTTTTCAAATTTTCACAAAATTTGGCAATTAAACCAAGTGTAAAGCCGAGAGAATTTATAACCCTTCCCCACACTTGAGATCAGCAATGCCCTCATTTGCATGAAATCAGACTATAATTATAAATTCATGAGGGTGATTAGTGTAGAAAAGTGATTAAAAATACCCAGTTTGTAATTACTAAGCTCGTCGAATGATAGATAGCGCGCCTCATCGTTCATTCCTTTTGTTGTAATTTCACATATATTTTTTGTCTTATCGTCAAAATTAGTAGCTTTTGCTGAACTTAATGCCAGTCTTTGAAAGTGCGCTGTTTTACCCTATTTACATAAGATAAACTACAAACATATATATACATATATTATTTTATTTTTTTATAAAACCTTTATTTATTATAACAATTTAAATGAATATTTTTTTTAAAAAATTTTGTTTCCTTTTACTTTAGGTAGAGGTAGTTTTGGTATGTTACACCTAGTTCGTCCCTCAACAAAATTTAAAAATTGTCCTTTTAAAGCGATTGTTTTAAAAACAAAGATTTTCGTGTTTTTAACTTTTTTTTTGCATACTTTAAATCAATAAAATTAAAAATAATGATAACAAAATTTTTCGTTCCGCCCTTGGGTAAAGCAATTTCGGTTCCATGACCTAGCCTTTAACTTACGACGAATTTTAGAAATTATTTTTTAAACTTAATGAAATAAAGTAAATTTTGTTTTTAAATTCACACAAAACTTAAATTTAAAAAGCATATTAATTTCATATAAAACCTACAAAATAAAAAAAAATTCAGAATGGGGGGAGAAAAATAGTTCTTTAGTGTCTGCAAGTGGAAAAGACCAATCGGATTCCATTCTCGGAACTACACGAGAACAGAACAACTAACTCTAGACAGCATTTTCTTTTTAGAACATTTAAATCTCCCCACACTTAGGTAGCTGTGGTGTCGAAATTATTATTAACTTCATCGTCAATTTCTCTTGGACCATAATCAACTTGCATATCTGTGACTTTTGCTTTAAGCCATTGGTCGGATTCCTGTGTAATACCCACAAGTTCAACTAGTTTCACCTTTTCTTTAGGCGACAGATTGGATACTAACTAGTTACATAACTTAAAGTTCCCCTTTATTCTAGCAACGCGAATCCATTTAATAAGTTTCTTCATTGAACTGTTAATAACGGGGTCATTTAATTTTGTATCAACAATGGGGTTCTTTGTTATCAGGTCATCATTAGGTGTTGCTTCATCTTCCCCACACTTAGGCGTTTTATTATTGTTAAGCACTACCGTTGGAGTTGGTAAAACAATATGCTTCTCATCGATCATTTTTATTGATTCAACGATTTTGGTTGGTGGAGATTTAGACTTTCGAATCACAAAGGTGATCGATTTTTAACCATTACTAAGTGTCATTCTACCCTCTTTTACATCAATAAACGCCCCGGTGGACGCTAAGAATGGTCGACCTAAAATTAGAGGAATGTTTGAGTCCTCTTCTATGTCAATGACAATAAATTCGACTAAAAAGGTTAAATTACCTACTTGAAAGGGTAAGTTGTCAGCAATTCTAACTGGGTGGTTAATGGTTTGATCAAAGAGTCGAACACTCATTTCCGTTGGACTTAACTCACCTACTCCTAATCTCTTATATAATGAAAGAGGCATAACACTCACACTTGCACCTAAATCTGCTAGTGCATCATACATGACATAATCACTAAGTAGACAAGGAACAATAAATTCACCCGGATCACCCAACCTGGGTGGAAGTTTTGGTGGAACTGTCTTCACCGGGTTTACTTTTACGGTTTTTGTTTCTTGTACTTTCTTATTTTTCTTCTTCTTTTCAAAGGTATCATAAACTTTATTACCTATCACTTGCTCATACTCAACTCCTTTTCTTGGAAATGGGATGGGTGGTCTATATGGTGCCACCATTGGCTTTACATACTCGGGTGGTGGCGGTGGTGTAACTTCTTCATTGTTACTCACATCTAAAACCTTCTCATCTTCTGATGCTGGTTTTTCAGAATTTGTTGACACCATATTAACATTCTCATTCCGAGGATTTACTTCAGTATTACTCGGTAGCTTTCCTTGTTTCCTCTCACTCATTATGCTAGCAAGAGTACCTACGTGTTTTTCTAGATTCAAAATGGAAGCTTGTTGAGTTCTTAATGACTGATCAAACCTCTCATTCGTTTGGGTTTGAGATGTAACAAATTATGTTTGAGATTCAACTAGCTTTTGTACCATTTCTTCCAGATTTGACTTTTTCTCTTCGGTTTGTTGTGGTGGTTTATACAAGCCGGGTCTTTGTTGATTGAAAGTGTTGTTTTGAGTTGGTTGGTTATTCGGACCTTGTTGGTTGTACTAGTTATTGTTGGGTCCATTTGGATTGTAAAGAATGTTTTGATTTCGATTGAAGTTTGGCCTTGGCGGTTGATAATTATTTTGATAATTATTTCCCGGCCTTTGGTTTATATTGGAAACATTCTCACGTTGTTCCATGATTTGTTCAATGTGACAATCTTTCGTTAAGTGTAGTCCACTGTATTGCTCACAACTGATTCGTATTGCGTGAATATCTTTAGTCATCTTTTCCATTCGTCTCTCGAAAACATCTATTTTTACGGAAATGGAATCAAAGTCATGGCTAGAATCGGCTCTAGCCGCTTTAGATGAGCGAAATTATCTTTTTCCTGGTGCCACTCATGCGAGTGGGAGGCTGTATTATCAATAATCTTGTGAGCTTCGGTTGCGGTTTTCTTCATAATGGAACCACCAGCTGTTGTGTCGATGTCTTTTCGTGTAGCAACGTCGACACCTTGGTTGAATATTTGTACTATTTGATAAGTGTTTAAACCGTGCTGAGGACATCCTCTCAACAACTTTCCGAATCTTGTCCACGCCTCATATAATGTTTCATTTAGCTTTTGCACGAACGTAACAATTTCTCCTTGAAGTCTCACGGCTTTAGATGCCGGAAAGAATCTTTTAAGAAAATTTTCAACTAATACATCCCATGTATCAATCGCTCCTTCGGGTAATGATTCTAACCAATCTTTAGCTCCTCCCTTTAAAGTCCAGGGAAACAACATGAGATAGATCTGTTCATCCTCAACTTCTCTGATTTTAAATAGAGTACAGATCCTATTAAATGTTCGAAGATGTTCGTTTGGATCTTCTTTTGGCGTACCACTAAATTGGCATTGATTAGTTACCATGTGTAGGATTTGTCATTTGATTTCATAATCTGGTGCATTAATGTCTGGTCGCGTAATGACATGTCCTTGGCCAGTGCATGTAGCTCTCATTCGATCTTCCATACTTAGAGGTTCCGTTATTTCCATATTTGAAATTGTTGAATCAGAATCACTAGAAGATTCTAATTTAACGGTTTGTGGTTCAGGAGGAATGATTAGTGGTTCAGGATCTTGGAATTGTCCTTGAATATCCTCCGGGTTCTCAATTATGAAGTCGGGTTCAAAATATGGATTATCGGAAATTTGAGTTGGAGTACTCGTTCGACTAGATGATGATTCTAAAGAAAAATCAACGGCGCTAATATTGGCTAGATGTCTTGATCTGGTTACAAGAGGTGAACGTATGAAAGGTGGTGAACATTTCGCTCGGTGCATTCACTGAATATCCTATTAGTTATATATATAAAAATTATATAAGTTATCAAATTAATAGACTTTTCTGATTTTGCCCACGTTTCGAATAGCCAATAGATGTAGCAGGTAGCCAGGATCCTTTAAATCGGAAAATCCACAACACGCCACTAACAAATCCAGCTATTACTACGAACCAGAAAATGGGTGTCTATCAATTTAATCGCTTAAAATAATTTTTCGTTGAAATTTAAAGAAGATAAAAATCTATGTCCCAAAAACTAGCGCGTAGAAATGAAAAAGAAAAAGAAACGCGTCGAAAAACGTCGAAAAATAAAAAAAAATAAGATTGAAAAACGTCGAAACTGAAAAGTCTAAAAATTAAATCTAAAAAGTTGCGCCTAAAGTTATTAAAACTTAAAAGGAATTCTATATCCAAAACGGAAATAACTTAAAAGGGCACTAAAATCTAAAAACTGCGTCGCAAAATTCTAAAGCGCCTAAATTCTAAATCCAAAGAAAAGCACTTAAGGGATTTTACGACAAAACCTAAAAATCTAGAAGTATAAAAATAACTACGGAAAAACTAAACTTAAAACTATAATTACGAACTATACGATTAAAACAACGAACTAAATAACAAAAAGATAAACTATAAAAAGATATAAACTAAAATGATAAATATAAAATTTATATAGAAATATTATTTTTGTATTATATTTTATAAAAGTATTAAACTATAAATATAAAAACTTAATTAAAACTAAATTTATTAAAACTAATACTAATTATTATTAAATTAAAACCCTAATTAATAATATTAATAATAAATATATTATAATAAAAACCATAAACTGTTGGCTGAGGATACTGCTCCGGTCAAATCACTCCATGCGACCGCATGGAGTTCAAGGCTTTTGGCCTGGCGATCGCATGGCTTCGAAGTCCAGTTCAGTTATTGGGCTGCTACAGTGCTGGACCGATTTACTTTTTAATTTAATTTTTTTAACACTTATTACAAAAACAAAATATTTTTACGAAATAAGAAATAATATATTTTTACAAAAATATAGTTTTAATATAGCGTTTTTCACCGAGTCCCAGGCAGCTGCGCCAAAAACTTGATGGATACAGCGGAGGGGTACGAAAAATTATTATTTTTATTACAAAATACGATACAAATTACACAAGTTTTAATTATTTATTTATGGAATATACCTAAACCTTGCTACAACACTTATAGGCAGTGTACCTAATCGTAGAGTAGTTTAGCTTTTAGTAAGTCCGGTTCGTTCCACTGGGAGCTGGTTGATTACGTACTATATTTTTAACAACTATATTTATACAAATATATATATATATACATATAAGTGTTTATTATTATTATAAAGGGGAGTTTTACCGTTTAATGACCGGTTTGTCGATTTTTAATAAAGCGTAAAGATAAATGACGATAATTAAAATGCGTAAAATAAAATTGCGATAAATTAAATGACAGTATTTAAAAGTACGATGAGAAATACAATAAAAGAATTATGTTTATTTAAACTTCCGTAATCATGATGTTTGACGTTTTGATTTTAATTAATTGTTACCCGGGTTAATTGTCCTTTGTCCTGGTTTATTTTATACCTATCTGGTTTTTGTCCATAATAGTCCATCGGTCATAATTATAAAATGCTTGTCAAATTAACCTTATTCCCGAAGTCAAATATTCCAACTAATTAGGGATTTAGACTGTAACAAGGTTTTAATACTTTGTTAATAATTACACCGAGTTATCGACTGCGTGTAATTCAAGGTTTTAATACTTTATTAACAATTACATCAATTACCCTTGTATATAATCCACCCCTGCTTTAATTAGTCCATGATATATTAATTTATCCACTTAGCCAGAATGAATAATCAATTACCCAACCCAATTGATTAATTAAATGATTGTAAAAGATGTCGTATAAACGTCACTAAATAGGACATTCATAATTATTTAATAATTATTAAGTTAATTAATTTGAAGATAGGTTCGACAGATTCCAATGAGTTGTCGCTCAATTAGACAATACCCCACATCTATTAATAGTCATAGTCCAATGTCCACAAGTGTCGGTCTTTTGTCCAAACCCTAATTATGGTACAAAATCCAATAACCCCATCTTAATATTTAGCCCAACTTCACGATTACTTAGACTCAAATAAGCATAATAATATCTTAGTTACGAGACATTAATTTAAAAAGGAAGAACATAGCTTACAGTGGTTATTAATCGCGTAGCGTTACACGGACAGAATTCCGACTTTAAAACCCGTAAAACATTTCTTACAATAACCCAATTATTATTAAACTTAAATTAAAATTAAAATTATAGATATATATATTACATATAGAGAGAAAGAAAGAGTGTGAAGTATGAAGGTGTGTGTAATTCAGTCAGAAAATGTTCCAATTTATAGACTTGACCAACATTTCAGGGCCATGCGATCGCATGGAATTTGTGCTTCCAGGCCATGCAATCGCATGGATAGCTGGATCAGATATTTTGCTTTTCAAAAACGTGGGCTGCTCGATTTAATTAATATATAATATAATATATATAATTATATATAATTATATATATATTATATTATATTCTTGTGCATAGTAGACTTGTAATTTTAGCTCCGTTGAGTCGTACGTTGTTACTCGGTTTATGTCCCGGTTCCGGATTTTCGAACGTCTTTTTGTGTGCTTAGATATCTTGTACTTTGCGTTTCGCAACTTGTAATTCGCACAAAAATAATTTTATTAACTCCCAAAATCCGCGCAAGTCTTTAACTCACTTTTAGTGGCACTTTTGAGTGCACTATGGCTTTAGTGGCACTTTTTCAGCTTCAGTGGCACTTTTTCTTCAATTCTTTAATCTTCGTGCTTCAACTTCGCATTTATTTATTTAAACGAATATTACTTGAAAATAGAACAATTGCAACTGAAAACTTTACATATCGGAAGGATATCGCGCCTAAATATATGTTCATTTGGAGCACTATCAGTTATGAAACTAATTAATTGAAATCTCTTATGACTCGAAAGTTCGAATAACCACACTTTTAATATATTTGAATTAAAATTAACTCATATTCTATCTTTCCTAAGATAGTCTTACCAATTCTTTCCTCGGGATTAGACTAAAGAACAAAATACAACTTAAATTTGCTCCGCGTTTCTTGAGACGATAACCTAAATTTCAATTTACTATACCACACTGATTGGGACTGTTGTCTGTAATGTGTTAAAAGTAATAAAATAATTTAGATAATATATATTTAAAAGTTGAAAATAAATTAAGCACAAGCACACAATTTTACACACAGTGCTTTTTATTTCTTGTCAGAGTCTATGTTCTTCACTTCTTGTCAGAGTCTGTAATACTTAAACTTAGACTCTTAATACTTAGACTTACAAAAACTTTGACTCATCAGATTCTAACATTAATTACCCAACATATTTCATTGGTTTCTATTTCATGACGACATTTATTTGGTTCTACTCATTCATAATAGTATAAATCTAAGGTTCGATTCAAAATACAAGTCATAGCTTATAATTATTGTTTCAATGAGCATGGTGTCTGATTATTTGTAATGTTAAACTTTTCCTATTTTTTAATGAATGGTTCCAATATATATATATATATATATATATATATATATATATATATATATATATATATATATATATATATATATATATATATATATATATATATATAAAACATTACCAATTTTTATTTACTTAAGCAATAATTTACAAATATTGAACGCTAAACAACTCTGAGGTACTAAACTTTAAGTAGAAACTTTGAGGATTAACTCAAATATACAAAACTTCAGAGACCTCATTTGATCCATTACAAGATTATGAATAACTCGACGATCTCGTAAGGATGTTATATAAATCTGACTTTGATGTTAATGGAATAGAAGAACAAGAAAAATAAAACAATATTTATTTTGGCCCCAACTCTTCCTAATTACAATTGATATCTTCATTAAGTAAATAGGAGCTCTTTCATTTTTTTTTCGAAAGACAAGTAATATATTAACTAAATATAACACTAGCAGGAAGCTAGTGCATAGACGTACCCACGTGAAAGAACGCACACAACTAAAACACGACCTGACCAAACTCGAAAATAAACTAGAAACCCCTCAAATCCCTAGACCAATAACAACGAACCAAACGAAAATTACATAAGTCACATTATTCCAGAACATCGAAAGAACTATGACAAACTGATGTGTGCGAGGTGTAGTACGAAATACTATTATTTAAATTGGGATATACCTAAACCTTGTTACAACACTTATAGGCAGTGTACCTAATCGTAGAGTAGTGTAGTTTTTAGTAAGTCCGGTTCATTCCACAGGGAGCTAGCTGAGTTTAACGCTATATTTTTAACAACTATATTTATATAAAATATATATAATTATATATAGTAATATTATTATAAAAAGGGTTTTTACCGTTTAGTGACCGGTTTGTCGATTTTAAATAAAGCGAAAAGATAAATGATGATAATATAAATGACAGAATTTAAATTGCGATAAAGTAAATTGCAGTAATTAAAATGACAGTATATAAAGGTACGATGAAATATGAAATAAAAGTATTATGCTTATTTAAACTTCCGTAATCATGATATTTGACGTTTTGATTTTAATTAATTGTTGCCCGGGTTAATTGTCCTTTGTCCTGGTTTATTTGATATCTATCTGGTTTTTGTCCATAATAGTCCATCGGTCATAATTATAAAATGCTCGTCAAATTAACCTTATTCCCGAAGTCAAATATTCCAACTAATTAGGGATTCGAACTGTAACAAGGTTTTAATACTTTGTTTAATAATTACACCAGGTTATCGACTGCACGTAATTCAAGGTTTTAATACTTTGTTAACAATTACACCAATTATCCTTGTATGTAATCCACCCCTGTTTTAATGAGATATGAATATTAATTTACCCACTTGATCAGAATGAATAATCAATTACCCAACCCGATTAATTAATTAAATGATCGTAAAAGATGTCGTATAAACGTCACTAAATAGAACATACATAATCATTTTACTAATTATTAGATTAACTAATTTGAAGATAGGTTCGACAGATTCTAATGAGTTGTCATTCGATTAGACAATACCTCTTATCTATTAATAGTCATAGTCCAATGTCCACAAGTGTCGGTCTTTTGTCCAAACCTTAATTATGGTACAAAATCTAATAACCCCGTCTTAATATTTTAGCCCAACATCACGATTACTTCGGCTCAAATAAGCATAATAATAACTTAGTTACGAGACATTAATTTAAAAAGGAATAACATAACTTACAGTGGTGATTAATCGCGTAGCGTTAAACGGGCAGAGTTCCGACTTTAAAACCTCTTAAAACATTTCTTACATTAACCTTATTATTATTAACTTTAATTAAAATTATAATTATAATATAAATATATATATATATATATATATATATATATATATATATATATATATATATATATATATATTGAGAATCAGAGAAACAGAAAAGAAAAAGATGTGTGTTTCTACTCGCAGAAAACTGGCGAATTTATAGAATGTGGCCTGCTACAGTAACTCATGCGGTCGCATGAGATTTTAGTGCAAATCTCATGCACTCGCATGGGCTTATGCACTCGCATGAGTTTTATGCCTATTTCCCATGCGATCGCATGGCCGTCAGATCCAGCTCACATATTTTTTGTTTGCTAGTTTGTCGACGTTATTTAATATAATATATAATATATAAATAATTTATATAATTATTTAAATATTATATTATATTCTTGTGCATAGTTGACTTGTAATTTTAGCTCTGTTGCATCGCGCGTTGATAGTTGGCTCAGGTCCCGGTTCCGGTTTTTCGAACGTCCTTTCGTATAATTTAATATCTTGTACTTTGCGTTTTGCGGCTCGTACTCTTGTAATTTTGAGACGTTTCTCATCAATAAATTGAACCACTTGAATTATATCTTGTACATTTGAGCTTTTTGGTTATTTGCGTCTTCAAATCGTCGTTTTCTTCTTTTGTCTTCGCACTTATTTATTTAAATGAATATTACATAAAAATAGAACAATTACAACTAAAAGCTTTACATATTGGAAGGATATTATGCCTAAATATATGTTCATTTGGAGCACTATCAAATATCCCCACACTTGAATGTTGCTTGTCCTCAAGCAATACTGAATTTGAAATTAAATCACACTTCACTCGAATCACTTTTTTATTTTCACACTTTAGACATCAGTGATTTTGATACGGTGGTATGAACAATGATAGTAACGATGTGGTTTACAGTCCCACATGACTATGAAAATTTAGATCCTTTAAGGAAATAGGATCTTTATGAAAACATTTGATCTTTTGAAAATTCATTCTATATTTTACCCTAGATAAGTTTTCCGGAATAACCCTTCACCGGTGTTTGCAAAATGTTTTTGTGGGTTGTGTGGGTTTCATATTTAAAATTTTAGCTTAAAACTTGCGGTTTTGTGTCACCCACTTGCTAACCTTGTATTAGGAAAGCAACACGTCCAGTATACTTGTTCTCTATATTACCTTTCGGTAAACTACCGTCCGGTTGTAAAGGAAAGCGTTGAACAAGCAACTGTTAAGGCAATGTCCCGTGACATGCTTTTGATTATGGTCTATATCATGTCAGATGCAATTACTATCCTTTGTAGGAGCAATAGTAAAGATCACCCTATAGTTTTTCGGTCTGGCACAAGGTCCTGTCTTCGACCATTCTATGCAACCACCGTTCTTACGGTTGACACCCGATTTGGTTCAGGTGACCTAATGAATTCCAGGTGAATTCCTAGGATTTTACGTTCAATGGTAATGAACGCATTGAAAATGGGTTTTCATAAAACAAATCGGTTTTAATTTTGATCAAAATATTTTCTCGTTCAAGCTCGAGTTTAGATATCATTGAATTCCATGAGTTTGTAATTCTCAATCTTTAAAGTCAATCTCAAGGATTGAGTAATATCAGGCTTAAAAGCTGATTTTTTTATCTTTAAGGAGATTATCCTTTCTGGGGGTCTGATTCATTAGTCTTATCAAGCTAATTTGCACGGCGCCCTCCCCATTTTACGAGACAGATCCTCTCATGGTTAGGATAAGTCTGACCACTTGGCGACCCTGTTTGATGCTGAGGTCCGTGGATTTCCAGCTGATTTTCGAGAAAACTTTTCAAGGTTTTTCGTAGACTCTACAACTGGTCTGGATGACAACTTCCTGACCTAAATCAAGAAGCGCGTGTCTTTTTTGAAAGACTTTACTTCCTTTTAATGATGGAATTGATTCATCGTGCAGATCCATCTTTCTTTCAAAGGTATTACAATAAATCGGGTAAAACTGATTAGTTTAGTCCAAAGCAAAAGTACCTGCAATAATCTGTACCAAATATGTGATATGTGTTTTAAAGAAACTGATAAATTCTTCCCACACTTAGCTTTTATTTATTTCTTTCTTTTCCTTTTTATTCTCTTCTATTCCATTTTAAATGAATTCAAGCATTTTGGTTTGTTTCTCCATTTATGTTCTCTCCGAGGTAACAATAATTTCGGCATTAACACCTAGTTTTATCGTTCATAAATATGTATAAACATTATTTTGAATTCATTTAGTTGAAATTTTTTCAAATTTTCACAAAATTTGACAATTAAACTAAGTGTAAACCCGAGAGAATTTATAACCCTTCCCCACATTTGAGATCTTGCAATGCCCTCATTTGCAGAAAATCAGTAAAAATTTAAATTCATGAGGGTGATTAGCGTAGAAAAATGATTAAAAATACCGAGTTTGCAAACACATTGTTTTATATCACATTTGATATTTTACGTCTTGTCATTAAAATTAGTAGCTTTTGCTGAACTTAATGTCAGTCTTTGAAAATGCGCTGTTTTACCCTGTTTTGTACATAAGATAAACTACAAACATATATACAATATATAAATATATTTTTTTTATAAAAACCTTTATTTATTAAAACAATTTAAATGAATAATTTTTTAAAATTTTGTTTCCTTTTACTTTAGGCAGTTTCGGTATGTTTACCTAGTCCGTCCCTTGACAAAATATAAAATTTGTCGTTTTTAAAGCGATTGTTTTAAAAGCAAAGATTTTTGGGTTTTTTAATTTTTTTGGTATACTTTAGATCAATAAAATTAAAAATAATGATAACAAAATTCTTCGCCCCACCCTCGGGTAAAGCAATTTCGGTTCCATGACCTAGTCTTCAACTTACGATGAATTTTATAAATCATTTTTTAAACTTAATGAAATAAAGTAATTTTTTTGTTTTGTTTTAAATTCACACAAAAATTAATTTTTAAAAGCATATTAATTTAAAACCTACAAACAAACAAAAAGAATGAGGGGAGAAAACTAGTTCTTTAGTGTCTGCTAGTGGAAAAGACCAATCGGATTCCATTCTCGGAACTACATGAGAACAGAACAACTAACTCTAGACAACGTTTTCTTTTTAGAACATTTGAATCTCCCCACACTTAGGTAGCTGTGGTGTCGAAATTGTGGTTAACTTCATTGTCAATTTCTCTTGGACCATAATCAACTTGCATATCTGTGACTTTTGCTTTAAGCCATTGGTCGGATTACTGTGTAATATCCAAAAATTCAACTAGTTTTGCCTTTTCTTTAGGCGATAGATTGGATACTAATCGATTACATAACTTAAAGTTCCCCTTGGTTCTAGCATCGCGAATCCGTTTAATAAGTTTCTTCATTGAACTATTAATAACGGGGTCATTTAATTTCATATCAACAACGAGGTTCTTTGTTATCAGGTCATCATTAGGGTTTACTTCATCTTCCCCACACTTAGGCGTTTTATTATTGTTAAGCACTGTAGTGACCCGAACTTTTTCATGTTTATATATATTAATTGAGATTGATATTTACATGATTAAATGTTTCCAACATGTTAAGCAATCAAACTTGTTAAGACTTGATTAATTGAAATATGTTTCATATAGACAATTGACCACCCAAGTTGACCGGTGATTCACGAACGTTAAAACTTGTAAAAACTATATGATGACATATATATGGATATATATATATATATATATATATATATATATATATATATATATATATATATATATATATATATATATATATATATATATATATATATATATATATTTAACATGATACTATGATAAGTAAACATATCATTAAGTATATTAACAATGAACTACATATGTAAAAACAAGACTACTAACTTAATGATTTTTAAACGAGACATATATGTAACGATTATCGTTGTAAAGACATTTAATGTATATATATATCATATTAAGAGATATTCATACATGATAATATCATGATAATATAATAATTTAAAATCTCATTTGATATTATAAACATTGGGTTAACAACATTTAACAAGATCGTTAACCTAAAGGTTTCAAAACAACACTTACATGTAACGACTAACGATGACTTAACGACTCAGTTAAAATGTATATACATGTAGTGTTTTAATATGTATTTATACACTTTTTAAAGACTTCAATACACTTATCAAAATACTTCTACTTAACAAAAATTCTTACAATTACATCCTCGTTCAGTTTCATCAACAATTCTACTCGTATGCACCCGTATTCGTACTCGTACAATACACAGCTTTTAGATGTATGTACTATTGGTATATACACTCCAATGATCAGCTATTAGCAGCCCATGTGAGTCACCTAACACATGTGGGAACCATCATTTGGCAACTAGCATGAAATATCTCATAAAATTACAAAAATATGAGTAATCATTCATGACTTATTTACATGAAAACAAAATTACATATCCTTTATATCTAATCCATACACCAACGACCAAAAACACCTACAAACACTTTCATTCTTCAATTTTCTTCATCTAATTGATCTCTCTCAAGTTCTATCTTCAAGTTCTAAGTGTTCTTCATATATTCTACAAGTTCTAGTTACATAAAATCAAGAATACTTTCAAGTTTGCTAGCTCACTTCCAATCTTGTAAGGTGATCATCCAACCTCAAGAAATCTTTGTTTCTTACAGTAGGTTATCATTCTAATACAAGGTAATAATCATATTCAAACTTTGGTTCAATTTCTATAACTATAACAATCTTATTTCAAGTGATGATCTTACTTGAACTTGTTTTCGTGTCATGATTCTGCTTCAAGAACTTTGAGCCATCCAAGGATCCGTTGAAGCTAGATCCATTTTTCTCTTTTCCAGTAGGTTTATCCAAGGAAATTAAGGTAGTAATGATGTTCATAACATCATTCGATTCATACGTATAACGCTATCTTATTCGAAGGTTTAAACTTGTAATCACTAGAACATAGTTTAGTTAATTCTAAACTTGTTTGCAAACAAAAGTTAATCCTTCTAACTTGACTTTTAAAATCAACTAAACACATGTTCTATATCTATATGATATGCTAACTTAATGATTTAAAACCTGGAAACACGAAAAACACCGTAAAACCGGATTTACGCCGTCGTAGTAACACCGCGGGCTGTTTTGGGTTAGTTAATTAAAAACTATGATAAACTTTGATTTAAAAGTTATTATTCTGAGAAAATGATTTTTATTATGAACATGAAACTATATCCAAAAATTATGGTTAAACTCAAAGTGGAAGTATGTTTTCTAAAATGGTCATCTAGACGTCGTTCTTTCGACTGAAATGACTACCTTTACAAAAATGACTTGTAACTTATTTTTCCGACTATAAACCTATACTTTTTCTGTTTAGATTCATAAAATAGAGTTCAATATGAAACCATAGCAATTTGATTCACTCAAAACGGATTTAAAATGAAGAAGTTATGGGTAAAACAAGATTGGATAATTTTTCTCATTTTAGCTACGTGAAAATTGTTAACAAATCTATTCCAACCATAACATAATCAACTTGTATTGTATATTATGTAATCTTGAGATACCATAGACACGTATACAATGTTTTGACCTATCATGTCGACACATCTATATATATTTCGGAACAACCATAGACACTCTATATGTGAATGTTGGAGTTAGCTATACAGGGTTGAGGTTGATTCCAAAATATATATAGTTTGAGTTGTGATCAATACTGAGATACGTATACACTGGGTCGTGGATTGATTCAAGATAATATTTATCGATTTATTTCTGTACATCTAACTGTGGACAACTAGTTGTAGGTTACTAACGAGGACAGCTGACTTAAGAAACTTAAAACATCAAAATATATTAAAAGTGTTGTAAATATATTTTGAACATACTTTGATATATATGTATATATTGTTATAGGTTCGTGAATCAACCAGTGGCCAAGTCTTACTTCCCGACGAAGTAAAAATCTGTGAAAGTGAGTTATAGTCCCACTTTTAAAATCTAATATTTTTGGGATGAGAATACATGCAGGTTTTATAAATGATTTACAAAATAGACACAAGTACGTGAAACTACATTCTATGGTTGAATTATCGAAATCGAATATGCCCCTTTTTATTAAGTCTGGTAATCTAAGAATTAGGGAACAGACACCCTAATTGACGCGAATCCTAAAGATAGATCTATTGGGCTTAACAAACCCCATCCAAAGTACCGGATGCTTTAGTACTTCGAAATTTATATCATATCCGAAGGGTGTCCCGGAATGATGGGGATATTCTTATATATGCATCTTGTTAATGTCGGTTACCAGGTGTTCACCATATGAATGATTTTTATCTCTATGTATGGGATGTGTATTGAAATATGAAATCTTGTGGTCTATTATTATGATTTGATATATATATAGGTTAAACCTATAACTCACCAACATTTTTGTTGACGTTTTAAGCATGTTTATTCTCAGGTGATTATTAAGAGCTTTCGCTGTCGCATACTTAAATAAGGACGAGATTTAGAGTCCATACTTGTATGATATTGTGTAAAAACTGCATTCAAGAAACTTATTTTGTTGTAACATATTTGTATTATAAACCATTATGTAATGGTCGTGTGTAAACAGGATATTTTAGATTATCATTATTTGATAATCTACGTAAAACTTTTTAAACCTTTATTGATGAAATAAAGGTTATGGTTTGTTTAAAAATGAATGCAGTCTTTGAAAAACGTCTCATATAGAGGTCAAAACCTCGCAACGAAATCAATTAATATGGAACGTTTTAATCAATAAGAACGGGACATTACAGTTGGTATCCGAGCGCTGGTCTTAGAGAACCAGAATTTTGCATTAGTGTGTCTTATCTAGTTTGTTAGGATGCATTAGTGAGTCTGGACTTCGACCGTGTTTACTTGAAAAATGATTGCTTAACAAATTTTGTTGGAAACTATATATTTTTAACATGTGAATATTATGTGATATATTAATCTCTTAACGCGTTTGATATTATGTGATAGATGTCTACCTCTAGAACAAGTCCCATTGACTCACCTAATAATAATGAAGAGTCAAATGTAAATTGGAATGATTCGTGGACTGATTCACAAGTTCCCGAAGAGGAACCGGAAGAAGAGTCGGAACCGAAAGAAGAATCGGAACCGGATGAAGAAATAGAACCGGTGGGGGAAATAATAAAACGGTTAAGTAAAAGAAAATCCTCAACCAACCGACCAAGGTTAATTATGGTCAATGGTGTTTCCGCCAAGGAAGCAAAATATTGGGAGGATTACCAATTCTCCGATGAATCGGATTCCGACGAGAATTCCGATGATTTTATAGAAATTACCCCAACTGAATTTAAAAAGGCAAAAGAAAATAATAAGGGAAAGGGCATAAAAATAGAGAAATCTAATTCCAACCCCGATGAACTTTATATGTATCGTCAACCCCCGTGAAAGGACCCGTTCATATACATTATAAACGATTCACAGTAGTTGATTACATTGCGAGGTATTTGACCTATATATGATATATTTTACAAACATTGCATTCGTTTTTAAAAGACAATCTTTCTTTACATCAAAAATTGACAGGCATGCATACCATTTCATAATATCCACTATCCAACAATAAATTGATTTAATAATAATCTTTGATGAACTCAATGACTCGAATGCAACGTTCTTCGAAATATGCTATGAAAGACTCCAAGTAATATCTTTAAAATGAGCAAATGCACAGCGGAAGATTTCTTTAACACCTGAGAATAAACATGCTTTAAAGTGTCAACCAAAAGGTTGGTGAGTTCATTAGTTTATCATAATCATTTATTTCCATCATTTTAATAGACCACAAGAATTTCATTTCCAGTTCTCATAAATATACGTCCCATGCATAGAGACAAAAAATAATCATTCATATGGTGAACACCTGGTAACCGACATTAACTAGATACATATAAGAATATCCCCTATCATTCCGGGATCCTCCTTCGGACATGATATAATTTCGAAGTACTAAAGCATCCGGTACTTTGGATGGGGTTTGTTAGGCCCAATAGATCTATCTTTAGGATTCGCGTCAATTAGGGTGTCTGTTCCCTAATTCTTAGATTACCAGACTTAATAAAAAGGGGCATATTCGATTTCGATAATTCAACCATATAATGTAGTTTCGATTACTTGTGTCTATTTCGAAAAACATTTATAAAAATTGCGCATGTATTCTCAGCCCAAAAATATAAAGGGTGAAAAGGCAAATGAAACTCACCATACTGTATTTCGTAGTAAAAATACATATAACGTCATTGAACAAGTGCAAGGTTGGCCTCGGATTCACGAACCTAAATTAATTATATATATTTATGTGTTGGTCAATATTTTTCTAACAAATTAGGTCAAGTCATAGTGTACCACAATCCTAATGCTCGAGACTAATATGCAAAAGTCAACAAAAGTAAATTTGACTCAAAATAATTTTTAAAAATTTATACATGATTAATATATAGTTTAAATATTGTCGTTTTATATTTTTAAATATTTTTAAAAGATTTATTAGAGTAAATAATATAATTTATTTATTAATAAATAAAATTTTATATTATATTTATATAATAAAATATACTTTTATATATATTAAGTAATAAAATTTATAGGGTTCATTTAATATTATAAAGATAATATGATACGTATTATTAAAGTAAGTTATTACACGTAGTAAAATATGTTTGTATCAAATATTTATTTGATAAAATAATATCTATAATGATAGTAAGTAAAAGTTATATTATTTTGTAATAATTATTATTATTATAAAAATATCAATATTTATAATTACTAAGATGACATTATGATAAAACGATAACTCTAATTATGATAACTTTAATATTTACGATAATTTTTAATATTATCTTTAAAATAATAATTCTATTTAAAATAATAATAATAATGATATTTTATAGTAACAATGACATTTCTATTAAAATAATAATTTTTGTTAAAATGATAGTTTTAATACTAACGATAATTTTAATAATAATAGTAATGATAAAAATAATAAGAACGATAATTTTATCTAAATCAATATCTTATAATATTTTAATTTCATCATGATACTCTTACCCATTATTTCCTAATCGTTTCGTTTAATAGCTTTTAATCGTCTTTTATATCGTGTTCGTAATAATGATAATAATAGTAATCAAAATAATTAGGTGTTACAAATATTTGTTTTAATTAGACTAATATTAATAATGATAGTTACTATAACATTATTAACGATAATACTAATAATTATCTTAATGATAATATAGTAATAATAATAATAACAATAACAATAACCATTTTTAAATAATGATATATATATTAATAATGATAATAATAATAATAATACCAATAATAATAATAATAATAATAATAATAATAATAATAATAATAATAATAATAATTGGATAATAATAATAATAATACTAATTATAACTTTAACGATAATAACGATAGTAATAATAAAAAAAATAACAATTTTTAATGATAAATCCTTTTATTAATAAAGATAATAATAATAATAATAATAAGAAAAAACTAGAACGACGATAATAAAGACGATAATAATAATCATTTTTAATAATAATACAAAAATTCGATGGACTATAACTTCAAATCCGTTCATCGAAATCATTCGATATCTAAATGAAAAGTTCTTAATTTTTCGCTAGCTTTCCAACGACATGCATATCTTATACCTTATCTCAGTCGCATATATAACTAATTCAGGATTCAACATAACCTAACTAAAGGCAATATCAAAAGTACAAACATGCATAATCCTATATACTCGAGCACTAGTCAGGGATACACTATTAGTATGTAAAAGTTAAATTATGAGTACTCACATATCAATATTGAGATTCAATATTGCAGGAAAGGTACGTAGACGCAACGGAGATGATAAACACTATATTGACCTCACGAGCATACCCATGAACCATACCAATCACCTCCATAGCTATAACCCATAATTTCCTTAATCCAATCCCACTCGAAAAACAATTTCGAAATCACTCGGACAGCACTCTGACGTAATATTTTATGTATACTAATAATATCTTGAAATAATACGGAGTAAATATATATATGTAAATCGATTGAGAGAGTTTAGAGAAAAATATTTTCAAGTTTCTATGAAATAATGAAACCTATTGAATTCTATTTATAATAGATTTTTGAATTATTAAAGTGAATTATTAAAGTATGAATTATTAAAGTGAATTATTAAAGTGAATTATTAAAGTATGAATTATTAAAGTGAATTATTAAAGTATGAATTATTAAAGTGAATTATTAAAGTTAAAGTAAAGTAAAAATAAAGTAAAGGTAAAGTTTAAGTATAGTAAAAGTATAAAACTATGTACGTATAATACGCGTATAAATATATATAATATTAATTTAAATCGTTATATATATTTAATAAAATAAAATATAAATATCGTTATCTTTATCATACTGGTTAAGTAATGAGTTGTCAAAAGTGGTTCTAGATATTTATAAAAGTTATATACGTTTTAATAATAAAGTTCTTTTTAAACTGAAAACGTTTTTGTACGTTTGAAACTAAATCAAATAAATATAATAATTTTGTTTTCCAAAACCAACTATATTTTTAAGAATCATTTTGTTTAAAGGTTAAAATAATGGAAATCGTTATATCATAAAATGTTTTAAAAAAGTAGAATCATATATATTCATAATAGGTTTCAAGTTTTTAAATTACAGTTTGTTGGTGAAGCATGGGATAAAGTTCAAAGGTTAAATAAACGTATGAAATCATCTTAATGAAAAATGTCGAGTTACTTAACTTGTCGATATCCAACATCTAAGTTATTTACACTTCACGTTCTTACTTATAAATCACTTTACCATTTTCCGAATGTTGTCAAAAAGAATAGATTTCTTAAATCACAGTGGACCTCATAACATAGACACGTAATCATATCATAATGTATCTGATAAATCAACAATTTGATATTATCTTCTAATTCCATCGATAAACATATTGAAACAAATACGATCATGTAAAGTATTATACGTTTAATACTTTATTAATATTCTCAAGTTATAATATATATATATATATATACATATATATACATATTTATTTATATATAACGGTTCGTGAATCGTCTGAATTTGGTCAAGGTTATAATGAATGTATGAACACAATTTAAAATTCTTGAGATTTAACTTAACAAACTTTGCTTATCGTGTCGGAATAATATAAAGATAAAGTTTAAATTTGATTGGAAATTTCCGGGTTGTCACAGTACCTACCCGTTAAAGAAATTTCGTCCCGAAATTTGAGTGGAAAGGTCGTGAATGATAATAAGTATGTTTTCATGATGCATACAGGCTGAAAATTAGAGTTTTATCATCAGCGAATAATTTGGATAAACAATCCATTTATATGAAGAGTACGAATGAAGCTAACATAGAAGAGTGAAATGAGTAAGTGTAGATTCATCTTATCATTTGACGTAGATATGATTGATTTCCAGATTTCAAGGGATTTGAAGAAAATCTTTGTAATAAGATTTGATTCTCCGGTAACAAAAGGAATTAGGATCCGCTTTAAATGCAATCGTCCATTTTAATTGTTCTGTCGGAGATTTTCTTATAAATTCACCTCCTTCCTTTTCTTACAACTCACACCTTCTGTTGATGCATTTTATGCAAGTCCCTAGATATCTACCCACGTCCATTGCAGGTACAACAGTTTAAAGGCCACCATGATCGTTCGTTATTATCCTATTTGTGTTTGTATGTGGTTACAGCAACTGCAGGAACGAGATGTGGATGTTTAACTATGTTAGACTTAGTCAGACGTCCGAGTGAAGCCTCACTCGTACGGCTGACAGGCTCATACGCACGGTTGATGTTGAGCTAAGTCACAATTGCAATCTAAATGAGAAGACACGAGTGAGTGATCACCCGTACGGCTAATGAAGCCAACTCGTATGTGTGATGGATGAATCGTACGGGTGAGCCAACAGCAAGGGTATATAAAGTCTTATGTTCTTCATTTTTAGGTTAAGCCTCTCATTTGTTACACACACTCAGATCTGGTGAGCTCCTCCGATTCTCTCTCAACCCAAATCACCCAGGTGGTGAATAATAGCTCTAGGTGTTGATCTAATCACACTTGATTTAGTTGTGGTATGACTAAATTAATCACAAAAAGCTTAACCTATTCACTAGAGGGTTTGATTCACTTATTCCGTCATTGTGTGAGTTAAATCTGTTGATTTCTAAGTTCCTAGTCATGTTTCATCACCTTCTATTCTTTCCCCCTCAACTCATATTTTAAAGTATTCATCAATATGTTCCATCCAGTTCTGATTCTCGATATACTTATAACTTTCATATCGGTCATTCTTCTTTTTCATCTACTGCCGGAAGAATCTATTTACTTCTACTATACTCTTGGGTTTATAGTGTTTCTAGTTCTCCCGTGTCTTTATATTGCTATATGCATCGATATATATGGTTTATAATTTTTGGTTTGTCGTTGGGCTTTATATCTTCTCTTAGATTTTAAAGTCTCTGTTTCTATCTTCTATAATCATTGTCATCCACAGTTAATGCTCTCTTTTATTTGCTGCAATTTATACCCCAATTTCTATTTCGGAGTTTTGTCCTTTCGTTTCTTCTTCTTGCTATTAAGCACCGCTTGTAATGGTCCAGAATTCACAAATATGATTTTCGGAATGAACATTGTTAATGTTCTAGGAAGGAAATTGTGATGGCACGATCTTGACTTGTCAAATTACTAGAATACCTTGGAAAAGGCTGAATCATCAAGAAATATTTTCTTGATATTTTAGAGGTTAAATAGAATACAAGAGTCGTATAACATGGCACATGATGATGTTATGATCTGTGAATCATCACGATCCATTTAGAAACTCAGCATGAATTACTATAATATAATCACGTTGATCAAGTGTCATTATATTATACTAACTCATGCTTCAGTTTCCAACACTACTTCAAAAACATTCACATTTTAAACTCAAAGGTTTACAGAGTATAGGAACTAAACAGTTTCCTTTTTGATGTAATACAGATAGCGCAAAGAGATAAATGATTCCAGATAAGAATAGTTATGGAAATATCTTCAAAAATATGGAGGATATTTATAATGAAAGATACGATGATATCTTAGAATTTCTAATATCAGAGGATGATGAAGAATATTGTCTGTAAGGGTTTAGTGTCAGGAGCAAGGTATTCGTTAATGAATTCAGCAGACACTGAATCATTTGAATTCTTTGAAGGCAGGTTCAGTCTTTGTGATTTGTCCACAGCCTCCTTCATACTTTGCTCAATCCGTTTTCCAGTTCCAAAACTTCTCTATTTCTGAGCTTTGTTAATACACTAATCTTTATCATCAAACTTTTTACTGCTAAGGTCGTTTACAGTTTTTGTTACTTCATCAGCATTTCGAGAACTAGTTTGCGGTTCAGAGTGTTTTTCAGAAACTTCACATTCGAAGTATGTAAGCCTTGGAAATAGACGTTATGTATAACTGTTGGCGTCAACATGCTGTGAGATTCAAAATACTGATTGCTAACTCCCAATGATTCGTATGACAATTCTCGTTACAAGAGGCAGATGAGTAAATGATGAGGTTTCGATGAATATAAAGATTCTTCGGAATGCCCAAGATCAGTGAAGTTGTTGGTAAGTTTATTGCTAATGTGGTGGAATATGAAAGGTTCTCCGGTAACAAAAGGGTAATCACATATATCAAAATTATGATAAGGCTACTCCGAATGAAAAAATCGAAGTTGTCTTGCTGGAGCTGTGATATAATTTGCTACTTTGCAAAGGAATTGCAAGGTTATTTTTGCTAATAAATGCCAAAAGATCTGACACAGATATGTGTTGAATTATGACCTTGGTTTCGAGAGCTTTTTAAGTACATAACTGTGGGTAATATGTGGTTGGATCATCATCTCGATTGCTCATTATTTGAAGTGTCTTCAGAGATTTTCGAAGGGTTTGAACATAGATTGTAATCGTTTGTATACATTTGATGTTCTAACACACTTTTGAAGTCAAAGTATAGCTTTGAAAGATGTAGGAATCTAAAAGTAATGGTACCGGTTATATCTCGAATTGAATTCTGAGATTTTAAAATCAGAATACGTAATTGGGTTTGAATGAGTATGGTTGTTTTGATTTCTATGAAAGAATGTATATTATTGTGAAAGTAGGAAGTATAATTGATAATTTGCTTAATCTGATTCGAAGAATGTAACATATTAATTGTGAATTTATATATATCTCTCGGGTATTACCTACCCGTTAAAAAATTTTCACAATTAATATTTTGTACATAAGAATTTTATTACAGTCTTTATAAAAATATATATGTATATATTCTCCTCAGATGTAACATAGATTTTAATGAGTTAATACTAAATTAAACTCATTCGAATTACGGTTGGAACTAGAATTGAATAATTCCTTGAAGGTTTAGAGGTTACATAAGTATTTCTTCAATAATATTGAAATTATGAATCAATACTTCGTTATTTGTTGAGAAGTGATGTTGGTTTTCGTTAAATTCTTGTGAACTTCGCAAAGTACGAATGATGTTATCTGAAAAGTTTCGGTTACATCAATGATGAAGTGTAAAATCAAATATATACTTGATTTATTAGGAATTGGAATTTGTTGAATTGAGACAGAGATTGTAGTTAACGATGGTTAAGTCGCGGGTGAGGGACGTACATTATTGCATATTTGTAATATGAATTAACTGAGTAGTTAGATTCACACACAATAGCTTAGCACGGAAAGATTTGTTTTTTATTTCAAAAAATATATATATATATATATATAATATATATATATAATTTCTTCAGAGGGAATGAGTTAATTCTTCATAACTTGTTGATACAATATACACGTTATTAATTCGTAATGATGTCCACAGTGATTCTTGAACTGACGGAGTTTGTGATGTTATAGGTGTTGTTGATTCTGATGTTGACTGTACTGACGATGCTGGTGACGTTGACGGTACTGTTGATGCTGTTGGTAAAACAAGTTTAACTTGTTAATCACACACCATTTTTTTCAGGGTTTCTACTCTTCTTTCTATCATTTTGGTTCGCTTAACTGATTTATGGTTAGGGCTAGATTAGATAATCTCTAAGACTTTAGAGATTATATAATCGCCGCGGAATGTTTCTCCAATGAAGTTATGAATTAATACTTCATCAGTTATTGTTGTTGGTACTCCTTGGTATCTATGGTGCGTATGACGTTGATGCTCGTGGGACAGATTGTGAAGTTGAGGTTTACAACGCGGTTGTGGTTGGAGGTGGTAATGGTACTGTTGGTGTTAATGATGGTGGTACTGGTTATGCTGCTGGTGCTGCTGCTGGTGTTTGTAATCTCTGCACCAAATTCTCCAAAGCCACTACCCGAGCGCGAAGTTCGTTGACTTCTTCTATTATTCCAGGATGATTGTCGGTCGGAACGAGCGGATAAATAAAATCTAGAATTTGATGTAGTATATAATCGTGACAAGATACCCTGGAAATGAGAGAGAAAATGGTGTCTCGAACAGGTTCGCCGGTAAGTGCTTCAGGTTCTTCGCCAAGAGGGCAATGTGGTGGATGGAAAGGATCGCCTTCTTCTTGTTTCCAATGATTGAGGAGGCTACGAACCCATCCCCAATTCATCCAGAATAGGTGATGACTGATTGGTTAATCCATTCCGGTCACACTGCTTTCGGAACTTGAGTGAGATTCCATTTTGGAATCCGAGTGACTTGAACTAATGACAAATTCCATTTCGTACGATTGGATAAAGGATTTTCGATATAAAAATGATTTTTCGGCTATCAGGTGGTATTTTATTTACATAGGATATCTATATATAGAGATCAAAATATTTCATAGATTACGAAGGAATTTGCGGGGTATGTCAGGTAAAGTTTAAAGTAACAGATACGATAAGATATGATTTAGCAGATACGCTAAGATATGAAGTTTGTCTATACACTACTCATGCAATTAATGTAGCAAGACGTGTCTAGACTAATAATGATAAGCAGTTAATTTCCTATGGATGATAAGCAGATGATTTCCGACTAGAAATGATAAGCAAAACTTTTGACATGCAGACACGGTCGAAGTCCAGACTCACTAATGCATCCTAACGACTTATCAGTTAGACACACTAATGCAGACCTGGTTCGCTAAGACCACCGCTCTGATACCAACTGAAAGGACCCGTTCATATACATTATAAACGATTCACAATAGTTGATTACATTGCGAGGTATTTGACCTATATATGATATATTTTACAAACATTGCATTCGTTTTTAAAAGACAATCTTTCTTTACATCAAAAATTGACAGGCATGCATACCATTTCATAATATCCACTATCCAACTATAAATTGATTTAATAATAATCTTTGATGAACTCAATGACTCGAATGCAACGTTCTTCGAAATATGCTATGAAAGACTCCAAGTAATATCTTTAAATTGAGCAAATGCACAGCGGAAGATTTATTTAACACCTGAGAATAAACATGCTTTAAAGTGTCAACCAAAAGGTTGGTGAGTTCATTAGTTTATCATAATCATTTATTTTCATCATTTTAATAGACCACAAGAATTTCATTTCCAGTTCTCATAAATATACGTCCCATGCATAGAGACAAAAAATAATCATTCATATGGTGAACACCTGGTAACCGACATTAACTAGATACATATAAGAATATCCCCTATCATTCCGGGATCCTCCTTCGGACATGATATAATTTCGAAGTACTAAAGTATCCGGTACTTTGGATGGGGTTTGTTAGGCCCAATAGATCTATCTTTAGGATTCGCGTCAATTAGGGTGTCTGTTCCCTAATTCTTAGATTACCAGACTTAATAAAAAGGGGCATATTCGATTTCGATAATTCAACCATATAATGTAGTTTCGATTACTTGTGTCTATTTCGAAAAACATTTATAAAAATTGCGCATGTATTCTCAGCCCAAAAATATAAAGGGTAAAAAGGCAAATGAAACTCACCATACTGTATTTCGTAGTAAAAATACATATAACGTCATTGAACAAGTGCAAGGTTGGCCTCGGATTCACGAACCTAAATTAATTATATATATTTATGTGTTGGTCAATATTTGTCTAACAAATTAGGTCAAGTCATAGTGTACCACAATCCTAATGCTCGAGACTAATATGCAAAAGTCAACAAAAGTAAATTTGACTCAAAATAATTTTCAAAAATTTATACATGATTAATATATAGTTTAAATATCGTCGTTTTATATTTTTAAATATTTTTAAAAGATTTATTAGAGTAAATAATATAATTTATTTATTAATAAATAAAATTTTATATTATATTTATATAATAAAATATACTTTTATATATATTAAGTAATAAAATTTATAGGGTTCATTTAATATTATAAAGATAATATGATACGTATTATTAAAGTAAGTTATTACACGTAGTAAAATATGTTTGTATCAAATATTTATTTGATAAAATAATATCTATAATGATAGTAAGTAAAAGTTGTATTATTTTGTAATAATAATTATTATTATAAAAATATCAATATTTATAATTACTAAGATGACATTATGATAAAACGATAACTCTAATTATGATAACTTTAATATTTACGATAATTTTTAATATTATCTTTAAAATAATAATTCTATTTAAAATAATAATAATAATGATATTTTATAGTAACAATGACATTTCTATTAAAATGATAATTTTTGTTAAAATGATAGTTTTAATACTAACGATAATTTTAATAATAATAGTAATGATAAAAATAATAAGAACGATAATTTTATCTAAATCAATATCTTATAATATTTTAATTTCATCATGATACTCTTACCCATTATTTCCTAATCGTTTCGTTAAATAGCTTTTAATCGTCTTTTATATCGTGTTCGTAATAATGATAATAATAGTAATCAAAATAATTAGGTGTTACAAATATTTTTTTTAATTACACTAATATTAATAATGATAGTTACTATAACATTATTAACGATAATACTAATAATTATCTTAATGATAATATAGTAATAATAATAATAACAATAACAATAACCATTTTTAAATAATGATATATATATTAATAATGATAATAATAATAATAATACCAATAATAATAATAATAATAATAATAACAATAATAATAATAATAATAATAATAATAATAATAATAATAATAATAATACTAATTATAACTCTAACGATAATAACGATAGTAATAATAAAAAAAATAACAATTTTTAATGATAAATCCTTTTATTAATAAAGATAATAATAATAATAATAATAAGAAAAAACTATAACGACGATAATAACGACGATAATAATAATCATTTTTAATAATAATACAAAAATTCGATGGACTATAACTTCAAATCCGTTCATCGAAATCATTCGATATCTAAATGAAAAGTTCTTAATTTTTCGCTAGCTTTCCAACGACATGCATATCTTATACCTTATCTCAGTCGCATATATAACTAATTCAGGATTCAACATAACCTAACTAAAGGCAATATCAAAAGTACAAACATGCATAATCCTATATACTCGAGCACTAGTCAGGGATACACTATTAGTATGTAAAAGTTAAATTATGAGTACTCACATATCAATATTGAGATTCAATATTGCAGGAAAGGTACGTAGACGCAACGGAGATGATAAACACTATATTGACCTCACGAGCATACCCATGAACCATACCAATCACCTCCATAGCTATAACCCATAATTTCCTTAATCCAATCCCACTCGAAAAACAATTTCGAAATCACTCGGACAGCACTCTGACGTAATATTTTATGTATACTAATAATATCTTGAAATAATACGGAGTAAATATATATATGTAAATCGATTGAGAGAGTTTAGAGAAAAATATTTTCAAGTTTCTATGAAATAATGAAACCTATTGAATTCTATTTATAATAGATTTTTGAATTATTAAAGTGAATTATTAAAGTATGAATTATTAAAGTAAATTATTAAAGTATGAATTATTAAAGGGAATTATTAAAGTATGAATTATTAAAGTGAATTATTAAAGTATGAATTATTAAAGTGAATTATTAAAGTTAAAGTAAAGTAAAAATAAAGTAAAGGTAAAGTTTAAGTATAGTAAAAATATAAAACTATGTACGTATAATACGCGTATAAATATATATAATATTAATTTAAATCGTTATATATATTTAATAAAATAAAATATAAATATCGTTATCTTTATCATACTGGTTAAGTAATGAGTTGTCAAAAGTGGTTCTAGATATTTATAAAAGTTATATACGTTTTAATAATAAAGTTCTTTTTAAACTGAAAACATTTTTGTACGTTTGAAACTAAATCAAATAAATATAATAATTTTGTTTTCCAAAACCAAATATATTTTTAAGAATCATTTTGTTTAAAGGTTAAAATAATGGAAATCGTTATATCATAAAATGTTTTAAAAAAGTAGAATCATATATATTCATAATAGGTTTCAAGTTTTTAAATTACAGTTTGTTGGTGAAGCATGGGATAAAGTTCAAAGGTTAAATAAACGTATGAAATCATCTTAATGAAAAATGTCGAGTTACTTAACTTGTCGATATCCAACATCTAAGTTATTTACACTTCACGTTCTTACTTATAAATCACTTTACCATTTTCCGAATGTTGTCAAAAAGAATAGATTTCTTAAATCACAGTGGACCTCATAACATAGACACGTAATCATATCATAATGTATCTGATAAATCAACAATTTGATATTATCTTCTAATTCCATCGATAAACATATTGAAACAAATACGATCATGTAAAGTATTATACGTTTAATACTTTATTAATATTCTCAAGTTATAATATATATATATATATATATATATATATATATACATATATATACATATTTATTTATATATAACGGTTCGTGAATCGTCTGAATTTGGTCGAGGTTATAATGAATGTATGAACACAATTTAAAATTCTTGAGATTTAACTTAACAAACTTTGCTTATCGTGTCGAAATAATATAAAGATAAAGTTTAAATTTGATTGGAAATTTCCGGGTTGTCACACCCCGAAGTCCTTAAGTTGTAACAATAACCCGGGAACCTCTAAACCACCAGGTTTTTCTAAACCAATGTGGATAACGACGGCTCGTATTAGGGGAACATCATATATCCCTAGAAACTTGGCAAAACGAACCAAAACCGAAGAAGAAGAAACAAGCGAGTCGGAATAAGATAGTTGTATTCGTGTGGTGTAATATATGTAATATAGTGTGCTTATGCTTTATGATATATGTAAAAATTGCTTGTATTAATAAGTATTTTTTTTTTTTGAATCTAACTCTTGTCTATTTTACAGTATAAAAACACAAAATGGATAGACAACCCAATATTTTAAGAGACCTACCCGGAGACATGATTGATGAAATCTTGTCTAGAGTCGGTCAGAATTCTTCGGCACAACTATTTAAGGCGAGATCAGTTTGTAAGACATTCGAAGAACGTTCCAAGAATGCCTTGGTTTATAAAAGGCTTTCGTTCGAAAGATGGGGGATATCACATTGGGAAATCCATAAGTTACGATGTGTTTACTTTGACGCATATATTGCGGGGAACCCAAATGCTATTTTACGCAATGGGTTAAGAAATTATTTTGACTCAATATATCCGAATATTGGACTTCGTGATTTAGAAAAAGCGACTAACATGCAACATAAAGAAGCATGTTATGCTTACGGATTAGTAATGTTCGCTTCTCACCAAAGTGAGAACAAGAACATCGGGCTACAACTATTAAACAAAAGGTTCCCACAAGTGACGGAGTTGGTAATTGGGGTAAGAAATGAGGTTTTTAGATTGTTACGGGACTGTTGGACATTATGTAACCCTCGTCCCTTTGACGACGTTACAACACGATGTCTTATCAACAGCCATAACGGATATGTTCCACAAGACCAAGGATGGGAAGTAATCCTAGTAAAACCAGAATGCATGACTTGTTTCTGGACGTATGAATTACGTGTCTTTATTGCCTTTGCTGAACGACTTGTGTACTAGCTAGAATTATCTTCACAACTATCTTGTATCAAAGTTATTGTGTGCTATATTTCATGCTATATGTAAAATAAGCGGTATTGTAAGTTTGTAAAATATTGTGTAAAAGTTTGAACGCGAAATATTATTATAATCAGTTTTTCATATAGAATTGTAGTAGTTGAATTGTATATTAGCTACTAAGTATGAACTTAACGGGTAGGTACTACCCGAATTTAAACTTATAAAACGCTAATATGAAGAAAAAGCTTTTATAAATGAGTTCATATTATGCTACGAAATACTATTAACTACTCTTAATATTCTGTATGATTAACTTGTTCCATTTGACTATTTTGAAGGAAATGGCACCGACTACTCGACACACTGTGAATATGAATGAAGAGGAATTCCGTACTTTTCTAGCTTCAAACATAGCCGCAGTACAGGCTGCGCTACATACCAACAATAACCTTGGATCTAGCAGTACAGGAAATCGTGTAGGATGCACCTACAAAGAATTCACTGCCTGCAAACCTTTGGAATTTGATGGAACCGAAGGACCGATCGGATTGAAACGGTGGACCGAGAAGGTCGAATCGGTGTTTGCCATAAGTAAGTGTACTGAAGAGGACAAAGTGAAGTACGCTACGCATACCTTCACAGGTTCTGCGTTAACATGGTGGAATACCTATCTAGAGCAAGTGGGACAAGACGATGCGTACGCACTACCGTGGTCAGCATTCAAGCACTTTATGAACGAGAAGTACCGTCCCAGAACCGAGGTCAATAAGCTCAAGACAGAACTTAGAGGGTTACGAACCCAAGGATTTGATATTACCACGTACGAAAGACGATTCACAGAATTGTGCCTATTGTGTCAGGGAGCATTCGAAGATGAGGAAGAGAAGATCGACGCGTTTGTGAAAGGATTACCAGAAAGAATCCAAGAAGATATAAGTTCACACGAGCCCGCCTCCATACAACACGCATGTAGAATGGCTCACAAACTAGTGAACCAGATTGAAGAAAGAATTAAAGAACAGACTGCTGAAGAGGCCAATGTAAAGCAAGTCAAAAGAAAGTAGGAGGAAAACGGTGATAAGAATCACCAATACAACAACAACAGCAATTACAATAGTAATCGCAACAATTATCCCAACAATCGCAACATCAATCGCAACTACAACAAACGGCCCAACAACAACAACAACAACAACAACTACAACAATCATCCCAACAACAATAATAACCGCAACAACAACAACAGTCAGAAGCAGCTATGCCAAAGGTGTGAAAAGTATCACTCGGGGTTCTGCACCAAATTTTGCAACAAGTGTAAAAGAAATGGTCATAGCGCGGCGAAGTGTGAGGTCTACGGAACAGGGGTTAATAGAACGAAAGGAACAAATGGTGTTGGAACGAGTAATGGCGGAGCAAGTAGTGTCGGAGCAAGTTATGCCAATGTAGTTTGTTATAAATGTGGAAAACCGGGCCACATTATTAGAAATTGCCCGAACCAGGAGAACACGAATGGACAAGGCCGCGGAAGAGTTTTCAATATTAATGCGGCAGAGGCACAGGAAGACCCGGAGCTTGTTACGGGTACGTTTCTTATTGACAATAAATCTGCTTACGTTTTATTTGATTCGGGTGCGGATAGAAGCTATATGAGTAGAGATTTTTGTGCTAAATTAAGTTGTCCATTGACGCCTTTGGATAGTAAATTTTTACTCGAATTAGCAAATGGTAAATTAATTTCAGCAGATAATATATGTCGGAATCGAGAAATTAAACTGGTTAGCGAAACATTTAAGATTGATTTGATACCAGTAGAGTTAGGGAGTTTTGATGTGATAATCGGTATGGACTGGTTGAAAGAAGTGAAAGCAGAGATCGTTTGTAACAAAAATGAATTTCGCATTATACGAGAAAAAGGAAAACCCTTAATGGTGTACGGAGAAAAGGGCAACACGAAGCTACATCTTATTAGTAATTTGAAGGCACAAAAACTAATAAGAAAAGGTTGCTATGTTGTTCTAGCACACGTCGAGAAAGTACAAACTGAAGAAAAGAGCATCAATGATGTTCCCATTGCAAAAGAATTTCCCGATGTATTTCTGAAAGAATTACCGGGATTACCCCCACATCGATCCGTTGAATTTCAAATAGATCTTGTACCAGGAGCTGTACCAATAGCTCGTGCTCCTTACAGACTCGCACCCAGCGAGATGAAAGAACTGCAAAGCCAATTACAAGAACTTTTAGAGCGTGGTTTCATTCGACCAAGCACATCACCGTGGGGAGCTCCTGTTTTGTTTGTCAAGAAGAAAGATGGTACATTCAGGTTGTGTATCGACTACCGAGAGTTGAACAAACTTACCATCAAGAACCGCTACCCACTACCGAGAATCGATGACTTATTTGATCAACTACAAGGCTCGTCTGTTTATTCAAAGATTGACTTACGTTCCGGGTATCATCAAATGCGGGTGAAAGAAGATGATATTCCAAAGACTGCTTTCAGAACACGTTACGGTCATTACGAGTTTATGGTCATGCCGTTTGGTTTAACTAATGCACCAGCTGTGTTCATGGACCTTATGAACCGAGTGTGTGGACCATACCTTGACAAGTTTGTCATTGTTTTCATTGATGACATACTTATTTACTCAAAGAATGACCAAGAACACGGTGAACATTTGAGAAAGGTGTTAGAAGTATTGAGGAAGGAAGAATTGTACGCTAAGTTTTCAAAGTGTGCATTTTGGTTGGAAGAAGTTCAATTCCTCGGTCACATAGTGAACAAAGAAGGTATTAAGGTGGATCCGGTGAAGATAGAAACTGTTGAAAAGTGGGAAACCCCGAAAACTCCGAAACACATACGCCAATTTTTAGGACTAGCTGGTTACTACAGAAGGTTCATCCAAGACTTTTCCAGAATAGCAAAACCCTTGACTGCATTAACGCATAAAGGGAAGAAATTTGAATGGAATGATGAACAAGAGAAAGTGTTTCAGTTATTGAAGAAAAAGCTAACTACGGCACCTATATTGTCATTGCCTGAAGGGAATGATGATTTTGTGATTTATTGTGACGCATCAAAACAAGGTCTCGGTTGTGTATTAATGCAACGAACGAAGATGATTGCTTATGCGTCTAGACAATTGAAGATTCACGAACAAAATTATATGACGCATGATTTGGAATTAGGCGCGGTTGTTTTTGCATTAAAGACTTGGAGGCACTACTTATATGGGGTCAAAAGTATTATATATACCGACCACAAAAGTCTTCAACACATATTTAATCAGAAACAACTGAATATGAGGCAGCGTAGGTGGATTGAATTATTGAATGATTACGACTTTGAGATTCGTTACCACCCGGGGAAGGCAAATGTGGTAGCCGATGCCTTGAGCAGGAAGGACAGAGAACCCATTCGAGTAAAATCTATGAATATAATGATTCATAATAACCTTACTACTCAAATAAAGGAGGCGCAACAAGGAGTTTTAAAAGAGGGAAATTTAAAGGATGAAATACCCAAAGGATCGGAGAAGCATCTTAATATTCGGGAAGACGGAACCCGGTATAGGGCTGAAAGGATTTGGGTACCAAAATTTGGAGATATGAGAGAAATGGTACTTAGAGAAGCTCATAAAACCAGATACTCAATACATCCTGGAACGGGGAAGATGTACAAGGATCTCAAGAAACATTTTTGGTGGCCGGGTATGAAAGCCGATGTTGCTTAATACGTAGGAGAATGTTTGACGTGTTCTAAGGTCAAAGCTGAGCATCAGAAACCATCAGGTCTACTTCAACAACCCGAAATCCCGGAATGGAAATGGGAAAACATTACCATGGATTTCATCACTAAATTGCCAAGGACTGCAAGTGGTTTTGATACTATTTGGGTAATAGTTGATCGTCTCACCAAATCAGCACATTTCCTGCCAATAAGAGAAGATGACAAGATGGAGAAGTTAGCACGACTGTATTTGAAGGAAGTCGTCTCCAGACATGGAATACCAATCTCTATTATCTCTGATAGGGATGGCAAATTTATTTCAAGATTCTGGCACACATTACAGCAAGCATTAGGAACTCGTCTAGACATGAGTACTGCCTATCATCCACAAACTGATGGGCAGAGTGAAAGGACGATACAAACGCTTGAAGACATGCTACGAGCATGTGTTATTGATTTCGGAAACAGTTGGGATCGACATCTACCGTTAGCAGAATTTTCCTACAACAACAGCTACCATTCAAGCATTGAGATGGCGCCGTTTGAAGCACTTTATGGTAGAAAGTGCAGGTCTCCAATTTGTTGGAGTGAAGTGGGGGATAGACAGATTACGGGTCCAGAGATTATACAAGAAACTACCGAGAAGATCATCCAAATTCAACAACGGTTGAAAACCGCCCAAAGTCGACAAAAGAGCTACGCTGACATTAAAAGAAAAGATATAGAATTTGAAATTGGAGAGATGGTCATGCTTAAAGTTGCACCTTGGAAAGGCGTTGTTCGATTTGGTAAACGAGGGAAATTAAATCCAAGGTATATTGGACCATTCAAGATTATTGATCGTGTCGGACCAGTAGCTTACCGACTTGAGTTACCTCAACAACTCGCGGCTGTACATAACACTTTCCACGTCTCGAATTTGAAGAAATGTTTTGCTAAAGAAGATCTCACTATTCCGTTAGATGAAATCCAAATCAACGAAAAACTTCAATTCATCGAAGAACCCGTCGAAATAATGGATCGTGAGGTTAAAAGACTTAAGCAAAACAAGATACCAATTGTTAAGGTTCGATGGAATGCTCGTAGAGGACCCGAGTTCACCTGGGAGCGTGAAGATCAGATGAAGAAGAAATACCCGCATCTATTTCCAGAAGATTCGTCAACACCTTCAACAGCTTAAAATTTCGGGACGAAATTTATTTAACGGGTAGGTACTGTAGTGACCCGAACTTTTCCATGTTTATATATATTAATTGGGATTGATATTTACATGATTAAATGTTTCCAACATGTTAAGCAATCAAACTTGTTAAGACTTGATTAATTGAAATATGTTTCATATAGACAATTGACCACCCAAGTTGACCGGTGATTCACGAACGTTAAAACTTGTAAAAACTATATGATGACATATATATGGATATATATATATATATAGTTAACATGATACTATGATAAGTAAACATATCATTAAGTATATTAACAATGAACTACATATGTAAAAACAAGACTACTAACTTAATGATTTTTAAACGAGACATATATGTAACGATTATCGTTGTAAAGACATTTAATGTATATATATCATATTAAGAGATATTCATACATGATAATATCATGATAATATAATAATTTAAAATCTCATTTGATATTATAAACATTGGGTTAACAACATTTAACAAAATCGTTAACCTAAAGGTTTCAAAACAACACTTACATGTAACGACTAACGATGACTTAACGACTCAGTTAAAATGTATATACATGTAGTGTTTTAATATGTATTTATACACTTTTGAAAGACTTCACTACACTTATCAAAATACTTCTACTTAACAAAAATGCTTACAATTACATCCTCGTTCAGTTTCATCAACAATTCTACTCGTATGCACCCGTATTCGTACTCATACAATACATAGCTTTTAGATGTATGTACTATTGGTATATACACTCCAATGATCAGCTCTTAGTAGCCTATGTGAGTCACCTAACACATATGGGAACCATCATTTGGCAACTAGCATGAAATATCTCATAAAATTACAAAAATATGAGTAATCATTCATGACTTATTTACATGAAAACAAAATTACATATCCTTTATATCTAATCCATACACCAACGACCAAAAACACCTAAAAACACTTTCATTCTTCAATTTTCTTCATCTAATTGATCTCTCTCAAGTTCTATCTTCAAGTTCTAAGTGTTCTTCATATATTCTACAAGTTCTAGTTACATAAAATCAAGAATACTTTCAAGTTTGCTAGCTCACTTCCAATCTTGTAAGGTGATCATCCAACCTCAAGAAATCTTTGTTTCTTACAGTAGGTTATCATTCTAATACAAGGTAATAATCATATTCAAACTTTGGTTCAATTTCTATAACTATAACAATCTTATTTCAAGTGATGATCTTACTTGAACTTGTTTTCGTGTCATGATTCTGCTTCAAGAACTTCGAGCCATCCAAGGATCCGTTGAAGCTAGATCCATTTTTCTCTTTTCCAGTAGGTTTATCCAAGGAAATTAAGGTAGTAATGATGTTCATAACATCATTCGATTCATACGTATAAAGCTATCTTATTCGAAGGTTTAAACTTGTAATCACTAGAACATAGTTTAGTTAATTCTAAACTTGTTTGCAAACAAAAGTTAATCCTTCTAACTTGACTTTTAAAATCAACTAAACACATGTTCTATATCTATATGATATGCTAACTTAATGATTTAAAACCTGGAAACACGAAAAACACCGTAAAACCGGATTTACGCCGTCGTAGTAACACCGCGGGCTGTTTTGGGTTAGTTAATTAAAAACTATGATAAACTTTGATTTAAAAGTTGTTATTCTGTGAAAATGATTTTTATTATGAACATGAAACTATATCCAAAAATTATGGTTAAACTCAAAGTGGAAGTATGTTTTCTAAAATGGTCATCTAGACGTCGTTCTTTCGACTGAAATGACTACCTTTACAAAAACGACTTGTAACTTATTTTTCTGACTATAAACCTATACTTTTTCTGTTTAGATTCATAAAATAGAGTTCAATATGAAACCATAGCAATTTGATTCACTCAAAACGGATTTAAAATGAAGAAGTTATGGGTAAAACAAGATTGGATAATTTTTCTCATTTTAGCTACGTGAAAATTGGTAACAAATCTATTCCAACCATAACTTAATCAACTTGTATTGTATATTATGTAATCTTGAGATACCATAGACACGTATACAATGTTTCGACCTATCATGTCGACACATCTATATATATTTCGGAACAACCATAGACACTCTATATGTGAATGTTGGAGTTAGCTATACAGGGTTGAGGTTGATTCCAAAATATATATAGTTTGAGTTGTGATCAATACTGAGATACGTATACACTGGGTCGTGGATTGATTCAAGATAATATTTATCGATTTATTTCTGTACATCTAACTGTGGACAACTAGTTGTAGGTTACTAACGAGGACAGCTGACTTAAGAAACTTAAAACATCAAAATATATTAAAAGTGTTGTAAATATATTTTGAACATACTTTGATATATATGTATATATTGTTATAGGTTCGTGAATCAACCAGTGGCCAAGTCTTACTTCTCGACGAAGTAAAAATCTGTGAAAGTGAGTTATAGTCCCACTTTTAAAATCTAATATTTTTGGGATGAGAATACATGCAGGTTTTATAAATGATTTACAAAATAGACACAAGTACGTGAAACTACATTCTATGGTTGAATTATCGAAATCGAATATGCCCCTTTTTATTAAGTCTGGTAATCTAAGAATTAGGGAACAGACACCCTAATTGACGCGAATCCTAAAGATAGATCTATTGGGCCTAACAAACCCCATCCAAAGTACTGGATGCTTTAGTACTTCGAAATTTATATCATATCCGAAGGGTGTCCCGGAATGATGGGGATATTCTTATATATGCATCTTGTTAATGTCGGTTACCAGGTGTTCACCATATGAATGATTTTTATCTCTATGTATGGGATGTGTATTGAAATATGAAATCTTGTGGTCTATTATTATGATTTGATATATATAGGTTAAACCTATAACTCACCAACATTTTTGTTGACGTTTTAAGCATGTTTATTCTCAGGTGATTATTAAGAGCTTCCGCTGTCGCATACTTAAATAAGGACGAGATTTGGTGTCCATACTTGTATGATATTGTGTAAAAACTGCATTCAAGAAACTTATTTTGTTGTAACATATTTGTATTATAAACCATTATGTAATGGTCGTGTGTAAACAGGATATTTTAGATTATCATTATTTGATAATCTACGTAAAACTTTTTAAACCTTTATTGATGAAATAAAGGTTATGGTTTGTTTAAAAATGAATGCAGTCTTTGAAAAACGTCTCATATAGAGGTCAAAACCTCGCAACGAAATCAATTAATATGGAACGTTTTAATCAATAAGAACGGGACATTACAAGCACTACCGTTGGAGTTGGTAAAATAATATGGTTCTTACCAATCGTTTTTGTTGGTTCAACGGTTTTGGTTGGTGGAGATTTAGCCTTTCGACTCACAAAGGTGATTGATTTTTCATCATTACTAAGTGTCATTCTACCCTCTCACATCAAATAACGCCCCGGTGGACGCTAAGAATGGTCGACCTAAAATTAGAGAAATGTTTGGGTCCTCTTCTATGTCAATGACAATGAATTCGACTAAAAAGGTTAAATTACCCACTTGAACGGGTAGGTTGTCAGCAATTCCAACTGGGTGCCTAATGGTTTGATCAAAGAGTCGAACACTCATTTCCGTTGGACTTAACTCACCTACTCCTAATCTCTTATATAATGAAAGAGGCATAACACTCACACTTGCACCTAAATCTGCTAGTGCATCATACATGACACAATCACTAAGTAGACAAGGAACAATAAATTCACCCGGATCACCCACCCTGGGTGGAGATTTTGGTGGAACTGTCTTCACCGGGTTTATCTTTACGGTTTTTGTTTCTTGTACTTTCTTATTATTCTTCTTCTTTCCAGAGGTATCACAAACTTTATTACCTATTACTTGCTTATACTCAACTTCTTTTCTTAGAAATGGGATGGGTGGTCTGTATGGTGCCACCACTGGCTTTACATACTCTGGTGGTGGTGGTGTTGTAACTTCTTCATTGTTACTCACATCTAAAACCTTCCCATCTTCTGATGCCGGCTTTTCCGAATTTGTTGACACCATATTAACATTCTCATTCTGAGGATTTACTTCAGTATTACTCGGTAGCTTTCCTTGTTCCCTCTCACTCATCATGCTAGCAAGAGTACCTACGTGTTTTTCTAGATTCAAAATGGAAGCTTGTTGAGTTCTTAATGACTGATCAAACCTCTCATTTGTTTGGGTTTGAGATGTAATAAATTGTGTTTGAGATTCCATTAGCTTTGTCATCATTTCTTCTAGATTTGGCTTTTTCTCTTCGGTTTGTTGTGGTAGTTTATATAAGCCAGGTCTTTGTTGATTGAAAGTGTTGTTTTGAGTTTGTTGGTTATTCGGACCTTGTTGGTTGTACGAGTTGTTGTTGGGTCCATTTGGATTGTAAAGAATGTTTTGATTTCGGTTAAAGTTCGGCCTTGGCGGTTGATAATTATTTTGATAATTATTTCCCAGCCTTTGGTTCATGTAGGAAACATTCTCACGTTGTTCCATCGTTTGCTCAATGTGACAATATTTCGTTAAGTGTGGTCCACCGCATTGCTCACAACTGATTCGTATTGCGTGAATATCTTTATTTATCTTTTCCATTCATCTCTCGAAAGCATCTATTTTTGCCAAAACGGAATCAAAGTCATGACTAGAATCGGCTCTAGCTGCTTTAGATGAACGAAAAATATCTTTTTTCTGGTGCCACTCATGCGAGTGGGTGGCTGTGTTATCAATGATTTTGTAAGTTTCGGTTGCGGTTTTCTTCATAATGGAACCACCAGCTATTATGTCGATATCTTTTCGTATAGCAACGTCGACACCTTGGTAGAATATTTGTACTATTTGATAAGTGTCTAAACCGTGTTGAGGACATCCTCTCAACAACTTTCCGAATCTTGTCCACGCCTCATATAATGTGTAGCGACCCCGACAAATCGTCAAGTGACGGCGTCGGCTACGTGGGTCCCATTACCTGATTATAAGTCTTTAAGATAACGTTTGACCAAAATATATCGCCTTCATTTCAAAATAAAGATTGTTTTCAAAGTTTACAAGAATTGTTCAACCAAAAGTTAAGTTACAACGTTATAAGTACGATTGAAATCTAGGCGACACGGTTTAAAGTAAAGTCAAAAGACGCTCCATGAAATGCATGTATACTCGACATCGGATGCAAGTATCAAATAGTAAGCGGAAGCATGTTTCACATATCGTGCAAGACCTGAGAAAAACATAGAAATCTGTCAACGAAAACGTTGGTGAAATCATAGGTTTAAGTAAGTAAGTACAAGTGAACCACAAGATTTGCATCAATGAAAATAATAGTAATACATTCCAAAAGTTTGTTTCACGAGCACCCAATTATCAAAGCTTAACATTCCATCCATTGTATACCCCATCCATAGTGCTAGAACAAACACTGATTCTCGAAAATATATTTCATCCGTAGACGGTAGCGAACCGTCAAGGATGAGGGTTGTCAACCCATATGGCCATATAACATAAGTTCTCGCTTACACCCGGCAAGTGTAACTAATGATAATCGAATTGAGGATTTTTGTTCTAAACTCGTATGTAGAATGTTTGTTTTCCCGTTCTTGTGTTCACTTAGTTCAAAAGAATCGTTTATGTTTTCTCATCCCAAATATAAGTTCAAAAAGAGTAAAAGTGGGACTATGATCTCACCTTGAGTGCAAGAGTTAATAAAGTACTTCAACAAGTAAACGCGTGCAAAGACAAGGCTAGTCTTGACCTAAACATATAGGTTATATCAATAACGGTAAACGCAAACGGTCAAAGATGTTCAATTAGTCCTATGGCTCGTTACGACTCGATTATATTAACATGTGAGTCAACTAGTCAAGTTTCATGCAAGATACAAGTAAATAATCATGTTAGAAAGGTTGCATAAGTATTTGGTTAAGTTTGACAAAAAGTCAAACTTGGTCGGGTCAAAGTCAACGGAAAAGTCAACATGGTCGGGTCGGGTCTCGGACAAATTTTCTATGCTAGTTATTCATATATAAGCATGTTAAAACAAGTTGAAAGTGAATTGGAGGTCTAGAACATCCCAAACATTTTTCGTGAAACGACCAACCAAAACAGCCCCTGGCAGGCAAATGGGACGGCGTCCCAAATGCCTGGACGGCGTCCCAGTGTGAAAGGCTGGACGGCGTCCCAGGGTGTAGACGGCGTCCCACTTTAAAGACCTGGACGGCGTCCCAGGGTTTTAGACGGCGTCCAGAAGGCTTTCCAGGAACTGTTTTGCTGAAACACAAGTGCACGAACCAAAACCAAACAATCACAATCTATGATCCGCAAACAATTAGAACAAGTATTTTATATCACCGGGAAGGTATTTTGACAAGGAAAACACCTAGACACAATTCATCAAGTAATTCAACACTTACACACCCCAAAACCGCATTTAAACGTTCATAATCAAAGTTCAAGTTCTAAATATGCATTTCATGATTCGGGCAACCGTTTTACATGTATGATATGCCGTTTCGAAGGTGATCAAACACACATTGCAACAAAACACTTAACAACAATATCTCATAGCATTTGACGCATCAAAAGTTCATGTAGAGCTTATCAAACCCTAATCCAAGTTCACAAAATCACTAATCATGTTCTTGGAGTTTCCTTAATCAACCTATACATCAAAACGAAGCTAATGATACTAGTAACACTTTTAAAACATGCACTTTAACAATCTAACAACATTTGATCATCCAAAATCAAGGATTTAGCAAGTAATTTTCATATTGAACTAATTACACCAAAAACAACGAATCGAGCATACAAATTACATACACGACATCACAATGAGCCATAGAAGCTAATTAACAACTTTATAAGTCAAGAACACGAATTTAAAGAAATCTAGTGTTTTAGAAATGTTACCCAAATGAGATGAAGTTGGTACCAAAACGAAGAGGAAGTTGTAAGGAGCTCAAATATGTAATTTGTTTTGCAGAATACCCGCTAGATCATAAATGGATGATGAATCTTTGTGTTTGGAGTTAGAGAGAAAATGGAGGAAGTAATAAAATGGAGGAGGTGATAATGAAAGGGTGGAAAGGGTTTGACCCTTTGACCTAGTCAAAGGTTTGAACCCTTGGCAAGTTTGGTCCCTCAACTATGAATCGGGTGCGGGAATTAACCGAACGAATTATTTTAAATTTCACGGGAGTACGGGAGATATTAAATTCCGATAACGAGAATATTTAAAATGTTACTTAACAAAGGATACGAATCTAGATACGAAGGGTATTATTTAAAAAGAAAAAGACGGGCGTTAAAATAATTTAACGGAAAAATGTGGGATGTTACATTATCCACACCTCAAAAGAAATTTCGTCCCGAAATTTAGTTGGAAGTAGTAGTCGATATCTCTTACTCGAGACTTTACGTTGTCAATGCTATGAATAAGTGAAAGTACGTTCTTGAGGGTTCTCATGAATTTGGATAGTCAGGGTTTTACGTTGCATTAAGGTTCGGTTTTTACGATCCCCGGTTTCAACTGGTTTTCCTATGAAGAGAAGTTTGTCATCGATAGTTGATGTATCCAGCAGGATTGCACGTTCCTGTTCCGCAGGACACGTTTCTAAGTTTGTTACACGAAATGTAGGGTAAACGGAAACTTAATTGAGTCGGAAGTTCTAAACGGTAGGGAGCGGTTCCAATACGCCCCAAGGTTTCAAAAGGGTTAACATGTCGCGGGTTTAACTTTCCCTGATTCCCGAAACGGATTACACCCTTCCAAGGTGCGGGTTCTCAATATTACACTGTTACTAACTTGGGATTCGAGAGGTTTACGTCGAATATCGGTATAGCCCCTTTGGCGACTACGGGTCGTCTTGAGTGAACGATCCTAAATGTTGTTTCTTGATGGAGTTCAGATTCGGTGATTTGCTTTGGTTAAATGAACAGGGGTATGACATTTGCGGTCATATAGGGTTTCGGAAGTGCTGCGTTAATATACGTGTGATAGCTGTCGTTGTAAGAGGAACTACTAAAGGTGACAACACCAGTCTGTAACATGTCTTTCCAAGATTGAATCGTACGTTTGCTCGGTTCGTCGATTGTGGGAGATACGCGGTACATGTGTCTAAGCGGGTCTCCAAGGTTTCTTGTAAAACTAGAAGTGAAACGAGTATTTCGATACGGAATAATTGACAAAGATACACCGTGTTGGAATAGAATCTATTAAGATACGTTTGAACAAGTCAGTTAGGGTTCGAAAAATGTTCGTTAGGACTATTCACCCTCGTGGCGGATACTAATGTAATATGATGAATTTCTCTATCCATGGAGAAATGTTACAAGGAGTTCCCTTAAACGGAAGTGCGAGCGATGAAGATAGGAGTGAAACGAGGACTTAGAATAGGATGAGCTTACATCTCGAGGTTGCCATAACGTGCCTCTAGTTGTCAAAAAAAAAAATGAAGTCTGAAAGAGAAACGAGATAGTACACGTAATTGTATAGTTCGGGGTTGAATAATGGTTGGACGATTATCAGTGACGCAAGGGCGTTAAGTCAAAGAAGAGTGAAGTATCGTTGGATTGTGTGTTATCTTAAATTCCAGTAATATTAGACGGTGACGGTGAAATAACAGAGGTAGGTAGTGTGGTACGGGATGACGAGAAAATTGATCGGATCCACAATTTAGTATTCGAATTCTTCGTGAAAAATAACGAATTTTAGTTAGGTTGATTTTTTTTTTTTTTTTTTTTTTTTTTGAGTCGAGAGAGTATGCCTTTCGGCGTTCAAGTAGAAATATTTCCATGTTTGAGTTCCATCTGTTGCTATACGATTTTTAACTAGAAATGTTGGTGTGAAGTATCACGCTCAAGGTGCGAACACGGAGAGGTTTAAAGTTTTCCTTAGTGAGTTAACGAGTTTAAAAGTCGTGTAACACGAGAAAAGTCAGAAATGAATCTTCGGTAATAACAGACGAGATCTAAGATTTTTACGAATACAAGTCCGAGTTGGTAGAGTTTCCTGATTACATGTGGCTTGATTTCGAGATTGATTGTAATGCCTTGACCATTAACATCATGGTCTAGAAAATTGGACTTCGTTCAACAGAAATTCTCACTCGGAGAATTTGGTATAGAGTTGCTCTTTTCTCAAAAGTTCGAGCGTAAGATGGTGATGTTGTTCGTTTCCCTTCTTTACTTAAATAAATTAAGATGTCATCCATAAATATGATAACAGCTTTGTCTAGATAAGTTGCATACGTGGTTTAGGAGGTTCAGGAATACGGACGGAGTCCTAAATAAATCAAACGGTACTAGGAGAGGTTTACAACTAACGTTGCGAGTTCGGAAAAAATGGCTTAGGAGACATCGTCTCCCTTAACCCCCAATTGATGGTAACCGGAACGGAGGTCGTTTTGGAATGCACACGGGATTCATGCAAGTAATCAGGTGGTCATGGATACGAGGAAGAGGGTATCGGTTTTCAACCGAAAATTATTTAGTTCACAATAATCTATACCTAGTTGTAGGGAAACAATTTCTCCTTAATGAATAGGTTCTGAGCTCCCTAGTTCTATAGGTGTCAAGTCAATATTCTTAACGTATATCCTCCGATAGAATTTATAGGCACACAATATCTTTCCGTTGGTCGCTTAAATTGCCTAAGTAGTATCTAAGGGAAAAAGGTGGAATGTAATGAGTACAAGTCAAAGTCTTGGTTGTAAAACGTCTAGCGGTAATGGAATCGAATAAGTATGAAGTATACAGTTTGTTGTGAAGAAACGTACCCATTATTAGTCCATCGTCGTTCCGGGCATCCTAGGTGTCGATGTTGAAGGTTCAACGGCGTGCGTTGGGGTTGATTTTCTTATTTGGGCACACATTCCTAAAATGACCCAGTTGGCCACATTCGAAGCAAGCACCCGTTCTGTGTGCGTTGGGCATCTTTCGAGCGACGGGTCCTTGGCGCCGGTGGCGAAACCTGCCACATCCTTCAAAGTGATGCTTGTGGCATTCGTTACAAAAAGGTAGTTTTCCGGCATAGCCTTTCTTGTCGTTGGAGATAAAAGGCTTCTTGGCGGGGTTGTTGTTATTGTTGTGGTTGCTTGATTGAGAGGCTTCCCATGTTCTTTTGTTGTTACTCGGGTGGTTCTCGACCATTGGTGCCGGTGCTTCCATTTCATTCACCGTTTCTAAGGCTTGGCGGGCCATTGTTAAAGCCTCTTGTAGGTTAGTGGGTTGAGATGTCATTACCTTGTGTTGAATGCTCTTAGGGAGGCCATCCATGTAAAGTTCGACTCTTAGGGATTCGGGAGTCATGAGATTTGGACACATTGAGACTAGTTCGGTAAACCGTTGATTATAAGCTCCGAGGTCATTCCCGACCGTTCTTAAATTCCTTAGCCCTTGCTCGAGCCTTCGAGTCTCATCGCGCGGGAAGTATTCGGTGATCATTCTTTCTCTTAATTCGGTCCAAGAGAGTGTAAGGGCTTCATCGATACCCACTGATTGTACATACGTGTTCCACCATGAGAGAGCAATACCGGTGAAAGTGAGGGTGGAAAACTTGACCTTATCTTGGTCTCGACAACCGCTTGTGTTAAAAACGGTCTCCATTTGTTCAAACCATCGGGTGAGAGTAACCGGTCCTCCGGTTCCATCGAAAGTGGAAGGATTGTACTTCATGAAGTTCTTGTAGGAGCAACCTTCGTTTGAATTACCGGTTCCATGATTGTTGTTGTTAGAAAAGTGATCGGCCACGGCCGTACCCACGGCGGTGGTTATCATTCGTTGAAGAGCTGGTTCTAGAGTTTCGAGAGGAGTATTGTGTTGACCTTGGTGAGCCATTGTTCCTTCATGAGACAAGAATATCGTTGATTAGTATTCTCAATAATACTAATCATGATAGGGAATGATGATGTAGAGAAAAATTTTCCTTGACTCGCCTTAAATTCTTTATGTCATAATGTCGGAATGTCCATATGAATCACCGTAATATAATCCCGGAAATTATATTACCCTGATTCTCATGTGCATTTAGCATTACCTCATAAAGTCAAAGTGGCGCGTCAACAAAATTTATCAACGTAAGATCAAGATCGAATACGAGTTAGATATGATAGAAGAGTTCGAGTATAAATGCACAATTAGTCAAATAATTCCTACTTCAGTCTATATGCCGGTTGTAGTCTAGATTCACCTATGTACCCTATGACTCGGGGTGGACACAAATGAACTCTAAATCCCTACAACCAAGGCTCTGATACCACTTGTAGCGACCCCGACAAATCGTCAAGTGACGGCGTCGGCTACGTGGGTCCCATTACCTGATTATAAGTCTTTAAGATAACGTTTGACCAAAATATATCGCCTTCATTTCAAAATAAAGATTGTTTTCAAAGTTTACAAGAATTGTTCAACCAAAAGTTAAGTTACAACGTTATAAGTACGATTGAAATCTAGGCGACACGGTTTAAAGTAAAGTCAAAAGACGCTCCATGAAATGCATGTATACTCGACATCGGATGCAAGTATCAAATAGTAAGCGGAAGCATGTTTCACATATCGTGCAAGACCTGAGAAAAACATAGAAATCTGTCAACGAAAACGTTGGTGAAATCATAGGTTTAAGTAAGTAAGTACAAGTGAACCACAAGATTTGCATCAATGAAAATAATAGTAATACATTCCAAAAGTTTGTTTCACGAGCACCCAATTATCAAAGCTTAACATTCCATCCATTGTATACCCCATCCATAGTGCTAGAACAAACACTGATTCTCGAAAATATATTTCATCCGTAGACGGTAGCGAACCGTCAAGGATGAGGGTTGTCAACCCATATGGCCATATAACATAAGTTCTCGCTTACACCCGGCAAGTGTAACTAATGATAATCGAATTGAGGATTTTTGTTCTAAACTCGTATGTAGAATGTTTGTTTTCCCGTTCTTGTGTTCACTTAGTTCAAAAGAATCGTTTATGTTTTCTCATCCCAAATATAAGTTCAAAAAGAGTAAAAGTGGGACTATGATCTCACCTTGAGTGCAAGAGTTAATAAAGTACTTCAACAAGTAAACGCGTGCAAAGACAAGGCTAGTCTTGACCTAAACATATAGGTTATATCAATAACGGTAAACGCAAACGGTCAAAGATGTTCAATTAGTCCTATGGCTCGTTACGACTCGATTATATTAACATGTGAGTCAACTAGTCAAGTTTCATGCAAGATACAAGTAAATAATCATGTTAGAAAGGTTGCATAAGTATTTGGTTAAGTTTGACAAAAAGTCAAACTTGGTCGGGTCAAAGTCAACGGAAAAGTCAACATGGTCGGGTCGGGTCTCGGACAAATTTTCTATGCTAGTTATTCATATATAAGCATGTTAAAACAAGTTGAAAGTGAATTGGAGGTCTAGAACATCCCAAACATTTTTCGTGAAACGACCAACCAAAACAGCCCCTGGCAGGCAAATGGGACGGCGTCCCAAATGCCTGGACGGCGTCCCAGTGTGAAAGGCTGGACGGCGTCCCAGGGTGTAGACGGCGTCCCACTTTAAAGACCTGGACGGCGTCCCAGGGTTTTAGACGGCGTCCAGAAGGCTTTCCAGGAACTGTTTTGCTGAAACACAAGTGCACGAACCAAAACCAAACAATCACAATCTATGATCCGCAAACAATTAGAACAAGTATTTTATATCACCGGGAAGGTATTTTGACAAGGAAAACACCTAGACACAATTCATCAAGTAATTCAACACTTACACACCCCAAAACCGCATTTAAACGTTCATAATCAAAGTTCAAGTTCTAAATATGCATTTCATGATTCGGGCAACCGTTTTACATGTATGATATGCCGTTTCGAAGGTGATCAAACACACATTGCAACAAAACACTTAACAACAATATCTCATAGCATTTGACGCATCAAAAGTTCATGTAGAGCTTATCAAACCCTAATCCAAGTTCACAAAATCACTAATCATGTTCTTGGAGTTTCCTTAATCAACCTATACATCAAAACGAAGCTAATGATACTAGTAACACTTTTAAAACATGCACTTTAACAATCTAACAACATTTGATCATCCAAAATCAAGGATTTAGCAAGTAATTTTCATATTGAACTAATTACACCAAAAACAACGAATCGAGCATACAAATTACATACACGACATCACAATGAGCCATAGAAGCTAATTAACAACTTTATAAGTCAAGAACACGAATTTAAAGAAATCTAGTGTTTTAGAAATGTTACCCAAATGAGATGAAGTTGGTACCAAAACGAAGAGGAAGTTGTAAGGAGCTCAAATATGTAATTTGTTTTGCAGAATACCCGCTAGATCATAAATGGATGATGAATCTTTGTGTTTGGAGTTAGAGAGAAAATGGAGGAAGTAATAAAATGGAGGAGGTGATAATGAAAGGGTGGAAAGGGTTTGACCCTTTGACCTAGTCAAAGGTTTGAACCCTTGGCAAGTTTGGTCCCTCAACTATGAATCGGGTGCGGGAATTAACCGAACGAATTATTTTAAATTTCACGGGAGTACGGGAGATATTAAATTCCGATAACGAGAATATTTAAAATGTTACTTAACAAAGGATACGAATCTAGATACGAAGGGTATTATTTAAAAAGAAAAAGACGGGCGTTAAAATAATTTAACGGAAAAATGCGGGATGTTACATAATGTTTCATTTGGCTTTTGCGCGAACGTAACAATTTCTCCTTGAAGTCTTACGGCTTTAGATGCCGGAAAGAATTGTTTAAGAAATTTTTCAACTAAAACGTCCCATGTATCAATCGCCCCTTCAGGTAACGATTCTAACCAATCTTTGGCTTCTCCCTTTAAAGTCCAGGGAAATAACATGAGATAGATCTGTTCATCCTCAACTTCTCTGATTTTGAATAAAGTACAGATCCTATCAAAGGTTCGAAGATGTTCATTTGGATCTTCTTTTGGCGTACCACTATATTGGCCTTGATTAGTTACCATGTGTAGAATTTGTCCTTTGATTTCATAGTCTGGCGCATTAATGTCTGGCTTAATAATGGCGTGACCTTGGCCAGTGCGTGTGGCTCTCATTCGGTCTTCCATACTTAGAGGTTCAGTTACTTCCATAATTGAATTTGTTGAATACGAATCACTAGAGAATTCAGATTTAACGGTTTGTGGTTCAGGAGGAATGATTAGTGGTTCAGGATCTTGGAATTGTCCTTGAATATCCTCCGGGTTCTCGGTAGTGAAGTCGGGTTCAAAAAATGGATTATCGGAAATTTGAATTGGAGTACTTGGTCGACTAGATGACGATTCCAAAGAAAAATCAACGGCGACAATATTGGCTAGATATCTTGATCGAGTTACAGGTGGTGAACGTATGAAAGATGGTGAACGTTTTGCTCGGTGCATTCACAGAATATCCTATTAGTTATAAAAGATAAAAATTATATAAGCTATCAAATTAATAGACTTTTCTGATTTTGCCCACGTTTCGAATAGCCAATAGATGCAGCAGGTAGCCAGGACCCTTTAAATCGGAAGCCCACAACTCGCCACTAACAAATCCAACTATTACTACGAACCAGAAAATTTAGGATGTCTATCAATTTAACCGTTTAAAATAATTTTTTTTCGTCGAAGTTTAAAGAAAATTCTATGTCCTAAAAACTAGAACGTCGAGAAATAAGAAAGAAAAAGAGCGCGTCGAAAAAGGTCAAAAAATAAAAGGTCGAAAAATAAAAGGTCGAAAAATAATCGTCGAAAAATAAAAAAAAAATGCAGCGTCGAAACTTAAAAGTCTAAAAACTAAATATTAAACTTACGTCTAAAGGTATTAAAGCTTAAATAAATTCTATAAACGACAATTACTTAAAAAGGCACTAAAACTTAAAACGGCGTCGCAAAATTCTAAAACACCTAAATCTTAGTCTAAAGAAAAAGCACTTAAGGGATTTTACGGCAAAGCTTAAAAACCTAGGAATAAAGTAACTACGGTAAAATACTAAGTCTTAAAACTAATTACGAACGATGAATATACAATTTTACGAATTAAACGATTAAAATATACAATTTATAAAAAGATATAAAAAATGATAAAATTATAATTTTATAAAAATATTATTTTTATATTACTATTTTATAAAAGTATTAATTTTTATATATTAATAAAACTAAATAAAACTTAATATTACAAATTAATTAAAAAAACTAAAACTAAATATTAAATAATTAAACCCTAATCTTAATTAATAATAATAATAATTATTAATTACAACCCTAATTCGACGGATCCAATGTTTCAGGCCTGTCAAGTCACTCCATGCGATCGCATGAAGTGTTAGTTATAAAGTCATGCGGTCGCATGACCTGCGGATCCAGTTCAAATATTGGGCTGCTACAGTGTATTGGCCCGATTATTTTTTTATTTTTTTTTGTTTTTAATTTATTTATATAAAATAAATAAAAACTTAATTTTTAAAAACTAAAATAGAAATAGAAAAACTTTATATTTTAAACAAACTCTTAAAAATATATATATTTCATTTTTTTCTTTTTATATTTTTGTATTTTTAATATTTAAAACGTATTTTTATAACAATGAATTAAAGTTTAAATTTTTTTTTATATATATAGCGTTTCGCTTTCGGCGTTTAAGCAGTCCCAGGCAGCGGCGCCAAAAACTTGATGTGTGCGAGGTGTAGTACGAAATACTATTATTTAAATTGGGATATACCTAAACCTTGCTACAACACTTATAGGCAGTGTACCTAATCGTAGAGTAGTGTAGTTTTTAGTAAGTCCGGTTCGTTCCACAGGGAGCTAGCTGAGTTTAACGCTATATTTTTAACAACTATATTTATATAAAATATATATAATTATATATAGTAATATTATTATAAAAAGGGGTTTTTACCGTTTAGTGACCGGTTTGTCGATTTTAAATAAAGCGAAAAGATAAATGATGATAATATAAATGACAGAATTTAAATCGCGATAAAGTAAATTGCAGTAATTAAAATGACAGTAAATAAAGGTACGATGAAATATGAAATAAAAGTATTATGCTTATTTAAACTTCCGTAATCATGATATTTGACATTTTGATTTTAATTAATTGTTGCCCGGGTTAATTGTCCTTTGTCCTGGTTTATTTGATACCTATCTGGTTTTTGTCCATAATAGTCCATCGGTCATAATTATAAAATGCTCGTCAAATTAACCTTATTCCCGAAGTCAAATATTCCAACTAATTAGGGATTTGAACTGTAACAAGGTTTTAATACTTTGTTTAATAATTACACCAGGTTATCGACTGCACGTAATTCAAGATTTTAATACTTTGTTAACAATTACACCAATTATCCTTGTATGTAATCCACCCCTGTTTTAATGAGATATAAATATTAATTTACCCACTTGATCAGAATGAATAATCAATTACCCAACCCGAATAATTAATTAAATGATTGTAAAAGATGTCGTATAAACGTCACTAAATAGAACATACATAATCATTTTAATAATTATTAGATTAACTAATTTGAAGATAGGTTCGACAGATTCTAATGAGTTGTCATTCGATTAGACAATACCCCTTATCTATTAATAGTCATAGTCCGATGTCCACAAGTGTCGGTCTTTTGTCCAAACCTTAATTATGGTACAAAATCTAATAACCCCGTCTTAATATTTTAGCCCAACATCACGATTACTTCGGCTCAAATAAGCATAATTGATAAGGCTAAAAAGGAACATATATTTCATAGCAATATCCCTCCTAAATAATAGGTTTTCATATGTAATTGTATTATATTTTCATTGTAATTGTTTAAATAAATAAGTGCGAAGACAAAAGGCGAAAATGAAGATTTGAAGACACAAACGTCCAAAAAGCTCAAATGTTCAAGATACAATTCAAAAGGTTCAATTTATTGATGAAAAACGTCTAAAAATGACAAGAGTACAAGTTACAAAACGCAAAGTACAAGATATTAAATTGTACGCAAGGACGTTCGAAAATCCGGAACCGGGACATGAGTCAACTATCAACGCCCGACGCAACGGACCAAAAATTACAAGTCAACTATGCACAAGAATATAATATAATATTTAAATAATTATATAAATTATTTATATATTATATATATTTAAAAATTATGTCGACAAGCTATGAGACAAATGATCCTGAGCTGGATTTTCAAACTCCGCGACTCGCGGAGTTTGAAGGCTAAAAACTCCACGACTCGCGGAGCTGTCAGAAATCAAAATTCCTATAAAAGGTCACGAATTCTGCGTGTAAAAAATAAATAATAATAATAATACTCTATAATAAATAAATAAATATATATATATATATATATATATATATATATATATATATATATATATATATATATATATATATATATATATATATATATATATATATATATATATAGTATAGGGTAGTTTTATATTAGATTAGTTCGGGTTATGTAAAGGTTATTTTACGGGTTTTTGAAGTCGAAATTCTGTCCGTGTACTACTACGCGATAAATACTCAATGTAAGTTATGTTCTCCTTTTTAAATTAATGTCTCGTACTTAAGTTATTATAATGCTTATTTGAGCCAAAGTAATCATGATGTTGGACTAAATATTAAAGACGGGGTAATTGGGCTTTGTACCATAATTGGGGTTTGGACAAAAGAACGACACTTGTGGAAATTAGACTATGGGCTATTAATGGGCTTTATATTAAATTAACGATACCTCGTTAATTTAATATAAAGGTTATGATTTGACGTATCTATATATAACCACATACGCTTAATCGGACACGATGGGCGGGATATTTATAAGTACGAATTATTGTTCATTTGACCGGACACGGGGATGGATTAATAGTCAATGGACTCATTAAAACAGGGGTGGATTACATTCAAGGGTAATTGGTGTAATTGTTAACAAAGTATTTAAACCTTGGTTTACACACAGTCGATAACCTGGTGTATTCATTAAGCAAAGTATTAAGACCTTGTTACAGTTCGAATCCCCAGTTAGTTGGAATATATGACTTCGGGTATAAGGTTAAATTTGCCGAGCAGTTTATAATTATGACCGATGAACTATTATGGACAAAAACCAGATAGGTTTCAAATACATCCAGGACAAAGGACAATTAACCCAGGACAATAAATTAAAATCAAAACGTCAAACATCATGGTTACGAAAGTTTAAATAAGCATAATATATTTTATTTCATATTTTCTCGTACTTTTATTTATGTCATTGTAATTATTGTTATTTATTTTATATTGTTATTTAAATATCGTCATTTACTATACGCTTCGCTTAAAATATAAATCGACAAACCGGTCATTAAACGGTAAACCCCCTTTTATATATTATTATATATAATTATATATATTTTGTACAAATATAGTTGTTTAAAAATATAGTGTGCAATAAGCCCGCTCCCTGTGGAACGAACCGGACTTACTAAAAACTATACTACTCTACGATTAGGTACACTGCCTATAGTGTTGTAGCAAGGTTTAGGTATATCCCATTTGTAAATAAATAATTAAAACTTGTGTAATTTGTAACGTATTTCGTAGTAAAATATAGTACTATCACGTACCCCCACGCTACGACATCAAGTTTTTGGCGCCGCTGCCGGGGACTTGGCGAAACGCTATATTTTTAATATATATTTGTATAAATATATTTTTAGAAAAACAATATTAAAAAAAAAATATATATATATATATATATATATAAATCTAGTTTTACGATTTTTATTTATAAAATTATAAAGTAGTTCTATTTTTATTTTAGTTTTTAAATATAAGTTTTTATTATATAAATATTTAGATTTTAAAACAAAAAAAATAAAAAAAATAAAAAACACGTCGAATTAAAAACTGTACCAGAGTTGAATTTTGGAACCCCGCGACTCGCGGGGTTTGCTGCTTGAAATACCGCGACTCGCGGAGACACTCTGACACACGTGACAGAACCCTAATTTCACATTAATTACGAATTTTATTATTATTATTATTATTAATAAACCCTAATTTGTTTAATTATTATAATTAGTTTAAGTTTTTTTTAATTAAATTGTATTTTAAATTTTAATTAGTTTTATTATATGTAAAATTAATAGTTTTAATAAATAAATAATATAAAAATAATATTTTTATAAAAATTGTACTTTTTACAACTTTTTGTATATTTTTATATTTTGTCCCTTTTTAATCGTTTTAGCGTAATATTTGTATTTTTAGCTCATATTTAGTTTTAAACTTAGTTTTTGCCATAGTTATTTTTACTTCTAGATTTTTAGGCTTTGCCGTAAAATCCCTTAAGTGCTTTTTCTTTAGACTAAGATTTAGGTGCTTTAGAATTTTGCGACGCCGTTTTTATATTTTAGTATCTTTTTAAGTTATTACCATTTGGGATTTAGTTTTTCTTTTAAGCTTTAATATTTTTAGACGCAACTTTTAATTCTTAGTTTTTAATTCCTTTTTAAGTTACGACGCGCTATTTTCTTATTTTTATTTTTCGACGTTTTTCGACGCGCATTCTTTTTCTTTCTTATTTCTCGACGCTTTAGTTTTTAGGACTTAGAAATTTTCTCTATTTCTTATCTAATATCTCAAACGGAAAGAAAAATTATTTAAGTGGTTAAATTAATGGACGTTGACAATTTTCTGCTTCGTAGTAATAGTTGGATTTGTTAGTGGCTGAGTTGTGAGCTTCCGATTTAAAGGGTTCTGGCTCCCTGCTGCATCTTTTGGCTATTCGAAACGTGGGCAAAAGCAGAAAAGTCTATTAATTGGATAACTTATATAAGTTTTTCTATTTTTATAACTAATAGGATAATTAGTAAATGCACCACATTGTAGCAAAAATTTGGTCATCGCAATAAAATGGAAAATTTTGAAAACAAGGCTATGGAAACTCTTTTTGATATCCAAAATCAATTAAATCAATACTCTCAAACGAGTGTTGATGACAATTCGTTCGGTCAATCTTGGATCACGAATGACGAAACAATAACTGGTTGTGAAATCTGTGGAGATTATCACTCAACATGGGAATGTTATTATTACGTTCCTATGGAAAATTACGCACCCACAGAACCTGAATGGAATGATTATGAAGAATACAATTCAAATTGGGATTATTCCCAAGAATATATCCAAACTCAACAACCAGTAGACGAGGAAAATTACGTGTCTGAAAATTTATTAGACAATATGAAAATCAAACTCAAAGAACTCAAGGCTCAAAATGAACAAATGAGAGAGTTTGTAAACCGGCAAGCTGAAACTCTATCAGACTACACACCTGTTGATCTGAGGAGTCGTGTGCAAGAAAATCTCATATCATCGAATTTTGGTGAATTCGAGAGCTCCGAAATCACCAACTATCCCGATGATACTTTTTATTCAGTCTTACCAATTTCACAACATATCGACACATTAGCCTCTACCGACGAAATCATCGATCCATCAATGGATAAAGAAGAAGTAAGGGTAACAAATTGGTACTCTTGGGAATACGATAACGTTGAAAATTTTACCCCCAAGGCCAAACCGAACTTCACCATTCCACAACCTTCCAACCCAATATTCTCAATAGACGAGTCATCAACCGGAAATGAACTACGAGCTGTAACAGATAATGACACCTCGAATTTCACCCAATTGGGTAATAGAGGTGAAAACTTTGACGTCGAGAATAAAAGGAAGGAAACGTTAGAAATTGTCCACCCTATAATATGTATGTCGGTGTATATCGATCCATTTGACCAAGAACCAGAAAAGAGACATATCCATTTACTAAAAGCTACACTTAAAAAAGAATTAAGTAGTGACAATCGGGCGAGTCTAAACTTTAAACCCATTGATATATTATACACCACCCGAGATGTAAATAACTGGCTCACTACTCTAATTCGTGGAACTTATTCTACCGACTTCACATGTCGTCAGCTAAGTGTGGGGAAGTTTAACCCCACTTAATGTTAAATTAGGGGTTCGGGTTAGTGCATAACTCGTTAACAAAAATGCATGATAAGTTAGGATAAAAGACGTTTTTTCAAATATTAGTAAACAGTTCAGAAAAGCAACCGTTTTTGAAGAAAAACATGTGTGATAAAACAAGAAGGAATGAACGATGAGGTGCACCATCTATCATCCTGCAATTTTATGGTATCTTTAACTACTTTCTACACTAATCACCCTCATGAATTTATAATTAGAGTCTGATTTCATGCAAATGAGGGCATTGCATGATCTTAAGTGTGGGAAAAGGTTATAAATTCTCTCGGATCTATTCTTGGCTTATTTTCTAAATTTTGTGAAAATTTTTTTTTAAAAAAAAAAAAAAATTTCAACTAAATAAATTCAAAATCATGTTTATACATATTTATGAATGGTGAAAACTAGGTGTTAATACCGAAATTATCGTTACCTCGGAAAGGACATAAATTGAGAAACACCCTAAAACGATTGAATTCATTTAAAATGGAATAAAGGAGAATAAAAAGGCAAAGAAAGAAACTAAGTGTGGGGAGAATGTACCAAGTTATTCAATTAAAAACTATATATCACATGTTTCTGTAAAGTTATTGCAGGTGCTTTTGTTTTGGACTAAATTAACTGTTTTACCCGATTTACTGTAATATATTTGAAAGAAAAGATGGATCTACATGATGAATCAATTCCATCATTAAAAGGAAGTAAAGTCTTCCGAAAAAGACACGCGCTTCTTGATTTAGGTCATGAAGTTGTCGTCCAGACCAGCTGTAGGTTGACGAAAAATCTAGAAAAGTCATCTCTAAAATCAGCAGGAAATCCACGGACCTCAGCATCAAACAGGGTCGCCAAGTGGTCAGATTTATCCTAACCATGAGAAGGATTTATCTCGTACAATGGGGGGACACCGTGCAAATTAGCTTGATAAGACTAATGAATCAGATCCCCAGAAAGGATAATCTCCTTAAAGATCAAAAATCAGCTTTTAAGCCTGATATTACTCAATCCTTGAGATTGACCTTAAAGATTGAGAATTACAAACTCATGGAATTCAATGATATCTAAACTCGAGCTTGAACGAGAAAATATTTTGATCAAAAATAAAACCGATTTGTTTTCTGAAAACCCATTTTCAATGCGTTCATTACCTTTGAACGTAAAATCCTAGGAATTCACCTGGAATTCATTAGGCCACCTGAACCAAATCGGGTGTCAACCGTAAGAACGGTGGTTGCATAGCATGGTCGGAGACAGGACCTTGTGCCAGACCGAAAAATCATAGGATGATCTTTACTATTGCTCCTACAAAGGATAGTAATAGCATCCGACACGTTTATAGACCATAATCAAAAGCAAGTCATGGAACATTGCCTTAACAGTTTCTTGTTCATCGCTTTCCTTTACAACCGGACGGTAGTTCACCGAAAGGTAATATACGGAGCAAGTATACTGGACGTGTTGCTTTCCCAATACAAGGTTAGCAAGTGGGTAACACAAAACCACAAGTGTTGAGCTAAAATTTTCAAATCTGAAACCCACACAACCCACAAAAATAATTTGCAAACACCGGTGAAGGGTTATTCCGGAAAACTTATCTAGGGTAAAAACTAGATTGAATTTTCAAAAGATCAAATGTTTTCATAAAGATCCAATTTCCTTACGGATCTAAATTTTCATAGTCATGTGGGACTGTAAACCGCCTTTCAAATGTGCACTTTGCTTTGGAAACCGAAAGTAAATCGGCTATTTGATTGCAAGTGTCGTTGACCTAAACCCGAGGCAACTGTGGATGACACACCCACCTTTAACCATGGTTCTATCGTTACTATCATTGTTTATACCACCATATCAAAATCACTGATGTACAAAGTGTGATGAATAAAAAAGTGATTCATGTATGTTTTTATTTCAAATTCTGTATTGCTTGAGGACAAGCAACGCTCAAGTGTGGGGATGTTTGATAAGGCTAAAAAGGAACATATATTTCATAGCAATATCCCTCCTAAATAATAGGTTTTCATATGTAATTGTATTATATTTTCATTGTAATTGTTTAAATAAATAAGTGCGAAGACAAAAGGCGAAAATGAAGATTTGAAGACACAAACGTCCAAAAAGCTCAAATGTTCAAGATACAATTCAAAAGGTTCAATTTATTGATGAAAAACGTCTAAAAATGACAAGAGTACAAGTTACAAAACGCAAAGTACAAGATATTAAATTGTACGCAAGGACGTTCGAAAATCCGGAACCGGGACATGAGTCAACTATCAACGCCCGACGCAACGGACCAAAAATTACAAGTCAACTATGCACAAGAATATAATATAATATTTAAATAATTATATAAATTATTTATATATTATATATATTTAAAAATTATGTCGACAAGCTATGAGACAAATGATCCTGAGCTAGATTTTCAAACTCCGCGACTAGCGGAGTTTGAAGGCTAAAAACTCCACGACTCGCGGAGCTGTCAGAAATCAAAATTCCTATAAAAGGTCACGAATTCTGCGTGTAAAAAATAAATAATAATAATAATACTCTATAATAAATAAATAAATAATATATATATATATATATATATATATATATATATATATATATATATATATATATATAATATATAGTATAGGGTAGTTTTATATTAGATTAGTTCGGGTTATGTAAAGGTTATTTTACGGGTTTTTGAAGTCGAAATTCTGTCCGTGTACTACTACGCGATAAATACTCAATGTAAGTTATGTTCTCCTTTTTAAATTAATGTCTCGTACTTAAGTTATTATTATGCTTATTTGAGCCAAAGTAATCATGATGTTGGACTAAATATTAAAGACGGGGTAATTGGGCTTTGTACCATAATTGGGGTTTGGACAAAAGAACGACACTTGTGGAAATTAGACTATGGGCTATTAATGGGCTTTATATTAAATTAACGATACCTCGTTAATTTAATATAAAGGTTATGATTTGACGTATCTATATATAACCACATACGCTTAATCGGACACGATGGGCGGGATATTTATAAGTACGAATTATTGTTCATTTGACCGGACACGGGGATGGATTAATAGTCAATGGACTCATTAAAACAGGGGTGGATTACATTCAAGGGTAATTGGTGTAATTGTTAACAAAGTATTTAAACCTTGGTTTACACACAGTCGATAACCTGGTGTATTCATTAAGCAAAGTATTAAGACCTTGTTACAGTTCGAATCCCCAGTTAGTTGGAATATATGACTTCGGGTATAAGGTTAAATTTGCCGAGCAGTTTATAATTATGACCGATGAACTATTATGGACAAAAACCAGATAGGTTTCAAATACATCCAGGACAAAGGACAATTAACCCAGGACAATAAATTAAAATCAAAACGTCAAACATCATGGTTACGAAAGTTTAAATAAGCATAATATATTTTATTTCATATTTTCTCGTACTTTTATTTATGTCATTGTAATTATTGTTATTTATTTTATATTGTTATTTAAATATCGTCATTTACTATACGCTTCGCTTAAAATATAAATCGACAAACCGGTCATTAAACGGTAAACCCCCTTTTATATATTATTATATATAATTATATATATTTTGTACAAATATAGTTGTTTAAAAATATAGTGTGCAATAAGCCCGCTCCCTGTGGAACGAACCGGACTTACTAAAAACTATACTACTCTACGATTAGGTACACTGCCTATAGTGTTGTAGCAAGGTTTAGGTATATCCCATTTGTAAATAAATAATTAAAACTTGTGTAATTTGTAACGTATTTCGTAGTAAAATATAGTACTATCACGTACCCCCACGCTACGACATCAATAATAATAACTTAGTTACGAGACATTAATTTAAAAAGGAATAACATAACTTACAGTGGTGATTAATCGCGTAGCGTTAAACGGACAGAGTTCCGACTTTAAAACCTCTTAAAACATTTCTTACATTAACCTTATTATTATTAACTTTAATTAAAATTATAATTATAATATAAATATATATATATATATATATATATATATATATATATATATATATATATATATATATATATATATATATATATATATATTGAGAATCAGAGAAACAGAAAAGAAAACGATGTGTGTTTCTACTCGCAGAAAACTGGCGAATTTATAGAATGTGGCCTGCTACAGTAACTCATGCGGTCGCATGAGATTTTAGTGCAAATCTCATGCACTCGCATGGGCTCATGCACTCGCATGAGTTTTATGCCTATTTCCCATGCGATCGCATGGCCGTCAGGTCCAGCTCACATATTTTTTGTTTGCTAGTTTGTCGACGTTATTTAATATAATATATAATATATAAATAATTTATATAATTATTTAAATATTATATTATATTCTTGTGCATAGTTGACTTGTAATTTTAGCTCTGTTGCGTCGCGCGTTGATAGTTGGCTCAGGTCCCGGTTCCGGTTTTTCGAACGTCCTTTCGTATAATTTAATATCTTGTACTTTGCGTTTTGCGGCTCGTACTCTTGTAATTTTGAGATGTTTCTCATCAATAAATTGAACCACTTGAATTATATCTTGTACATTTGAGCTTTTTGGTCATTTGCGTCTTCAAATCGTCGTTTTCTTCTTTTGTCTTCGCACTTATTTATTTAAACGAATATTACATAAAAATAGAACAATTACAACTAAAAGCTTTACATATTGGAAGGATATTGTGCCTAAATATATGTTCATTTGGAGCACTATCACAAACTAAAAATTCTACGTTTCCAAGCCACATGATGAAGTGTAATCTTCTTCATCCTCAACTTCCTCCTCCGAATCTTCATCATCATCTTCCTGGTCTGAATCTTCATCATCATCTTCCTCCTCAGAATCCTTCATTAAATCATCAATAAAATACCTTTCATACCATACACGTTTATCTAAACATCTTTTACGTTTCGATGTTTCTTTCCCGAACGAATTTAATAAAATGATGTTTGGTTAAGGGGGGAAAAACTTCCCTTTTATTTCGAAAGCGAGACGTCGCGCTAACTACCAAACTAGCAGTATTTGCATCCTTATGGCTCACATAATCCAAATCAGGGCCATTGACCAACTTAGTCCAGTTAGTAGACTTTGACCCATTCGAAGATATATGGGATAGGGGCTGCCCATTAACATATTTGGAGTGTGACCCGAACCTCTCAAAACTAGGATTTAGCCCACTTCCAGTGTTAAAAAATGTTTCAAAGTTATTTGAATCAAGCGTCTTCTTGGAATTATCAGTTTCTTTATTGGGAGCTCCACAACTACCATTAAAGGACTCCTAAGAATACTCAAAATCATAAGCCTCTTTGCAATTTTTATTTTCATCATCGGGAGCACCACAACCACCAATCGACGACTCCTACGTGTTGGTTAGAAGCAGGTGAGAAACAATTTGCAGGTCCCGAAATTGTTCAGTTAACTGCAGAAAAAGTTGAAATTGCACGTGATAAGTTAAAAGCAGCTAGAGATCGACAAAAGATGTATGCTGATCCGCGCAGACGTCCGGTAATTTTTAATGTAGGTGATCGTGTATACTTAAAGGTATCACCGTGGAAAGGGGTGATCAGATTTGGCAAACGTGGTAAACTAGCTCCGAGGTTTATTGGGCCATTTCCAATCATAGAAATTCTGAATGATCAAACTGTTGTTTTAGATCTTCCATCAGAGTTAGCAGGAATACACAACACGTTCAACGTGTGCTATCTGAGAAAGTACAAAGTGGATGATGAAAGTCAGATTCTTTCGTTGAAGGATTTGAAAGTTGATTTGACTAAGAAATTAGTGGAAGAACCGGTTAGAATAGAGGACAAGAAAGTCACAAAGTTAAGAAAGAAACAGATTCCTATGGTGTTAGTGGAATGGCGGCATAGTTTGGGTTCTAACTTGACGTTGGAAACCGAGGAGTTAATGAGGGCGCGCTATCCCCATTTGTTTGACCTTGACCAGATTCCGAGGATGGAATCTTCTTAAGGGGGTAGATTTGTAACATCCTTAATCGGGCCTAGTTGTAAGATTACTATTTTGCCCTTAAGTTAGTAATGTGTTACTATATGCTTTTATTTTTATTTAATATTTATTATTAAATAATGATGTGGTTAGGACCAGTTTGTGACAAGGGTCACAGAACAGGTTTGTTTATTTAATTTGGACTCCGTTTGGGTTGCCAAATGACGTACGAAAGATATCAGATAACTGATAAATACCCGTGTATCGCACAGTGTGGGAATTAAACCCAATTAAGTGACTAGTGCTGTCCACTTTCTTGCATTTTCCAGACTCTTCCCAAACCACACCCGTTCTTCATCTTCTCCACCAATCAAACCCTAATCCTTAAACATTGATTTTGAGCTCAAATTGGTGTTAGAATCGTGTTTGTTATCGTTTACTGAGTCTATCAAGGTAAGTAACATGTGTTTTTATGTTCAATTCGTTGTTAAATTCATAGTTTTGTGTGAGTTTTGTAAAAAGCTTGAATTTGTGTCAAAACAAGTGATTTAAGTGTTGTTATGGTCAAATTGTCGTGGGTTTTGAGTCTATAACAAGTAGTGAACAAGTTGTGGTCGATTTTGGTGTTTAAAACGAGCTCTAGATCGAGATTTGAGGATTTCATAGTGAAGTCCGTAGCCTTTGTTCAGTTTCTGATGAAGATGAACACACTCGGCCGACTGTCGGTCGACAGTCGACAGACTGAGGGTTGAACCGGCCGATTGACGAAGACAACTGACCTACTGTTGAGTGAACCGACCGACTGAGATTTACCTTCGGCCGATTGATGTAATACCAAATGAATCGACCGACTGGGAAGGTCAGTCGACCGGTTGTGTCGACAGTCGACCGGTTGTGTCGACAGTCGACCGACTGTAAGAGTCAGTCGACCGACTGAGTGTTCAGGGCAGAATATTTTACCTAAGTGTTGATTTTTAGCCGTTATGCTGCCCGTTTGTATTTGGATGTTTATGATGTAAATTTTGAAAAAATTTAGCAGACAGTTTTTGATACAAAAATTTATATATTGTGTTATTTGATGTTAACGAACAGAAACTAACTTGTGTATATGTTTTTCTCAGGAGAAAAGGAGAAAGAGAAGGTTCAGTGATTAGATAGCTGAATACCTTCTCGTTTGCTGGTATTTGGTGAGTGGGACTAACTGGAGAATATAGTATATAAAATTGCCATGCTTGTTAGATATACTTATTGTTGTGGTTAGTTAGTACTTTGTGATGACTGCATGTTAGTTGATGCTTATCTGTTGGAGCCCAGTGCGTCCCTATTGTGTGGTAGCCTCGGTAGGAGAGATCAACCTGCGGGTTGGGTTCCCCTGCGGTAGCCTAGACAACCGTGGTGTATATATATGTGAATGACGCGTTCGTCGCGTGTGGATTATGTATATACATACGGTGGTGGAGGAACTTCTGGTAAGCCCCAGTCCGATCAGCTGGTGGTTAATGGTTTGGCCGAGCCGCCAGAGTCTCTGTAGACGGTACTTGGGTGATGTTTGTGTGTTAGACTATGTGACATGATTAGAATAACGCTTATGTATGCTATGGCCTGTAGTTAGTCGTACTCACTTAGCTTCGTGCTAATTCCCCTCCATCTCCTCCCTGCAGGTTGATAGCTTTTGTAGATAGTGCTTTTTGGGAGAAGACGGGCATGGTGATGTTATGTTTAACAGGGTTAACTCTGATGTGGTCTTTTAGAATATGAACCGTGTACTTTTGAAAACAGAATGTATTTACGTCTATTCCTCTTAATATGTAAATTGTTTTAATGACACGTGACATCGGTTTGTACAAATGTCGATATCGTATTTAATTAATATTATGCTTCCACCACGTATATAATATATATATATATATATATATATATATATATATATATATATATATATATATATATATATATATATATATATATATATATATATATATAGCGGTGTCACAGAAGAGGGATCATTTTGTTCGTTTAAACTGTCATAATTAACCTTCAAATTTTTGTTATCACCATTGTGGTCATTCATATGCAATTCATCGACTTTAACCAATGTCCAAGCAAACCGATCTTTATTGTAACTAAAAACTAAATTGTGATTTCTCATCGACTCGGGTAGATAAAACGCGAACAACTTACCATTAGTCTTAACTTCAATGGAATTGTAGTTCTCCATGACCTCCTTAGATTGATACGACATGTTATTACAGTCCGAATGATAGATCCACGAAGCGGATGATTTATTTTCAAAACCTGTGACAACATCGACGAAGGATCTCTCACCTTGCTTCTCACTTTCAAGTGGAACAGAGTTCACATATGGGCTTGATAAATCAACATTGCATTCAACTTTCGAAGAGTTCTTACCCACGTTAAAACCAGAATAACCATCGACCATCTTCTTCCTCTCCAATGCTTTATAAACACGAATCACTCTTCCATTTATTTGGATGCAGTTTATCTTTTTTTCAAAGCTTTCGACATCACCAACCTCTTCAAATCTCACAAAACCGAATCGGTGACCGCTCGAAAATCCCTTCGAGCTAAGTACATGTCTTTCACAAACCCATATTGACTGAATGTTGTCCAACAACCACCTCGAGATCAATTATCGAGAAAGTTTAAAAAAAATGAAGTAACTCTGTTACTACTCGAACGGATGAATGAGAGCCCTTCCTTACTCGACTTGAAGGGTACACTACCCTCGCACACCCGCTGAACCATGAATCGAAGTATCACGAGATATAGAATACATACTCTAGAGCTCTCTCATTAATTGGAAAAAATTGAAAATAATTAATTAAAGTCATTCTCTCTTCTATCTATAAGACCATTCCGTACGCTAAAGCAGTTGTTGTACTGTTGTGCTATTGTGGGGGAATTTTTGCTGATGTGACATTGTTGTGGGATTGAGGGAGCGTTGTGGTAAATGTATTGTTGTGATGTTGTGGAGCGCTGATGTGACATTTATTTTTAATTTTTTTATTAATTTACTTAAACAATAGAATATTAGATATTTTAATTAAATAAGTAAGTAAATATAAATTAAAAAAAAATCCTAAAAAAGAAAAAAAATATACAAAATTTAAGTATAAAATTAAAAAAAAATACATAATTTAAAAGTTCATAAAAAATGAAAGGTACTACTACTCGTCATCATCGTTCTCGTCATTCGATATCTCAATGTACTCCTTAAACTTGTTGCATAAAAATGTTTTATACTTATTCACGCGTTTGACATCCTTTTTGTTCTTCATGTTCTCGGGTGATGTGGTCAAGAAACCGATACCCAAAATAGCTGATTGGAGGGCAACATAGTTTTTGAATTCAACCGTGGCTTCCTCTTTTGTCGACATTAAAGAAGAACTATGTGTGTTGTAGTTTTCCACAAACTCATCCAATTTGGATGATGTTGATCGACGTGAAGATGTCTCGACATCAAAAGACGCGGAATTCCTAGCTGCTTTCTTTGATTGATCACGTCCGGGTGGTCGAGGAGACCTATTTTCTCCAGACATATCGTCTTGTTGGGTTTGTGAAAGATTAACTGGATCAGATTTAAATATAAATATGGGTATAAATATAAAAATAATTGTACGGTATAAAAAATTAATTTATACATTTTTCCTTTCGTTTGTGACTTCTTCTTTTATTAGAAGGCTCCGGTTCACCCGTTTCTTTTTGAATTTTCGGTTGTTGTCGATCAATTTGTTGTTCGGTTTGTTGTTGATTTTGTTGTTGTTGTCACTGTTGAAAGTATTCTCATGATCTTTATTGTTGTTGTTTCTTGCATATAAATGAATTGTTGTTCTACCGTCATAGATGGTGGTTGATTCCCAAATAAATTTCGTTGAATGCTCGGATTTTGAAGTGGAGATTCGGTTGTCATACCCGGAATATTTGGTGTCCCAAACGCCAATAGATTCGTCATGTTTGTTCTGGGGAAAAAACCGAATTCGTTAGTAAAAAATGGATGATATTGATTGTTAGACAATTGATTATTTGGATTTTCTTGATTATTAGATGATGAAGACATTTTGATTGTTAGGAAAATAGAGGAATGTTTAAGAGAAAATGAATGAAGATTGTTGAACGAAAGAATGTTTAAGAAAAAATGAATGGAAGAGTGTATATATAGAAAAAATAATTTTATTTTATTTTATTTTTTAAAATAGAATTGTGTTCAACGGATGAAAATTTTGAAACTGGTCAAAGTGCAACAATCAATCACAGCGTTTCATCTGGCATTCACGACCGTTGTGTGTCTCGTGGTCCAATCCCACAGACACAACTACTGAACCCACAACGGCCCCACAGAACCCGTTATGGTCGTTGTGGGGCAACAAAATTGAACCGTGATCAAACGTAGGGAATGGTCTAAGATAAGAAGGCTATTTTGTTCTCTTCTCTCAAACTTCATAACTCACTAAAAGAGTTTTTGTTTTGTAAGTTGAGGCATGTTTTCTGCATAGCTTTACATTACGTAAGTAATAGCTATCGCCCTTTCGCTTTGTTTCTTTCACCATATTACATAATGGTGATGCATGTTCCCATGTACTTGCTTATAATATGCCATACATGATATCATGGGTTAAACCCACGTTTGTTGTTATCAGATGAAGAAATAATGTACTACACATTCTTCTCTTTTGACTCCAGAACCGTTACATATTTCTCAGAGGTGGTTGTTAACTGGAACAGGTCATTCTTCTCCTTCTCCGGCAAGGTTTACTTCTATGAACCTATTATGAAAGATGATCTCTCTCAAGTTACAACAGTCACTTGAGGCTTCTTTTAACTTTTTTTTTTTTTGTCTTTCGTGTGTCTTGCTTTTCTCCATATTTTTTTGGTTCTTTGTTTTCTTGACCATCCCCATGTAACTTTCAACAATTTGCAGAAGCATTCTACTTTGATCACACATAGGAAGGACCCACTCTGATACCTCCTCTGATCCATTACGAGATCATGATCAACAACACAGCGATCGCACAAGGATGTACAATTGTTTGAAGAATTTTTACGAGGGACAGAAAATACAATTGACAAAATAATATATGGGAACTTTTGAGTTCTTCGTATTATCTCTCTGGATTTACAATTATTTAGTAAATGCCTAGTGGCTAATTCCCTAAACTCTTTCGGTAGCAACTATATTATAATAGAAGATGGTGGAGCATGTTTTCTCTCAAATTACATGTAGAGATTGAATGTAAATTTGGGGCCCCTCAACAAAGAGCAATATTAACTGAAACATATTTACTTATCAATTATTTAAATGAGCTCTATCGATTTTGATACTACAAATTTTATAGTAGTATTTTGTTATTGTTTAATAGTTACTCAAGTTTCGTTAGTCATCTATCAATGCATTGGCCTCTTTTAATTTTATTATGTTTGCCGCATTTAATTATCGATTAAGCCTCTTCTATTGTTAAATTCTGGCTTCCGCTATGTACATCATGACAACATGAGTGTGTTAAACGTGGGTTTACATCCACGTTTTGGTTTTTGTTGAGTCATCCAATAAGTGAAATAACCAAATGACAACTCTTTTTGACTCCCCCTTTTCTCGGATACAGGGACGGATCATCATTTTGACAACGAACCAAAACAAATGATGGCAGGACACGTCGGATATTACACTACCTGCATTTCTATTGGTCATATAGAACCTATTCCCTCGATTTTATTGGTCCACCTCATCCACAATGACATAAAAATTCCAGTATCTTCTCGAATCACGCGCCATGATACGTATATATTTTCGCAAATCCGAGCTCTCAAAATTCATTCATATTTTCGAGACCTGAAAACCTCTTCTATCATTACACAAATAATCAAACTACGACAACAAATTTGAGGTCTGTGAATTATGGGCCGTTCTGGGGTTGTTCTCGCGATTATTTTAATCGGTAAAATATTCAGATCTTTTATAGTTATTATAATTCTGTTACTACTACTGTATCTGTTTTCTGTTTATCAATGTTGATGTAATGAACGTAAAATTAGGTTTAGTTTCAGTTCTTTAATGCTTTTTTTGGAAATTTCGCTTTCATTGTGAACTTATGATTACATTAATTGATGATTAGTTTACTTAAGCCACAAAGCTACGTGATTACTAATTTTTTTTTATTTTTTTATTTGAATAATGCATGTCAACCTATTTAATAAAAATTTGCTATGTTAAATTTTGTATTTATTGTTAACTTTTGTAATCATTTAAATATATAATCATACAGTATATTGAAAGTATCTGATTACATGTATGCCGCTTGTTCGAATAGTTTTTAATTTCATGTTATTGAATTGTTATGGATATGATGAAATAAATGAGTAAATGTTATTTGTTTACAGGCTTTTTATTTGCGTTTTCAATTGCGCAAGAAGAGGCTAGCAAGTTAGGAACTGTAATTGGGATTGATCTTGGAACTACGTATTCATGTGTTGGTGTATATAAAAATGGACATGTTGAAATCATAGCCAACGATCAAGGAAATCGTATCACTCCATCATGGGTAGCTTTCACAGATTCCGAAAGGTTAATCGGTGAGGCTGCGAAGAATCAGGCGGCTGTTAATGCCTTACGAACCATCTTTGATGTTAAGCGACTTATTGGAAGAAAGTATGAAATTATTCTAATCTGATTGTTATATAATATTGGAATTATGTTGTTTTTTATGCTCATTGGATATGAATATTTATTTATAATTATATATGTATGTATGTATGATGATAGGTTTGAGGACAAAGAGGTTCAGAGGGACATGAAACTTGTTCCGTACAAGATTGTGAATAGAGATGGGAAGCCTTATATTCAAGTTAAACATAAGGATGGGGAGACTAAGGTTTTCAGTCCTGAAGAAATTAGTGCTATGATATTGACTAAAATGAAGGAGACAGCTGAGGCTTTTCTTGGAAAGAAGATTAAGGATGCTGTTGTCACAGTTCCTGGTTAGTAAATTTCACAAAAAAAAAAAAAAAATGGTATAATTTTTGTTTTGTGGGGTTGAATAAATATATGTTGTGTGTTGATGGTTTGTTATATGATTGTGTGTGCAGCGTACTTTAATGATGCGCAAAGGCAGGCAACCAAGGATGCTGGTGTGATTGCTGGTTTGAATGTAGCTAGAATCATCAATGAGCCTACGGCAGCTGCAATCGCATACGGTTTAGACAAAAAAGGTGGTGAAAAGAACATTCTTGTGTTTGATCTTGGTGGTGGAACTTTTGATGTTAGTATCTTGACAATTGATAATGGTGTTTTTGAGGTTCTTGCCACAAATGGTGACACCCATCTTGGAGGTAAAGATTTTGTTTGCAACTATCTACAATACTAATACACATTATCATGCCATAATTTGTTCAATGTGCTTATGAAATATGAATGAATTTGTATCTTATTTAGGTGAGGATTTTGACCAAAGGATTATGGAATATTTTATCAAGTTGATTAAAAAGAAGCATGGAAAGGACATTAGTAAGGATAACAGAGCTCTAGGAAAGCTTAGACGGGAAGCCGAACGTGCCAAGCGTGCGTTAAGTAGTCAGCATCAAGTTCGTGTCGAGATCGAGTCACTTTTTGATGGGGTCGATTTCTCTGAGCCATTGACCCGAGCTCGGTTCGAGGAGCTTAACAATGACTTATTCAGAAAGACAATGGGACCAGTGAAAAAGGCCATGGAAGACGCGGGATTAGACAAACGTCAGATCGATGAAATTGTTCTTGTTGGTGGTAGTACTCGGATCCCGAAAGTCCAACAGCTTTTAAGGGATTACTTTGACGGTAAAGAACCGAACAAAGGTGTGAACCCTGATGAGGCTGTTGCATTTGGTGCGGCGGTACAAGGCGGTATTTTGAGCGGCGAAGGCGGTGATGAAACCGCCGGTATTCTTCTTTTGGATGTTGCGCCGCTTACGCTCGGTATTGAAACTGTTGGTGGAGTGATGACTAAGTTGATTCCTAGAAATACTGTTATTCCAACTAAGAAATCTCAAGTTTTTACCACTTATCAGGATCAGCAGACTGTTGTCTCCATCAAGGTACCCTATAACCTATTCGACCCGTTACTTGACCCGCCCATTTTGCTACTTAAGTATTGTATCTTCAACTGGTGCTGATCTGTTTGGTAACAGGTGTATGAAGGTGAAAGAAGTTTGACAAAAGATTGTAGGCTTCTTGGAACATTTGATCTATCTGGAATTCCTCCAGCTCCGAGGTTGATTTGTCACTTATTAACTCAATTTAATCTTTATTTAAATTTAAATTGCATTAGTGTTTTTTTTTTGGGATTAATATAAGATTTTGTTGTTTTATTAAAAAATACAGGGGAACTCCTCAAATTGAAGTAACGTTCGAAGTAGACGCGAATGGTATTCTAAATGTTAAAGCAGAGGACAAGGCGTCAGGGAAATCAGAAAAGATAACGATCACTAACGAAAAGGGACGTTTGAGCCAAGAAGAAATAGATCGTATGGTTGATGAAGCAGAACAGTTCGCTGAGGAAGACAGGAAGGTGAAAGAAAAGATTGACGCGCGTAACTCACTTGAAAAGTACGTTTACAACATGAAGAACCAAATTAATGATAAAGATAAGTTAGCTGATAAGCTTGAGAAAGATGAAAAGGAGAAGATTGAAATGGTAACAAAGGAAGCGCTCGAATGGCTGGAGGATAATCATTCAGCAGAGAAAGAGGAGTATGATGAGAAACTGAAAGAAGTTGAAGCTGTTTGTAATCCTATTATAACGGCCGTTTATCAGAGATCGGGTGGGGCCCCGGGTGGTGGTGCGGGGTCGACTGAAGATGGCGATGAACATGATGAACTTTAGGATTTTTTTTGTTTGTTTGGTGATACAGAAAGTTGAGTAGATAGGATTTTAGTATGATTTTTGGGGTTATTACTTTTATTAGTTTGAGGATGAGATCCTTTTCTATTGTTTTCACTGTTTTTAGGTGATGAACATACTTTTTGATTTGTATTTTCTATCTACCGTTTAACAAAACTTGCACTATTTCTGCCTTAATATCTTTGGCTTAATAATAATTATGTTACTTTTCTTTTTGAATGATATGATATGGTATATGGTATATAATAATATATGGTACGAGTCATATGGTATGATATGGTTTGTCTCTGGTAACTTACTAAAGATAATGTATTTCAGTGTGTAGTTAAGAACCCTTTGGCACTTTTATCTGCATACTTGGACTAAGCTAATATCCTTTAGGTGATTACCCTTAATATTCAAGTTTTTTTGTTTCAATCTTAACTAGAGAGTAACTTTTTCATATTAAATATACAATCGAGACCATAATTCCACTCTTGGCCTAACAGTTCTTCCAGGAAGACAACTGAAGTGTTTTATTAATGCTACAAACTAGACTGGTATCTTCAGTAACCGAATTACTCTATACATAAAAAAATAAAGCACTTTGTTTTATACACTTCTTGGTGACACTTAACAAATTTAAAAGACGCCATCCCAGAATAATTAAGCCGAGACAAAAAGGGTATCGTTCTACACGAGTTAACAAATTTTTCATGTTTGTTGATCAGAAACAAGACTGTCAAGAAACAAGTTAAAAAGGAAGATGATAGCTTCTGGTATGAATTATGGAAGTGAAGAATTAATCTAGTTACCAGTCCAATGTGAATGGAACTGCAAAATCTGTTGACCTTTTTTTTTTATTTGTTACAAAACAGATAAAAAAAAGATTTGACTTCAGACATAAGCATTTTTCTGAATTTTGCTTTAACTAACTTTGCATCCAAGGGTACTCAAATGTGAAATTAACCAATACTTACATGTTGGCCAACTCATTAGAGGCCAGCTTTTGGATCGACTGAACCAGCTGCTACAATTCCAACACCATTTGAGGTAGATGCACCTTTGCTGGCACTAAGCTCGTTCACAAGTTCATCTATTTTGCGAAACTGATAAGGCCATCTTGAATTATACAAGAATTGTCGGAGATCAAATCTGTTATCTTCAGGTGAATAACTCTGCAAATAAAAAGGAAAGTTTGTGCCGTTATATAGTATCAGAAAGATGAAAGTGTTGCAGAATGAAGAGTTTTTTCCCAAAAGAAGAGTACCTCGGCATGATATGATGGTGTTAAAACAGTCATCTTATGACGATTTATAGAATAGTATTTGAAGAAATGTTTCACTTTATCGGCTACCTCAGATGGACTTAGTTTTGAGCCCCAACCAAAACACAGATTCTGTAAAAAATCAAATAATACTTATAAACATAGCCATTAATTATGATTAAAAAAATAATATTCAATTAAGGATGTAAGACAAACCTTGAACATAGACACAGGACCGCATCGGAAAATTTTCCTCAACCTTCCATATACTGAAAGTTCCTCGTATGTCATTCCCATGTCAACTTCATCCAGCTGATTCATGCAAAATTAAAGGAGAGGATCACATGATGGTTGCATATACAAACTGATTGTTATTAGTAGCAAGATACGGAAAATGTCTTCTCATAAGATGAAGAGCAACTAGAAAGGCTCAAAAGTTTACGATATTTGTAAGCAGGTACTGAAATAGTGAACTATTAGAGCAGGAAAATTGGAAACGTCAGGTTGGGTAACGGGTTAATATGAGTACATTTTGCATGGGTCAAAACAAGTTGGGTTGACGGTTGACCAAGTCTCTTGTTTGTCTGATAGTTATAGTAGTTTCACAATACAATTGGCATCATATCATACTAGTATATAATATTAATTAATATTTTGAATAATAAACAATACTCCAATTTCCTTAATAAAATTATTTAGAAGGTTTTAAGCATCAAAAGCACTTCGGGTGGGTATCAACCCATTTCTAATTATGATACTTTCCATATTTTTATTTTACCCATATACGTCGGTTAGAGATGGAACATAACCAGAATCAATACATTCTGAAGTAAATGGACTAAAATAGCAATCTCTAAAATTTGTTTGTTGAATACCTGACTGTAATTGGATCGTATAGGCTCCAGCTCAGCAGTTGGTGGAGCAGCTTCAATTTCTGCTAAAGAAGAGAAACCAAGATGGGTGGCGGCCCACCGCAAAAATATACGAAGATCCTGCTTACTTATACTTCCAATTGGATTTATATCTGCAGAACTGCAATCATACTACAAAAAAGATATAGAGATTAAGACAGCTACCAATATACATATATCCCACACATCAGCCAAAGACTAGTTTTTTAAATCAATATAAAGCCCCTTCAATATAAAATACAAAGTTAAATCAACTACCATAACCTATTACCTATGTATAGTCTATATTGCTACAGAAAAGTAAGCGTATAGTAAGATGCATTAATAGAATACCTTTGTTAGGTAACCACGCAACCCTTCATCCACATTGGAGCTACCCAACACAAGATAAAATCCCGGTTTGCTATGAACCCATGGCAACAATGATGCCAACATAAATGCCAAAACCATTCTAATACGAGCTTGTATGTTTTGGAGGCCCAAGTTTTCAATGTTCGATCCCCCATCCACCTGCGAAGAACAGTATATAGTATTGCATTAAGTATGATTATCGGAAATCGATATAATAGATTTATTATGATCAAATTTTAGGGTACAATAAGTCTGTAACAAATACTTTCAACGTTTTACCTTGTAGAGGGGACGTTTTCCGGTGAGTGTTTGAAATAATGAAAGAAAGGCAGATACCACAGTGTCTATAGAAACATCAAGATGCCATGATCCGATTTCGTCAGCAAGTAATTTAGCTCGTGAACGTGTAGCGTCAGAACTGTTAAGTGCACGAAATATGTTAGTGGTGTAGACGTGTAGTGACAAATTCATCGCATAATATATTAACATGGAGACACACTATATTTATAAGAAATCAAATACTGAACTTATGAGAATAATGACTAATCAAGTAAAATAATATTGGAAATGCAGATGCTAATTAAAGCTGATTTTTTTAATAGTAATAGGACAATGGAAGTCTAATTTTTCCAAGTTTCCTTTGTAAATGGTCAAGTCTACTAAAACAATGCAGAAAAAGTTATGGCATTATCAACTAATAGAGGCGGCATTTTAGACCCATTTATTTATAGATGGATCAACTGGGTTGTGTTTCATCTCAAATGGGTTGAAACATAAAGAGAAGCTAAAAGGGTAGCAGGTAAAATGCGTTTGATGTGGAATGTCGCGAAAAGTCTATTTTTAATTTACACACAACCTCATAATCTTTACTCCGTATTATTTAATCAATAGATTGTTAATATAAAATTATTGTTTTATAAACGTAGTTCACACATCAAATATTTATATGTATTAAGCATCAAAAATTAATTTTAACAGACATACCAGTTCCAGCATGGTCTAGCATGCTTCCTTTCTTACCTAAAACTCATTGGTACAAACTGAACCCATTTTTACCTTTTAACATTATTCGGTCTTTCCATTTATATTAAATGGGTAAACACAAAGTTTTCCTTGTTCGGGTACCCGGATATGGGGAGTAATTTTACTCAGATATACGCGGCCTAAGCATGTTATCTGATGACATGACCACTTCCGACCCTTTTCCCCGGCCTCCCCAAGATACACTAGTTAGGTTTGAACTTGAGACCTCTTGTGAGGATATCATAAACCCTACCACTAGGCTATCTTAGGATGGTTAAGCATTGAGAAAAAGATATACTAATGCTGATAAAGTAGTACAACATCAAAACGATATACAGCACATGTACTTGCCTGTTTTCAGTTCCCATGTAAACAGTGTAAAATATGCGTTTTGCAAATTCCTTGCTATCAGTAGGGAATTGTCCATCAGTGTAATGTCCAATCCTTACAGCGTCAGCCTTCACTTGTTCATCCCCATTTGCAATCTCTTCATACAGACATAAAAACACCAATACACTACACAATTATAACTGGGCCACGACCTTAGTATGTGGAAAAGTGGCATTTTTAACAATATTTATTACTGTTACTTCACCTAAATATGCACACAAAGAACTGTATATATAAATTATTTATTAAGGGAGAAGCTGACCTTTTAATACAAGCTGACACATGCATCCAACAATACCAGCTACCGAAGAGCTATCAGCTCCACCAGAAAGTGGAAGAAGGAAACCAGATGCCCCACTTCTTCGTAAGTAATCCCAAAGCCAGCAACCAGGTCCAAAAGCTATTTCCTCTTCAGGTGAATGATACTTGATCTTCAAAAATAATAAACTTTGCTGATTAAATGAAGCTGACAAATCATATCTTCAATGTAATAAAATAAAGGAAATAATTGATTAACTGACCGACCTCTTTCAATGGACTTGAAAGAGACATCTGGAGGTTAAAAGGCTGGCAAAGCTTGTATGGCACATCTACTGAAGAAACAGATCGTTTACAACTCGCTTGCTCTTGGAAACTACTTATTGAACCTCTAAGACTAGCAACCTGCCGTAAATTAGCAGGCTCGTTAAGAGGTTACACGAGCAATAGG